>NC_080785.1:135308922-136003088 GCF_028018385.1 Neofelis nebulosa | reverse complement strand
ATCATCTCTATACCCAGTGTGGGGCTCAAACTCACAGCCCTGACATCAGGAGTTGTACGTCCCACTGACTGAGCCAGCCAGGTGCCACAGGAATTTTTAACTAGCAGCCCTCAGTACTTCTGATGCATATGGTCCATGCAAAACTCTCGTTTAGAAATATTTCTAAATTGGAATCTGGGATTTTGAGCTTCTGGTCGAGGGGACTGTTATTATCCTGCTTTTTGCCCTGGTCTCTACATCCTGCAGACGCCAAAAGTGACCAAATCCGTCAGTGAGGGAACCACCCAAGTGTGTGTGGACTATGTTTTGGTAAGGACGTGTTTCTCTTCATAAAGAAATAAAAGAGGGCTCAATCTTAGGCCGTAACCGTCTGGTACTGTTATTATTCGACACTGACGGGCAACTCGACGGTTGTAGAAGTCTTCCTCCCGACGTGGACCCAGTAGCGGGTAGGACCCTTTCCAATATTCTGGAAACACATGAATATTTTCCACATGTACAGCCCTGATTGTGCAAGTGCTGCTACGTGCCAGGCAATGTGTGATATTTCATTTAATTCACACAACAAGGCTAGGACGCAAGGGACACGACCACCCTTTTAATGACAAGGAAACCGAGCTTCGGAAACATTTCATAACTTACTTGGAGTCACACAGTTAGAAAGGGGCTGACCCCAGTTTGTCTGTTTCCAAAGCTGTTGCTTCCTTCTTGTTTGTCTCTGTTTCCTCAGCTACACTTTCTGCCCAGAATCCCCCAGGGATGGGCACAGCTGGGGATGGTTAGAACCTTCCACAACATCCATTCACGGCACTTCTGAGCTGCATCCATAACCACTCTTCTCCAGCTGTAGAGCGTATCTGTACTAACACAGTTCTCTTCCTAAGAGAATTTTTAACTGGCTTGACTTTTCCCTTTGCTGATGCTCTGAGTCCCCCCATACCTTCACGGCTGGGGGAACAGACACATGGACACATATTTCTGAGTTGTTGTAACAACTGAATCAAGTCTCAAGAGTGTAGGCCATCAATTTTTGCAGTTGATGGATGGACAATGAAGAAACTGGGTTGGCAGGGTGCAGCTACTTTAATTAGCTATCCAGAGTTCTCAGGGAACTTTAAGCAAAGTTGTTTTTTCTTGGGAGAGGATATTTGTTATTTTAGGGGGTAGGAGGAAAGAATGGGTTAAATATATTATGGTATATCCATAACATGAGATAGCGTACTGCTGAAACTTCTTCCCATGTCTACTATATGTCAGTCACAAAGATGAACCAGCAGGCCTAATTTCTATCTTCACAGAATTGACTATATTTTGGCTGAAGCAGAATGATATAGATCTATATATTCTAGCAATGAAAGTCACCTTAGGCATGTTATAAAAATGCAAGGTGCAATTTGCAGAGGAGTATAGAAAAAGGGAAAAATGTTTAGATAAAAAGTTTGAATGTTTGTATACAGAAACATTTGCCAGATGGTCAGAAACAATTTCATTAATGGTAACTGTCCCCAAGGACTAGGGATGGGTTTGGATTGGGGATGGAGGAACGGATGAAAATGATGGACTTTATATATTTTTGTGGCAGGGACTGACAATCGTCCTCCCTCAAATCTTCTTCCTTAAAAAAAATAAGGCAGAACATTTCCTAGACTCTCGGGGCTGAGTGTAGCTATGTGACTAAGTTCTGGACAAGGTGGAAGTTAAAAGTGTTGTGTAGGACAGGTAGCAAGGCTCCTTAAAAGGGAAGGGACTAGTCCTTTTACCCCTGTTCCTTTCTGCTGCTTGGAATGTGGATTCATGGTGTGGCTCCAGCAGCCATCTTGGACCCAGAGGATATCTTGAGGGGGGGAGAATACAGGATGAAGGAGCCTGGGTCTTCTCCATACCCACCCACAACTGCTCTGTGTCTACCGTGGGAGCCATGAGCCACATGGAGATGTTTTAATTTAAATTAATTACAATTACATAAAATAAACAAGTTCAGTTCCTCACCACCCTAGTACATCTCAAGTGTTCACTAGCTACCTATGGTGGCTACTGACTACTGCATTGGACCACACAGATAACGGAACATGTCCATCATCACAGTAAGTTCTGTTGTATAGTGCTGCTCTGCTATTTTCTTCCAGACTCGACAAGAGAATAAATCCCTAAATATTTATGTCTTGGCTACTTGTAGCTGAATTAAACACACACCATTCAAATTCTTTTTTTTACAAGAACACAGATCAGCTTTATAATATAAAACTAGTATAGTTTTAAATACTCGACTACACATCAAACACGGATTAAAGAAATAAAGATGGGAACGCTGGGGTGGCTCAGTTGGTTAAGCGTCCGACTTCGGCTCCAGTCATGATCTCATGGTTGGTGGGTACGAGCCCTTCATCAGGCTCCACACTGACAGTGCAGAGCCTGCTTGGGATTCTCTCTCTCCCTCTCTCTCTGCCCCTCCCCTGCTTGCACGCACACGCTCGGTCTCTCTTTCTCTCAAAAATAGATAAATAAACTTTAAAAGAGACAAAACTTTAATGTAAATAATCTGGTAATAAAACAATAGAGGAATATTGTGTCAAGAACGATTTTTTTAAAGTCTAAAGTCTAAGAGATCTGGAAAATTGTAAGACTTTAGATTTGTCTTCTTGTTCAAAAGGAGAAGGTTGGGCACCAAAGTTTATATAACCTCCACTTTGAATTGACATAGACCACACACCAGGTAGGCATATACATTTCTATAGAGTTGTTGTCTACATATTCAGCTATGGAGCATAGTAAGAATGTTCTGAGAGATACAGTTAACATTCACGGGAGACACTTTTATAAGGATAAGATATGGTCTAGTGCTTTTTAGCTATTCATCAAACTCTCTGCTGTTTGCATTCTGAAAATATACAATGACCTTACATTTTAAATACACTGAGTTATACTGTGCTCTCTTTGAACCTGCAGCAAATTATGATACCATTGTGTATTTTTAAAGATTAAATATTTCTCATATTTTTGTGCTACACCAAGCAAACGAAAGGCTTTTAGCATTCCAGGTCATGTAGGCGATTTCAACAAGGTTGTTTATTCTTCGTTCAATGTGTGCGGGATTCAGGGAAATCATTTCCATCCTTCTAAGAAGGTGCCACCCAGATCATCTCTGGCAAATGAATGTCAATACATATTCTCATCTGGCTGGAAAATGCAGCATACAAAACCCATTTATGGGGGCTAAGGGAGCCAAGGGCAGATAGATGAAGACTCTCTGGTAGGTGCTTCTAACAAAAAAAGAAAAGCCTTCCACTCAGTTTCAACAGGGCACCAGATGTAGTAAGCCAACAAACCCTCCATCTAGTATTCCGCCAGCCCAAACCAAGGTCATGTGTCTTCTCCCCTCCTCCGTGTGTGTGTGTGTGTGTGTGTGTGTGTGTGCGTGCGCGCGTATGCGTTTTATTTTTCAGGTCACAATGATCTGACATATATGCTATTTCTGTACATGTTTAGTTTTAATTCCACTGAAGGTCTTAGAGCCTCAGTGAGGTGAGAATCAAAAGCCAAGCAAGTGTGTTCTCAGTCAGCCACAGGCGCCATTATGAAATCCCTTTTTCATCACGCTGGGAAAGGCAATGGTTTCAGCTGTGGGCTGCTCTTTACGGCCACCACTTCCTTTTCGCCTTTGCCAGAGAAACAAAGGAAGGACAGCAAAGACTAAAGATGGCAGAGGGGCACAATCTGGACTAAAGATGGCTGAGGGCTCTGGGTCCCGCCCTAATACTGACTTTGAGAGGGCTGAGTATCTCCTTCCATTTCCATCAGCAATCATGATGCTCTTGTGCAAACTTTCGGATCTTGCACTATGGGCCACGACTGTCCGTGCGACACAACATCAAGTCTGCCATCCAGAAAATACTAAAGAGCAATTTAAATTTTCCTGAAGTCTCTCGAAATACTGTGCAAAGAGGGGATCACATTCCCAGCCCTTGTAACCTTAGGAAGTCTTCTCTCTCCCTCTTCGGCCGTTGTCTCTGGAGTGCAACCGCCTCTTGCTACACCCCCCCCCCCACAGCACCCCACTATTTCCAAACTCCCTCTGATATAAAGATTTCTAGATTTTTCAGGCCGTCTTTCAATTCTCCTTTTGCTATAACCAGCACTAACACGAAGGCCCTGGGGGATGAGCAGGCACATCCAGGAGATCCCTGGGAAGTTTGGGAATTGGGAAAGCATGAGCAACTGGCCTGCTGAATTTTTATCTTTGTGGACTTCTGCTGCAAAACCTCCAATGCCCTTCTAACTCATCGCCCCACCTTCAGACGTCCATGCCCTTCTAATCTTACCTGACCTGCAACTTGGCCAGTTTCTTTCCAACTACTTATCCCCAACCCACTGCTAGCCACTCACCCCTTCCTCTGTCCCACCTGCCTCTGCTATGTGACTCTGAGCTAGTCACCTCCCATCCCGAACTCTTGGTTCCCTTAGCTGGAGACAAGGCATGCTCTAGAAGGCATCTGAGCATGCTCCTATTGTGCGGTTTTAAGATTCAGGTCAGATCGGCTCAAGAAAAATACAGTAACTTGGTTACAAGTGAATACTGGGCATGGTTACTCTTTCTACTCTGAAGTATGTTTAATGGCATGAGTCAAAAGTAAGTATTTCTTCCTACGCAAGATGAAAACCCTGTAGGTAAGAGACTGTTCTTTCCCCTGATCCCGACCTGCACCACCTCCTTGTTTTCAAGTTCAAAGAAACACAGGACCCTCCAAACGTCATCTACTTCACTTCTTTAGGAAGTCCTTTTTCTGACAGTTTTGTGTTTTTATCCACATATGCATATCCAAAGAAACCACGTAATATTGTTTTGTGAGGTTTTCAAACCTATATGCGTGGAGTTGCTGTACATTGCTGTTTTCTAGTTGCTCTGACTGGCTGAGAGCCTCATCCAAAAGAGTTGGAAGTCGGGCAAGTGTGTTGGTGGTAGGTCCCTGATGCAGTTAGGAATTCAAAATATAAATGTAAATGGTATATACTGGTCTTGTCGTTTTGCTTCTCCCGCCCCCCACCCCCTTGCTATCAGTTGCTACAGGAAAACATAGGCCACTCTCTCTCTCTCTCTCTCTTTTTTTAAGATTTATTTTGAGAGACAGCATGAGCAGGGAAGGGGCAGAGAGCAACAGGGAGAGAGAGTCCCCAGCAGGCTCCGCCCTCAGCGCAGAGCCCCACACGGGGCTCCATCTCACAGCCGTGAGGTCATGATGTGCGCGGAAATCAAGAGTGGGAGGCTTAAGTGACAGAGCCACTCAGGTGCCCCCATAGGTCACTCTTTTTGACAGCTCGCTACTGGTCCATGTGGCAATAATAATAGCTATGATTTACGGTCTGCTGATTATTTGCCAAGAACTGTTTCTTACCGAATCTTCGTGAACTCCCTAAAATAAGCAGCCGATGTTGACCCCGTGTGACCAAGGAGAAATCTCAGAACCAATATTTCATTTTTCACCACGCCTTATTTCATCTCCTTCGGGCCACTGAAGGTGTTCCCGACTGCTTGCCACGACGAACGTGCTACCATATCTCCTCGTCCAGGTGTCTGTCTGAGAATGGTGCACGTATGCGCGTAGGCAGGGGTTCGAGAAGGTGAAGGGCTGAGGCTGGCGTGTGTGCATCTTGAGGTTTAAGAGATGCTTCCAAACTGCCGCGAAGATCTTGTCAAGTGAGTCCGTGAACTCTGAGAAGGAAGAGGGTGCGCTATGCAGTAGGGAGGGACTGGCAGGAGGGCCAGAGAGGGGCCAGTGAAGGGTCACCCCAAACTCCAACTTGATCCGGTTTTTCGACTGTTCCCAAGAACAATCCCGGGTGAAAGCAGGAGTTTCCCGCCATTTCTCTCCCGTGTCTCCTAAACTTCAAGGCGTCTTCTCGTTTCTGCTTTGCCTCCCCAGCCCTAGGACCCTCCACCCACTCGGCACTGCATCTGGGCACCAGCTGGGCCAGCTTTGTTAGGCTTAGGAAAGACGTCAAGCCCTTCAGTATTTACTTTATCCCAAGAACATTAAGGAAGGTAGACAGGCCTCCGTCCCCATGCACCATTTGCACAGATGTCAGGCTGTGGATGGAGGTTCATTTTTCACTCGGTAATCTGCAGGTATGAATTAAACCATAACCTGCCTTGCTGACACCGTGGCATCGATATTTTCTCAGACTAGAACATGGTCTCCCTGTTCTTACCCACCACTTAAAAATAAACCTAACATATGGCGTTTGTCTTATGGCAAAGGAATGCAGTGTGTTTTTCTTGACATCTGATTCAATTCAAACACCAGGCCAAACTTTGATATTTCAGAGACGTTTGCTGCTGGAGGGAATATGTTTGCTACCTTCCCCGTTAAATGGGCTAACTCCCTGAGGCAAATTTCCAGAATAAAATCCGGAGCTGAGATGTTCCAAGTTTCTCAGATAATTGAGTTCCTTAAATCCCAGTCTGCGTGGTACAGAACCGGGGTGGTACTGGGTGCTCAAGGAGACACCTCAAAACAGTCAGACTAATCTACAAAATGGGTACAAGGTGGGGATATCTACGATGAAATGTATACAGTTTTCCCAAAGACCCTACAATGCTTGACCAATCATTTAAACACACCTCAATGTCACCACACAAATGGAGGCAAAGCAAAGAGGACCGTAGACGTATAGCAAAAGCTTGCAAGTAGAGGGTGTCTGGCTGGCTCAGTTGGTAAAGCATATGACTCTTGTTCTCGGGGTCATGAGTTCAAGCCCCATGTTCAGGGGGTAGAGTTTACTTAAGAAATAAAAAATTTGCAAGCGGGGAAAACATTCACATACAAGCAGACCAGTAATCATAGTAATAAAATAACTGCCACTCAGCTTAGAATTCTTGATACTCACATTCGTATTCGATACTCGCAATAGCCCCTGAAGCTGGTAATGTTATTATGTCTCCATTTTACATATAAGGAAATTGAGATTTAGAAGGTAATGTACTTTGCCCAAATGTACACAGCTATTACAGGATAGAACTAAGGTCCAAATACACTTCTGTCTGATTCGAAACCTGGTCCCACCTGGCTAATACAATAACAAAGGCCTGTTATTATATATCACCAGAGACAGGTGGCTGTAAATCCCAGGCCTCCAAATGCAGCTACAACTCTCATAAATTTTCACCTCTATGTAACTTCTCGACGTCCTAACCTGCCTTCGTTCAGGTCTTCCTATTCTTGCCGGGTACAATGAAATTGCCTCCTAGCCGCTCACTCTATATACTAATTGATTCTCCAAGGCTACCGGGAAAGCCACCTTTCAGGAGGAAACAGGTATCGTGTATCCCTTGCTGGCAACTCTTCAGTCGTTCTTATATGCCGCTCCTACCACGGTGTGGAAAGTGCCTTATGGACAATGAGCACCCAGTGGACACCAGGTGAATGGCAAAACATTTCTCAGACTATCTGCTTCCTTTTCCTGACACAGTTTCTCAAAGTAAGTATCCAAGGCCACAGGTATCGATCCAGCAATGTTAAATACTAGGAAAATTCCATCCTTAGAGGCTGAAAGGTTTAAGCTCTGTCTTTATTAGCTCCATGACCTTAGGAAAGTCGTTTTTTTCCTTGGGAAAGTCATTCTTTTTCCTCATGTGTCCCCCTTATCTGGTCAGTGTGAAGCTAGACGTGATGGATGCCTGAGGCGTATGGCATGTTCACATGGACAAACACGGTGAGAACATTCCATCAGCCATTTACACCTTAGTAACTTGATAGATCTGGATGTTTTTCCCAGTGACAGTGAGGCAGGAGCAGGGTATTTAGGGAAGAAAAGTTTTTGTGGGCAGGACAAAGGAGGAGGCCCTTCTGGAATCTGGAGCCCCGCCTGGTGACAAGCTGCCCCTGTGGGGGCCCTGGCATCGCGGAGGAGTCTGTGGGAGGACAGAATCTCCTGCAAGTGGAGAGAAGAATACATAACAAGAAGGTAGAAAGGGCCACAGACATACTTTACCGACAGAACCATTTTGCTTAGAGTGAGCCTGGGATCCACACTGAGCTGTTGTGGGCCCAGGAGAAGCAGAAACACAATTGGGGCCCATGGGGGGTGGGGATACAACTACCTTGGCCTCTGTTGCAAGCCACCTTTGCCTAAAGCAATTCAATCCTGGGGACTCAGGGCGAATTTTCAAGTACTTATTTCTCAGAAGCCAATCCCTAAACAGCAATGATTTATTTGTCCCAATTCGGTGGGTTGGCAACCTAGGTGGTTCTTTGGCTGGCTTTGCCTGGGTTTGCTCATGTAGTTATGTGACAGATTTACTGGGGCTGAAAGGTCCAGGGAATTCATTTCCATGGTGGGTGGCTGGTGGCAGCTGCCGATGTGCAAGGTGCCTCATCTCTCCGCTACGTGCCCTCCCAAGCTCCAACCGGCTAGATGGGGCTTCTCCACACCGTGGAGGTCTGGGGGTTCTAAGATGGAGGGAACTGAAGCTACAATGTCTCTTATGGCCCAGGCTCAGAGCTTGTACATCACTTCTGCCACATTTGATTGGTCAAAAGAAGTCACTAGACTAGCACAGATCATAGAGGGTAGGGAGAGGAATGGAGATATCCTATTACAGAGATGCAGGGACAGGGAGGCATGATTCACCTGGGTCCAGTATTGTAACAGTCTATGACAGGAGATATTCTCTCCCACAGTCACTATTTCCAGAAAGTTCTGTTCCTATGAGCCTATGGATTTTACCTATAAATTATATGGTTATTTGGTTTTCTGGAGTCACCAAGATACTTAATGGTATTTAGTCAGTATGACTGGTTACTGACTAAACAAGGGACAAAGACAAAGCATAAACTTTCTACTAGAGTTTTCTGGGTCTTTGGGTTGACTTCTGTCAACTTCCTGCTCTTCTTCCTCCTGAAAAGCATGTGGGCTGTATATGGTATATGTATTGGATATTGACCTAGGGCTGCAATAAGGACAAAGCAATATTATTTTGACACCTGAAAATGGTTGTTACCACCTTTATGAAGGGGTTCTAATTCTAAAAAAAAATTTTAATGTTAATTTGTTTTTAGGAGAGAGAGACAGAGCACAAGCAAGGGGAGAGAGAGAGAGAGAGAGAGAGAGAGAGAGAGAGAGAGAAAGACACCAAATCTGAAGCAGGCTCCAGGCTCTGAGCTGTCAGCACAGAGCCCGACATGGGGCTCAAACCCACAAACTGTGAGATCATGACCTGAGCCAAAGTCAGACACTTAACCATTTGAGCCACCCAGGCACTCCTAAGAAGGGTTCTCATTCTAAGAGCTGTTCGGTAATCACACTGTAAGGCAGGAACCCATGGGCACAGTCTGGGAGAAGCATCAAATATAAAGATACCAAACGTGTAAGGCATTCTAAACTTGCGTCTCCTGAGGAACATTAGAAAAGATTCGGTTCCTAATCCAAAGCACCGTTTCCTCTCAGCTGCTGTCTCACACCCACAGTCTCTTTCTCTCCCACTCCATTTTCTCTTCAGACACTCTTTGCTAATACCCAAATGGTAGAACCCACTCTTCTCTCATGCACTCTTTCCTGTTCCACGTGAATTTTTCCTCTCTAGAAGCGCCTCTCAAGACTTTCGGAAACAAATCTCTTCTCTGAGTCCCTCCGCCCTCTGACAAGCTTATGTTACCAATGACATTTGGGGCCACACAATTTTTTGTTGTGGGGTTGTCCTGTGTATTACAGAATATTTAGTAGGCTTCCACCTACTAAATAGTGTGAGGGCCAAACAAGTCTTCAGACATTGCCAAATGCCCCCTGGGTGGCAAAATAACCCCAGGGGAGAACCACTGGATGATTCTAATCTATTAAAGGCCCTAGGAGATTGAAGGGGAGAGGCAGAATGCTTTGCCTGGGCAGTGGCCAATGCTAGTTTTCCATAGTGTGAAGGGAAGAGAAATAAACTGAAAATATATTTGCAGTTAATAATTTGTGCCTATTATAGTCCCATGATCCAGCAGAGTGGTTAGGAAAGAAAAATGACTCAACTATGACTTAAATTGTGTGCCCTGGGCTCTAGCCCAAGATGAGTATGAGAAGCTAACACAAGGTTACCCCCTGCCATCAGCAAACAATCGGGGATCACTGCATTCAGGTTTGAGATCTGCCACTGGTCATCAAATTCAGCAGGTCTAGAATGGGCCTTGGGCTTGAGCATTTGGACAGGCTCTTTTTTAAATGTTTATTTATTTTTAGACAGAGAGCAAGACAGCGAGAGCGCGACAGTGCTCAGGGGAGGGGCACAGGGAGAGGGAGAGAGAGAGAAACCTCAAGCAGGCTCCACGCTGTCAGCACAGCGTTGATGTGGGGCTCGATCCCACGAACTATGAGATCATGAACTGAGCCGAAATCAGGAGTCTGATGCTTAACCAGCTGAGCCACCTATGTGCTCCTGGAAAGGCTCTTTAGGTGTTTCTGATGTGTCCTTCTGGTTAAAAAACTCATACTAAAGGTTCAACTGGAGGGACCTATGATGGAGAGTGTGTTAGAATGATAAGTGAGAGGCTTGAGATCTCTATCAGGTGGGTCACTGTCTACCCATGTGACCCTGACAACAGCGTTTCACCGTCCAAACTCATTTTTCTTGTCTTCCAAACGAAGGAGTTGGGGTTAATCAGTGCCTCTTGAAGTGTGGTTCAGGACCACGTGGGATGTTCGTCAAAATGCAGATTAATGGATTGGAATCTCTCAAGGTGGGAACCCAGAGCTCTACATTTTAAAAATGGACCCTAAATGTTTTCCTACACAAAGGCGGCTATTTAGAGATGATTTCTAGGTATCAGATTCTATTCTTTTTTTTTTTTTTTTTGATGTCATAAGACCTACCTAGGACCTGAGTTTTATTATTGTTATACCCATTAGACAGATGAAGAAACTGAGGCTCACACTGACTTCCCCTATGTCTCAGGAGTAGTAAGTGTGGGGAACCAGGCTCCAACTCAAGGCATGTGACTGCAGAACCCCTAACCCTTGTACACTCTGCCTCTCTTCTGAATACTGATTTTTGAGAGCCTCTGGACTATGACGACTTCAAAGGCTCCGGTCACCTTGCAAATTTTAAGTCTAATTAAAGTTCTTCCAAACTATATGCCTCTGTTGTCAGCAGTGATGGCTTCCTGAAAAGACAGCTTTAGTGGGGATGGGGGAAGGAAGAGGAGGAGTCACTAAAATAAACACGAGAAGAACTTGGCTTCTAAGCAGCAGCCATTTTTCATATTAAGCACCTTTCTCCAGACCATCAGGGCTAATTCATTGCCATATTTCATTATAGAAACTAACTTAAAGGTTCTCAAGGAAGTACGTTTCCATCAGAGGTTGCAGTTAATTTCAACCTCAATCCTTAGTGATGTTTCTGATTTCATGCTGATTGACGATGAAATTCCAAGAAGTCACATGGAGACGGCTTTTGAGTTCCAGCCTCTCATCTTCTTTCTTAGATACACTGTTTCAAACAGCCTTACTGGAGAGACCAGGAGAAGCATTTATTTTGATTTTCCTCATTAATGTTTTATCCCTCCAGGATAAATCACAGAGCATGCACACCAGGCTGGACATTTGTGAGCAGATTCCGCAAAATCAAGTCAAATTCAGGAATAATCTGGTTATACCAATTCATCATGTCTAACACTGTTGACAATATTCAGACAATGTAATTACTATTACACCTGCTTTTAGAAAAAAAAAAATCTAGTCAGTAACCCCAAATTAAATTAACATTTTTAGTGCATATAATTTGTAGTTTGGAATGAGCTATAATTATCATTTAGGGAAAACCATATGGAAAGCATTACCAGCCTTCCCTGAGTCTTGGGGTTTAACAGTGATCCATGACTCAAAATGCTTTATCCAAACAGGTTGTAAGCTGTGAGACAAGCAAGATGCCTTTCAGTCATTGTTATATTAATTCCAAATGAAGAATTCATTGTCTTTTCAAATTATAATAAATTGGAGACCAATTTCCCACTAAACAAATCAAGGAAATTGAAAAATTACTTCTCTGGGAGCTGTTTCCTACGTTCTCTCTCTCTCTCTCTCTCTCTCTCTCTCTCTCTCTCTCTCAGTTCTCTCTTTTTTTTAAAGACGTGCTTCTATCAGTCATGATGTGTATACTAACAGGCATCTGCATTGCCAAAACAATTTTCTTCCTCTTCTTTAAAGTGGAAGGTGAACTCTGAAAAATGTTTAATGTTCAATGTAATTTCATTCTGGGGCGAGTCTGGAGCCTGCAATGAGAGCTCACATTTAAGAACCTCAATTAATACTTAGATGAGCTCCAAAAGCCACCTCCCTTCTCTCTCAACGATGATCTTCAGTTCCCAGGGAATCACAGGACTCTTTGTGTCACGGTGAGGCCACAGATTCACCAAAGCTGGGCTGTGTGGCACCCAAGCATCCCCAAAATTCTTGACGTTGTTAAATTAATCTGAGATTTCAAATGATGCACACACTAATCCCATAAAACAGAGAGGGAATGGTAGCAAATAAAGTGCAATATTGTAAACCAAAATGGAGAGAGAAACCAAAGCCAAGAAACAGTGTTATTGCATAGAGAATGACCATAAGCAAATAAAATGAGTTTTAAAAATAACGTTGGCTTTGCCTTTTGAAAAATCTATCCTCCCTGTCTCCTCCTTGTGTAGACACATGGGAAGATTCACGAAAAGGGAAGAAGGGCATGTCTGTGTGTTGATATTTCTTACTCAACCAATGCAGCAAAATATTTGGATTTACTTCGGAGATTGAGTTGGTCTCTATTTAGGTTTTGTGGGCCCAGGACTGTCTGTGCAAAGCCTTTTTTTTTTTTTTTAATTTTTATTTTTTTACAATTTTTTAAAATTTTATTTATTGGGGCACCTGGGTGGCTCAGTCGGTTAAGCGTCCGACTTCGGCTCAGGTCACGATCTCACGGTCCGTGAGTTCGAGCCCCGCGTCGGGCTCTGTGCTGACAGCTCAGAGCCTGGAGCCTGTTTCAGATTCTGTGTCTCCCTCTCTCTCTGACCCGCCCCCGTTCATGCTCTGTCTCTCTCTGTCTCAAAAATAAATAAACGTTAAAAAAAATTAAATATGTAAAATTTTATTTATTTATTGTGAGAGACAACTGAGGGAGAGTGGGGGAGGGGAAGAGAGGGAGACAGAGAATCCCAAGCAGGCTCCACATTGTTAGCACAGAGCTCAATGTGGGGATCAATCACACAAACCATGAGATCATAACCTGAGCCAAAATCAAGAGTCAGACACTCGGACAGTTAACTGACTGAGCCACCCAGGTGCCTCTGTGCAAAGCTTTTTTTTTTTTTTTAAACAGCTATTGCTTCATTGCAGAGGCTTTTGAAAATGAGTCAGGAGGTTTTCATTCCATAGTTTGTGCTTTCTCCAAACAGACCGGTTGGCGAGCTCTAGAACAAAGGCATCCTTCCTTGATTGGAAGAAGAGTTTGTCCAGTGGGCCACATGTGGTCAGAGGAGTTTACTGAATTCTGAGAGTCTTTTCTGAAGGTGCCATGAAGGGTTCCTCCGAAGGGTGTCCTGTTGGCAAGATTTGGTCTTGGGTTGGTCACTGGACGTTGGGATATTTTAATTTGGTGGTTCCCAAACGGAGACAAATCAAGTAACAGACACATGTCATCAAACTCAGTGGAATTATTACTGTTGCCCATGAAGCTGTCCTGTTTTTGTAGCATGAAGGCAATCTTACTACACTTCATTTTATACTCTAGAGTTGGGTGAAGAAGAGAGAAAACTAGAAAGAATAGTTTTTGTATGAAAAATAAGTAACAGCCACCATGTGAAAAATGTTCCTAATTGTCCCAATGTGTGTCAATACAAACACAAACACAGACTTTTAGACTTAATGGTGAAAGTTACCAATACACCAAGGGCAACAAAGTCCAAAGCCAAGTTACAGACTATCTTGGAGGTCAGCTGTGGAACAATGCTGGCTCCAAAGCTCCATTCCAGAAGGGGACCAAAGAGGGTTGGTTTTAGCCCAACACTGATATGCCTTGCTTGCCAGCAGGATTCTAAGTAGGCCGGATACAGATCATGAGAAGGTCTGTTATAGACCTCTACCAATGACAGGGAGGAGGACATCCTGTTCTTTTCTTTAAAAGCTTTTCCTTCCTCCCTCCCACCCTTCCTTTCTTTTTCCTCTTGTAGAGATTCAGCATGGTTTTGATATAGTAAAAATTTAGAAGCACTGAAAAAGTGTTTAATATTTTCCTCTTGATGATTCTCAGAGTAGCAATTCACGGAGCTGTGAAAAAAAGTCCACAGATTCCCCTGCATTTCTTTTATGCTTATATATTAAGTACCTGTCACATAACAAGTATTAGGAACACGTTTGCTATTATTATGAGGATTACTGTGAGAAATAAATGAGATAAGGTATATAAATCCTTCGGCAGAATGCCTGCCATGTAATATGTGCTCAACAAATGGTATTAGAAACAGACATTATTGTAAATCACTCAATAAAAGATATAAATACTTGTTATCATTATATGATTATTGTCTTTGGCAAACTTCTATTTACCCCCTAAAACCCCAACTTGAGTTCAGTCATCTCTGCCCCCCAAATAGAACTAATCCTATCTTCTACAGCACTTGGGTACTTATATGTTATAGGTACTTATTATATGGGATTATAACAAATTGTGCGCTGGTGTCCAGTATGATAGGTCACGGGGTCCTGGAAGGCCAGGACCTCATGCTGTTTTCAGCCTCAGACTTCCTGTAACACAGAGGGCAGAGTCTGGCCATGCAGTAGGTGCTCCAGAGACTTCAGTTAAAGGGAACGAAAACACCGGACTACAGACAAAGGGGACACTCCCATCTTTGTGCCCAAATGAAGATGGGAATGTGGGGAATGTCTTTCTTCGGGGGAAAAAAAAAAAAAAAAGAATCTCAGGGGTTTACTTGAAAACAGTCCGAGGCTTACAGAAATGAGTGCCGAAAGCAACGCACAAGCAACTCGGGCCTGGGGCAGCCCCAGCGCTAACAACCATCCCGGGCTTCATCTCTGAGCAGCTGCAGAACAGATGGCAATGAGTGTGGCTCCGTCACGCTGCCACTGCATTGGGGAAAGGGGCTCAAAAGGAAGAGAATGTTCTCTCCCACGTGTTCGTTTGAAAATAAAATTGTCTTTCAAGATCACCGCCACCGCGCCAACATAACTTGATGTGAGTTTTGGTGCTCCCAGCAGGAAAGGAAGAGTCTAAGAGGCACCGAAAACCATCTTCACGTGCCCCTCATGGCAGTGGGGAGGCTGACGTGTGAGCCATCTTGCCTAAAGATGTCCTTTCATCTTCCCCTAGGGCTTGCGTTTCTTCAACCCACAGAGTGACGTGATCACAGGACAAATGTAGTCAGAGTGGCGGGAAGGATCTGAGCAGAGAGCTTTGGCCCAGAAAGCCAAAGTCTGCAAAAAAAAATGTCAATTTACGGGGCCCAGTCTGCAAAAAAAAATGTCCTATAGGTTGGCCCTAAACCAATGCCACACGAGCAAAATTCTGAGCAGCTCTGTGCGGTGCCCCCCCATTACCCTCTCCTCCCCCCCGCCCCAGGCTGAGAGATTGGCCTTCATCTCTACTGCGTGCCTGCCAGAAAATTCTCCAAGTGAGCCGGCTATTGTGTTACCCCACATCATCGTGAGCCCCATCCCCAGACCACAAAACAAAGGATGGCTTTTCTTCTCTGATTAATGAACTAATTGTCGCAGCCATTCAACCAACATCAACCGGGGTGCGAACCAGGCATGGTGAGAGGTGAGGTGATGCACCAAGTGGAAGCCGTGGTCGCCTTGAAGGAACTCCCGACCTTCTTGGCAACAGGGATTGTAAACATGTGGCCAGAACACAGTTTTATTAAGTCCCCACAGAAAAATACGTTCAAATGATTATCAATGGTGACACAAGATGAGTAATTTGGATTAACTTCCCTGGTGAATGGGGAAGATGGGGGGTCTTTGGTTGGTTCACTGGGGGACACTGGAGGAGATTCATGCCAAGCACGGGTTCCAGAGGAGGAATCATAGGTCAGAGTAGAGGCCGTTTCGTCATAAACGGTCCAAACAGCCATCAATTACACGACAGGTATTAGAGAAATAGCTTGTTTGCATTCAGTTCTTCCTCTTGAAACTGGGTGGGTGGTTTGCAAGATCTTAATGGTATTTGTCTAGCACCACCATAGCCTTAATTTACTCCAGGTATGAGGTCTTTGCACACAAGGTTCCAATCTAGAAATTTCTTTCTGCATGATAACCATGGCCTGAACTTCCTATTCTTTTTGTAGTTTGGCAGAAAGCACATCTAAGCCAGATACTCCATTTCCACAAATTCTGGACAGCCAACTATTTGTTCTAACCCACTGAAGGTGCTCTACACTCTGTAAAAGCTCTATATTCATTAAGAAGCTGGTAGTCGGGGCAGAGGAAACTCAAGACAGTTGATAGGAAGCATGTATTGTCCTAACCTCCAAACACAAACTCTGTTAGCACCACAAGAGGAGAGAGGAGCAGAGAAAATGATCCAAGGCAGAAGAGTTTGGGGCTTTTGTGTAGCCTCGGGGCGGGGGGGGGGGGGTGTCTCAAACTTATAGTTTCTCAAGTCACATTTTCTTGTCTCCCCAAGAGGTTCTGATTTGTGTCCTTCAGAAGCTTTACATTGAAGCATCACATTCAGAATAAATGTGCCCATGAGCAATAAGGATCACCTTTTGCAGAAACATATTGATGTATGATGACATTTTGTCTTCATTTTGTTTCTCTATCTTACCAAAAATCCTTTCCCTTTCCCAGGGCTATAGAGAGGTGGGTAGGAAGGGGTGAGGCAGCTAGAAAGAGCAAGAGAGGCAAGACAAGGGAGGGAGGCAGAGGAAGCAAGAGTGAGTGAGTGAGAGAGAGTGAGAATGGAAGTCGTAAGAGGGGACAAAAATTCCAAACTGCTACAAGATGTATTTCAGGGGAAACTTATGGGTAGATATGTCTCAGGGGGAGGGGGTTACTCTTTAAGAATAAAAGTAAATATGAAGATAGTAATTATATTATTTTGAGAATTAAAAATTAGTATGATTCATAGATAAAATGAAACTTTCCCATCAGAGCAGAATGGCATTTTTTTTTCTATAAAGGGGAGGGAGTAAATATTTATGGCTTTGTGGCCCTGTGCTCTCTGTCACAACTACTCAACTGTGATGTCATATCTCAAAAGCAGCCACAGACAATACATAAATGAATGGGTATGGCTGGATTAGGCACTCTGGTAGTAATTTGTAAACCCATGTTAGCTGGTAGAAATAATAACAGCTTTCAATACACCTTCAGAAGAAGAAAAGTGTCTTGGGACACATTCCTACCACTTTCCCAATGTTAATAGGCCACCGTTCTGCATTAAGTCAGGAAACTTCATGTTATGTCTCTGAGATGGCAATCTGTGGGGCATGATTCTTTCCCCCAACTTCTCACTTATTCTGTTTGGATCTTGTATGTTTTTAAAGAAGGGAGGTACCTTTGTGCCATAAGAGAACAAGAGATCGATAGATATCAGGCCATCTTCTTGAAGGCTCAGAGCAAGGATACTGTGACCCCACTGTATGGTCCTTTTCCAGAAACACAGCTAAGAACTTGAGGGAAATTAGATATGATTTGCCCAGGGGATGCACGATCCAGTTTCTGTCTCTGAAAGAACAGCTCATACGTGGTTTTTCATGATCTCACTAGAAATCTTAACCTTCAAAAAACACTTGTATTGTACTTCTGTGCCTGTCTGTCCTTGAGCTAAGCTCAGTGACATTGCGGGTCAGGCACTGAGTTACAAAACCTAGTTTTCCAGTGGAGAAAATAAAGAGTGGGAAAGTGGAGGGGGTTTCCCCTTCGGGAATTCCAGAACAATATTGTCCTGAGTATGTTCCAAACCATTCAAGTACCGACTCTTTACTTTTCCCTTAGCTCAGTTGTTAAAATAGAAAGACTTCAATGTCAGATAGGTTACATTAAAATCACTACATTGCAAAGATAATCCCTAAAGAGTAAAAATGTTTCCAAGATCTAGCCATTGGTCTATTTATTTAAAACAATAATAGATAAAGCAAAATTCCTACACAAGAAAAGGATCTGACAAGGCCCTCAGAGGTCATTTCAATAGGATTTCTGGGCCCCAACAAGTCTAAAGGGTCCGAGGGTATCAAGAGAGACATTTCAAAGAAGGATCTTATTTTAGTTACGGCAATGACTCAACTGTGAGAACGAGAAGGACAATACCAGCCCAAGAACCTGACAGTTATCGTAGCGAGGAAGGGACATTTGACAAACGGAACCCTTTCATGATAATCTCAACAATGTAATCTATAAATGTGTGTGCAACTCCACCTCAGAGGCTGGGAGCCAAGTGCAGGGGCTGCCCAGAGTACGAGCTGGCCTTGGAATATCTGTAGGTCATACACTTTTTTGTTTTTCCACCAGCTTTCCCCCTCTCAAGATGAGCTGGGAAATTTCTTTCTTTCCAAGTGACATTTTGAGAACCTTAAATTTTGGCAATAGTAACAAACGTTGAGAAATAAACCTGTATTGTTGGAAAATGTTGAAATCCGTACAGATTTCTTCCACCAGCCCGAACCCTTTGCCCTATCAGCTGTTGAAGATTTGCTTCTCTCTTCTTAGAGCCTCGTTCACATTCTTCCAAGCAGAGTGTATACAGGCAGAAATGCACAAAACAGAAGTGTTGGGCTTGATAAATTTTTAAGAAACTGAGACACAAAATTAGACACTGCTAAATACCTTGCAATACACAGCACAGCCCCCTATAACAAAGCCCGCAAATGTCACTAACTGAGTCACTAATGCCAAGACTGAGGAACCCGGCTTCACAAACAGCACCACTTGGGAGGTTTCCCTATGTGTCTGGCTTCTCTCACACGCTGTGATTTCTGTGAAATTCATCCCTGTTGTTCCGTGTATCAGTACTGCTTGCATTTTAGAAAGGTGTTTTGTGTTTTGCCCAGATTTTAACTTGACGATATTTTTTAAAACGTACTGGTCTTTTTCCAAATTTCAAATCTGAATTCTATGCCTTTGCTTTGGACAGCTTGAAAAATTGCATTGCTTGTTTCCTGTGACCTGTGACATGTTTCCTGTGACCCTGTCCACTTGTGTGTTTGGATGGAAATCCAAATACCTGCCAGACTCTCGCAGGTGCTGGAGGGTGTAGAGATGAAGGAGGAACTTAGATACTGGTACTTTTCTTGGGTACCAACAAAAGCACACTCAAGTTTCAGAATCGGGGACAGGGGTGGTATCACACCTGGAATTGGACTGGGGCTGGGTTGGGAGCACTAAGAAGGATGCCACCCTTTGCCATCTTCTCAATTTGTTGTCTGGATTTTTTTTAATGTTTATTTATTTTCAAATGTTTATTTCTGAGAATGAGAGCAGGTGCTTGCATATGCGTGGGAGGGACAGAAAGACGGGGACAGAGGATCCGAAGCCCGGGTTCTATGTTGACAGCAGAGAGCCCGATGTGGGGCTCGAACTCACCAACCAGGAGATCATGCATGGCCTGAGCCAAAATTGGATGCTCAACCGACTGAGCCACCCAGGTGCCCCTGGATTTTTTTTTTTTTATACTGTTCCCTCCTACTTCTTTTCATCATGAGCTTACAAACCATCCGAAAACTCCTGAAAAGGCAGCACTTTGGGAATATTTGCTTAGGGGGAGGCTCCCCCTGCCACCTGCTTCTGAGTCCCACAGTGGATGCTACCTAATTGGCAGGGTAATACAGTTCATTTGGTCCTTCAGGCACTAAATAGCTAGAAGGGACTCCAGGTTAGCCTACCTCCATGTAAATTTCATGCCAGTTCCCAGAGCAAGTTGCATTGCAGTGATGTCCTAGGTCAAGGTTTTTCAATCTCAGCATTACTGACATTTCGGGCCATTAATTTCTCTGTTGTGGGGGCTGTTATACGCACTGTTGGAGGTTTAGCAGTGTCCCTGGCCTCTCCCCTCTAGATATCAATAATACGACTCCCTCTCCCCAGCTGTGACCACCAATATTGTCTCCAGACATGTCTACCTGTCCCCTGTATGAACGGGGCAAAATCATCCCAGGTGAGAACTTATGTCCTAGTCTACATACAAAATGCATTTCTTTATCAAGCAGAAATTTCCAGTACTTTATTAATAAACAGCCAGCTTAATAAAAGCATTGGGATTTGAACACAAGCAGAGGAGATATCTTCGGTATTCCTTCTGTTTAAGACATAAAGCAGATTTAAGAACTGGAGAAAAACATAGCAATCAGTGAAATTATCACGTGGAGATCAGACTCAAAACAGCTACAGGCCTGGCTCCATGGTTCTGTTTTCATACATAGGCCTTTGCAATGTTTGAAGGTCACCTCTTGTAGATAAACCTTTCAATCCATAGCCTCTGTTTTGGCTTGGACACAGGTTTAGTCTGGGATGCCTGGAAGCCTGATATCTGAGGACATTTTCCTTCTGCTTAACTTTTTGGGGGGATGGTGTTTCTATTGTGCTTCAACATTCCATCCCAGGATCATGGTTTTCAACAGTGAGGTTCCTGAACATCCTCACAATGGAGGAAATCAGCCTCTGGTTGACAGGAAAGGAAAAAACTAAAATTTGTGGAACACTTAACTATCTTTCCAGCATTGTGCGAATCGTTACATACGCTTATTTTCTTGAATCGTCATAGAAAACTTAAGGGCAAGGATTATTATGTACATTACTCCTAATGAGGGAATCGATGACGTTAAACAATTTAAGGCAAAATAGCCAGCAGGTGGCCCTCCGAGGGTTTGAACCCAAATGTGATGGATTTGAGAAAGCTACAGATTCTTTGTCAGTGCACTCTTTGGTTGATTTCCCCTGACCTTGAACCTTGGCTGGCTCTGTGACCCATTCTGATCAACAAGAATAAGGCAGTTCTTAAGAGATCTATGGTCTCCTCTTCTGCCTTTCTTGGACTATTCCCTTACACTTCATGCAGCAAGATGCCATGTAAGAAGTTTGATTATCCTAAGGCTTCCATATTGTGAGGAAGCCCAAGCTAACGTGGAGAAAGAGGCGATGAGGAGAAGCAGAAGGTGCCAGAAACATGAATGAAGCCTTCTTGGACCTTCTAGCCTGACCCAGTTTCTAGCGGAATGAATGACCTCAGTTGACACCATGCGGAGCAACATTTTCATGCTGCCAAGCCCTGCCCACATTCCTCACCCACAACACTGAGAGGATATAAATTGGTTGCTGTTTTAAGCCACTAAGTTCTGGATAAGTAAAACACTAGGTTGGCTGATCTCCAACACCAGGTCGTTCATAGGAAGACTGGGGGTAGAGGTCAGGAGACCTTTGTTTTACTGCCACCACCTAGGAGGGGAACAGTGGGTGTTCAGGCTCTGTGGCTGAGGTTGGATTAAATTCTGCCCCCACTTCTAAGACTCTGATGCCAAATGTTCAAGGAGCCTTGCAAAGCCTGTACTTTTGACAGTTTTCTTTTTTTTTTTTTAATTTTTTTTTTAATGTTTTTATTTATTTTTGAGAGAGGCAGAGACAGAGCGTGAGCCGGGGAGGAGCAGAGAGAGAGGGAGACACAGAATCCAAAGCAGGCTTCAGGCTCCAAGCTGTCAGCACAGAGCCCCATGTGGGGCTCAAACTCACGAACCATGAGATCATGACCTGAGCCAGAGGTGGACGCTTCACCGACTGAGCCACCCAGGCGCTCCGAAAGTTTTCTTTGAAGCATCTTTTTCTTATGGATCTCTCCAGAATCTGTAGCTTCCACTAATAACCTAACACTATGGAATCTCTAGCTAGATAAGTAAAGTAATATTTCCCAAACTGGGGAAAATATGTTTTATGAAGACATCATATTATTTATTTATTTAAATTTTTTTAAAGTTCAGGGCACCTAAGTAGCTCAGTCATGGTTCGTGAGTGTGAGCGCCGCGTCGGGCTCTGGGCTGACAGCTCAGAGCCTGGAGCCTACTTTGATTTCTGTGTCTCCCTCTCTCTCTCTGCCCCTCCTCTGCCTGCACTCTGTCTCTGTCTCCCTCTCAAAAATGAAATAACATAAAAAAATTAAATGTTTTTAAAAAGTTTATATATTTTCAGAGAGAGAGAGGCAGCACAAGCAGGGGAGGGGTGGAGGGGTGGGGAGAGAATCCCAAGCGGGCTCCAAGATAATCAGGGCAGAGCCTGATGTGGGGCCCAAACTCACAACTGTGAAATCATGACCTGAGCAGAAATCAAGAGTCTGACACTTGACTGACTGAGCCGCCCAGGCGCCCCTGTTTTATGAATACACTGAAGCAACTAAGAGTTATGTATTTCTTTTATGGTTACCTTCCACTTATAGCAAGTGGCACTGCCTTGCATTTGTGTCAATGATAGAAAGTTTAAGACAACTGTAAGTTAAAAAAGTGAATTGATTAGAAAAACCACCAGGTAAACAACAGTACCATTGGCATGAAAAGAAGGCTAAAATAGTGAAGGTGGGAGAGGGATGATTCCGGCGTGGGAAACACCCGATGACACCGAGAAAGAAAAAGGCCACTGTAACAGGCATCTTTCTGTGTCTTTGTTTTTGACCTGATTATTCACACCTGGGGCTGGCTGTTTTGGCCGATGACACAAGGGGACCACTCTCGGTATACAAATTGTTACTCGCTAGGTCAGTAACCCTGGCACTGCAAGACAGATTCCAGAGGAAGAAGAAGTACACAAGGATAAAAGTGTGGGGGGCGGGGAGGGAGAGGGGGAGGGAGGCAGGGAGGGAGGGAGACACTGGAATAGCTGAAGCTGGAAAGCAATAGATTTAGACAGGAGTGTTAGGTTTCATTTGGAAAGCCTGGATAATAATTAGCATGACGGGTTTGGGCTGCAAGGGTAGGGGAAGACATGGAAAAGCAAGGAGCCAGAAGTCAACTGGCAGGCTCAAGACATGTGGGTATGGCCCGAGATGCTGACGAGGGCTGGTTGGAGACATCACTGTGAAACCCTGCCTTTGCCACCCCCGTTGCGCAATCCTATCCTGGATACTACAACTACTAACCTGCAATTGGGTGGTGATTCATGCTTTTTGCATTTATAGTAATATAAGCATAGGAATAAACCCGCACATATAGGCATCGAACCTTTAAGACCAGTTACTCTTATGGGTAAGGAATTAGTGAGACATTCAAATCTTAATGTTTGAGTTTTCACAATGCCATGTATTATATGTCTACACAGAAAAACCTTAGAAAGTTGAATAAAGAAAAATGAGAGTATGTGTGTCTGTGTATAAATACACAGACACGCATACTTCCTGTTGTTTCCATTTCTCTGTAGATTCCTAATGCAACAACCCATTAACGTATGTAACACAGACTCAAATGCGAAGTCCCTTACTGCATTTGGGTCCCACAACAGCACTTCTAGTTATGCGGGATCTGCAACATTATTCCCTTCCCCGAGTGAGGAAACTGACACGTACAGAAGCCAAGTGTCCCCACCTCCGCCCAAGAGATGATTCATAACACGGTGGGGCAAGTATCTTCCTGCTAACATTTCTCCTTCCGGCAGAACTTGTAACATGGTGCCACAGACACCTCAACCTGTTGCTCATGAGTATCTAACTGCACATAGCCCTGGACTCTCTGGATGTATTTTGAAATGGATCTGACACACAAGCGTCCTGGACATACTACTGAGATCTTTTGACCCCTGATATACAGGTGTGACCTTGCCCTTCCCCCATGCCCCCCCCCACCCCCACCCCCAACCCCAGCATCTCTTCTCCTTCTGCACAGAATCTGACCCCTGGTGGTTCTTCGTGCAATTTCCACCAAGTTATACTGGACTCTCCAACATGCTGATGGGTCATGCCCTTAGGCTTTTAGCAAAGCTGGCAGCTTAAGGGAGATACAGACAAATTTTGTGTTGTATACATGTGTGTACACACACACACACACACACACACACACACACACACACACACACATCATTTTCCAGTTGATTTGCTCATGGAATTGGGAGAACGGGGAAATCAGAGCATTTCAGTGTAAAGGCTCCTAACAGTCTTCATTCCTAACTGCTACTGAACCTTCTATCTGAGGAACACATCGTTTTCCTTTATCACTTGGGGCTGGTGTAGAACAATGCATGTTTTGCGAAGAAACCACAAGTAGGCACTGTCCTATTCCCCAGCCTGACACATCCCTCTGTTTTTCTGGAGTGGTTTAATCCGGATTTCTCTTCTTCCGGTGTCCTTGCCTCACTTCAAGGCCAAACAGAGCCTGGTTTAGAGCTTTTGGGGATAGGAGAAGCAGGAGCCATTATTTTAGGGTGATCTGGGATTTACTCTGGAGTTTATCCTGAATTAATCCAGCATCTACTTCAAGATATTTTTCCTTCATTATCTTTCAGATCTGGGGGTCATTTCAGAGGTTACAGACATGTTTGCACAAATGACTATATTTGAGATTCACAAGATTGTGGAGTTAAAATGCAGGGATTTCCTGCAATACATATCACGCCTGTAAGAGAGAAAGTGATTTAGATAAATGGCATAGCTAGGGAGTGGCAGATTGCTGTTTGAATATTATACATCTAAGGCTTTCTCTTCAGCACCAATTGTGTCCTTCATTCAATCAACAACAACAACAAAAAATTTAACACCTGCTATGTGCATAATACAGTGATGAATAACCCGCACAGAGTTTCTGCTCTCATGGAGCTTACATTCTCCTGGGGTCTCTTTCTGAAGCAAGTTACACACGTGGTTCCCAACCAGGGTTAATTGTGGCCCCCAGAGGACACTTGGAACGCATGGATATATTTTAGGTTGTCATAACTACAAAGGCGAAATACTACCGTCATCTAGTAAGTAGAGGCCAGGGATGTTGCTAGACGTCCTACAATCCACAGAACACCCCCTCAACAAAGAATTACCCAGCACCAAATGTCAATGTGTCAATAGTGCTATTGTTAAGAAACATGGCATTGCTAAGAAACATGGCATAGATCAACTATTTCCTTAAATAAAGGTGTAAAGAACAGAATTGAAAATTTATTAAAAAATGTTTTATGTATGTATGTATGTATCTATGTATAGAGAGCATGAGCAGGGGAGGGGCAGAGAGAGAGAGAGAGAGAGAGAGAATCCCAAGCAGGCTTTGGGCTGTCAGTGCAGAGCTCAACATGGGGACTCCGTCCTACAAACTGAGGTCAGGACCTGAGCCGAAATCAAGAGTCGGACACTCGACAGCCTGAGCCTCCCAGGCACCCCAATTTAAAATTTATTTTAAACAAGAGCCCCAGATACACATGATGGAGGTTCTACCACGCAGAAACTTTGGCTATACGGAAGCGAAACTTGAAGGGATTTCTCCCAAAGAAAAATGTTAAAAATATTAATTCAGAAGATCGTCCAGCTACACACAATAGTGACAGACTCTAATGGCAATGACATGCTACACGTGAAGAATGTTTCCATGCTATTGTGTCTCTGAATTTTCCAATAATCCAGTCACAAGGAAAATGAGCACCGCACATTCAGATAAATAAGGGCCCATTCTCCCCATGAAATTGGAACACTGCCATTGCATATTCTAGGAACCAACATTTTAAAAAATTATTTATTTTTTTATTTTAGAGAGAGAGTGTGTGAGCAGGGGAGAGGGGAAGAGGGAGGGAGGGAGGAAGGGAGGGAGAGAATCTTAAGCAGGCTCCATGCTCAGTGCAGAGCTCAACATGGGGCTTGATCCCACGACCATGACCTGAGACAAAATCAAGAGTCAGATGCTTAACTGACTGAGCCACCTAGGCGTGCCAACTTTTTAATTTAAAAGTCTAACTGCTTTTTAATTTAACCAACTTTTTAATTTAAAAGTCTAACTGCTACAAAAAAGCAAGGAAGTGTTATAGGTAAAAATAATGTCTTGGTAAGATGGTGGGATGACTGACTCAAGAGTTTTCTTTTCTCAGCAAAGAGGGAAAAGTGGAAGTGAAGTCACTATCCTAGGTGTTCCACCTGTGACCCTCGTCGGACTATCTAGTTTCCCAAGGTTGGCACTGTTTGCCAGTGCTCAGTGCAATAGCTTTCTCAGGCCAGGACAGATACATGGCTGGTTCAACTACAGTTCCCTTCTTTTTGACTGTAACATGCCAGGCTTTTTCTTCAACACAAATCTTGGGATGCTAATAACTCCTATAGGATGACTGAGCAGGAAGTTAAATAAGCAAATCAGTAGCTGGGAATAGATTTTAACATTGTGTTTACACTCGTAAACATGTGTGTCCTTGGACAAGTTATTGTTGTCCCTCTTTGGCCCTTAATCTCCTTGTATGTAAAACGAGAAGGGTGGGTTCTATGATTTATGAAATCCTATGACTCACATGTTGACAGAATAAATTTTGTTTATTGGGATTAAGAAGTGTTCAGGATGATCCCTTGTCTTCCTTCTTCTCCAGCTCTTTCTGTCTCTTCTGCTTGGTTTTGGAGACAAATTTTTAAATAAGATGAACAGGATGCCAATTGTCTCTGGAAAGAGCAGGCTGACAGATGGACACGAAACTACATGAACTCTTATGTTTGAGGTCAAGTGCTAAAATTGCAAACCAACAAAAATATATAAAGACAAAGTCAAGAGTTCATACAACAAGGCCAGAGGCCATACCTCTATCTTACTTGTTCTCCTCATGGTCAAGGTTGCTTTGTTATAAGACCTATGAAAATGGCATTGAGGGTGCTGTGCAACCTGTTCCTTTAATTTAACATTTTATTTATGTTTGAGAGACAGAGACAGATAACGCATGAGCAGGGGAGGGACACAGAGAGAGAGACACAGAATCTGAAGAGGCTCCAGGCTCTGAACTGTCAGCAAAGAGCCTGATGTGGGGCTCAAACTCATGAACCACAAGATCATGACCTGAGCCCAAGTCAGATGCTTAATTGACTGAGCCACTCAGGCGCTCCACAACACCCTTACTATAACCAGAAAGTCATCTGAAGCCCCTCTGAGTGTAACCTTCTCCTCTCCAACAGGATAGAGGTTGCAGTTAAATATGGAGGTATACTCAGGTTCTATCTGGAATCTTTATTTTCTCTTGGATGTTTGTGTTGTGCACTTAAAAAAAAAAAACTTATTTTTGAGAGAGAGACAAAGCACAAGCAGGGAAGGGGCAGAGAGAGAGAGAGGGTGAGATTGAGTCCAAAGCAGGCTCTGTGCTGTTAGTGCAGAGCTGGATGCAGGGCTCAAACTCACACACCATGAGGTCGTCACAAACCATGAGATCATGACCTAAGCCAAAGTTGGATGCTTAGCCAACTGAACCACCCAGGCTCCCCTGTTGTGCACTTTTGACTGGGTTGATCCCGTTGGTTTCTGAAGAGCATTTGTGTTTGGCGTGGGCCTCAAATCAGAACCAGCAACTTCTGCTTATAGGCTTTTTTAATCTGCAAGGTCTCTCTGGAAATACTCAGTTCTCCAGCTCAACTGAAGTTATAGGGAGATTCCAAAAAATGACCACCAGACGCCATTGCTGTTTCTCTGCTGAAGATGACCGCAGGCCCCTCCTTGGGTGTTGGGCAGTATCTTTGCCAGTAACGACTTCCCCTGGCTCTGACACTCTCCCACCAACGTGCGTGAAGGAGGTAACCTTTGCTTTTTAGAGTATCTCAAATATTTTCGTTTAATTTTTTTATATTGTCAAAGTTTTTATTTTATTTCATTATTCTCTTTTGGCTGAATAATACATTTTTAAAATTTATATCCAAGTTAGTTAACATATAGTGCAATAATAATTTCAGGAATAGAATTTGGTGATTCACCACTTACATATAATACCCAGGGCTCATCCCAACAAGGATCCTCCTTAATGCCCCTCATCCCTTTTAGCCCATCTCCCACCCAACCCCCCTCCAGCAACCTTCAGTTTGTTCTCTGTATTTAAGAGTCTCTTATGGTTTGTCTCCCTTTCCGTTTTTATATTATTTTTGCTTCCCTTCCCTTATATTTGTTTTGTATCTTAAATTCCACATGTAAGAGAAATCATATATTTGTCTTTCTCGAACTTATTTCGCTTAGCACAATACACTCTTGTTCCATTCACCTTGTTGCAAATGGCAAGATTTCTTTCTTTTTGAGTGCTGAGTAATACTCCATTGTCTATATATACCACATCTTCTTTATCCATTCATCCATAGATGGACATCTGGGCTCTTTCCACACTCTAGCTATTGTCAATAGTGCTGCTATAAGCATTGGGGTGCGGGTGCCTCTTCGAATCAGCACAAGGAGGTAGCCTTTAGGAGATGCTTGGTATTCAGGGCCCTGGCTGTGTCGCCCCTTAACTCACTTCCAGAGCCCTGGATCTCACATCCTCACTGTGGTCTGGGGAGTTCCCTAAAAATGTTTTGCCAGCGGAACAAAGCTTATTGTCTGTCCAGACAGTGCTTCTATCAGCCTCTAGACTAAATCACTAAGGAGACAGTTCTCATTGCAGGAATTAACAAGGACAACGGAGGTTTCCTTACCCAGGGCAGGAATAAAATAGGCAATTTATCACCCAGCCATAAGGCCTCGGTCAGTAAATGCCAGTTCTTATTTTATGGCCCTTAGAGAACCAGGTCAAGCAAACTCTATGCCCCCAAGTAACCCTGAAACCAGGTGGTTCCAGCTCTTTAGGCTCCTTTCCCAAAAATTTGTACAGCAGCTTCCTGGAGCTGGCTGGAAGGAGTGGAGACTGTTGGAATTCGGCCTGGGTTTGTAAATCTTTAGCTAACAGGGGCCTAATTCAATGCTTCATTTAAAAATTGGAAAGATAATGAGCGTTACTCTAAATTACCCTGGGGTTTGCAACCTTCTTGATTTCCAGCTCTCCCCATAGAAGACCTTCATTTTTCTCACCATCTGTAGCACCTCTGTAGGTGAGCTGCCCAAGGGGCTGTGCCTTCAAAAAAAAAATGTCTCATTGTTTGAGTCTCTCATAGTTGTCTTTCAACATGCTGATTTTCTCTGGCTACACTTTTGGAAACTGGCAGCCTTAGGGAGGATTTTGTGACCAGTATTATGACTCTGCTGTGAGCTTGCCAGACCCTTTCTGATTCTGGTCGAGTCAGTCCTGTTGGGTCTTGATGCTTATTCTCTTTTCTGTTTACTCCACAGGGGATTTCATCACTGTGCCTCAGGGAATGGACTGCATACAATTTTCTGTATATAGGATGGGACTCAGTCTCAAAGTGGATTCCAAGTATTGGGCAATCTCTCTGCAACCTCCTTACAAAATGGTACTTTCCTGCCATTTTTTTTTTTTTACCTGCTTTCAATGGTGGGTTTTGCCTCCCTTGCAAATAAAAGAAGTTGCTGTTGGAATTTTTTTTTCTTTTTTTAAGCTCTAAATTGAGAATGATGCAGTTTGAGGGCTGGAAAGTGACTTTCTAGGGAGGTTTATCTCCTTCTTCAGGACACCCTTCGGGTTGGTTCCATCATTTAGAATCTAGAGTTGTGTCCAGTTGGAAAAGGGTTCACTGTAATTTTATGATTGGACTTATTATGGATTTGGTGGAGTAACCCAGGCTGGCTTTTGGGTTATACCCATCAATCCAGGTATTCATAAGAGCTGGTATATCTTTCCGCTTGAGGTTTTCCAGTATGATAAAGGACAATTCTTCCAACCACCAGATGAGAGCACCTAGAGATGGGGGTTTTCCTATTACTCAAAGGAACAGAACAAGAGAGGCTTTTTTTTTTTTTTTTTTGTTAATCATTAATCAACATCAAGTGTACTTTGGGAAGTATTTCTGGGCCCAGAGAAACCAAGTCGGGGCTAATTCCAAACCCCAAGGGATCTCGGAGCAAGGCTGCTTCACCATTGCAAATCCTTCCCGAGAACACGAAGAATGCCCTCAGGTCAGCTCAGTCTCCATTTCCTGAGCATTCTGCAGTCATTAAGATTGATATTGTAGACATAGCTCGCAGTCCCATCCTTCTTTTCTTTTCTTATTATTCCTTTAGGAGAGATTTAAGTCTTCTTATCTGCTTTTGGAAACAATGAGGAGACTAGGCAACGTATGCACTTTAGTTCCAAAATGCAATATATGAAACTGAATTCACAGGGCAAAAATTCCTAAAACATGTCAGCAATTTGATGCACTGTTACTTCTCTGCTCTAAATTCTGTAAAGGCTCCTTATCTCACTAAGTGTAAAAGCTGTAACCCTTACAGAGACTTCAAGGCTCAAAGCTTCTGGCCCCACTGTGCCTTCTGACCCCATCTTCTATGACTCTCCTTCCTGCTCATTCCTTGCTGTTTCCTGAGTGAGCCAGGCATGTGCCTGCTATTGACCCTCTGCTTTAGATGTTCTTTCTGCCCCCGGATATCCAGCCACATGACTCACTCCTTATCTTCTCCAAAGGCCTGCTAACATTTCACTTTCTCAAGGATGCCCTCCCTGACTACCCTATTTAATCCTGCTATTGGTCTCCCTAACCCTCCTCAGGACTCCTGACTGCCCTGTTATTTTTTCCAAAACATTTAAAAATACCATGTAACCTAATTTTTTTTAATGTTTATTCATTTTTGAAAGACAGAGAGACAGAGTACAAGCAGGGGTGGGGCGGAGAGAGAAGCAGAAGCAGAATCCGAAGCAGGATCCAGGCTCTGAGCTGTCAGCACAGAGCCCGACGTGAGGCTCGAACTCACGAACTGTGAGATCAAGACCTGAGCCGAAGTCGGATGCTCAACCGACTGAGACACCCAGGCACCCCATGTAACCTAATTTTTATGTTGGTAACTCACCCACTGGAATGTAAGATCCATAAGGGTAGCAATTTTTGTCTGTGTTGTACAAAATGACTATGACATGCCTAGAATAGCGCCTTGGTCCTGGGTACATAGAAGGCTTTAAATAAGTAAGTAAGTAAGTAAGTAAGTAAGTAAATAAATAAATAAATATTTTACTTATTTTTATTTTATTTTTCAATTAATTTATTTTTTAATTTGCATCCAAGTTAGTTAGCATATAGTGCAACAATGATTTCAGGAGTAGCTTTCTTAATGCCCCTTACCTATTTAGCTCATCTCCCCTCCCACAACCCCTCCAGTAACCCTCTGTTTGTTCTCCATATTTAAGAGTCTTTTATGTTTTGTCCTTTTATATTATTTTTGCTTCTCTTCCCTTATGTTCATCTGTTTTGTATCTTAAGGTCCTCATATGAGTGAAATCATATATTTGCCTTTCTTTGACTAATTTCGCTTAGCATAATAAGTTCCATCCACATAGTTGCAAATGGCAAGATTTCATTCTTTTTGATTGCCGAGTAATCCTCCATTGTATATAGCTATCGATTGATTGACCAATCGATATCACGTCTTCTTTATCCATTCATCCGTCGATGGACATTTGGACTCTTTCCCTACTCTGGCTATTGTCAATAGCACTGGTATAAACATTGGGTTGCATGTGCTCCTTCGAAACAGCACACCTGTATCCCTTGGATAAATACCTAGTAGTGCAGTTGCTGGGTTGTAGGGTAGTTCTATTTTCCATTTTTTGAGGAACCTACATACTGTTTACCAGAGTAGCTGCACCAATTTGCATTCCCACCAGCAGTGCAAAAGAGATCCTCTTTCTCTGCATCCTCGCCAACATCTGTTGTTGCCTGAGTTGTTAAAGTTAGCCATTCTGACAGGTGTGAGGGGGTATCTCATTGTGGTTTTGATTTGTATTTCCCTGATGATGAGTGATGTTGAGCATTTTTTCACGTGTCGGTTGGCCATTTGGATGTCTTCTTTGGAGAAGTGTCTATTCATGTCTTTTGACAATTTCTTCACTAGATTATTTGTTTTTTGGGTGTTGAGTTTGATAAGTTCTTTGCAGATTTTGGATACTAGTTCTTTATCTGTCATTTGCAAATATCTTTTCCCATTCCACCGATTGCCTTTTAGTTTTGCTGACTGTTTCCTTTGCTGTGCAGACGCTTTTTGTTTTGACCAAGTCCCAATAGTTCATTTTTGCTTTTGTTTCCCTTGCCTCTAGAGATGTGTTGAGTAAGAAGTTGCTACAGCCGAGGTCAAAGAGGTTTTTGCCTGCTTTCTCCTCCAGGATTTTGATGGCTTCCTGTCTTATGTTAGGTCTTTCAACCATTTTGAGTTTATTTGTGTGTATGGTGTAAGAAAGTGGTCCAAGTTCATTTTTCTGCATGTCGCTGTCCAGTTTCCCAACACCGTTTGCTGAAGAGAATGCCTTTTTCCATTGGATATTCTTTCCTGCTTTGTCAAAGAATAGTTGGCCATACACTTGTGGGTCCATTTCTGGGTTCTCTATTCTGTCCCATTGATCTGAGTGTTTGTTTTTGCGCCAGTACCATACTGTCTTGATGATTACAGCTTTGTAGTACAGCTTAAAGTCCAATTTATGCTGCCTCCTGCTTTGGTTTTCTTTTTGTTGTTTTGTATTGTTTTCTTTTTCAAGATTTCTTTGGCTATTTGGCGTCGTTTCTGGTTCCATACAAATTTTAGGATTGTTTGTTCTAGCTCTATGAAGAATGCTGGTGTTATTTTGTTTACTTATTTTTTTTTAAGTGAGAACATATGATACTTGTCTTTCTCTTTCTGATTTATTTCACATAGCATAATGCCCTCAACATCCATCCATATGGTCACAAATGGCAGAATTTCCTTCTTTTTTATGGCTGAATAGTATTCCATTTTCTTTATCCTTTTACCCATTAATGGATACTTAGGTTGCTTTCATGTCTTGGCTATTGTAAATAATGCTGCAATGAACATGGGTGTGCATGTATCTCTTCAACATAATGATTTCATTTCCTTTGTATATAGAACCACATGTGGAATGGCTGGATCATATGGCAGTTTTATTTCTAAGTTTTTGAGGAACCTGCATATAATTCTCCACAGTGACTCACCAGCTATTTATTTATTTATTTATTTATTTAATGGATTCTGCTTTTTTGACATACAAGCTGTATGTCTTTTATCTGAAACCAACCTTTCTGCTCTCCAGGGATAGGAAAATTCAGTACTCTAGAGATTTTGTGTGGACACAGTTAACTGGTTCGGGTTGGGGGGTGTTCTGATTTGGGAGGGAGGGAGGGAGGGAGGGAGGGAGGGAGGGAAGGAAGGAAGGAAGGAAGGAAGGAAGGAAGGAAGGAAGGAAGAAAAAGAGAAATCCTCTATATTTATCAAGAGAATAGTGACCATTGGAAAATCATACAGTAAATATGGTTCTTCGTACTGTGGCAATTAGTGGAGCTAGAGAGATTTTTTATAATTCAGATTATACATTTCTCTGCTCAAAACCATCCAGAGGCCTTCCATCTCCCCATTAAAAGTCAAAAAGCCCTTATAATGACACATGAGGTGGTTTACACTTTGTCAGTTTCATTGGGCTGGAATCACGTTACCCAGAATCCTCTTCCCTGAATGATTCTGGGTCAAACTGGACAAAGAGGAATTTGTTTGAGATTTGGAATGCAGCAATGCAACAGTTGTCATTACTCTTTTGCAGTCGATTATAGTAAATGACAAACACAGATGTGTCTAGCAGGTTCCAGGTGTATCTTACTCTCTGCTCCATGTCTAGCTCATCCTCGTTATTCATCAACAGCCGTATGAAGCCCATCTCCAGATGCCTTTCTATGGACACACAGGTGGTGGCTATGCACAGGCTACAGCTTTCTGTAGATCCTTCTAGCCGCTCTTCATAGCTGCATCCCAGCAGCTGGACATGCCTGGCTCCTAGATCCCCCTCGCTAGGCTTATTGACCTTCACCAAGTCTGGTTACTGACTCTTCTCTGACATCCAGGGACCTCTTCGAGGCTGTTACTTCCCTAGCACCTTCCACAGTTGTCTAAAGTCTAATTCCCATAAAAAGCCCTGTTCCCAAATCCTCATAGTGGTTCTGTTTCCCAGACTAAATCTTGCCTGATGCAATCTATAAAGCCCAAAGAGGTGGGACCACACTTGGTGCTTCCTCTGCCTAGAATGTTCTTTCTGTAGATAGTCACAGGGCTCACTTCTTTACTTCCTTCAGATCGGTGTTCAAATGTCAGCCTAGAATGGCATTGCTGATGTAAAATAGGAAATGTTCCCCTACTCCACACATAGCTCCACCTCCCTTATTTTGTGTTATTACCCTCTGTGATACATCTTACCAGTTTGCATGTTATTAATTTGTTTATTTACTATATGGCTTCCTACAAGCAACTGACACCTAGGGTCAACCTGGGTGTCTAGGAGGTCCTTGGATATGAAAATAATCATACTTTTTTATTACCTTCTAACTGAAATTTAGCAGTTCCTTCACCTATGAGTACAGACAGTAAATCCCAAGGTTTAGCAGTGTCTGTGACTTTTTATCAACGAAAAGTCACACGTGTGCTTTACCACATTATAGTTGTCAACAGTATTTTGAAACATCATTTACGCTCATCGCTTTGAAATGATAGTAGTCATTAGGCTTAGCAGTGATTTGGCATGTGAGTGAAGCCTTCCTACCCAGAGATGCTCACAAGACATAGTTGGTCAGTTACAGAGAAGCTCTGTACCCAGTTGTCACTCAGCCACCAAATAGTGAAACCGCAGTTTCTTATGTTGGTGACCCAGACATCTCATTGCTTTCTAGTATTTCCTACTTACAGTGTTAATCAATACATTGAAGGAGTTGTTTCTATTGTTTGCTAACATTTTATAAGACTGGACAGTCCTGTTAAAAACATGACAACAGGCTAAAAACAAAGTCACTTTCACTGAGCCCCATGCCACCAACCTAAGATTTAACTAAACTACAATTTGAGCTCTCCCAAAAATGGATTCTTAAACCAGTCCATGAGGCACCACCCAATCAGCACTAGTTAGGCAATCTGCCTAATAGGCCCCTAGCCCTTCCATCCCCTAAAGGAAGTGACTTCGCAATAACCAACCTGCTTTTTTGCCTAGTATAACTTGTTCCCGCTCTCTTCTGCCTATAAAAGTCTCTCATTTTGTACCAGTCCTCAGAACTCCCTTCCATATGCTACATAGATGCTGCCTGTTTCATGAATCATTGAATAAAGCCAATAAGATCTTCAAGCTTTACTTAGTGGAATTTTGTCTTTTTAACAATTCAAATGAGAATTCTTAATTTTCTATAATGCTGCATGGCCTTCTGTAACAAGAATAGGCATGCAGTCTGGGAATAGAGACAAGAGAAGTTTCAACTATTGTTGGTGAACTGTGCAGTAATGTGGGGTCAAGCACAATGTTGCAAGTTACTGAATTTCGGTACATGTGTTTTATTTTATACATTTGAAAATACTATTTTGAGAAAAGATCCAGAGACTTTACCAAACTGCCATGGGGCCTGAAGGCACAGGAAGAGGTTAAAATGTACAATGAACTCCAAGGGAATATAGACTTTTTCTCTTTGGTTCTTTTGCGATTATTTCTTTTGCTCAGAAATCTAGAGTCGGCGAGACTTGACTAATTTCAAGAATAACCTAAGGCCAGCTAGTACTCTGTTATTAATATCCACACCTTGGTATCCACCCCCTCACTTGTCCTGAGGGCTGCCCTTCCCTTTATTCACTATTGGTGGCATATTCACAAAAGGAACTGCATCCTTTGGAAGTGACTGGAAACAACATTCCTGAAGATCCTGCTGACAGCTAAGGGCTTTTCAGGACACAATGCCAGAACCTCAATACATTCCTGTTTAAAAAAAAATCACCTTAACACAATACCCTAAGAAACCCAGTGATAACTTCTTTTTGGGGATTTCCATGTCGCTTCCCCTGCATCCTGCCCCATGAAAGAAGCTTGACACTGTATTCAAAATTGGCATTTTCACTGTTTTAAGAATATCAAATCAAACTACCTTCTCTCATACGGGTCTCAAAAACTTTGAGATGACAATTTTTTCTCTCCTGAAGTCCCCTGGCACTAGAAGAAGGATCTCAGCATCCCTACTGCTCCACTATTTGGGTAGGAAATTTGTGAACACTTCTCATATTAAGAGGAAAAAGCCCTAGGGGAAAAATGCAGTTTTTAGCACTGTGGTTCATTTTAATGAATGCAACCAAGATACACAAATCAAAGAGCACAGCAACAACACGATGTAAGTGGTAACCCCATCACCACTCCATCTGCGTGCAAACTTTCTAAGGTATTTCCAAACCTGCTCCCTCATTTGACTTCCCGACATCTGAAAGTCATGGACTGAACAGTTCCAAATAGATCAGAAGAACCCAGTTATGGACCACTTTCTTACACTATCCACAAAAAGAAACTCCAAATGTGAGAAGTGAAACCATAAACATTCTGGAAAATAGCAAAGGCAGTAGTTTCTCTGACATCAGCCCTAGTAACATTTTTCTAGGTATATCTTCTGAGGCAAGGGAAACAAAAGCAAAAATAAACTATTGGGACTACCTCAAAATAAAAAGCTTCTTCACAGCAAAGGAAATAATCAACAAAACTAAAAGAAAACATACTGAATTGGAGAAGGTATTTGCAAATGACATATCTGACAAAGGGTTAATATCCAAAATATATAAAGAACTTACACAACTCAACACCAAAAAACAAAACAAAACAAAAAAACCACAAACCCAATCCAATTAAAAATGGGCAAAAGACATGAATAGACATTTCTCCAAAGGAGACATAGACGGCCAAGAGACATATGAAAAGATGCTCAGCATCCTTCATCATCAGTGAAAAGCAAATCAAAACCAAAATGGGATCTCACACATGTCAGAATAACTAAAATAAAAAATACAAGAAACAACAAGTATTAGTGAGGATGTGGAGAAAAAGGAATCCTTGTGCACTGTTGGTGGGAATGCAAACTGGGGCAGCCACTGTAGAAAACAGTATGGGGGTTCCATAAAAAATTAAAAATACGACTACCATATAATCCAGTAATTCCACTACTGGGTATTTACCCAGAGATTATGAAAACACTAATTCAAAAAGATACAGGCACTCCTATGTTCACAGCAACATTATTTACAATAGCCAAATTATGGAAGCTGCCCATGTGTCCTTCGATAGATGAATGGATAAAGAAGTGGTGTGTGTGTGTGTATGTGTGTGTGTGTGTGTGTGTATACATATATATACATACATACATATAATGCAATATTACTCATCCATAAAAAAAGGTATAAAATCTTGCCATTTGCATCAACATGGATGGATCTAAAGGATATTATACTAAGTTAAATAAGTCAGTCAGAAAAAGACAAATGCCACACGATTTCAATCATATGTGGAATTTAAGAAAGAAAACAAATGAAGAAAAAAACACAGACTGCTAAATACAAGAGAACAAACTGGTGGTTGCCACAGGGGAGGTGGGTGTGGGGAAGGGTGAAATAGCTGATGGGGATTAAGAGTACACTTATTGTGGATCCTGGGAAGATGGCGGCGTAGGAGGACGCTGGGCTCACCGCGTGTCCTGCTGACCACTTAGATTCCACCTACACCTGCCTAAAGAACCCAGAAAACCGCCAGAGAATTAGCAGAACGGAGTCTCCAGAGCCAAGCGCAGACGAGAGGCCCACGGAAGAGGGTAGGAAGGGCGGCGAGGCGGTGCGCGCTCCACAGACTGGCGGGAGGGAGCCGGGCGGAGGGGCAGCCGGCTGGCCAAGCAGGGCCCCCAGTCTGGCTGGCAAAAGTGGAGGGGCCAGACAGAGTGTGTTCTGACAGCAAGCATGACTTAGCATCTGGGAGGTCATAAGTTAACAGCTCTGCTCAGAGAGCGGGAAGGCTGGAGTACAATGGGAGGGAGAGTTGCTGAGCCCCGGGAGGACAGAGCTCAGTTTGGCAGGGAACAAAGGCGCTCGCCAGCGCCATCTCCCCTGCCCATCCCCCAGCCAAAATCCCAAAGGGAACCAGTTCCTGCCAGGGAACTTGCTCACTCCGCGCAAACACCCAACTCTGTGCTTCTGCGGAGCTATCCCTCCAGCAGCAGGTCTGACTCCCTCCCACTGCCACAGGGCCGCTCCTGAAGTGGATCAGCTAAGGAGAAGCGAGCTAAGCCTGCTCCTCCTGCCCCAGTGCACCTTGCCTACCCACCCCAGCTAATACGCCAGATCCCCAGCACCACAAGCCTGGCAGTGTGCAAGTAGCCCAGACAGGCCACACCACCCCACAGTGAATCCCGCTCCTAGGAGAGGGGAAGAGAAGGCACACACCAGTCTGACTGTGGCCCCAGCGGTGGGCTGGGGGCAGACATCAGGTCTGACTGCGGCCCCGCCCACCAACGCGAGTTATTCAAGACAGCACAGGGGAAGTGTCCCGCAGTCCCGCACCACTCCAGGAACTAGCCAAAATGACGAAACGGAAGAATTCCCCTCAGAAAAACGTCCAGGAAATAACAACAGCTAACGAACTGATCAAAAATGATTTAAACAATATAACAGAAAGTGAATTTAGAATAATAGTCATAAAATTAATCGCTGGGCTTGAAAACAGTATAAAGGACAGCAGAGAATCTCTTGCTACAGATATCAAGGGACTAAGGAACAGCCAGGAGGAGCTAAAAAAAATGCTATCAACGAGTTACAAAATAAAATGGAGACAACCACGGCTCAGACTGAAGAGGCAGAGGACAGAATAGGTGAACTAGAAGATAAATTATGGAAAAAGAAGAAGCTGAGAAAAAGAGAGATAAAAAAATCCAGGAGTATGAGGGGAAAATTAGAGAAGTGATGCACTAAAGAGAAATAATATATGCATAATTGGTATTCCAGAGGAGGAAGAGAGAGGGAAAGGTGCTGAAGGTGTACTTGAAGAAATAATAGCTGAGAACTTCCTGGATCTGGGGAAGGAAAAAGGCATTGAAATCCAAGAGGCACAGAGAACTCCCTTCAGACGTAACTTGAATCGATCTTCTGCACGACATATCATAGTGAAACTGGCAAAATACAAGGATAAAGAGAAAATTCTGAAAGCAGCTAGAGATAAACGTGCTCTAACATATAAAGGGAGACCTATAAGACTCGTGACCGATCTCTCTACTGAAACTTGGCAGGCCAGAAAGGAATGGCAGGAGATCTTCAATGTGATGAACAGAAAAAATATGCAGCCGAGAATCCTTTATCCAGCAAGTCTGTCATTTAGAATAGAAGGAGAGATAAAGGTCTTCCCAAACAAAAACTGAAGGAATTCGTCACCACTAAACCAGCCCTACAAGAGATCCTAAGGGGGATCCTGTGAGACAAAGTACCAGAGACATCGCTACAAGAATGAAACCTATGGACATCACAATGACTCTAAACCGTATCTTTCTATAATAACACTGAAAGTAAATGGACTAAATGCGCCAACCAAAAGACATAGGGTATCAGAATGGATAAAAAACAAGACCCATCTATTTGCTGTCTACAAGAGACTCATTTTAGACCTGAGGACACCTTCAGATTGAGAGTGAGGGGATGGAGAACTATTTATCATGCCACTGGAAGTCAAAAGAAAGCTGGAGTAGCCATACTTATATCGGACAAACTAGACTTTAAATTAAAGGCTGTAACAAGAGATGAAGAAGGGCATTATATAATAATTACAGGGTCTATCCATCAGGAAGAGCTAACAACTGTAAATGTCTATGCGTCGGATACAGGAGCCCCCAAATATATAAAACAATTACTCACAAACATAAGCAACCTTATTGATAAGAATGTGGTAATTGCAGGGGACTTTAACACTCCACTTACAGAAATGGATAGATCATCTAGACACACTGTCAATAAAGAAACAAGGGCCCTGAATGATACATTGGATCAGATGGACTTGACAGATATATCTAGAACTCTGCATCCCAAAGCAACAGAATATACTTTCTTCTCGAGTGCACATGGAATATTCCCCAAGATAGATCACCTACTGGGTCACAAAACAGCCCTTCATAAGTATACAAGAATTGAAATCATACCATGCATACTTTCAGACCACAATGCTATGAAGCTTGAAATCAACCACAGGAAAAAGTCTGGAAAACCTCCAAAAGCATGGAGGTTAAAGAACACCCTACTAAAGAATGAATGGGTCAACCAGGCAATTAGAGAAGAAATTAAAAAATATATGGAAACAAATGAAAATGAAAATACAACAATCCAAATGCTTTGGGATGCAGCGAAGGCAGTCCTGAGAGGAAAATACATTGCAATCCAGGCCTGTCTCAAGAAACAAGAAAAATCCCCAATACAAAATCTAACAGCACACCTAAAGGAAATAGAAGCAGAACAGCAAAGGCAGCCTAAATCCAGCAGAAGAAGAGAAATAATAAAGATCAGAGCAGAAATAAACAATATAGAATCTAAAAAAACTGTAGAGCAGATCAACGAAACCAAGAGTTGGTTTTTTGAAAAAATAAACAAAATTGATAAACCTCTAGCCAGGCTTCTCAAAAAGAAAAGGGAGATGACCCAAATAGATAAAATCATGAATGAAAATGGAATTATTACAACCAATCCCTCAGAGATGCAAGCAATTATCAGGGAATACTATGAAAAATTATATGCCGACAAATTGGACAACCTGGAAGAAATGGACAAATTCCTAAACACCCACACGCTTCCAAAACTCAATCAGGAGGAAATAGAAAGCTTGAACAGACCCATAACCAGTGAAGAAATTGAATCAGTCATCAAAAATCTCCCAACAAATTGGAGTCCAGGACCAGATGGCTTCCCAGGGGAGTTTTACCAGACGTTTAAAGCAGAGATAATACCTATCCTTCTCAAGCTATTCCAAAAAATAGAAAGGGAAGGAAAACTTCCAGACTCATTTTATGAAGCCAGTATTACTTTGATTCCTAAACCAGACAGAGACCCAGTGAAAAAAGAGAACTACAGGCCAATATCCCTGATGAATATGGATGCAAAAATTCTCAATAAGATACTAGCAAATCGAATTCAACAGCATATAAAAAGAATTATTCACCATGATGAAGTGGGATTCATTCCCGGGATGCAGGGCTTGTTCAACATTCGCAAATCAATCAATGTGATACATCACATTAATAAAAGAAAAGAGAAGAACCATATGATCCTGTCAATCGATGCAGAAAAGGCCTTTGACAAAATTCAGCACCCTTTCTTAATAAAAACCCTTCAGAAAGTCGGGATAGAAGGAACATACTTAAACATCATAAAAGCCATTTATGAAAAGCCCACAGCTAACATCATCCTCAATCGGGAAAAACTGAGAGCTTTTTCCCTGAGATCAGAAACATGACAAGGATGCCCCCTCTCACTGCTGTTGTTTAACATAGTGTTGGAAGTTCTAGCATCAGCAATCAGACAACAAAAGGAAATCAAAGGCATCAAAATTGGCAAAGATGAAGTCAAGCTTTCACTTTTTACAGATGACATGATACTATACGTGGAAAATCCGATAGACTCCACCAAAAGTCTGCTAGAACTGATACATGAATTTAGCAAAGTTGCAGGATACAAAATCAATGTACAGAAATCAGTTGCATTCTTATACACTAATAATGAAGCAACAGAAAGACAAAGAAACTGATCCCATTCAAAATTGCACCAAGAAGCATAAAATACCTAGGAATAAATCTAACCAAAGATGTACAAGATCTGTATGCTGAAAAGTATAGAAAGCTTATGAAGGAAATTGAAGAAGATATAAAGAAATGGAAAGACATTCCCTGCTCATGGATTGGAAGAATAAATATTGTCAAAATGTCAATACTACCCAAACCTATCTACACATTCAATGCAATCCCAATCAAAATTGCACCAGCATTCTTCTCAAAACTAGAACAAGCCATCCTAAAATTCATATGGAACCACAAAAGGCCCCGAATAGCCAAAGTAATTTTGAAGAAGAAGACCAAAGCAGGAGGCATCACAATCCCAGATTTTAGCCTCTACTACAAAACTGTAATCATCAAGACAGCATGGTATTAGCACAAAAACAGACACATAGACCAATGGAATAGAATAGAAACCCCAAAACTAGATCCACAAACATATGGCCAACTAATCTTTGACAAAGCAGGAAAGAATATCCAATGGAAAAAAGACAGTCTCTTTAACAAATGGTGCTGGGAGAACTGGACAGCAACATGCAGAAGGTTGAAACTAGACCACTTTCTCACACCATTCACAAAAATAAACTTAAAATGGATAAAGGACCTGAATGTGAGACAGGAAACCATCAAAACCCTAGAGGAGAAAGCAGGAAAAGACCTCTCTGACCTCAGCTGTAGCAATCTCTTACTTGACACATCCCCAAAGGCAAGGGAATTAAAAGCAAAAATGAACTACTGGGACCTTATGAAGATAAAAAGCTTCTGCACAGCAAAGGAAACAACCAACAAAACTAAAAGGCAACCAACGGAATGGGAAAAGATATTTGCAAATGACATATTGGACAAAGGGCTAGTATCCAAAATCTATAAAGAGCTCATCAAACTCCACACCCGAAAAACAAATAACCCAGTGAAGAAATGGGCAGAAAACATGAATAGACACTTCTCTAAAGAAGACATCCGGATGGCCAAGAGGCACACGAAAAGATGCTCAATGTCGCTCCTCATCAGGGAAATACAAATCAAAACCACACTCAGGTAACACCTCACGCCAGTCAGAGTGGCCAAAATGAACAAATCAGGAGACTATAGATGCTGGAGAGGATGTGGAGAAACGGGAACCCTCTTGCACTGTTGGTGGGAATGCAAATTGGTGCAGCCGCTCTGGAAAACAGTGTGGAGGTTCCTCAGAAAATTAAAAATAGACCTACCCTGTGACCCAGCAATAGCAGTGCTAGGAATTTACCCAAGGAATACAGGAGTACTGATGCATAGGGGCACTTGTACCCCAATGTTTATAGCAGCACTCTCAACAATTGCCAAATTATGGAAAGAGCCTAAATGTCCATCCACTGATGAATGGATAAAAAAATTGTGGTTTATATACACAATGGAGTACTACGTGGCAATGAGAAAGAATGAAATATGGCCCTTTGTAGCGACATGGATGGAACTGGAGAGTGTGATGCTAAGTGAAATAAGCCATACAGAGAAAGACAGATACCATATGGTTTCACTCTTATGTGGATCCTGAGAAACTTAACAGAAACCCATGGGGGAGGGGAAGGAAAAAAAAAGAGGTTAGAGTGGAAGAGAGCTAAAGCATAAGAGACTCTTAAAAACTGAGAACAAACTGAGGGTTGATGGGAGGTGGGAGGGAGGGGAGGGTGGGTGATGGGTATTGAGGAGGGCACCTTTTGGGATGAGCACTGGGTGTTGTATGGAAACCAATTTGACAATAAACTTCATATATTGAAAAAAAAAGAGTACACTTATTGTGATGAGCACTGAGTAATGTATAGAATTGCTGAATCACTATATTATATACCTGAAAATAATATAACAACTATACTGAATTTAAAGTAGAAAGTATCATGTACTAAAAAAAATTGAAAAATTAAATATTTAAAAATGTATTAAGTACTTCTTTTTAAATGTAAAACTAAATGTTTTTTTAATTTATGGATTTTGTGTAGACAAGGAGAATGAAAATTAATGCTTTCCTCTGTCTCTATAATAAAAAATGATACATTAAATTGAAAAGAAAGAACCCAGTAATTGTAGAACCCTAGTTTCTTTTGATGGGACAAAATGATGAGAAAGAGAATTTCAAAGAGAATTACATTAAATCTGATTAATATCTGATTAGTAATGTTCTGATATCTGCTTAATAGCTGTCCTATTAAGGTCACCCTTAAGGGACCCTAAGGTCCATTTAAATATCTATATTTTCTTATAAATATTTCAAGGAGAGAGACTTAACATTTACTGCCTTTTTTATTACTTCTAAGCAGAGTGCTTGTTGTTATACAAATATCCCATTTGGGGCGCCTGGGTGACTCTATCGGTTAAGCTTCTGACTCTTGATTTTGGCTCATGTCATGATTCCAGGGTTGTGGGATTGAGCCCTGCATCGGGCTCCATGCTCAGCATGGATCCTACTTAAGATTCTCTCCCTCCCTCCCTCCCTCCCTCCCTCCCTCCCTCCCTCCCTCCCTCCCTCCCTCCTTCCCTCTCTCTCTCTCTCTCTCTCTGTCTCTCACATGCACATGCACACATGCTATCCCTCTCTCTCTCTCTTAAAAAGCAAACAAACAAAAAACCCCAACAAAAACAAATATTCTATTTGAATTTCCCCACATACCCTATGAGGTTAATATTGGGGGTACTGAAGCTCTGGGAGGTTTAGTGTTCGACAAGGTCACACTATTCCCATCCCTCATAATGTTGCTCTAAAGCTCACAGAATTTCCCAGACTTCAGCCATTTCATATCATTGTCCTGACTGTAATATTTGTTTAAGGTTGTGATTTAAATTGGCTGGCTTAAAAGATTACAGGGTGTCTGGGTGGCTCAGTTGGTTAAGCGTCCGACTTCGGTTCAGGTCATGATCTTACGGTTTGTGAGCTTCAGCCCAGTATTGGGCTCTGTGCTAACAGCTCGGAGCTTGGAGCCTGCTTCAGATTCTGTGTCTCCCTCTCTCTCTGTCCCTCCCCCACTCATGCTCTGTCTCTCTCTCTCTCTCTCTTTCTCTCTTTCTCAAAAATAAATAAACATTAAAAAAATTTTTTAAAGATTATATACATATGTTTAAAAAGGAAACTTTGCATTGTTGCAGGTAATCAATAAATAGTATCACTTGTGATAGGCTGAGGATAATTGTAAAAACAAATGCAATGGAAACAGGACAATGTTAGCACATTTCAGCCAACTGTGGTTGTGAGTCAAAGTTCTGAGCCTGAGGCTGACTCTGCTAAACAGGGAACTAACAAGTGTTGGAGATGTATTTAAGCCACAATGAGTATATTAGTTCGCTTAAGGTTGCCATACACAGTACCAAAGCCTGGATGGCTTAAATAACAGAAATTTGTTTTCTCACAGTTCCATAGACAAGAAGTCCAAGACCAAGGTGTTGGTGGGGATGGTTCCTTCTGAGGTTTATCTTGGCTTATTCATGGCCAACCTCTCCCTATGTTCTCACATGGTCTTGCCTCTGTACCTCTGTGTGTCCAAATCTCATCTTGTGATAAGGATAGCAGTCATATTGGATTAGGGCCCATTCTAATGACTTCATTTTTACTTAATTGCCTCTTTAAAGACCCTCTATTTCCAAATTCAGTCACATTCTGAGGTGCTGGGGTGGGTAGAAGTTCAAATTATGGATTTTGGAGGGATGTTATTCAGTTCAAAACAATTAGGACCAAAATGAGCTATTTCTCTTGGATAATGAGAAGGGTTAAAACAAAAGTGAAAAGAACTTTCTCACCACGTGATTCACTGCTATTTATTGTCATGACCCAGCATCATCTAAAATCCTCATCTGAACCACTGGTGGTACTTGTCCTCTGCTTTGGAAAACACGATACGACGTGCCCTACTGTAGAAATCTTGGTCAGATGAGGTGGGCAGATCCCGGGGTCCATGCTAGATGACATAGAAAATTCCTGTAGAGTTCCTGTGCACACAGCTAGATGCTGAACTCAGCCTGAGGGCTTTCTGTGGCCCAGAGGAGCCTTCTTGGCTAGCTTTCAGGAGGTACAGGCCTGAATGCAAAGAGTTCATTTCCCTAAGAACAATCCTTCAATAGGATAAAGAGATGATGGATAAATCCACCTGCTTTTTTATGATTTGTAGGGCTGATTTCAAGGGTATTTCCATACCACCCCTCAAAAACTCTCCAGCAAAACTGAGCCCCAGGTACCAGAGCAGCAACCTGTTCATTCACATTCCTGATTACCATTCTTCCCTTTTCGGTCTCATTTTTCCATTTCCTCACTGGGCTGCCTGGAATTTCCTCCTCCAAATAAACTACTTTCACTTAAATCCTTTTCTTAGGGTCTGTTTTTAAAGGAATGCAACCAGAGAATATACAGATGATTTGCCATCTAAAAATGAATAAATAAACAAAGAAAGAACACAAAATAAAGCTATCTATTTGCTCTCACTTCTGGATAATTAACCCAAATCCTGTATTATTTTCTCTTAGAACAATGAGGTGAGCACAGATACAGAAGCAGGCATGGAGATGGAATGACCTTCCAGAAACGTAAACAACCAAGAGTTTCTAACTCAAGTCCTGATCATCATTTTTGATGATTCAATCTCTCTTCTCATTCTGGAAAATTGAAATGTGATATTTAATATGACCTTAGTAACCACAGTGGGTATGCCGAGTTGTCTTTTCTTTCTATTCTGTAGACAATTTGGGAGATAACTTGATTACATCTTAAGTTTCTTTTGTAGATTAGACTGGTTGGGAGTGGATCTTCAAGTGATAAATGTAAAAGAAACCCCTATGTCCGGAAAGGCAGAATAACCTGACTGATCATTTTATTTAACACTGAAGAGGTTTGCTAATGCTGTGTAGACTTGACTTCAGAGCACAGTATAAATTGAATTCCATGCATGTTGTCAGAACATTCTCTGCAGAAGTTACCAGGTCCACAAATAAAGCAACAAACCATACAAACTTACTGAGGCTTATAATTCCCAGAGAACTTAAAAAAAAAAGTGTGTCAACAGGAGAGGATAGAGAAGGATATACTGAAGGCCCACTTGCAGCACAACTTTATGAAATCTTAACAATTTGCCACAGCCCTCTTTCTCCTTTCAAAGAAATAAAACAACATTAATATGCCTGAAGTTCTCTAGTACCTCTCTTTATTCCTATTCCCCTCCAACCACAGATGGATTTTGTTTTTATCTTAGATTTTGTTTTTATCATCCTCAAGGATGTTTTAATATTTTTATACACATGCAGTATCACAAACTATAGTATTGTTCCACATGTTTTTAAAACGTTCGGTAAGTGGATCATTCTGTTTGCATCATTTTACAACTTGATTTTTTTTTTAAGTCAGTATCATATTTTAGGGATTTATCCATGTTTATGTATGTAATTTAGCTCACTCTTTTTAACTGCTGTAAAACATTCCATTGTACAAATAAACCACAATTTGTTTTTCCATTTTTCCAGCTGATAAATATTTAGGTTGTTTCCAATGTTTTTATATAACACACAATGGCTTTACAAATATCCCTCGACATGGTTCTTTGCGCATATGGGCAGAAGTGTCTTGTAAGATATATGCCTAGAAGTAGAAATGTTGGGATATATATGATGTGTGGCTTCAAGTTTATTAAAGACTGCCAAATTGCTCTGTAAAGACTGATTTATAATCCCACCAGCATGTGTGAAGGTTTTCTTTTCCCCACATTCTCAACCCACATTTAATACTGACAGACTAAAAATTTTTACCAACCTGAGGTCTGTGAAAAGTATTTCATTCTGGTTTTAATTTGCATCTTCCAAATTACTAGTGATTAGAAGGGTTATTTATATATTTTGGATGTTAATCTTTTGTGGGTTTATATGGATCACACATACTTTCTTCCAAGTGAGTAAATTTCTTTGCACCTTGTTTTTGAACGGAAGGTCTGGATTTTAATGCAGTCAATGTTATCAATCTTTCTCTTTACACTTGGTGCTTTTTGTGTATCACTTAAGAAATCCTTCCCTTCTCTGAGGACATTCAGACACCCTCCTGCATTTATTCTAAAAGTTTTATATTTTTACCTGAACAATAAGGTCTAAAATCCACCTGGAACTGGAATACAGAAGGGCTTTGAGTCAATGTTTTTCCTTATGATACCCAAAGTCCCAGCACCAGTTATTGAAAAGACAATCATTTTCCCACTGCCCTGTATAACCACTATTATCATGAATCAAGTATTCATATGTGCACGAAGATAGCTCTTGATTCTCTAGCCCGTTTTGTTGGTCAGCCTATTTGTGTATCAGATTCATGACATTTTTATTGCTAAGTTTTATAATGTTTACATACACCAGTGCCAATATCTTCCTGCACATTCTACTTTATTCTTAATCATAAATGCCTTGGTTTTTTTTTTTATAGCTGTTTCCTCTTCTGCACAAATTCAGAACGAGGTTGGTCAGTTCCACGAAAAGTCCTGCCGACTAAAATGGTAATTAGATTTTTTTTGAATTTATGAACTTAGGAATAATATTTTTATGACATCAAGTCTTCTTATCCCTGACATATTTATTATTTTTTTAAAGACATTTCAGCAACATTCTATAATTGCTTTTAGATGGATGCTACATTTCTCGGGTTCCTCCTGAAGGAAGGAAAAGTAGATTCCACCTCTTGATAAAAAGTAGCAAGGCTATGAAAGAGTATCCTGTAGCCATTTTGGAAAATACATTTTGCCACAATCTGCCCTATGGCTACAGTAATTTATCGCCCTATTGCATTTAAAGCAGCTTCCCCTCTCTCCAAGGAATGCAAAGTCTACTTCTATTATGGCTTTAATTTCAGGCTCACAGTCTAAGACCTTGCCATCCAGATAACGCTCATATGCAAATGAGGCTCTTTGGGTTTGGTTCCTCAAGGAGAGCTTCTAGGGACAGTTCCCATTGATCTTGAGACTTGTGAACTTGAGAAAGAATTTGGGCTGCTGTATAGGGAAAGCGCATTACTGTTGGGACAGGTATATAGTGACTGCTGTTGACCCTTCTCTTTCAAAAGAGGGGAAAAGGGAAGCACACAGGACTTCATACCGACTTTGAAATCCAGTAGGGTACACCTTGCCATTTACTCTACTAGGGGACAGTATTGCCACTTGGCAATGGTGGACCATGGCTCTTGGTTATGACCTCCAAAGCTTTCCTTTTCTATAAAAAATGGCCCATGTGACAGCTGAATGCTTTTTTTCTGTTTTCTGCATGTAAAATATTGACTAAACCTCCTTTCCATCTCAGCTGATACAATTATTTTAAAAACATTGTGGGTTTCTTATGAATCAATACATTATGAATACATTCCATGAGACAGCCACCAACCTTGTCAAATAAGTTCGTCTCTATCTCGGGCTTGATGTAAAACTTCTAATGAACAGCACTCCAGATTCTTAGTTCTGCTGGTTAACAGAGGATCTGGGGAACATTCCTGTAAGATCATCGGAGGGCCTTCAGTCTGAGCAAAGCAGTATAGAGGCATTGCCTTGGGTATTTCTATGGTTCTAACAAAGGCCCTTACAATCTGGTCCTAGGTTTAGTATTTGCTCTGAGGCTATCTCAAAATTTGAGACCATGGAGGAGGCTGAGAATTAGAAATCATTTTTTTTTTTAACATATCAAATCCTGGCTCCTTTATATTTCTTCTAAATGTTACTTGAAATGTAAATAGTTTCTTTTTTTTTTCTCCCAAGGTCATCTTTTTCCTTTTTCATTTTATCAGAGACAATGGGAAGCAGCTACAAGATGCTTGTAAGATTCTGTCTGAAATCTCCTTGGCTAGATCGCCTAGTTCGCTAGTTTAGATTAGTTCAGTGTTCCACACTGCTTTAGGAACAGTGTTCCTGCACTTTGTCTCAAGGTATAACAAGATTTCCCCCAGCTTCCAAACACTTTCCTCACCTTCCTTTACTCCTTCACGGATAACTTCGTAAGGGGTTATCAGGCATCCTTTACTGATCTCGAGATTCTTTAGATTTTCACGAACACTCTCCTTAAGCTTTTCTAGTTCCTGCCCCCTACCTTCTCCCAAAGCCATTCCAACATGTTTTAGGATTTTTATTGTCACCACATTTCACTTTTCGAAGCTGAAATCGATTCTAATGTTAAATATTTGTAATAAATTACTCCAAAAAATGGGAGCATAAATAACCATTCATTTTGCTCATGAGGCTGCGATGTGGGTAGGTCTTGGCAGGAATAGCTCCCGTCTACTCCACTTGGCATGAGCTCGGGCAGCTTGAAGGCTGTGAGCTGGAATCACCTGATAGCTCACTCACTTCCATATCTGGTGACCACTGCTGGCTATTGGCTGAGACCTTAGCTCGTGGCTGTTGAATGAAACAAACCTATAAGCGGTCTGTTTGTGTGGCCTTTACTCCTTCACAAAATGATGGCTGAGTTCCAAGGGCAAATATCCCAAGAAAGGGAGAGCATCAGAAGAAAGCCGTATGACCTCTTATGATGTAATTTTGAAACTCCCAAGCATTATTTCTACTGCATTCACAGTCACAAGGCCCATCCGAGGAGAGAAAAAACAGACTCCACCCGTTGTGGAGCAGTGGCCAATTCCTGGAAGGTCATATGGGACTGGAAATACTGGTAAGGCCTCTTTGGGAAAACAGTTTTGCTTTAGTTACTATTTTATATAAAATTGTCAGGTAGACTTCTCTCAAGGTGACATCTGGACGCATATCCATAAAAGTAAGGGAGTCACGTTTACGCTTGGGAAAGAGCAGTGGAAACAAGTACAAAAGCCCTAGGACAGATTATGACGGATGTATTTGAACCAGTTTGGTTGAAATCAGGTAAGCCAAAAAAAGAATAATAATAAGTTCAGTGAAGTAGCCAGGAGCTTATGATCTAGGGTCTGTAGGCCATTGCAAAGACTCTCGCTTTTATTCTAAGCCGTGGGGCAGGGGTGGTTACCAGAGGGGGAGCCATTACTGGCCTTAGGCTTTAAAAGGATTGCTTATTGAGTTACAATGCCTAGGAGTTTATGGTGTATTTGTTATCGGTGTGAAGACCAGCCATACAGAGATAAATAGGAATGAAGTTCATTGCTACACACCCAGAGACCTCAATTCTATTTGAGCCAACAAGATGACTGATAAATATTAGTCTCTTGTAAATGTCTCTCTAAAATCGACATTTGGCTTAAAGTTGAATTTGTACTTTTCAGGCGTTACTAATAAAATTTAGCACCCTCTACAAGCAAGCATTTTATGGTTTTGAAAACTTTTATAGGTGTGGGCTGGCAAGTGTCCTGAATACTTCTTCGTTGCCATCTAGATTCGCATCCTGTACTTTGCTGTCTGGTAGGGTAGCCAATGGAAAGTTCTAGTGGGCAAAAGGGAGGGAGAAGAGTGAGATCAGAATTAAAGATTCTTTTTAATTAAATGTTTGTATGTTTGTTTGTTTGTTTGTTTGTTTGGGACAGAGAAAGAGACAGAGAGAGAGGGATGCAGAGAATCCTAAGTAGGCCTGTGCTGTCAGCACAGAGACCAACACGGGGCTCGAACCCACAGACTGTGAGATCATGACCTGAGCCAAAATCAAGGGTCAGATGCTTAAATGACTGAGCCACCCAGGCACTCCCAGGATATTAATTCTTATAGTCTATTTTAAGAGCTCCTCAACTATATCTTGACAGAAGGTCATAGCTTCTCTCAAAGCAGCAGTTCTATGAGACTGTCTTTTCAGTCCTGGTAACCTCTCTCTCCCCTTTAGGCTAAGGTGGTGGCCATTACTCCCCCTAGTCCCTCATTCATGCACTCTCCCTTTTGGTTCCCTATATGCACACCATTGTAGGTAGATCCTTTGCAGATAAAACCTTCTCAAATAATCTTTTTAAAAAAATTTTGAGAGAGAGAGAGAGAGACAGAGCATGAGCAGGGGAGGGGAAAAGAGAGAGGGAGACACAGAATCCGAAGCAGGCTCCAGGCTCTGAGCTGTCAGCACAGAACCTGACTCAGGGCTCGAACTCAGGAACCGCGAGATCATGACCTGAGCTGAAGTTGGACCTTAACCGACTGAGCCACCCAGGCGCCCCTCAAATAATCTTATTTTACATGTGCCACCAGTTCTTTTGGGGACCCTGAGATAGTATCACAATACTTAAGCTATAAAAATTCAAACTAGGGCACTTACATATTTAATTTTGATTTACCTCTCTCCTCTCTTTTTGTCATCTTTTTTTCCTCCCAGCCCTATAACTATGGGAGGGTAAGAACATGTATACAGACATATTTTTGAGGAGGCAGTTTATTCAGGAGTACAACTCTTCAAACTCAAACGTGATATAAGCAAATAAACCATTTTTAAGTGTCTGTTTGGGCATCAAAGTCCATGTGAAACTGGCCCATGTATTTTCCTTATATTAACAGGTACTGGTGACCTCTTACCTGCTACTGCCTCTATTCCTCATGCACCCCTCCCCAACTAAACCTTTTATTTTATTTTATTTTAATTTTATTTTTTATTAAAAAATTTTAATGTTTGTTTTTTGAGAGAGACAGAGAGACAGAGCATGAGTAGGGGAGGGGCAGAGAGAGGGGAGGGAGGGAGGGAGACAAAGAATCTGAAGCAGGTTCCAGGCTCTGAGCTGTCACCACTGAGCCTGTGGCGGGGCTCAAATCCACAACCTGTGAAATCATGACCTGAGCTGAAGTCGGACACTTAACCGACTGAGCCCCCCAGGTACCCCATAAACCTTTTAAATTATATTATCACTTATGGACATTTTTCAAGGACAGCGAGTAGAGGACTAGAAGAAGTGAGCCATTCTTATATCTGAGGACCAAGCTCTAAAAACTGTCAAAGTTCTGGGGTGGGGACAAGTTTGGAGGCCAGAGATGCAAACACCTTAAACATCCTGACTCTCTCTTACAGTCAAACTTAACACGAGTACATCACCTCACTTGGTCCTTAGGCCTTTATATTTCTCTCTTGGTTTGCTGATCTTCCTCTCCTCTTTCTTCTTCCTTTTCCAGGGAAGAGAAATTCACAGAGGATTCATCGGTCAAGATTTCAAAGACACGGCACAGTTCTACTTTTCTGTTGTTGTTGTTGTTGTTGTTGTTGTTGTTGTTGTTGTTGTTGAAATTATTATTCAGTATCTCTGGACTGAATGAACTCGCTTGGACAAAGGTCAGTACTAGTGTGAGCAGCTCCCTGGTCAACACTGTTGAGGGACTGGCTATATCTTTCCTGAAAGAGGCCAATTACACAGCTGGCTTAAAATGCCATTTGGCTTGCATGCGCTGAGATAGCTTCTTATTCCCCCAACAAATCCCTATGAAAACTGAGAAAAAACGAAAACTTAAACAATAAGAGAAAGCCTAATAGAGATAACTCTCCCGGTAGAGTTGGACCAAGACAAATCTAGGCAAGATTTCCTTCATGGCAAACTCAAGGTGGCGGTGTAGCAGAGCGGGCCAGGGCAAAGGAGGGATGGAGAGCTGCTGAGAGCTTACCCTCACCCTGCTACAACAGTTAAGAGCATCATTCCAGTTACTCTGTCTATATAACAAATTACCTCTAAAAGTAGAGGTTTCAAGCACTGGTGATCACTTTTTACCTCTCATAATTTTTCTAGGTCAGGAATTTACACAGGGCACAGGGAGCAGAGCATGCCTCTGTTCTGTGAGCTCTTAGAACCACAGCAGGGAGACTGGAAGCCTGGGGCTGGAATCATTTAAGGGTCCATTCACGCACAGATCCAGGGGGGTGATGCTGGCTCTTGGACTAGGGCCTCCCCAGGAATGTCAGCCAGAGCATCACACAAGGCCTCTCCTCGTGGCATGGGCTTCCTTACAACATGGTGGCTAGATTCTAAGGGGAAGTGTTCTATGAGAGAAAGACAGCTCGGCAAAAGTTGTATTGCCTTTTATAACCTGGCTTGAAAATCACACAAGTGCCATTTCCAGCACATTGTGTTGGTCACGACAGTTACAAGGGTTCACTCAGGTTCAAAGAGAGCAATATAGATCCCCACTGTTTGATGGAGAAGCATTACCATATGTCATAAGATGCCATGTGGGATGAGATACATTGGTGCCGCCATCTTTGGAAAATACAACCTGCCAAGATGGGGGCTGTCAGGTTATATGGCCCGGGTTAGAATCCATGTTGTGCTACTTACTAGCCATAGGACCTCAGGCTAGTAAATTACTTGACTTCTCTGTACTGCAGTTTCCTCATAGGGTTGATATGAAGATTCAATGAATTATGTGATGAGCAAGGAGACTAGTACTTGGCATATATCAAGTGCAAAAAGAAATGTTAGCAATAAAATGTAGCATGAAGGGTACTCTGTCCTTGCCATTAATTTCCATCTTCCCATTCTCTAGGTGGAAGGGAGAGTCTTTTAGCATATAACAAGTTAAATTACACCAGGGGAGATGGCTGAGAGTGGAAGGGAGAGGAGGGAGTTGTTAATCTGCTACATTTTCTTTTCTTAAGGAATCTGACACCCTTAGCCTGGTCCTTGGAGGCCTACAGGACATTTCTTACTGCAGGGAAAATACAATCTGCTACAGATAAGGGCTCCCAAGTTAGATGGCCGTGCTCTGCCAGTTACTAAGTATATGGTGGTCGAGGCTCACAGGATAGGAGATGAAGCAGAGACCCGACGAGGAGGAAGATGGGTGAAAGGAGGAAAAAAAGAGAGCAGGAAGAATGCTCCCATTTCTGAACCTGATTTTGTGTGTCTCAAAAGACAACAAAACGGGACTCTGTGTTCATGATATCCTACTAACCAGACTGGGTTTTTGTGGGCCCAAAGGTTGTACCTGCACGCTTTCTAGATATCACGGACTTCGGGAAGTTGCCTATTTGCCAACCTCTCTATCCACAGGAAAAGGCACCAAAATATTAACACTGGCTTTCCTGGGTGCTGCGTTAAAAGTGATTCTTGTTTTGTTTTTAGAAAATCTTTTCCAAATCTCCGATTTCATAATTCAAGTAAGTGTTGGGGGGAAAGTGTCCTCCTGATGCACATTAGCTGTGCTTGCATATCAATAACACCTCTGGGGATCGACTACCAGTACACTGACACGAGCATTTCAATGGGAAGACATGGGCCAAACCAACCTCCGAGGCATCCTTTCTTTACAAGAGAGAAGAATTTGATGAGTTTCTCTTGAACCCAATTCTGCAGAATCCCCAAGATGCACTGACTCACAGAATGGTAAAGAGGTCAGCTTCATGGCCAGGGTGGAGTGACCCTGGCGACTGACCCCCTTAAAGACCCAAAGCCTCTCCAGTTTTACCTGTTGACCTTTGCTGAAGAGCCCAATGAATTTCCCAGTGATCCAGCTCCCTGTGACTTGAACATGGCTTCTGTGATTTCAATAGAAACCACTGTAGCCCATAGAAAAATACAGAGTGGGTGGGTGGGGCCTATGAAAGATTGCAGAACACAGCCAAGCTGCACCCCACCCCTCCTCTCTACAGCTAACAGCACATCCAGAGGTCCTTGGGGAGGGGTGAGTACAATAAGAAAACACCTGTGAATTCCTTGCAGAACTCCCCCGATGGCCACATTCCACCCTTTCCTCTTTTATAAAAGACTCCATTTGCTCCATCTCTGACCCCAGGGCATGGACAAATGGATGGAGGCCTGGTGTGGCTTCTCTGCTCTTGGCTGAGTTCCTCATACTAATTAATCACCGGACCTCAGCCTGACAGGCTCAGCTCTCTGTGGCTGCTCATCTCCTGGCTGTTCTGGTAATTACTCCAAAGCCTTCCCCAGATGCAGACATTTCTCAATGTTTTTTCTTCCCCACTGCTCCAGCCCATGTGCTGGCTACTGCACAGAGGGCGGCCTTGGCCTTCTTCTATTTACTGACTGTGGTCAGTAAGGATCCCTGAGCATCCAGTTTGAGTTCAGGCTGTGTTACCGACTGGCCCTGCCACTTTGGACTTGTCACTCGACTTCCTAAGTTTCTTCATCCTTGGAAAGGATAACAATGAACTACCTTGCCACCTTCAAAGAGTCTTTTTTTTTTTTTTTTTTTTTTTTTTTTTGCCAAAGATCTTTTTGGCAGCCCGGAAGCCACAAATCCCTTTTAGAATTGTGTTTTTAAATGCATGACATAAACAGGATTGCAAACAAAACCAGACATATTCAAATACAATTGCTTAATTATTAAAATCAATTGATATAAAAATAAATGTGTCTCTAGTAAAGCCTTAAATCATAAGATTTAGCAGTCAGTCTGAAGAGTGAATGATTTCAAACTATTAGGGAGCCTAAATGATATGTTCACATGTCTACAACAGCAGTGATGTGATATGAAAAGATCTCTGACTTCAGTTCACGATAAAGCCACAGGTACATTCTGGGCTGTGGTTTGTTGCTTAGGTTCATAATTGATGGAAATGCTCATTTCTAGTTAGAGTTTAACGAAAAAAATTTTGTCATTCAAGTTCACAAGTGCCATGAAATCTCCACATATTCTTGACGGGATGTGGACTTCAAATCACGAAACTCTGATAACAAATGTGATCACATATGTGAAAATGCTTTGTAAACCATGTGACTTGATGCATGTCAAAGATTGAGAAAGACACCCCCGCCAAAAAAAAAAAAAAAAAAAAAATCCTACCAGCTTCAAGTTTCCTTGAGACTTTGTATTTCTTCTACGTTGGTTTCCTTCAAGAATTTTTTTAGCAGTTGGTTGGGGGAGAATAATCCTTATAACATGGGTATTTTTTTTTAATCTACCTGAGGAATCATGTGTCCAAGTTAGTCCATTATATTCCGTGTTCTCAGGTTCAGCAAGCATGTCTCTAGCTGTGGTCCCTAAGTCATCTACATTAGAATGACCTAGGTCGGGGAGAGGGTAGGCTGTGTACATGTTAAAAACAGAACTTCTTAGGCCCTACCCAAGTCCTACTCAATCAGAAGTAGGCCCAGATGACCTTCTTTTTCTTTTCTTCTTAAAAAAAAAAAAAGGATTCTAGATGATTCTAATGCATACTTAAGTCTGAGAACCTCTTGATTAAGTAAAATTATATCTCTTATTATTATTCTTGGAGAACCCGAGCTGTTGCCTGTGCAGAGGATGGGCAGATGATCTTCTAGAAATTTTTCAGCTTATTTCTTGAGCCGACATCAAATAAACCAGAATTCATGCTCCAAGGGGTGCCCCATAAACTTTTCCTCAAACAGCTACCCCAATTACAATGGTGGAAAATAAACATCTCCACTCAAGGTAGAACCCCAATTTCACTGTCAGCTTGGCACTGCAGGGACCCCTACAAGAGTCAAGGGCATAAAACAAAACAAAACAAAACAAAACAATACAAAACAAAACCCCTCAACTATAGGTAAGCAAATCACCAAGAGCGTATACCCAGAATTCTACCACAGAGGTATATCATGGGGTAGGAGGAGATGCCCCACACCTGAGATACACCAGATGTTGAGTGTTGCTTGGGGGAAAGTAAAGAGGACCTAGGGTGAAAGGGAGGTAGACCTCACCAGGAGAAGCTTTGTTTCACTTTGGTCACCCTTTCCTAGACACAAAGAGCCCAATCCAGGAACTCTTACACATCAGAAACTCATGGCTTCACGATGTCTTCCTGGTCTCTCAGGCAAGGCAGATAGAGAAGAGGGAACATTGAAGGTAGGGGGATCCCTAAAGGGCTGCCTGGCTCATTTTGTGAAAGTATTTCTGTCTCTACTCAAGAGCCTGATGGGGGTGAAGAAGAGATTTTGTCCTGCCAAAGACAAATGGAGACAAAGAGAACGGGCATTAACAATCGCCATTAGGAAGAACTGATGATTCGAGAAGACATTTTCCTAAGGCAGGAGATGTGGGGGAAATCAAATGTCATGGTTGGTAGTGAGGGACACACACAAATGTTAGAAAGTATCCTTTCTTGAAGGTTTCAGTGAGCTTCTGAGAATATTTGGTGCCTTCTCCATAAGGCACAACCAAGAGTACTTTGAGGGGACAGCGACGGAAGCATTGCAGGGCCCTGGTTGACATGCACATTTACAGGCTTCTTCGCCTGCTGCCAGGGATTTTGAGCACTGGTAAACAGAGCAACATAGAGCTGCAGCCTGGAGCTTTGTGAGCGCAAAGCTCTGGCTGGTTGCACCAAACACTGGTTCTACTCCCCTCTCCTTACCCCATCCGCTCCTTTCTCTTCCACTTTGAGACTGTCCTGTTCTGCAAATAGAGTCAAGGTGATTCTTTGTGTGACAGGGGGCTCGATTTCTCTCATTTCCCTTCTACCCACACAAGCACAGCTCCTTTCCTGCCTTCCTTCCAAAGAATACATGTGCTACACACCTGGCTCTCCTAAGGGGACTCTTGCCTGTTTTTTGCCCATTTTGGGGAGAAACAGAGCCCAAATGAGGGGGCAGCAAGCTGTGACCTGTGGGCCACATCCTGTTGTCACCTATTTTTGTAAGCAAAGTTTTCTTGGAACACAGCCACACATGTTCATACTGTCTACGGCTGCTTTCTAGCTGCAAAGGTAGAGGTGAGTCGTTGTGACGGAGAGTTTATGGCCTGCAAAGGCAAATATATTTTCTGCCTGGCCTTATCACGGAAAAAGGCTTCCAGTGCCTGGCTTAAATCATGGAGCCATGGGTCAGAGCAGCCGAAAATCAGGGGATTCCACGAGTTAAATGAGGACAACTAAATTTCTCATCTTGAGAGCATAAAAGCAAGGGAGGTAGCTCCTTGTTTGCAACACAGTAAGGAACACGTACTAGACTTCCCGTGTGCCCAAGCACTGCACCAATCACTTTACATATATTCCCCACGAGGCAGGTGCCATCATTATTCCCATTCTACAGTGGAGAAGACTGAGGCCCAGAGATGTTACATTACTTGCCCTGGCCATCCGGCTAGTAAGTGGTAAGGTGAGAATTGGAACTCAGGGCAGATTCCAGAGCCCAAAGTCTTCACCATGGGGCCACTCTATGGAGTGAGTCCATGTTCCAAGAAAGTATGGAAATGGCTACTTCCTCAAATGCCTGGAAGAATGGTGCCCAAGGTCTTAGCACTGCTGGTAGGGGTAGCAGCATCACAGGGAATTAGGATTCCTTAAGTCTTCAAGCTCCCGCAACTGCTCTCAAAATATCCTGGCTGGAGGTTGGGTGGGGAGGACTTCTCTGCCCAGCTGAAAGGGCTTCCCTCTGCCTCATGACTGGATTTTAAGAACCCAAATATTATCGGTCACATGGCTGTTTGATATTTTGAAGATTTGTTAGGGAGTGAGGTTGAAATGGTGATAATTGAAGTCCATTATCGGCATAATAAAAAGCACTTTTAAAAAATGGTTCTGCGCTAGGCTTTCATGTAAAAATTTCCTATGACTTCACAAGCAGTTACTTTTCTAGGACTCCTTTGGGGACAATAATGGAGTATGGCTGCTTCAAGACCTGAAGAGTCTCTTGATGTTGTGTAATATTTTTCCCGGTTCTTTCTGGATAATGCAAGAACTTCACCAGTATTTGGGTGGGGTGAGGGAGGAGAATGTTGTGTACCAACTTCTGCCTTTGTTTAAATTGGCATTTACCTGGGGCACCTGAGCGGCTCAGTAGGTTGAGCATCCAACTTCGGCTCAGTTCATAAGAGACAGTACATGTGGGAAAGGGGCAGAGAGAGAGGGGGACAAAAGATCTGAAGTGGGCTCTATGTTGATGGCACTGAGACCCTTGCAAGGCTCAAACTTTAAATCTTTATGTAAAGATTTAAATAAATCTTAAAAAGAAATAAATGGGCATTTACCTAAATTAGTACTTCAGGCACAGCCTGGGTTCAAAAGGCTGTCATAGTCAAAAGAAAGAAGAAATAACCCTAAAGGACAAAGCCAAAGCAAAACAGCATTTAATTCACCATCTCCTTGTAAGGAGGAAGGAGGTCAAGTACCCAGGACACGTAGCCCAGGTTCAGCTCCGGGGATGGTGGGTTCATGTTCCACTTCGCTTTAAGAAGCAAGTCGGACATCTTTGCATCCCATCAACCAACCAGTGTGTGTAAAAATGATTCTTAGTGAGCCTGACTCCGTGCCTGCTCTGGACAAGGGGCTGCATGCAGCCTGACCTCATAAGAGCGTAGGATGAAGAGGGAAACTCCTAATTTCTATTTCTTTTTAATCTCATCCCGGTAAATGATTCTTGGTATATGCCTTATAATGTACATCGCATGTCATTTGGCAATGCACGAAAGTATGATGAATGAGCACATGCTCAACCATTTGTGAATGAAAGGGCATGTGGGAAAAACTCACCATTTTGCATTCTGTATCTCAGCGTTTGATTGGCGCTACACTCTCAGGGGCCACAAACTGAACGTCCCAGGGTCCAGTGACTAAGAGGAGAGCACACGCTCCGTGTGGATAGAGAAGGTGCCGCTCCGATCACCCAAGTTCTGGCCACCGTCACCACGTAGAAACAAGGACTCAGCGTGCCCCGATCTTTAGATGTTTTCTTGTTTTTTTTTTTTAATTTGTTTTAAATATTTATTTATTTTGGAAAGAGAGATAGTGTGAGTGGGGGAGGGGCAGAGAGAGAGAGAGACAGAGAGACTGAGAGACAGAGAGAGAGAAAGAGGGACATACAGAATCTGAAACAGGCTCTAGGCTCTGAGGTGCCAGCAGTGAGCGCGACGCAGGTCTCGAACCCACAAATCATGAGATCATGACCTGAACCGAAGTGGGACGCTTAACCGACTCAGTCACCCAGGCACCCTGTATGTTTTCAAGAGAAGCTAAAAAGCTCGTTTGTATGTGAAAATTCATGATCTATGTGTGATCTCTCTCTATACTTAAATGTTGGACACTTTTAAAAGCCACACTGTGCTGGCCAAAGAACTCTACATCTGTTGGTCAGATTTGGCCCCTGGACCTTCAGTTTGCAACCCCTACCTGAATGTCATATCCCCAAATTCCCATGGTTAAATAAACTTGCGAAATTCAACAGAACGGGGTCCTTCTTAGATAGTCTAAAAGCAGGTCAGTATATAAAATATCCTCAGAAGTAGTGCAAGAATAAAGCCTATTGTGCTTTTTTAAAACCCCCGTTCCCCGAAATTGTCAGCCTGTGGACCCCCTTAGTTCCCATGTTTCAGCAATCTGCAGAAGTATAGTTGCTAAGAATATACCCTGGGCCATAAGTGAGCTGCACAGGTATTGCTATTATTATTCTCATTTCATACACAAAACCAACGGAGGCTGTGCAAAGTTAAGAAATTTGTTTGGGGTCCTATTGCTGGTGAGGGACAGACTCTGTGCCCGACTTTAAAGCTGAAACTGTTTCCACTACTTTTCATAGCTAAATCCCTCCCCACCCCTCAACCCCACCCCACCCGCCAAAACAAAAAACCCTGTGGATTTTGTTTTTTTCTACAACTGGCACAGCAACAATTTCAGGATTCAGAATCTGTTCTTTGGTAGAATTGTTTCAGAAGAAAATCCATATCCTATAAAAATCTATCAATGACACTGGTTCCATAAGTCACACAGGGGCAGAGACCTCACTTTCGAACATCACTACCTGGGGAGGCTTTGTGGATGCCTTCCTCTTCTGCCCTGCCTTGCCCTGCCCTGAGTGTTCTGAAATGGCTCCTCTGGCCCTCTCCTCTCCCACCCTCCCCAAACCTCGAGACCTTTCTCTCCACCCAGCGGAGGCCCTGATTCAGCAGGCCTTGCCCAGTTCCCTCTGCAGACACCCAAGTGGGAGCCAGAGGGAGGGTAGGTCAGGGCCTGGGATGAACGCGGAGGTCTGGGAGGTCCTGCCCTGTGGGGCGGGGGTTTGGAAGCAGGCTGGGCTGGCTGGGGTGCGGTCAGGGCTGAGAAGGGGTGAGGGAGGCCCGAATTACTGCCTGGCCCCCTCTTACACCATTTGGACACCAGATGCAGAATGAGGGCTGCCATTTGGACAGCCTTGAGCCAAACCCCATTCCCAGGAGTGAGACATCCATCCCTGCTATGTCTTAAAGGACCCCAGAGAAGCTCCTTCAGCTCGAAAGGGGAATTCACCCCTCCCTTGGCAATCACTCCCAGGCTTAACTAACCGGTCTTAATGGGAGAGAGTTCATCCGCAGCTTGCACAGAAACTCTTCCTGAAGCTGGGTTGCTTCTCAGGGCCTCTCCGGAGGCCCTGAAGGACAGGAGAGCCTGCCTTCCACATATTAACCTTTGGTAATCTTGAGGGCGACCGAGGGAGTAACCAAGAGCATGAGGCAGAAGTGGGTTTGGAACTCAGAGCATTAACTAGCTGCGTGACCTTGGGCCAGTTACTTAACATTTCTGTACCTCAGTTTCCTCTATAAAATGGGGTACAAACACAGTACCTTCAAGAGACACGAAAGCATACAACCATACAAAATCTTGCACATCAGTTCCCAGAGCGACATTGATAATTGCCTGAAGGTAGAAACAGCCTCAATGTCTATTATGGATGAACACATGGAGTATCACACAGACAGAGAAAGGAATAAAGTACGGGGTCCTGTTCCAACATGGATGAACCCTGAATACGTTACGCTCAGTGAACGAAGCCAGCCACAAAAGACTATCTACGGTATGACTCCATTTATATGAAATGCCTAGAAAGGGCAAATGTATCGTGATAGAAAGTGGTTAGCGGTTGCTTAGGGCTGGTGGGAAAATGGGGAATAAAGAGTGATTGCTGATGGGTATGGAGCTTTCTTCTGGGGTGACGAAATGCCCTAATGTTGACTGTGGCTGTGGTTGCAAACTCTGAACATACTAAAAACCGCTGGGAATCATACCTCAATAAAACAGTAATGTTAAAAAAGGAGGAAAAAACCACAGGCCGGGCCTCATAGGGTAGTGTTCAAATTAGGTAATGCAATGGCTGTAAAATATTTAGCACGGTGCCTGGTAAGCCACCAAAAAATATTATCTTCAATAATAACAATAATAATTAATATAATTATGTGTAATCATATATTACAGTATCACAAAAGCAATAATTATGATACAGATATTATACTAACTGTATGTGAGATATAAATTACATTAAAATAATTATAAAAAATTATTATTAGGGCGCCTGGGTGGCTCAGTCGGTTAAGTGTCAGACTTCAGCTCAGGTCACGATCTCGCGGTCCGTGAGTTCGAGCCCCGCGTCAGGCTCTGGGCTGATGGCTCAGAGCCTGGAGCCTGCTTCGGATTCTGTGTCTCCCTCTCTCTCTGCCCCTCCCACATTCATGCTCTGTGTCTCTCTGTCCCAAAAATAAATAAATGTTAAAAAAAAAATTTTTAAAGAAAACAACTTTAGGATTCTGGAGTAGTCCTCTACTTTTTTTTTTAATATTGTTAAAATTATTTTTGAACATTATATCATGTGACATGATATATACAACATTATCATAACTGAAATATATCTATACGATTACTATGTATGTTAACATATAAGAGTACATATTTCATGCTATATAAAGGTATAGAATACGTGAGATTATATTTGATAAAACTATTAAGAAATATTGTATTGGTAGGAATATTCACCCTGTGACTTCTCTTCTCTAACCTTTCTGAATTTGGACCAGTTTCTTCAGTTCTTTGAAATGTTTCCTGGCCTCTTATACATTTGGAGAGAAAACAGCTGAGCATGGAGAAATTCAATTACAATCATGAGTCTAATTCAACTGCCTGGAGTAGCTGCACACAGAAAACAGGAAAAAGGCGGCATGCTCCTGCATCCCGGAGAGGGACCACGCAGCAGCGAGCTGGGGCTGGGGAACGGCCAGGGCGACCTGCAGGGACTAGTGCGCCCCCTCCAAATCCCCGAATCCCAATCCCATGCGCCCTCCCTAATGGGCTCCCTGCAGCCTGGGTTCCGGGGTCCCTGACCGCCTGCCCTCCTCGCCCCCAGGCACGGGGGAGGGCACTGGCACAGGTGTCCTATTTTCATTCAGTCAGGAAACCACAGCACCTACTGGATCTGACAACAAAGACATCCCAGAAGCCAGGCCTCCACCGTGCATGTCCAAGTCCAAGGCCAAGGTCAAGTGAGGACACTGGTGTTGATCTCCACGGGAGGTGTTCTCAGCGTGGCTTCCCCACCCAGAGCTCAGCTCTGATTCGGTCATGGTCATGGGTGAATGCTGGACTTCTGAGAAACGCCAGCTGGGCCCAGTGGCTGCGACTTCAGGGCTTATTTTTCATACTTTCAGGGCAAACTTCTCTGTTCACAGGTCCTATCGATTAACGCCAGGCGGGGGAAAGAACCACCTTATCTTGCAGAGATCTTTGAGGTACCTGGAGGTTGTACATGACACGGTGGCAACCTTCTTGAAATTCTTTATTTCTTATCAACCTCTTTATAATATAGATACAGGCACACACACATTCAATAAGTGCTTCAGAGAGAAAAAGGAATATATTTGTGAAAGTTATCCTTTTTTTTCCCCCAGAACAACTGCTAGAAGCTAAGTCACTTAGAGGTAAAGGCTCAGCAAATTGGAATCACAGAATATCTGAGCCCGACTCTGCAGCTGTGATAAGGGCCAGAGGTAGTCTGGCTGCTTCTCTGCGTGGAGGAGGAAAAGGCCAGCCAAAGCGTGTCCCCAGGGCATAGGGCTGAGGAGAAGACGGTGGGGCTGCTCTTAGTCTGGTACTGGCTCCCCTTGGCTGGGACATCCTTGGGGAAGGCACAGTCCGCCCAGCTATTCACGGGCACTCTGGGTCTGGCTCACCCCTCCCCCACTCCCCACTCAATTCTAAAAATGGAAGCTCGGGGATATAAACTGACTTCTGTCCAGAGTCACTCGGCCAGACAGTCACAAAGCTCTCCACGGTGAATGGAGTCCTAACAGCTCTGGCAGTGCCCCCTTGAACCCAACCAAGGAGCCACCGGTTGCCAAGTGCCTCCCAAACAGTAGCATCTGTAGAGGTCCAGTACTGTTTCTATAAACCCTTGAGTCCTTGGAGGAAGAGGGGGAAAAAAAAAATGGGCCCTGGAGGGAACAATTTCAATATTCTCTCATGCAAGCTGTACAGTTTTGAGAAGAGGAGACATAACAGCACTGGGCAAAAACGGGGGGAAATGTAACAGAACATTTGGAAAGAATGAAGGATCGCAAATATTGTGATACAGACCTACACTGAGTACGGATGCGGTGCCTACACTTGGCACCCCTGGAGCATCACGTGTCTGCATGTAACTAAGCCAGTTTGCTTTTCCTTTTGAGCCCCTGTCCTGCCAGACTGGGGGGAATCTTCAGTCTCAGTCATTGTTGGGATTCCTCCTCACTCGTGTCTAACTCTGAGCTGAGGGGTGGTGTGGTGGGGTACCTTTTGAGCACAGTGGTGGTCTTGGGGATACCACTGTCACCATCCACAGAGGCTGGTTCTGAAGCTTGTGACTCCTTCGGCATGAAGCCTGGGGGACGGAGCTCATCTCCATGGCTGCCTCCATGCTCAAATGAGCCATTTTTCTCTGGGATTCTGAACCCTGGGATTCTGGCCCCATGGTACATTTCCTGTCAGGTTTCTCCATGCTCACTCTCTTTTTCTCTGCCCTCAGAAAGAAAGTTTCTCTCGGCTCTCTGCCCTGCCATGAAATTGCAGAAGGCCCGAACCTGCTACCTGCTTAAATGAGGGAAGGAATAAAAGAAAAATGCACATAGAGAGAAAAAATGAATTAGTATGTCACACTATTCTCTAGTCCCACAAACAAAGGACTTTGCACCTGGATGAGACTCTGGCTACATTCAGCCTAAGCCCCCTGTTTTGCAAACAAGGACATGATATTTAGAGAGACAGAGTGATTGAGCTGGTCAGTGTAGAAGGCAGGATGTAAAAGGGGAAAATTTCATGTGACAGATCACATTTTATTTTCTTTTAGTGTATATTTATTCATTATGAGAGGCAGAGGGGAGGGGCAGAGAGAGAGGACAGAGAAAATCCCAAGCAGGCTCTGAGCTTGAGCACAGAGCCAGAGGCAAGGCTCGATCCCATCTAGTGAGATCAAGGCCTGAGCCAAAATCAAGAGTTGGATGCTTAACCAAATGAGCCACCCGGGCTCCCTTCAGATCACATTTTTAAAAAATGTTTACTTGTTTGACAGAGAGATAGAGAGCAAGCAGGGGAGGGGCAGAGAGAGAGGGAGAGAGAATCCCAAGGAGGCTCCACACTGGCAGCACAGAGCCCAACACAGGGCTTGACCTCAGGAACCCTGAGATCATGACTTAAGCCAAAATCAAGACTCGGATGCTTAGCCAACTGAGCCACCCAGGCGCCCCGCCCCCCACCTCCACCTCAGATCATTTTATATGTGTTTCATCGCTCATACTTCAAGAAATTCCAGGAAAATTTTTCCTTTGAAGCTAAAAAGAAAAACCCTGTTGTCAAGTAAATAAACATCCCCAATTCCTACCTGTTCCATGTGCTTGTGCTTAGGCATAGAGGGTTTTCTGAGAGTAGATTCACCTGTTTCCTAAAGAATTATTTTTATTGGACACGCCATGCTCTTTGAAATTATTTTCCTCAGTGATGTTACGATAAGGATGACTTTACATCCTGCCAATGGTGCAACCAGATACCGAGACGTCTCTCCCCGCAAAGTTTTTTCCTTCAGTGATTTCACCACTCAGAGGCCGGCACCTCTCAGTAAATAAGATGAAAACCCTATAAACCCCGCTCCCTGTCCTAGGTTGGCATTTAATATCTGAACATTCTTCAATAAGTCACATTCAGGGGTGCCTGGATGGCTCCGTCGGTTAAGCGTCCAACTGCAGCTCAGGTCATGATCTTGTGGTTCGTGGGTTCTAGCCTTACTCACGTCAGGCTCAGAGGCTGGAGCCTGCTTCGGATTCTGTGTTGCCCCCTCTCTCTGCCCCTTCCCCACTCACGCTCTGTCTCTCTCTCTCTCTCTCTGTCTCTCAAAAATAGACAAATGTTAACAAAATGTAGTCATTTCAATTCACTTACAAATTTGGTGATCTGAATGGAACCCATGGACTCGTATGATGGTGGAAATGCCAGTCGGCTTACAAGTTCTTGGGCTCCGGTATGCACTTCCTCTGAAGCCAAGATGGAAAATCTAAGGCAGAGGCCACAACAGGCCGAAGAGATCTGGGCCGTATCATTAACACCTCCAAACGACACTTGTCCATTTGTCTTGAGAGGTGGGAGGGATTTTATGACAGGGCTCCCGAAGCCAAAGGAAGAAGGAATGCGGTAAGAGATGATACCAAGAACACAACCATTGCTTTCTCCTCAAGCTCCCAGCTGGGCTGTGAGAACCAGGCCAGAATCCACTACATTCCAGGCGAGAATTCACTACATAGCTCTGGACACTTCTAGTGGACCTGATATGACTGGCTTTCTCCTGAGCGGGAATTCGATATACAAATAATAGGTGCCAACTTTTATTCTGTGTTTTATTCAGCCAGGTACTAGTAAAAGCAGTATCTTCTCAGCCCTCACAATCGCCCAATGAAACAGGCACTGTTACCCTTCCTAGTTTACAAACAACGAAGCGGAGCCCAGAGAAGTTAAGATACTTGCTTTAGGCCACAGAGCAGAGCCATTATCTGGACACGGGGCTCTCTGCCTACCTGGGCGGCAGCCTTTACCACCGCACAGGATCACCACCTGACGGAAGCACAGTCCCTCCACACGAGATGGTTCATCTGCACATTATGCCCTCCAGGTTGGAGGAAATCTGGACCGCAAAAGCAAACGACGATGGAGTCAATGTATACTATGTGGCCTCCTTGGAGTTTAAACTTAACTACATGTGCCAATTTGCTTGGGGCACTGTGAAAGAGTATTTCTCAACTCCACTTAATAACAGTTGACATCTTAAAAACACCTTCCAGGTATTCTTTTAATGACTTCCAACATCAACATATGAGATGATGTCCAAAAGGATGGAAAACATACTGATAATGTCTACCTGGAGGGCATAAGGACGCAGTGGCCACCCCGTTTAAAAATAAACGTAAGGGGGCACCTGGGTGGCTCAGTCGCTTAAGCGGTTAAGTGTCCGACTCTTGACTTTGGCTCAGGTCATGATCTCACAGTTCATGGGTTCGAGTCCTGCGTCAGGCTCTGCACTGAGTGTGGAGCCTGCTTCGGAGTCTCTGCCTCCCCCTCGCTCTGACTCTCGTGCGTGCTCTCTCTCTCGAAACGAATAAACTTTAAAAAATAAACATAAGACCAGTGTGGGGACCCCACTTATAGATCCATCCTTTCATTCATTCATTCATTCATTCATTCATTCAGTGATTCAACTGTTCTTTGAGTGCTTGTCATGTGCCCAACACCATGAGAGAGAGAGTAGATCATGGCAATGAAGGGTATGGGCTTGAGCCAGGCTGCTGGGGTTAGAAACCCAGCTCTGCAACTTATCATCTGCATGACCTTGGGCACATCACTTCACATTACATAGCAGGGAAACTGCCCAGTTGCTGAGGCCAAAATCCTAGGAGTATCCTTCATTTTCCTCTTTCTCTTGTTCCCTCCCATACATAATCCATAAATAAGCCCTTAGGATCTCTATCTCCAAAATTTATCCCCCAAAGCTATGTACCTTTCTCAGTCTCCACTGTTATCTAGTCTATGCCCCCATGCTCCCCTTCCTGGACCTCTGCCATGGCCATGCTGTCACCTCCTCCTAATCTGTCCTCCAAAGTAGTTAGAATGATCTCAGTAATACACAGATCGTCCCGTGCTGCCTCTGAAAAGCCTGCCACTGGTTTCTCATTACAGACGGAAGACCATGCAAACTTCTTACTATGTCCTAGGTGAAGAGTTGCCAGAGGAAAGAAAAAAAAAAAAAACAAAAACAGGACTCACAGTTAAAACTGAAGGTCAGGAAAACAACAGTGTTTTAGTCTAAGTATGCCCCAAATATGGTCCCTGTCCGTGGCCTGTGTTTTCATTTTCTTAGCTGCTAGCCACCAAATCTTGGGTCGTTTCTTCCAGGTTACTCTCAACAGCAAGACTGTTTTATGATACCCACGCCACTCACCCCTTTATGAAATGCTCCGGTTTATTATGGACGTCCACTCACTAGAATTTAAGTGCCACAGGGACCTTGGTCTTTCTGAGTCCCCATTGTATTTTCAGGACCTAGATCTGTGCCTGGCACAGAACAGACGCAAAACACAGAGTGATAACACCCACTAATTCTCTCCGAGCGCTTCCGAGGCCCTAGGCACTCTGCTAATTACTTTTCATGATTTACCTCGTGTAAACCTTAAAATAACGCTGTGAGGTAGGTTCTATTATTTCTTCCATTTACTAGGGACGGGCTCAAAAAATTAAATAACGTGGTTATTAAGCCGTGTTCGCTCCAAATCTATACTCCGCTAGCGATGCCAGGAGCTTCCTGTTCGGTTGCCCAATTAGGGAACACTAGACAAAGGAGGCAGGGAGGAGGGAGAGGAGATCTGCTCCCCCTGGTTTTACCTGCTGTTGCTGTCAGCGTTTCTCTAGCACTGAGTTTTAAAAAGGGCACATTCCATTGGTTCCACCTGTAGATCTTTCCGTTACCAGAACCAGGCGCATCCAACTCTCCCAGACGTAGCAGCACCAGCGAGAAGCCCCTCGGCCTCAAAGGACTGGGCTCCAGGGAGGTGGGGCTCCTCCTCCAAGCCTTTTACTCCCCCCACTTTCTTTTCAGTTTCTTTCAAGTTTTAACAACTCAGCCTGTTCGTCCCCTTAACGCTCGGGGTGGGCGCGCTTTCTGCACCACTGCCTCCGGGACACGCTGGTGTCCCTTTTGTGCCTTTTCGATTTCCTTCCGCACGGTTAATGACACTTTCCGTGAGCTACATCCTTCCTGAGAAAATAGTTGGGATCGTGACTGACGCCAGAAACCGAGCGCAGAGAATGAACAACTGTCCTGACTGACAGCCAAGCAGGAGTAGGACGCTTACACAATTAGCTTCAACAAAAGGAAGAAAGTTAGAAGTGCCCCTGGAGAGGAACAGGCAAAACGAAGACCGATTTGGCAGTATCTATTTAAATCTATTATAATGATTCCCAGAAGGCAGGAACATATTGTATGATCTTGGCAACTCCCACTTGGAGCCGGGCAGGGTCAATTCTTAGAAAAGGGATGTTGGATGGACAAGCCAATAAATGCTCTTTTTCAGCGTTGTTTCAGATCCAACCCAAGTGCTGCTTCCTCCACAGAACCTGCCGTGGCAGATACCCTCAGAAGCCCCTCAGACCACAGGGCTCCTTATTCCTAGCCAGGATTCCATGATCGAGTGGAAAAGGCAGGATCAAACCCTCACGGCAATCCTTGGGGTTGGGGGGCGGGGCTTATGACCCAGTTCTGGCCAACGAACTGTAAGAAGAAATTGCTGAAGGAGGCATCTGGGGAAAAATTTTGTGCAGAGACACGCCAAGAGACTGTCCTTCATTAAAAGCCCCCGATCCCCTTCTCCTTGCTGCCCTGGGTCCGTCCCGCTTCCTGCTCTCGAATGTGGCTGAGATGCGTGTAGCTGCAACTGTCATACTGGATGACAATGTGACAAGCCCAAAGATGAAGGATTACTGAGGAGGACTGGAAAAACCTATGTCCTTAATGACACTGTTGAGATGCTGAATTAGCTTAGGAGTAGCCAGTCTCAGACTTCTTGCTAAGAAATTAAAGCTCATGGTTTAAGTCGCTGGTAGTTTTCTCTTGTATTTTAACACATTTTCCTTGGTACATCTTCCAGCCCCCCTAGCTGGAAGTATTATTCTTTCTGGCTCATTAATCCCTATTCTGAATTGCCCTATAATTTTTAGAGTCTAACTCTGAGACACTAAAAAGATTTATAAATGCATCTTCATTCTCCAACCAGACCTCGAGCTACTAAGGCCGGGAGCTGTGATTCACCTGGACGTTCCCCACTGCCTCTGGGAGAGCACCTAACACATGGTTATTACTAATGACAGCATATGCACATCTTCTCCCTCTACCTTAGGCAGAGGTAGGGTTATGTCGGCAGCTTCTATTTGCTGTTTAGAATTTGTGTTGTCAGAGGAATCTTACTTAAAAGCCCCAACTTGGGATCCAGATGGTACTGGGTACCTGTCTTGGCTCAGCCCCGTTAGCTAGGTGGCTCTGGTAAGTTCTCATGTCTCTACAGTTCACTGTGTCCCAATTCAGATACCACCTTCCACATGAAGCAGTCTGGGCTCTTGCGTGCTCTCTCTCTCCCCAACTGGGAAGTATTATTGTCTTATTTTTTTAAGTTTATTTATCTTGAGAGAGAACGAGAGAGAGAGAGAGAGAGAGAGAGAGAGACAGAGAGAATCCCAAGTAGGTTCCGCATTGTCAGTGCAGAGCCCGATGCGGGGCTTAAACCCATGAACCTCAAGATCATGACCTGAACCGAGACCCAGAGTCAGAGGCTTAACCGACTGGGCCTCCCAGGGGCCCCTATTATCGTCTTCTTCTTAACTCATCATTCCCTTTTCTGAAATTTTGCATTTTTGATTTACTTTTTGCACACATGTGATCATTCAACATACATGTTTCTGCTACTTGACTTTTTCACTTCATGTGTTTTTTAAATTTTCTTTTTTCCATGTTTATTTTTGAGACAGAGGGAGTCAGAGTGCGAATGGGGGAGGGGCAGAGAGACAGAGAGATACAGAATCTGGAACAGGCTCCAGGCTCCGAGCTGTCAGCCCAGAGCCCGACGCAGGGCTCGCACCCATGGGCCGTGAGATCATGACCTGAGCCGAAGTCGGACGCTTAACCGACTCAGCCACCCAGGCGCCCCGCTTCGTGTGTTTTTTAAATTAACACAATGTTTCATGAGTTTCAGGGGGACAACACGGGTCATACAAGATTTGATAAGTCTATGTGATATGCTGTGCTCACCACAAATAGACCTACTGCCCGTCAGCTTACAATGTTATCACAGTAGTGTCGACTGTATTCCCTATGCTGCACTTTCATCGCCATGACTTACTCATTTCCTCACTGGAAGCCTGTGTCTCTCAATGTGTTCTAAAGATCTTTTTAGTTCTACCTATATAGATCTACCTTACCCGCATGGCATTTAACAGCATAGACTTATCAGAATGCATTTAATTATTCCAGTATTAATGAACATTTGTGTTGTTTCCAGTTTCTGCACATCACATAAAATTCTACCATTAACGGACATGCTTTTTTCTACCAATGGGCAAGTATTTCTCCAGGAAAGACATCAGGATGTACAAGGCTAGATAGAAACACATTTAGAAATTTGACAGACTATACCAAATGCCTTCTAGTCAGGTGGTAATAGTTCATAGGAGTCAAATCATGGAAGCACTTTCTCTTTGACTTGACTTATCTTCTCAGATTCTGGAACACGAGCAGGTAGGGGCCTTCCAGCTGCTCAGAACAGCATGTTGCCCTGGCTTGTTAGCCACACCCTGCTATTCCCCGTCTGTGGGGCAGTGCGGCAGATAGGAGGAGGAGCACAGGTCTCGCAGGCCACCAAATGGCCCTGCCATATTCCAGCTGGATGACCACTGAAGAACTTCTCTGGGCGAAACTGGGTGAGAAGAGTTCCAATATACTGAGGAGGCAGGCAAAAGTTCATTAACAACTTCCCCTTGGGGCACCTGGGTGGCTCAGTCGATGAAGCAGTCGACTCTTGGTTTCAGATCAGGTCATGATCTCCTGGTTCTTGAATTTGAGCCCTGCATCAGGCTCTCTGCTGTCAGTGAAGAGCCTGCTTGGGATTCTCTCTCTGCCCCTCCCCTGCTTGTGTGCTCTATCTCTCTCTAAATTAAAAAAAAACAAACCCTCTTCTTCTCATGACCTTCTCCCTTCCTCTATTGTTTCCTGGCATTCTTCAGTCCTTGGAGATCTATGGGGAGTCGACGATATTTATATTCCATATGAGAACCAGTGCAGTGAAATTGAAATAAAGATGAACATTGATCTTCGGTAGAGAATTTCATCCTTTGAGACTGTTTGCTTCTACAACATGGGTGGATGTGTCAAATTCATCTCTGAATCAGGCCAACATCCTGAGCAAATCCTACTCACTGTAAATCCCCAATTAATAATGGTTGAACAGATAAATCAATTCTGCTTTAACCACAGCAGTTTTATGATGGGACTCTTCTGGGGACCAGGGGTTTCCAAAAAAATAAAGACGAGACCAATCCCAGTTTGACGTTTTGATGACATGATTGATAACTGAGGCATTATCACTTCAATCTCGGGATGCAAACTTCTCAACAAAACAAAGGAAAATTCCTGACATCAGCACTGAAAAAAAGGGCGAGTGAAACTCAAAAGAATTCTGTGCGATGCCAAGGAAGAAGAAACATGCCATTTGTTAGAGAGGTCGCGTTGAGGAATGGAACTGACCAGTGGGTCTGCAGAAGAAAAGCAGACAGAGGCCTTCATAAATGCAGGAAGAATAAAAGACTCTCAGAATCAGGCGCCATACTAAGAGCTCTGGATGAAAAGATGATTTTACAGCCCTCATAACTCTGTGGAAAATGTAGCCGGTCTGGGGAAGCACTGTATTCGAGCAGATAAAACGCACAGACTCTTCTTGAAAAACACCATGCCATTCAGAAAAAGGTTCCACAACATTTCAATCAGGACAATACTCCTTGGGTAAAGGTTGAAAAATGTGGTGTATTATGGAAAAAAATGCCCTGCTGGCATTTTAATAATCTCCGTATTAAAAATGATTACTCCCTTCAAAGGGACACCTTTTAACATAGATTTTTTTAAAAAACCAAAGGTTAGAAAACCTTTCTTAAAAACAAGCAAACCACCTCATGGTGAGCTTACAGTGTGAGAAACAACTAAATTTAATTATATGTGTGCTGAGTATTTATAACAGTAACTGTAGTATAATGATAGGTATAATATAAACATATAATTTATGTAACATATATGATAATTGTAAATCTTTTTTTAAAGTTTATTTATTTTGAGACAGAGTATGGGGGGCAGAGAGAGGGAGAGAAAGAACGCCAAGCAGGCTCTGCCCCGTCAGTGCAGAGCCCGACGTGGGGCTCTGTCTCATGAACCATGAGGTGATGGCCTGAGTTGAAACCAAGAGTTGGACGCTTAACCAACTGAGCCACCCAGGCACCTCTATGATAATAATTATAGATATAATATATATGATATACTATAGCAACATAAGATGAAATAATAAAAAACAAAACCAGATAATCCATCTTGTTACACTAATAATACCTAGTACTTCTGAAATGCTTTCAGCATTAAAACATGGAAGTGTTCTTAAGTTTACACAAGGAAGCCAAGACTGAGAAAGGCTGCTAACTTGCCCAACATCATCCACTTAGTAAAGGAAGAAACTGGAATTTTCATCAATGTGATATGACTCCAGAATCCATACTTTTAACTGTTTGGGATGTGAGGTTCTACCCTGGGCACTGAGATGCACACGTTAAGCTAACCTATCGTGAAAGATGCTACATCTCATTGCTGAAATATACACAGACCTCAGCAACCGCAATACCAGCCTGAAAAGGTAATACACCAACCAGAAATTCTGGTAGCAGGTAACAGGAACTGATCGTCTGACTTAAGCAGTGAAAGAAGGTACGTAAGGGTGTTGATAACATCACAAAATCACTGGAAAGACTGATAGCTGGTATTAGAAAATGGACAGAGATGGAGACCACCTGAAAGCAAGACGCTCAACAAATCTTCCCTCAACCAGATATAACTATTTTTAATACCGAAAGAAGAAAAAAATTGAAAATGTAAGGATTAATCTTCCTTAGTTTGTTAAACGTACAGTATGTAGTGTTAACATCACTGAATATGGTTTTCGCGTTTCTTACTTGTTTGTATGATGGAAAATAAAAACGAACTGTAAGGGTCTGGTCAATTTTCACATGAGGGTGTTCAGAGGTTATAATTGGGGTATCTTATTAGTATCACAGAGCTGTCAGAGTTTTCTGGATTTGCAGAAGAGGCAAAGCAAAGCATAGGTGAAAGGGACCATCATGGCCCCCCTAAAGAATTTGAGTACCCAAATAAGTCTCCATGACTTTCATAAATGTCTAAAAATGTCTCCCTATATTTATAATGATAAGTCATAGACCAAATAGGTGATCTTTTTGAGACAAGAATTTTGTTTCCTTTCAGAGATTATTACAGCACCAGAATAACTGATGATCAGGAAAATTTAGCAGACGACCCAGGCAGAATGATGACATCGGGTAAATGATTCTCGCCTCGACTTTGACTCTCTGCCACCCTGGCCATCATACGTATTTTATGGACCTGCCAACAGCACCTTCCTCCTTTTTCAGAGTATAAACATTAAATTCACTTCTCTTTCCTTGAGCACACACAGATGGCTTATCTGCTCTGGGGTTTTAATTGTGTTTTCAAGTCCCTACTTGTAACCTCTCAGAACTTACCTAAAAATAGTCACCAAAGCTGCAAATCTAGAGTTTCCAATCAGGAAATATCCTCTGGTTTGGGAACTGTACAAGTTGGGTAGAACTGACAAAGCCTCATCACTCATCACAGGCTACTTCTCTCCAGCTCACTCCTGTCTCCCTGTGTGGTCATGGCTCAGAAATGCCGTTAAGATGAGACGGTAACACAGCCTCATTAACTGTGGCAGCCAGGAAGTCAGCACTAGCTTTTGGTTCTGAGACTGGCCAGTGAGCCCCAATACCTGGCTGCAGTGATCAAGGCGATGTTCTTCCGAACACAGGGCTGTAGCCAGAACTGCTTGTGGTAAAATTCCATTCCAGGCAAATACGTGGATTCATACTACAGATTGGACCCGTGCAGACATTTGTGTATCTTCTGAGAATTATTCTTCAAATGCTAGAAGACATCAAGGTTTATGTACCTCCAAATTCAAAATGAAAAATGAGATCCAGCTGATGTGCTACAAGTAGAAAAGAACTGTGAACCTCCCATACCGGTGGGTCCCTACTCAGAATGATGGAGTTTCCTCCTTCCCTTTTGCTTTTGCTTCATGACTTCATATTCTCTTTCAAAGTTTCCCAGTCAAAAGTGTGACTAACTCAACTTAGAACAACTTCCTGCTCCCGAGAGGAAGAGAAAAAAGTCCCTTTGCTTCTCCAGTGGTAGGAGGAGATGACTCTTCCAAGGAAAGAAAAAAATCCTTTGGCTTCACTTGCCTGACTTGAGCAAGAGTATAACTAGGACACAGGTCTTCTGACTTTGAATCCATTACACGTACTGGACTTGCAAATCTGATTGTCCTTGGTAGCCAGATGGGTACTATAAAAAGTGAAGGCTGTATTTGTCTTATAATGGCACCCATGGCCAAGACAGTAACTGCTCACCACACATTCAGCGTGCTCTCATGCAGTTAGGCTAGGCCATGTGAGTATTTCTGACCACGGAAGCAAGTCTCTCTCTTCTGGGTCAGGGTTGTTAACGGCGAGCGAGCCACCTCTACTCCTCTCTTCCTTGGCTGTGCTGACTTTGATTCCATGTAAGAGGGAGAGAGTCCCTGAGCTACATTCCACAGTATGCCAGAGGGGCAGTTAATGTTAGGTGCCCAAATGCATCATCCTTGTTTTTTATTCTGTTTTGAGAGAGAGAGACAGAGCACGAGCAGTACAGAACGTCCGAACCAGGCTCTGTGTTAACAGCAGCAAGCCTGATGTGGGGCTCAAATCCACAAACGGCATGATCAAGACCTGAGCCCAAGCTGGACGCTCAACCAGCCGAGCCACCCAGGCACCCCCCAAATACGTCATCTTAAATTGTGTATTAGGACGCTGATATACTTTGTTTAGCAAACGTATAGATATGTTCCCTACTGTCCCAGTGAAATATCCTGTCTCCTATTTTTCTTTTTTAATATTTTTAAAATGTTTATTTATTTTTGAGAGAAACAGAGAGAGAGGGAGGGAGGGGGAGGGGGGAAGAAGGAAAGGAAAGAGAGGCAAAGAGAAAGGGAGACACAGAATCGGAAGCAGGCTCTAGGCTCTGAGCTGTCAGCACAGAGCCTGATGCAGGAGTCAAACCCATGACCTGAGCCAAAGGTGAACACTTAACCAACTGAGCCACCAGGTGCCCCCTGTCTCCTATTTTTCTTAAAAAAAAAACTATTATTTGCCACACATACATTAGATAAAGGGTCCATATCCAAAATACATAAAAAACTCTTATAACTCAATACACCAATAAATTCCATTAAAAAATTGGGCAGAGGAACTAAATAGATGGTTTTTCCAAAGAAGACATCCAGATGGCCAACCAGTACATGAAGAGATGCTCAGCATCACTCATCATCAGGGAAATGCAAATCAAAACCACAGTGAGATATCACCTCACACTTGCTAGAATGTCTGTCATTAAGAAGACAAGAGATAACAACTGTTGGTCACGCTAGAGAAAAGGGAACCCTTGTGCACCGTGGGTGGGAATGTAAATCGGTGCAGCCACTATGGAAAACAGTATGGAGGTTCCTCAAAAAATGAAAAATAGAACTACCATGCGATCCAGCAATTCCACTTCTGGGTGTATATTTCCGAAGAAAGTGAAAACAGGATATTCAAGAGAGAACTGCACTCCCATTTTTATTAGAGGATTATTCACTATAGTCGAGATATGAAAACAACCTGTCGACAGATGAATGGACAAAGAATATATATAAAACATATATATAATATTTTATAATAAATATAAATATGTATATAAAACATATAACAAGACTATATATGAAAAAATATATAAATGAAATATTATCCGGCCTCAAAAGAGAAGCAAATCCTCCTGTTTGCTGCAATATGGATACACCATGAGGTCATTGAGCTAAGTGAGATTAGGCAGAGCAGGAGAAATTCTGCATGATTATCACTTATATGTGGGTTCCAAAATAACCCAACTTGCAAAAACACAGAGTGGAAAGATGGTTTGCAGGGGTTTGAGGATGGGGGAACTAGGAGATGTTGTTTAAGGGTCCAGATTGGCAGCCAGTAGATAAAAAAGTCCTGGAGCTCTAATGAGCAGCATCGTGACTATAGTCGACAATCCTCTATGATAAACCTCAAATTGGCTAAGAGACTAGATCTTAATTATTGTCACCACAAAAAAGAAATCATAATTACTTGACATGATAGAGGGATTACCTAATGCTATGGTGGCAATCACGCTGCGATATCTAAATGTATATCACATCAGCACGCGGGTAACCTTGAACCTGTGAATGTTATATGTAAATTATATCTAATTGTAATAATTTAAAAAAAAGACTAATGATAGTGGCCAATATTTATTTTGTCATCACAATGTCCCTTTATTACCCCCAGTTTACAGATGAGGAAATCGAGGTACCGAGAAGCTAGTAACTTGCCTAAGGTCACACACCAAATGGAAGTGGTAGATTTAGCAAATAAAACTACACGGGACGTACTTATACTAAAGACTGTTCAATGTTTATCTGAAATATGGCTTTCCTATCTTCTGTCTGGCAATCCCAAGTAGGAGGGTTTACCAGAATTTGAACCCACATGGTCGGACTCGGGAGTCCATGAGCCTGATCATGCGCTCTTCTGCTTTGCAGCCTATTTTCAGTCTTCTAAAACATGGCTGAAAGCAGTATTTCATTTTCCTCTCAGCTCTATTTGTGAGAGCAAACAAATGTAAGCAGAGTAAATAAAATGACAAGTGGCCAATATGCTGCGACCGCAAGATCAGTCATACAACAGAGAGTGGTGGGGACTATGACAAATTTGAGACCACATGCTTCATCTAAAGAGACAAGTTTCTACTACGTATCGTGGTCCCTAAAAGAAACCATAAATCCCGATTTGTTGGTGAGGTTCTCCAATGTTAAGATGTTGGCAACTCAATTAAAAGAGTTATAATCCTGCATATATCCACACAGATCAAACCAAACAGAACAGGTCTATAGGCTAGAATCAAGCTGTGGGTCACTGGGTGTGATCTCTGCATTCACAGGAAGAATCCATGTAATCCACTGTCGCGTGAGGTTGCTGGGAACACCCACCCTCTACCTGGTCTTCCTCCTTCAGAGGAACTAGTTTAGGGCTATAACATAAAAGCTAACATCATTATTAGCTATATAATTAACTGAAGCCAGCAGTTAGTTATCGAGGTGCTAGGACAAGGCATTGTGCTAAGCACCACAGGGCTGGAGACATGAGCAAGTTACACGGCCCATCTTCCCTCCTATCCCCAAATCCTAGTAAGACAAGTATATAGAACACCGGGGCAGATTGACAGCAAGCGGGGAAGAGAGGGACAGACTCAGTGTGAAGTGTATTCAGACAAACGAGAGGCACCTGCCTAGCTCAATTTGGGAAAATTTCATAAAGAAGAGTCCATTTTTAAAGATGGTGAACAGGTAGGGTTTAAGTAAACTGGAAGAGAGTGAAAGAAAAGGCAGCAGTGTAGATAAGGGTGTGGACTTGAGAAAGTTTTCTGTTTGGCGGAAGCAGGAAATGGTTCTCGAACTTGGGGCGAGATCAGGGTGGAAAAGAAGACTGAGGACCAGGCAAAGGAAGACTAAAATCAAAATGGCACACTCTCATGATATACTTTGACACTTTGTATCAGCCTTGTATATACTCCAAAGCCCTCACTGATATTTTCTCCATTTGTCCACAGGGGGTAACATAGCTGCTCAGCACCTGGGACAACTCAGAGAGGTTAATTCACTTCCTCAAGGTAACAAAGAAAATCAGAAAGGTAAGATCGACATAGAAATCTTCTAAGTTAGGGGTTGGCACACTTCCCGCTCAAGCACTAGATAGCAAACACTTGCAGTTTTGTGGGTCATTCTGTTTCTGTCGCAACCGCTTAACTGCCACGCCTGGGTGAAAGTAGCCACAGATAATGCCAACAAATGTGTGTGACTGTGTACACAGTCAATAAAACTTTATCCATTAAAACAGGCTGGATTTGGTCGTGGCTATAGTTTGCTGACACCTGGTCTCAATTTTTTCACAGAACGTTTCATAGGTGCTTCGAGAATGTTTGCTGACAGAAGAAAGTCATGTTCCCTGAGACGTAACATACTCATCCACAACAACCTGATTCAATACATTCGATCCTGGAACCATCCCCTCTTCCTACTGCCTTCCCCTCTACCCATATTCAGTTGCATCAAGCCCGATTGATGCTTTTTAACTATCTTTCTCCATGTCCACTGTCACCACTATCATTTCTTGTCTGGAACAATTCTAGCAAACACTTAGCGTTCACACATACCCACTCTTGGTGCCATCTAATTCAGCCTTGACATGGAAGCCCCGTCTAAGAGCGGGTACACTCCGCTTAAAATTCAATCGAATATCACCTCGTTTTGAATAAAAGCTAAGGTAGTTGTGTAAAGAGTCCACTCATAATCGAGGGGCCCTTGAAAGCTCTCTCATCCCATCAGTGACATCCCCTGTAGCCTTTCACACCACTCACTTTGCTCCCTTCTCAGATAAGATTTTTTCCTGCCACAGGGCCTTTGCACAGTCTCCTCTTCATCCCTTTTCCTCCATGTGTCTAGTTCATAGCTCTTACAGCATTCAGACTTGTTTCCTGGCTCTCTAAACTGCTCCTACACATCAACCTCAGAGTCCTCGCTACATTTATAGTCAAGTAATGAATTATTTGATTCACTGTTTAATGCCTGTCTTCTGCTGCTTTTTCTCACCAATGTACATCTTAGTACCCAGCACAAGTGTCTTCTCTGTACCAGGTATTCTATAAGTACTTTCTAAAAAAAGTTTATTTTGAGAGTGTGTGAGCAGGGGAGGAACAGAGAGGGAGAGAGAGAGAATCCTAAGCAGGCTCTGCACTGTCGGTGCAGAACCTGATGGGGGACGCTGGGGCGGGGGGGAGGGGGGCTCCATCTCATGAACCATGAGATCATGACCTGAGCCGATCAAGAGTTGGATGCTCAACCAACTTGAGTCACCCAGAACCTGATGGGGGACGCTGGTGGGGGGGGGGGGCTCCATCTCATGAACCATGAGATCATGACCTGAGCCAATCAAGAGTTGGATGCTCAACCAACTTGAGTCACCCAGAACCTGATGAGGGACACTGGGGGGGGGGGGGGCTCCATCTCATGAACCATGAGATCATGACCTGAGCCGATCAAGAGTTAGATGCTCAACCAACTTGAGTCACCCAGGCACCCCTCTATAAGTACTTGTTGAATGACTGGATGACCTCATAGGATCTTAGGTTTGGAAAGGACCTTAGAGGTTTAATTAATTCAATTTTCTGTCCAAGGGAACATTCTCAATAATTTCAGGGGACTTATAAGGTGCTGGGCTTGTCCCTTGGCTTCAGCAATCCAAAGCAGCCCTTTTTTATTTAATTGCTGAACTCTAATAGGAACCTTTGTAAAAAATGCTAATCACAACCCCCAAATGTGTTCAGGCTTATGAACTGTGGATATCTCCCCTACAGCTGATGATTTTTCTCCCTCCATCTTTCACTTTCCGATTTTTCCATATTTATCAGGTATTACTCTTAGGATGAGTAGAAGTTCTACAAAGTCATCTTGAATTTACATCCTGCTTTTCCTTCCAAGCACAGTGATGCTGTTAAAAATTATTTAATGTTTAATTATGAAATATTTCAAGCATAAAAAACTGAGTGAAAACAAAACTGCATCCACACTCAAGCCTGGTGCTTATAAAGTATCTGGCTTTTGTTTTACCTTATGTAACAGAGGAGCAGAAGTAAGATTCAGTTCCATTTTCCAGATGGATTAATAATCCAAGAGAGCATAAATGACACTTCATGATGATACAGTTAGAAAAAAGAAGGAAGTGGAATCACGTTCAACACAGTTCCAACACCCAGAGACTGTATGAACTTGGGCTCTCCCAGACTCCGTGATACACAAAGAATAGCTCTAATTTTCCAGTTATAATAGTGTTAAAAAGCAGTGAAAATTCAAGTGCTCCTGAGGGCATATGGTAAATTGACCTTGAATGGACAAGGTCCATTCTCTTCTCTTAAGGCAGCATCGAATACACTGATTGTCCCTGACAAGCCACTGTTACTTCTCACTCACAAATGCAAACCAAGAAACAGAAGCAAAGTGCATGCCTTTCTTCTGGGCGTCAAGACGGCATTTCAAGTAGGCGACCTTCAGGCCAATTAGACTTTTGTGGCTCCCGTGGTGCTCAGCTGTATATAAAAGTAAAATTTCAACCCTAAATTTTAAATGTCAGATCTTAACATTACCTTAAGTGAACTAAAGGCTGAAGAGAATACTCTGCACTGGAGATCTATTCGCTCTCTTTCTGTAATCTTTATTTCCTTATCAAGAGGCTAGGGCCAGTTTCTGAAAGGCTAGTTAGGGTATCCTGCACCCCTGAGGTGCTGAGAAGTCAAGACAACCTCTAAGAGTGCAAGAGAAACTTGTTGATAAGCGGTGACTATAATTATTTTCAACCCTACAATTTCTCCCTGTTGGGGTTGTGTTAACTCTATCTAAACACACTAGTGCCACCTATTGGAAAACCGTATTTTTAATAAAAATAAAGTGGCAGGCTTAAAGTCTGTAATATTGTAAAAATGTCTCCCTGGATGGCAATTTCCCCTGTCAAAGGAAAACAAAGTTAAGCCAGCTCGTTGAAGGAAACCTACGTGAGCTCTAGGTATTTTGTTTCTTTTTTTTTGGGGGGGGGGGGGAGGCTTTTCATTTTTCAACATGATAACAAGGAAAATATTAAATAATAATAAAATGGGAAACCAACAAATACCATAGTTCAAGAATGTGCTTTTCTGCCTGTTGTCTCATGGGCGCTCCCCATGGAGGCTGAGTTCCTCCGGATGAAGGATAGAGGGGTCCTTCCCCTGGGCTACAGGGCTTTGTTTCTTGAGCTCTGTTATTGAAGGACCCAGATATTTGGAAAAGAGGCAGGGATGACCCCAGGAGACCTTATCTACCTTCTTACAGAAAAGCAACAGCACTCTTTTCCCCCTCCTCCCCTTCTACTGATCAAGAGCACAATTGATGTGGTTACAAATCATAAAATGTTCCTGCTTACTCTTCCCCCCAATGCCCTCTACCACCAAAGCACTTTCTTTTTTCATTTTTTAAAACTTTATCTATTTTTGAGAGAGAGAGAAAGAGAGAGAGGCAGTGTGAGCAGGGGAGGGGCAGAGAGAGAGGGAGACACAGAATCTGAAGCAGGCTCCAAGGCTCTGAGCTGTCAGCACAGAGCCCGACGCGGGGCTCAAACTCATTAACCAGTTATCATGACATGAGCCGAAGTCAGACGGTTAACTGAGCCACCCAGGCACCCCTACCACCAAAGTACTTTTAATGTGGTAGTATGAAATCCGTGCAAATGTCCTTTAGGGGAAAAACAGTACAAAGAAGATAAGCAACAAATAGGTCAATTTTATTATGCTCTGTTGTGTGCAAGTTAGGAGAAGGAGGAGGAGGAGGAGGAGGAGGAAGAGGAGGAGGAAGGAGAGGAGGAGGGGAGGGTAGAAGGAGGAAGAGGAAGAAGAAGGGGAGAATGGGCAAAGGGAGGAGGAGAAGGAGAAGAAATTAAGACATAAACCTGGCACATGGCATAAACGTTTCCTGAAGGAAATGAAAAACAAAACCACCAAAATGAAAATTGAGGCATTGGAGTTACATTTAGAGTAAAGGGGGCAGGGAAGGAGGATTTTGCTTTCCAGTTCATGTCTCCGTGCTTTCAAATTTTTCTGATGATATACCTAATTATTTTTGTCAATTAAAGGAAAAGAATGCCAAGGCAAAGCTAATCTGTGCTGGGGGAAATCCAGATGGAGCTTCCCTTGGAAGCGGGCAGGGCCTGGAAGCAGACAAGGGGACTTCTGGGAGGCTGGTAAAGTTTTCCTTGATCTGGGAGCTGGTAACAGGAATAAAGGTGTATTCAAGCTGCATGCTTCTGAGGTGGGCACTTGCCTGCATGTGTGCTCAGTGGGAATCAGACTACGAAAAAGGATGCCAAGAGGATTTGTTAAGTAGTAAGATTGGAGACCATTCGTTTTCTTTCTATCTCCCCGTATTAAAATAAACTAACAATGTGTTATAAAAGTCGGTGAAAATAAAATCAATTTTGATTACCCCCCCCCCCCAAATGTATGTTTCAAATACATCTGTTCACACATTGTTGTGGTCTACGGAGTCAGAAAAAGTCAATACCATCCCTGCTGAAAGTTTCTTTCTCACAAGCAGGAGCTCTCCTGGGAAAGTCTGGGAGCGAGCCTTGTTAGTTTAGTGTGGTCTTAGAAGTCCTGGCAGGGAGACAGGACAGGGCCCTCTGCCCACATGCCCGGGCTTTCGGTACCCACTGTAAAAGCTTCTGCGTTCCTTAATGGGAGGCTGTTCACCGGCCAGTGGGCCTGATATCCACACTCCAAATCAGGCAAACTCCCCTCTCCCTCCCTGGCAAGGGAGACTCAATCGCTCCCTGTCTGCAGGAACCCACCGGTTCAGATTACCTGTTTACCGGCGAACATTTGATGGGCTGGCAGATATCCTGGCAGATAAGTTTTCAAATGACTATGCCTGCCATGCCCTTTATTTAGAAAAGCCACAGTATACCCCTGCAGCTGGCGAACAAGTACACTGTATTTCCTATCAGCTTCTGATAAGGGTGAGGAATACTGAAGAACCAGGTAGGGTTACAAGGGAACCGTGTGCTTGATAAACGTCCTACTGTCAACCCCCCACCTTTTCCCCCCCGCATTCATAGTTATTTATCAACTGTGCTTGGTGTACGCATCAGAACTTCAATCTCATTCCACTCAGACGGCAGATGAAGTTTGCGTGAAATCAGTAGCCGTCTTTTCTGTCACCCCCCCCAAAAAAGCAGTATTAGGGGTCAAATGTTTTGCTTTTGTAATTTCCCACTATTATTTTCTTTGAAAAACCAACAGATTGGGGTGTCTGGGTGGCTCCGTCGGTTAAGCATCCGATTTTGGCTCAGATCATCATCTCATGGTTCAAGGGTTCAAGCCCTGCGTCTGGCTCTGTGCTGACAGCTCAGAGCCTGGAGCCTGTTTCAGATTTTCTCTCTCCCTCTCTCTCTCTGCCCCTCCCCTGCTCACTCTCTGTCTCTGTCTCTCTCAAAAATAAACAAACATTAAAAAAAAAAAAAAAACCCAACTGATTAAATTCTAACATGTTCTTATTGCTGGCAACTTTTCCATTTTTTTTTTCCATTTTTTTCCCGATTTCTTCCACTTTTCCATTTCAAAGTGGATTTATACATTACTTATCTTAAAACCTGGGGCAGAATAAGAAAAAAAAATCTTGAATTTTCAAAGAATAAGGATCCATTTCCTGGCACGACTTTCTAGTCTTCACTGAAAAAATTACGTGGAAAATGGACTTTCTTTCACCAACAGGATGAACAGCAGCAGCGAGGACAATGGTTAATTTTAGAAGCCGTCACTTGTCAGATACCTACCATGCGCCGTGTGCCGAAGTTCTGTTGTGGTATACACCAGAGCATTTAATTTCCACCTCACATCATCCTTACCCATGAGAGAGGGCCTAAGTCCCGAGACATGTGAGAACCTGCCCACATACCCAGGTGGTAGGGAGGCGGCACAGGTGGGATGTGACCTCCGATCTTTTCTACTCCGAATGCCTGCTTGCTGTCTTCATAGGTTACACTGATGCGTTGTTATTGCCCTTGCCACTTGGAATATTTGCAGCTAGACCATCTGGGGCTACCTGTTGGCTTATTAGGTGAATACAGAGGGACTGGCGCCTTCCTGACCAACTCTAGAAGGGTGACGGTTTAGGAGACAGAATCTCGTAACTGGTTCAAGGAACCCTCGTGGGTCTTTGCGATGGTTCTAACATGCTAGGTTCTCATGGGCGGAAAGAGAACAGGTTCTAATAAAAATAAGTCTGTTGGTCTTTACGGTGATGGCAGTGGGGTGATTCTAGAGAACACAGACCTACTGGCTAAGATTGGAAGCGTTGGCTCGAGCCATGTCAGCGATGCCAGGGGAAACCATAGGGCGTTAGGGAGGTGCTGCTGGCAGTGGGGGTTTGCTTTATTTGTTTCTTAAATCTGCAATCGAAAAGCACACAATCCAGGCCAAACTATCTCCTCCAGGGGACGAAATGGTACATAGGCCGCTGCTGGATATCTAAAGTGAACAGAAGTGTATTAATCTGGAAATGGCGTGTTTTTAGGGTTGTGGTCATTTTTGATAGAAGCTGGCTATTTCACAAGCCAAACAACGAAAAGGAGAAATGGGAAAGCAAATACTCATTCCACTTAATCAATTCTTGGGGAATAGGACCTGTGTGTGCACGTATTTTACAGTATTTTCATCTTCGCTTGGCTTGGCATCCGACCCGGTGGCAGTACGGACGTTAAGGTCAAGCAGTAATTTGGCTTCAGAAGCTGCCACAGGAATCCTGCTGCCCACAGAAAGATGAGTTTTGCACACAGGATTCCCCAAAGCAAGGAGTCAGACGAGGCGGACTTTGCAAAGTTTGCATAACAAAGAGCAATTCTGTTAACTAAAATGATTAATTCCCGTCAGCACACATCAAACAGAACGGTCACAAAACATTATTGTCTGGGTTCACTTTGCATCGTAAGGGTTTTTCACAAATTCCATTTCCAATAACTCTTTTGACAAAGACAGAGATTTTTTTTTTTTTTTTTTTCATTTCCAGAGGAATCCATGAATGGGGACTGAGTAGGCTGCCGTTTTAAGTGTGAGATATGTCACACTGATGTTGTGGCAGGAAAAAGACAACAGCCCTTGTGAGGAGTGGAGGCTGTCTAGGGAACAGGGCTTCATGAAAAATGCCCCCAGCCGTACAAAGCCCAGATTGTTCTTCTCCTCGGAGACAATGGGCTATTTAAAAGGCTCACAGCACCAGAATTCTAACTTACTTCTTCCAGGCATCTTTGAGTTTTGTGTCTCACAGATGACAGTAAAAGTGAGCAGAAAAAGCCTGTTTTCTAAACTCTCTGGTGATCAAGCAGGCGGTCTTATTTTGAAGACGCTATGTGCCTGCGAGTATGGTTATTTTTGAAAGCCCTAACAATTTAATGAGCTCATTTTCTGCTTCCTAGAAAGTAGTGATCAGGGGGAAGAAAAGCACTTAACTCTCAGATGGAAAGGTCTGGATTCGAATACAGCTTCTGCCAGTTACCTGGGTGACCTTAAGCATAAGGGCTAAGCTTTCCTAACTGTAAAGGTTAATATCTGTCCCTGAGCCTACTTCTCAGAGTCGCTGTGAAAAACAAAAGCAATTATCAATGCAAAGGTAGTTCCCTATGAAGGGTTTCAGACACAGAGATGATCATTGTCACTAATATTCCAATAGGGGCAATTGTGTCCCTCAGAAGATGATTTTGGGGAGGGCTTCAACAGGTCTGTCAGGGCCTTTTTCCTTGGATGAATCCCCTTGCTAGGGATTAATTTAACTCAGCTTCCTGGTTATTTGGTTAAATTACTTGCTCTAAAGTAAATGCATTATTAGCAATAATAATGAATCCTAGGGTTGGGGGGCCCATAATCTGCAACCAGACCCTTAAATAATCTTCATTTTCCAAAGCTGTACATTTTCCAAAGCTAGATCTGCTTTCTTTTTTTTTTTCCAAATAATCTTCATTTTCCAAAGCTAGTACATTTTCCAAAGCTAGATCTGCTTTCTTTTTTTTCTTCCTCTCGGGCCAACTTCGTGAAAGCAAATCCTTAGGTGTAACTTTGTGCACACAAATGAACGGCAGTGGCCTTAGCAGCAAGGACCTAACACCTGAGTTCCAAAATTAAATTTCTAAAGCTGGAAGGAAAGTGTCACGCTAACATTTCAAAGCTGCAGCTTTCTTGAGATGCCAGAATACGTATGGCCAGCCATAGATGGCCGGCAGAACAAAGAACACATTAGTTTGGGAGCCTCTTCCGTGTGAGCTGCGCGAATTCCCATTCACAGGGCTTTGTAGGGGGAAAAGAGCAGACGCTGAAGGGGAGGCGAGGCTAACCATTAGCCTTCCAGATCTTTATGACTCGTGTTCTTTTCTCCTTCTCTCTCTTTGGCCAGTTATCTTCAAGAATCGAGCAGAAATGCCACACCAGACCCTCAACTTATTTCTGGCAGAAACGTACGACCCTCACTCACATGGACCATCAATGGGGAAAAAAGGGTTTTCTATTTAGGATTTCTAGGCTGAACTACGGAAGATGCTTGGGAAAGGTTTACACAGTTGTCCGGTGTCCTCGCTCCAGCAGGAATGATCTTAGGGAGTCACCCTGCTCAGCGTTAGGAAGGGAGATTGCCCCTAAGGCGTGAAAGGCACCCCCCTTCTAAGATGGTTTGTATGCATTTCCGGCAGTCTCCCTTACGAAGTCGTGCCAGTGCACTCCAGCGTTCAGAAAGGGGATATACGCAAACATTTTGTGCGAGAAGTTCCCAGACCCCTAACGGGTAACTTGGGGGCTGAGAGGTTGGTTGGGGCCCTAAACGGTGATAGACGTGTGGGCCCACACCGGCCCAGCCTGGGTAATGGCTGAGCACGTAAATGATCGGCTTTATGGCGTGTTCCTTTAACACCCAGACGAGGATCCACTTGATGCCTCCTACAGGGGCTTGACTCACCAGGTCGATGCTCCCCTTTGTGGTGATTTGTGGTGTTGGGTTCTCAGAAAGGAAACGGGGAATGGGAGCCAGAGGCTGAGAACATAACCACCTGGAGATGAGCACTGGTGTCTCCCAAATTGAACAACGGGATGGCGACATTCTAGGTAGACGCTGGCTCCAAACAGTACATGGAAAAAGCAGCCAGTGTGACAGATGTCTAAAACAATGCAACTTTGGGGGCGTCTGGGTGGCTCAGTCTCGGTGTCTGACTTTGGCTCAGGTCATGATCTTGCAGTTCGTGAGTTTGAGCCCCGCATCAGGCTCTCTGCTGACAGCTCGGGGCCCGGAGCCTGCTTTGGATGCTGTGTCTCCCTCTGTCTCCGCTCCTCACCCACTCGTGCTCTGTCTCTCAAAAACTGAATAAACATGAAAAAAAATTATGAAAGAAAAAACTCCACTTTAGGGGCGGCTTGGTGGCGCAGTCAGCTAAGCGTCTGACTCTTGATTTTGGCTCAGGTCACGATCTCTCGGTTCGTGAGCTCAAGCCCCACGTTGGGCTCTGCACTGAAGGGCTGAAGGTGTGGAGCCTGCTTTTGATTCTTTTTCTCCCTTTCTCTCTGCTCCTCTCCCACTCATGCACACACACACACACACACACTCTCTAAAACAAAACAAAACAAAACATACAAACAAAAAAACAACCCTCAACTCTGAGTTTTTGAGATAACTCTTACACTGGCTGTTTTTAAATTCTCTTGCTTTGCAATTCTTACTGGAATCTTCCCCACCTCACAAATATCTTGTACTGGTTACGTCCCTTGTCTGGGGTGAGTGGAAATGCAGTGATGTCCAGCCTGGTCGATTACAGTGTGATGTTTTGCACCAGGTACCGTGCCAGCCAAACAGCCTGACACATGTTTTCATGAACACAAACTATAACCTCCCCCAACGTAACTTTCTTTGTCTTTTCTTTTCAGTCTTACGTCACAATGCATTTTAAATGGTTCTTGTTATACCTACGCAGAGGACGGTAATCCCATGTTTACTTAATCAAAGAAACAGCTTCCTTTACAAGTGGAATCAATCATCAAATGTGCCATTTATGGATCGATTCCGCCAAGTACTCATTCTGTTTGACCTTAAGCTGTGTCTGCCAATACTCATAACAATTGTTCTAAGCGGCACCAGGACCTTAACTGGAGGAAAGATAAAGCATGTGTTTGCTGTATGACCTTGATCACAACGTGTTTCAATGGGATGATACGAATTTACCTTGACTGACATTTGACCACGGCCACAGATGCTGTTTCAAATCAGAAGAAAATAATTTACGTGAGAGAAAACATCCCATGAGTTTAAGTCGACACTATGGGAACCAGACTATTCCTAGGGTTTTGTTTGTTTGTTTGTTTGTTTGTTTTTGGAAATCAAATAATACCAAGTCCCATGTAACAACCATGTAATATCAGGGCTAGTCCAGGCATCCATACCTTCATTCCAGTGAAGCCAAAATCATCACTGAGCACCTACTGTGCCTAGGAGAAATCTAAGAACCTTGGTAAACACGGTTTCTTATTCTACGTACCACAATTTTAACAAGTTCCAATCAATATTTGCTTTCCATTCATTACACACTGCAAGTTCTTTCAGCATGCCATCCAATCACACCTTTTGTGTTTGCCCTTCTCCGGGTTTTACAAAATGTTTCAGACACAGACTATCAAAGAGTGAGGACTATACAAATGTCTCCCTCCGATAGCAGGACACAGTGGCGACTTCAGCGGCTCCGAGTCCTGGGAAAGTTTCCACTGCCCTCCCTAGTGCCCTCCCCCGACTGCAGGAACTTGGGAGAGCTCCACGGGCCGAGCCCAAGGTGACTGTCTTTGCCCTTCCGGCACGAGTCCTTGGATGGCCCTCGTGCCAGCATTATAGGTACAAGAGCTTTATGGCCATCTACTGTCCTCTGTCCTACAGCCCAATCCCTCTGCACTACAGATGGGGAATGTGAAGACCAGAAAGAAGTGACTTGTGTTTCGAATAGAGCTACATGCCAGCAGTGGAGCCCCCAACCCAGGCCTCCTATTTCCATCCTGTTCTTTCCATTGATCTAAATCATCCTATAACCTCTGAGCTTGTGCAGACGAGCTGTTCCACATGCAATACTCCCCTGTCCCCATACTACCCTCGGGCTCTCTGCTCTGACAAGCAACTGTTTTATCCTGAAGATCTTAGTTAAAACATCACTTCCTCTAGAAGGCCCCTTTTGATCCTCTGAGACTGTCAGGTGTCCTTCTGTGTCTTCTCCCACCATTCTGTACGGAAGCCACCTCCAGCATCTCTCACCCTATAGTGTCCTCATTTAAGATCTCTGGCACACTGCTGGCTCAGTGAGGACAAGGACATGCCCCAGTGGTGAGCAGCACGGGGCCCGGACTCCCTAACTGTACTGTGAGTGGATAAATGAACGAACCAGCAAGTGTCCTCTCTTAAAGTGAGGGCAGAAGGAAAAGAGCTAGGGATAGACAGGGACCCAATTTGGACAGGTGGGGAACTGGCAGAAAAGGGGATGGGTCGGGGAGATCTGGACCCCAGCTGAGCCTTTCTCTCTGGGGTGCTCTTTGAACCTCAGGAGGTCTACTCTTCAAATTCTAAGGATTTGGAATTTCTAGACGGGCTTGCAACAGAGCCTTGAGGAACTGAGGAAGGAAATGCCTAAGAGGACCCCACGTGCCATTTCTCTCTGGGTCTGCTGGAGAAGTCCTCTCAGCAGACACCTGTCAAGGGAAGTCTCAGAGGCTCCCCTGGGATCAGGTGGGAGTGGGGGGCTTGTCTCTGCAGGTGTGGCTGGCTGAGCCTATTTATTTAAAAAAAAATCCCTGTGGATGGCTGCCAAAGGTAGGTTCTTGTTTCAACTCATGACCATGGTGTAGCTCACACAGGAGAGGGGAGAGAAAGATACTCTGGTGCTAACATAACCCAGGTGCCTATGGGGTTCTAAGGATAGGCAGCTTAGTCTGAACACCAACCTGGACATTCAGGGTGCCTCTTGGGGCCGCCTAGCCAGCAAGGTAGTCTCAAGCAGCATTTCCAGCAGAAATCTGGCTTTAAGGTAGGGAGTGGGTATTTTTTGCTGTTCTTGGATGTAGAGATCAGTGAGGCTGGGCTTGGATACCTCAAGAGGAATAAAGCATTTTCCCCTGTGGAAGAATTTTTAGCAGTGGCCAATCCTTACTCCATGATGGCTCTCCCAAAGCCGAGAGCACTCGAAAGGCTAGGCCTATGACAGAAGCTGCTGAAATAGGACCATTACTCAACACTATTGTTTCAGAAAAAAACACCATCATTCCTCCCCAGGTGACTTCCCACATATCACTTAGTTCATCAGTTTCTCATCTGGAAAGAGATGGACTTGAATGAAATCACCTTCAAAGTCTGTCTTCTAAAATTCTTTGATTTTATCATCAGAGTCCCTGGCTCCTGTCTCAGAGTATTTTCTCTAAAATGTTAGTTTTCTGACCTGTGCAGACATGCCCAAGGTGTCCCAGAGGAGAGAGTTCTGAAAGCCCATACTGAATGGCCACAGGGGTTTTGTCATCTTGGAATCAACTTCCTATTTTACGGTACACGTGACTCAGCCTCTGGCCGTCACCTGTGCACACAACACCCCGGCTTTCCCCACAGCCCTCCCCAAAAAGTTGCTTGAAACTACCTTGTTGGCCGGCTGGTCCCAAGAGGTACCCTAAAAGTCTGGGTTTCTGTTAACACTAAGCTCCCCTCTCCCTTCACCTCTATGGTATCTGAGTAGCTCTAAGCACTAGTCTTTGCTCTGCTGAGCAGGGGGCTCTTGTCCTCCCTGCAGGCCCTGGGAAGAGTCTGGCTTGCTCCTCAGGGAACCAGCTTCTCACCGTGTTTTGCACAGAATCCCTGCCAAGGACTGCCATGTACCTCCATGCACCAAAGTTGTACAAAAGCCCTGGGTAAGGAGAGAAGAATGATTTTTTTCCTCGTTTGTGATGCTCTGTTAACCTAAGGGAGGCCTCCAGGCAGGGATTCTCAACTACTAATCTGGCCCCAAATTTAGGGAAATCACACTTATAGTACTCATAGCCCCGTTCTCTAACACTTGCACATGCAGTCAGAAGGCTGCTCCAGGGATGTCACTGGAGGAATGGTCAACACACTTGACCCAGAATCTTTCCGTCTCTCTGATGACTGGGTTTATTATTTACTTTGTTATGCCACTTTCCTTTTTGAGATGAGTCCTCTGGGAGGAAGCTAAAAAGCCCATTCACAGAAAATGTGGGAGCTCCCTCCCACATTTGCCAGATAGGCCCACCATACTTGGACCCCAACAGCGGACATGGGCATGACCCACACTTGAGAGAGGGAGTCCGGATGCATAAAGACTTTGGAACTCCTCGTAGCTTCCTGGTCATTTCTACTCTGTCCTGTTCTTCTGATAAATCCCCTCTTCTGCATAGTGATTCTCCTTTTATTCATTTGGCCACAGGCCGCTGTCGGGTGCCCAAAGAACATATTCCATGGGTCTTCCGAGAAGATCTTGACATTGCTCCTGTCCTAGAGCAACAGGATTGAGCATGTGAAATACAGCCCCAAGCTTCAGGAGGCTGGCCAGTCCTAGAAGGAGAGCATAAGGAGAGAAACTGACACGATCTTGATGTGTCAGCCACAGAGATGCTCTAAACAGTCTGTAAGTGTGATCATTATGGAACATTCTGCCTAATTCGCTCTTCCAAGAAGTTATCTGTCAAGTACCCACTGTGTGCCATTACGCACTGACTGCATTATTGTTTTAGGCACCAGGATGGTGGTGAACGAGAGGGGCCAACAAGACCTGGAAACCCAGTGGGGTGTAGGTGGGGGCAAGTTCTTGCTGTTGGACTTCAGAGCAGTGCAATCATTTAAGAAGGAACACTATTTTACCCTGACATGTTGAAAGACTACCCGTGTGCAGTATTTTACAAGAAACCGTGAACATGGGGCCTTGGAAGCTCTGGCTGTAGGTGGCCACATCGAACAGGAAGCACATCAGACAGAAATCTCTGATTTATGAGACAGATGAGATACCCTCTTTTAGGAGAGGAGATGGGGGCCCTTAAGGAAAGAGAAGTATCAGTCTGGAACCATGTTCTGCTTACGCGAGGCTGTGCTGTTGAACAGAAAGGTAGGGGCTCGTCACTTCCTTCTGGCAGCGGAGGTTGGGTGTCCTTAAGTGTCCTGCCACTGACGACCAAGAGCCCGGCTTGGAAAGATGAAGGTGAAGGGGAGATTTATCTAACCGGCAGGTGCATTAAATGAATTTAACCCCAGAGCACAGACTCAAAAGATACATTCAGGATCGCTTACTGAAACCTCCGGGTGTACCTGCTCGGAAGTGCCCAAGAAGTGACAGAAGTGACGCAGAGTAAGAGGCGGGGGAGGCCTCGGGGACATAGAAGCCTGAAATATGCTTTGCTGATCAAAGTCAACCAAGTTTCTTTCCCACAGGACTCCTCAGAGTCTTTAATGTGAACGTGCACTTTTTGAAGCAACGGGGGTGGAAGACAGGAGAGGGAGTCTGGAGCGATTTGCAAACATATTTGGAAAAATGGAACCCTTCCCTAGAGGCACATCACATGGGGCCAGTGTTCTTGGAAAACGCTTCAGAAAACACTGGCTGAGGACTCTGCTGTCATCAGGCTTGAGCCATCATTTAGAGCAAAATTAAGGGCGATATTTGCCTTTTTCTCCTTTCACCAGGACTTGCATTTTATTTTGAAGAAACTTTCTTTCGCATTTAATCTTTTTGAAACTGCCAGGCTTCCTGTCAGAGAGTGTAGCTTAAGTGAAGCACGACAAGATAAATACAATAAATAATAAATAAATAAAACAAATAAAAATAAAAGAAATAAAATGAGCCACTGCCACCTTCCCCTTAGTCTCTTGTATTTCAAAAACCCATGTTCCTCTTAGGCAGCATAGGGGTTACATAAAACCTTAATTTTGTTTTTCTTATCACCTTTTAAAAAATATTTACCATTTTTACTGAGGGGAATTTTTTTTAACATTAGCTAGATAAAAAGATCTCTATGTCTGTCTGTATTTACAGCTATGCACTCCTCTATATGTCTGTCTATCCATCATGTTTCTATAGTCCATAGGTAAAATTAGCAAAACAAAAAGAACCAAAAGATACTTAAAAATTTTGGTTTATTTTTTTATTGAGGGAGAGAGAGAGAGACAGACAGACAGACAGAGACAGCACAAGTGTGAGCACAAGCAGGGGAGGGGTAGAGAGAGGGAGAGAGAGAATTCCAAGCAGGCCCCAAGCTGTCAGCACACAGCCTGATGGGGGCCCGATCACATTAAACCAACCATGAGATCAAGACCTGAGTCGCAATCAAAAGTCGGATGCTTAACTGAACCACCCAGGCGCCCCCCAAAAGATACTTTGAAAAGGAGGAAACATACAGAAAAACCAATCTACTTAAAATATAAAGATGGTTTTATGATACTTATTTACTTATTTATTTTTCAATATATGAAATTTATTGTCAGATAGGTTTCCATACAACACCCAGTGCTCATCCCAAAAGGTACCCTCCTCAATACCCATCACCCACCCTCCCCTCCCTCCCACCCCTCATCGACCCTCAATTTGTTCTCAGTTTTTAAGAGTCTCTTATGCTTTGGCTCTCTCCCACTCTAACCTCCTTTTTTTTTTTTTTTTTCTTCCCCTCCCCCATGGGTTTCTGTTAAGTTTCTCAGGATCCACATAAGAGTGAAAACATATGGTATCTGTCTTTCTCTGTATGGCTTATTTCACTTAGCATCCACAGAGATGATCTAGTGGGTCTGGGGTAGGGCCTGGGAACCTGCATCTTTAACAAGCCCTTGCAGAAAGTTCAGATGTATGGGCATTACTTTGAGAGAAATAGGTGGGAAGGTAAGCAACACTGTGGGTTACTAAGCCTTTAGTTATGATGAACATGACTACATGTGAATTTAAACTGGTCAATACAATTTTGAAAAAAAAAATTCAAGAATACGCTTTATTATAAAATGTTTCTCGGCAGCTCGAGCTTTGTGACAGGCATCAAAGAATAAGCAGATGTGGTAGGATAAATAGTCTGGGGCGTTTGGGTGGCTCAGTCTGTCGGTTAAGTGACGGGCTTCAGCTCAGATCATGATCTCACAGAGCCCCACTTCGGGCTCTGTGCTGACAGCACAGAGCCTGGAACCTGCTTCAGATTCTCTCTCTCTCTCTCTCTCTCTCTCTCTCTCTCTCTCTCTCTGCCCCTTCCCCACTCGCACTCTGTGTCTTTCTCAAAAATAAATAAACATTAAAAAAAAACTTGAAAAATACACTCTGACCATGTGTTTCTCTGTTATTCTTCTGTTGGTGACAAATGATGTGTTTCTTGTGTCCCAAGTTTATCTACTTGGGAGCAAAAGAGATCGGTCAATATCTGCAGTTTCTGGAACATTTGGCATCTGCTTCGTGTGTTGAGTTTTGTGATGCATAACGTTACAAGGCATTTTCCTCCACAAACATAGTTAAAAGGGCATATTAGGTTGGCCCTTGAGACAGGTTGGGTAGGTTTTCATCTTAGCCTTTGATGAAACACAGCAAGAGCACAAGGGATGCAGTCTTTAAAACATCATCCTAATAAAAGTTGCTGGGATTAGCCCTGACTCTGCCAGCAGCCCTGAGAACGTTAACGAGTCACTGGCGTGTTACCAGCCTTGCCCATGCAAGGGAAAGGAAAGAGCAGTGCCTTCTCTGCCAGATTAAGAATGGTCACTTCTGCCTCATGAAGGCATCGACATCATCAACCAAAAAAGGAGATTATCATTCTCTATCTCTGAGAAAGAACTCGGAGATTGCTCAACAACCAGAGTGAATTCTAGTTTCCATCAATTTCAAAAAAAGGCTGTAAAAGCAGCTTCATTCGCCCCAGGTACACGTCTTTGCTTTTCTGTCCACCTGGTAATAATGTGAGAAGAGAGATGGTGGGAGGAGCAGAGAAAAGCTTAGCCTATAGCAGGTGGGAAGGACCGTGAACGCCAGCACTCCCCACACGAACGCACGCACATGCTGATTAGGGACTTCGTTTCACGTGTCATCCGCACAGCCTGGCAAAATATTTTGAAAGCATGATTAACTAAGAGAAGATTTATGTTTTCCCAGCATTACCCTTTTCCTTCTCCAATACTGTAATTTTTGTGGCAACTGTTCAAAAAGCCAATTTACTTTGGAAATTACATTATTATTTTTTTTTTTCTGTTTGCCTTAGGGAACCCTTATCTCAGTTTATTTTGATCAACCCTTCAGCCAGCCAGTCTCAAGACATGGAAACAACTGCTTTGCAGATACTGTGATAGAAAAGTGAAGGCCAAGCAAGCAGAAAAAAGGTGAAGAGTCTGAAGACACATTTAAATTTCCATGAGCTGACCGGCTACATTGTTTGTGCTCTTGAACCACTGTTTATATATTCTCTTAATTGGAACTTTATTGTGAAAGAATTGGAGATTCACATTTGGCTGCAAGGAATAGAAAATACCAATTCTGAGTACGCTCCATCCAATTTCCTCCAATGTTAATATTTTACAAAAATCAAGTATAATATTACAACCAGAATACTGACATAGATACAATCCACCAATTGTATTCAGATTTCTCTGGTTTCATTCACCCGGATTCATTTGTGTCTCTGCGTATGAGTTTAGTTCTATACAATTTTATCACCTGTGTGGGTTTGTATCTCCACCCCCATGAAGACGCTGAACACACAAATCCATGCAGTTGGCTTTTTATAACTACACTCAGTTTCCTCCCATGGTTACTAATCGCCCCTGGCCACTACTAATATGTTCTCAGTTCTTAAAGCTTTGTCACTGATGGAAGCATCAGTGTGTAATCTTTGGGGATTGATTTTTTTTTTTTTTTCAGTTAGCATAACTCCCTGGAGATTCATCCAAGCTGTTGGTGTATTAACAGTTGGTTCCGTTTTACTGCTGAGCAGTTTGGATGGACTATAGGTTGTTGGACCATCCACCTGCTGAATGACACTGGGTGGTTTCCAACTTGGGACTATTATAAATAAAGCTACCATGAACATTCACGTACAGGTTTTCTTTTGCGTGGAGATCAATGTCTCAGTCAGTCTGGGCTGCTATTACAAAGTACCGTATACTGGGTGACTTGTAAACAAGAGAAGCTTATCTCAGTTTTGGAGACTGGAAGTCAGAGATCCGGGTGTCAGCATGCTGTCAGGGTTATACTAAGGACTCTCTTCTGGATTGCAGAATGCCAACTTCTCCCTGTCCTTACAAGCTGGAGAGCAGAGAGGGGCAAGCACTAATCTCATTTCTGATAGCTCTGATCTTAATTACCTTCCAAAGCCTCTGCCTCTTATACCTTCACATTAGGAAGTACAGTTTCAATACATGACTTCTGCGTTCAATCCACAATAGTATATTTTCATTTCTCTGGGATTAATACCTAACAGTTCAATTTCTGGACCACGTGATAAATGCATGTTTAGCTATATAGGAAACTGCCAAATTGTTTATGAGAGCGAGCAGTTTGTTTCCACTAGCCATGTGTGAACAATCCAGGCCTTCCTCATGCATCATGGTATGTGGCATTATTGCAATTTTTTATATTAGCCACTTCTTTTCTTTAAATTAAAAAAAAAAAAAAGAAGTTTCACCATCCTATTTAGGGTCCTTGGTAATCACTGATGTGTTTACTATCTCTATCGCTCTGCCTTTTCCAGAATTTCATACAAGTAGAATTATACAGCACATAGCTTTTCCACATTTCCAGGCTTCTTTCATTTAACAATATGCATTTAAGACGGATTCATATCTTCTCGTGGCTTGGTAGCTCATTTCTTAATGTTGCTGAATATTATTCTATGGATGTGGTACCTTCTATCATTCGATCATTCTATGGATGTGGTACAAATTGTTTATCCATTTACCTATTGAAAGACATGTTGGTTGCTTCCAACTTTTGGCAATTATCAATCAAGCTGGGTAAAAATTCATGTACAGGTGTTTAAGTGGACAAAGTTTCCAAATCAGTGGGCTATATACCTAGGAACATGACTATTTGATTGTATGGTAAGATAACATTTAGTTTTGTAAACAAATTGCCAAAATGTCTTCCAAAATGGCTGTGCCATTCTGTATTCTCTCCAGCAATGAATAAGAGTTCTTGCTGTTCCACATCCCTGACAGCAGTTATTGTCAGTTTTTGGTTGGATGTGCCGTGGTATTTCATTGCTTGCATTTGCAATTTCCTAATGGCACATGATGTCGAGCATCTTTTCGTGCACTTACTTGCCCCATGGATATCTTCCTTGGTGAGGTGTCTGTTCAGATCTTTTGCCCTTTTCTTAACCAACTTGTTTGTTTTCTTATTGTGGAGCTTTAAGAGTTGTTCGTATATTTTGGATATAAGTCCTTTCTCACATATGTGTTTTGCAAATGTTTTCTCCCAGCGGCTGGGGTGGGGGGTAGGGGCGGTGGGCACTTGTCTTTTGTAGATGAAATTTTAAATTTGACTTAGCAACCTTTCTTTCAAATATCCTTGCTTTTCAATGCTTTTGTTCCTACTATTGTATTTTCAAAGTCCTCAGCAAACCCAAGTTCATGAAGATTTTCTACTTTGTTCCAGCAAGAAGTTTTACAGTTTCACATTTTATACTTAAGATCAGGACTCATTTAAAGTGCTTATAAGGTGTAAAGTCTATGTGTAGCTGAATTTCTTATGTACATCTATCTCCAGTTATGACACCATCATTTCTTGACACGATGATCCACTCTCCCTTAAGTTGCATTTCCTCTTCATCTAACATCAGTTGACTACATTTGTGTGGCTTATTTTGGGGCAACCTCTTCTGTTACATTGATCTATGTCTCTATTCTTTCGCTAATACCATCCTTTTTTTTAAGGCTTTTATTTTAATTCTAGTTAGTTAACATGACTTATTACTTACAAGTGTTATATTACTTTCAGTTGTACTAGTTTAGCCAACAGGTGCACAGTGGTATCTCACTGCGATTTTAATTTGGACATCTCTACTGGCTAATGATGCTGAACATCTTTTTGTGTTCTACCTGTATATCCTCTACAATGAGATGGCTGTTCATGTCTTTACCCATTTTCTAACTGGCTTCTTGCTTGTTTGCTTGCTTCCTTTATTTATTTATATATTTTTTTGCTGTTGAGTTTTAGATCTTATGTTCTAGACATCAGTCCTTTGTTAGGACCTTGTCTTTTTACCTGCCGTACGTTGGCTGTGCTTCATATTTTAAAGGTTTGCCATAAACGTTAAAGGTGTCTTTCTAAGGAATGAAGTAATTATGACACTCAATTTGTCTTGTGGTAATTAACATTTATTACTGTGTTAAGGTGCCCTTTGCTTCTCTTTCTGATCTGTAACAACAAAACAGGAAGAAACGTTTTCTTCTTCAGTGGACATTAGGCAAATAATTTTAGAAGAGAATGAAAACTTATTTTCATTGAATTTAATATGCTTTAACAGAGCTAATGAGGAATGTTCTTCTAGTACCAAAAAAGAAAATGGAGATAATGTCAGTAGAGGAAAACATCCTAGTGTGCAAGACTTGGGAATGCTGGTAGATGTCGTATAAAGAGAAGAAAATGTATCACAAGAACAATACAAGTTCAAATGGGTTGGGGGTGGCTGGAGAGAGAGAAGGATCTGGTAGTGAGCAAACAACTGAGAAAAGGGCTGGTTATCGGGAAGCTGAGCAATCCAAGGGCTTGGAATCAGTAATGCTATTACTTGGAAAGGAAAACTGACTCTAATGAATCAGGAAAAGAAGCCATTCCCTCCCGAGGCACTGAAACTGCTTTGGGTCTGGGGAATGGGGGTTTGCAGGGAGTTATTTAACCTATTTAATTCGAGACTGCAATTTCCAGTCTCTTAATTTTGGCTCAAGATTGTCAAAGGATATTTTATTAGATTAAGGGCTGAAAAAAACCGAGTCTGTTATATAATCCTTACCATACTCTCTATGGAAACGGAAGCACATGCACCCTTACATGTTGCATAACTGGATGGTTTTAATACTTCTGAGCCGCATTAATAATAGAAGGAATATAAAATATATTAAGGTTGTTCTAATATAATTTCCACCCTATTTAAAAGGCTATTTAGAAGAGACCGTGCCAGTCTATCTCCCATTCACTTACTATGTGTCTTTCCATTCTTTCTCAATGTGAATACTGCCCTCTAGTGTTTGTCTTTTAAGAATTAATAGACAAAGTCTGGTTTGAGTCAACCGTCTGGCTGCTAAGGAGAGATTCGTAGACAAAGTGCTTCAGAGAAGAGGTCCACAAATACCTGCCACACACATACCACGTGCTGATCCCGGATGATGAAGATCTGTCTTATTCTGGAAGTACTTCAAATACTGCCAGTTACTTCAGATAACCTCTATTAAAGAGACATATTCTTGAAGAGCGAGAGAATATTACAGAACTCAGAGTGCAAGACAAGGGCTGATCTACCAGTGACTCAAAATCAAGAAGGCAAGGATCCTGCTCACGTACTTAAGCTGAGCTTAAGTAGCTCAGCTACTTCCTGAAATGTTTATTCTGGCAAGCCGTTCTGGTCAGGGATCGGTTCCCAACAAAAAGAGTTTCAAAGATAGGATTTCTACAAAATGCCAGATATTTGGGTGCGCGGATGGCAGTTTTTCATGAGAGTGATCTAATGAGGTTTTTTAAATGTCTTCTTAGAGAAAATTGCAAACATTCACAGAAGTAGAGTGAATGGCACACTAAGCTTCCACGTGCCCACCTCAGCCATTAAGGATATTCTACCAGGGGCGCCTGGGTGGCTCAGTCGGTTAAGCGGCCGACTTCAGCTCAGGTCACGATCTCGCGGTCTGTGAGTTCGAGCCCCGCGTCGGGCTCTGTGCTGACAGCTCAGAGCCTGGAGCCTGTTTCAGATTCTGTGTCTCCCTCTCTCTCTGTCCCTCCCCTGTTCATGCTCTGTCTCTCTCTGTCTCAAAAATAAATAAACGTTAAAAAAAAATTTTTTTTTAAAATAAGGATATTCTACCAAATTTCACCTGCAATTACCCCTCCCACTCCAAACCTCCTCCTTTCAAAGGATATTCTAATCCATGTAATTAATTGCCTTATTTTGAACATCAAAATCCATTTCTCAGTGCTTAAAGACCTTCTGTAAAATGCTACCCGATGTCCTGAACTCTACTTGCCTGAGGGAAGAAAAATGAAGTTACAGCAGATGGAGGGCAGTAAAAGTAAGGTGCTATAAAGGTGATACCAAAGTTAGTCTCTGGCTAACTATTAACTGGTTATTACTCGAGCAAGAAAATGTCATCAAACATAATACAGAAATAAAGAAAAAGAAACATATTGCAAGACGGAGACAGGGAAGAAGACAAAAAGGGGGAAGTGAAGGAGTCTTAAAGAATGAATAGAAAATGTCTTTCTTGCAGCCACCTCCTCCAAGAAGCCCTCCCTAAATGGTCAGACTGAACTACCCTTTTCCCAGCTTGCTTTTTATTATTCCATTCTGCTTCATTTTTTCTTTTAACGTTTTATTTATTTTTGAGACAGGGAGAGACAGAGCATGAACGGGGGAGGGTCAGAGAGAGGGAGACACAGAATCTGAAACAGGCTCCAGGCTCCGAGCTGTCAGCACAGAGCCCGACGCGGGGCTCGAACTCACGGACCGCGAGATCATGACCTGAGCCGAAGTTGGCCGCCCAACCGACTGAGCCACCCAGGCGCCCCATGCTTCATTTTTAAATAAAATGCTGCAAAAATCCACTTCCCCCAGAAAACATTTAGTTATGTATTTGTTGAGGGCTAGAATTATGTCCTTCTTTCTATGTATTGCCCTATCTTCCATGGATCATTCAAACAGGCTTCAAAGAAGTCTCTCTGAGTCTGTTCTTGACCTTTATGATTTCTCAGATAGCATTCCTGATTGGGGTCACATTACTCCTTTATTAAAAACACTATAAAGACTTGCCATTTCACTCAGAATGAAACTGAAGTCCTTACAATGATATCAATCAGTCCAGGCACCCTCTGCCTCAGGGCCTTTGCACAGCCTGTTTCTCCTGGCAGGAACACTGTATTCCCCAAATGTCTCCCTGATTCATTCACCATTTTCAAGCTTTTGCTCAAATATTATCTTTCATTTCCTTGCTCTGGCACTTATCCTTCCCTTATGGTACTCTCTTTTTCTCCAAGGCAAGTATCACCAAATGGGGCTGTCTGCCCCCTTGGAATGTAGGCTCTATGTACAGAATGTGACTTCAGTGCTTTGCTTAGAGCTTGTCATATAGTAGATACTCTAGGAGTATCTGTGGGACAAATACTGAACGATCATCTCCCGTACGGTGTGTGGTAAACAGTAGGCACACTTAATCAATGAGCCAATAAGTGAATTCTGAACCAAATTTGTTCTCAATAACCAAACTTCCTGAGAAAACAGGGGGGAAATACTCAAAAGGTTAGGGCAACAGAAGGTACATTTTATAATAAAGAACAAGATAGTGGTTCCAGTGACTGTGAACAATGTAGCTGTGAGCCTGGAGTATGAGTTCCAGAAATCAAGTGGAATGTTCTGCCCAGTTCTGTTTCAGCACCCACTTCTCATCCTGAAAGATCCATGCTAAGTTTTTTCTTCCACCTCTGGCTCAGGTGCAAATCTATTGAAAAGAGAAGTTAGTAACTCCCATCTTCCCTGATACTGCGTGTTTCAAAGCAGGCTTCTCTCCTACTAAACGTATTCTGTTTAACTGTTTCTCAAGTTAAATGGCAATATTCACCCTCGTGCAAAAGAAAAAAAAAAAGTTTTCATCTCGGTCACCCTGCAGCAATTTCCTTGGGAACAAAATAAGTGTAGAAATATCAAGGGAAAAGCACAAAGGCTCTTCTTAAGTGGGTGGTCAATATCACTTTAATTCTTTGTTGTAATCCTCCCAAACCCAAAGCCCTGTGAACTATTAAATTACTATGGGGATTTCCTCTGGGCTCTTTGCCCCAGCTGGTCTCAGGATGTTCTGGGCAACAGGCAGCTTGGGTAATGCTCCCTGAACACCTGTCACCTGCTTCATACCATAATCTAAATAGAATGTGAATACAAAAGGCCTATTATCAATTACGCAACGATCAGTTTGGCTCAGACTGCACGTCTGTGTGGCCTCTTCTGGAGCATGTCGAACACTCCCTTAGCAGGCACATCAAAACGCATGAGACAAGAAAGGACATGAAGAGATGGTTGCTAACTCTACTTCCAGGTTCAGGGAAATGAGCCTGGGCATATGGAGGTGACCAGTGGGTAGAGGCAGATGCCTGTATAATGCTAAAGGCAGGGCTTGGGCAAGCCCTGTGGTAGCCAACCTCTAAAATGTGTGTGTACACAGTGTGTGTGTGTGTGCGTTTAGTGAGGAGTTCTTTTTCTGCTGATGTTACACCAGATGATATTCCAACTCTCAGTAATGGAACCCTGGCTTCTTACCTTTGCTACCATATTTATTTAATGTCTGGCAAGTTCAGGGTAACCAGCTGTCCCCACTGCACAGGACTGAGAGGGCAAGGGATCTGAAATGCTCCAACTGGGAAAATCCTGGGTAAACTGGTACAGGTTGGTCACCCCGTATCCTAAGTATTCAATATTTGTTTGCATGGAGTCTATTTCCCACTCACGGGTAATGCGCAACTGTCCTAGATTCCGAGAGGGACTAAAAACGATATTAAGGATGTTTGGAAAGCAAGACTACAGAAGGGATAAACATGAAGCCAGTGATGTCGCAGGGGTGGAGACGGAAGCCATGGCTCCTGGGGAAGCAGACGGTAACGGAGTGCACCATACGCAGAGAAATTTTCAAACGATGAAAAAACTGACTACAAGTCAGTCTGCTTTTAATTATCAGCCTGCACCAGCAATTCTAAATGAAGTCAGTGATAAAATACTCCCCCTGACTGGGGCAGATAACCCCGCTCCTGGTTATGCCCCCGTGGGGAACAGAATGTAATCCATTATCTGTAAATTTCCTTTATTTAATTGAGAGCCTGCCGTGGTTATGTCGAGCCCTTTACATGACTTTCTCATTTAATCCTCCCCCCAATTTGTAAGGAAGATACTCTTAAATTAGCCCTTTCTAAGATGAGGCACTAAGAATGTGAGAGTCTCTTGTTTAAGGCCACACAGACAGCAGACGATCTGAATCCCAGGAGGCCTAAGGTGATGCTCTCGATCCAGGGGCTATGTTGCCTTTGCTCTTACATGGGGACAAGTCCGGGAGCTGACTCTAGAATGTTGCACACCCAAGTGGTGGGCAAGGGGTGGCACTGGTGATTCAGAGATAAGAGCTGCCTCACAGCTATTTGTTCAATAACTGAGGGAATGAATACATGGGGTGAAAACTAGTGCCTTCATAGAGTTAGCAGATTCCGGAGAGCTTTATGTTTAAGCAGGACAGATTTTTTGTTTGTTTTTGGATTCTTCCATCCGATGGGGCTTGCCAGAGTCTTAAGAGTTTAGAACGTGGAAGACTGACCTGGTTCCTGTCACTGTCACTCTCCTTTTGGGGGAGACGATTACATCAGTGGACACCAAGTGTTTGTGGATGAGCAGGACCCTGAAACACTAATGTCACTCCAAGATTATTCTTTTTAAGACTAGTTGATTTTGGCTTTTGAGCCATGTGAAATGGAGGGCCCAGAAGTGAGGTAGCTTCTGATGGTCTGATGCAGCATCATTAATGGGGTTCCCAAGAAGTGTCAGTGCTTGTGAACCCGACCTGACATGCAACAAGGCTGACGCTCCCCACTCTTCCTACAACAGTCTAATCCGTAGATTTTTCCACGATTTTAGGGACAGGGTTTAAACTGGAAGTTGCGTGCTAATATTCTACGGCTTACGTCTGGTTACTATGCATGTTTTGTTTGACCCGGAGTGTTCCCCGTTTTGTGCAGTTGATGCCTTAAAGAATAAGAAGACTTTATGCAAAAACGTGCATTTCTGGCTTCTCCTGAAACATTAGAGAAGCTAGCTATATACCTGCTCAAGCAGCCCTGGCAGACGAGTACCAGCTCCTTTTGACAAGGCTGTGTCTCCAAGTGCCACTACACTCTTTCGTGGACTCAACTCATTGCATTCATCGATGCCGCCTGTCTGCACCCTGGATAAGGTTTGTGGTCCTTGCTCTGGATCCGCACTGGCCAATACAGTAGCCATGAAGCACACGTGGCCAGTAAGTTTGTGGTTAAGTTAATTGACATGAGATAAGATTTGAAATTTAGCTTCTCAGTTGCTCTAGCTATGCTTCAAGTCCCTCTTAGCCACGTTATGGGCAACACGGATCAGAACATTTCTATCACCCAGGGGATTCTCCTGGGCAGTGCCACTGCAGACATGAACTGTTTCAGAGTCATGGCTGGCACCACTAACAACCCACTCAATCGATTTTACGTGCTGAAAATCCTATTATAGCAAGAGCAGAAGGCGGAGAACAAGGAGAAAGAGGAGGAGGAGGAATCATTTGTAGAGCACTTACTCTCTGTCAAGCATTGTAATGAGAACATTCCACAAATGACCTAATTTGCTTGACCAGTTCTACGAGATAAGGGAGATTATACCTTCTCCTCATTCTAAAGACAAGACACACAGGCTTAAAAGTTCATTACGGTGTTGAAGCTCACGTCATTAATATATAGTTGTCGAGGATTTAAATCAAGGTCTGTTTGGTCCTAAAACTCACTCTCCTTGCGATCATTCAATAACACAGGGTCTGTAGAAATGAACCCACAGCCCTATTAGCAGTGAGCCCGCTGGAAATCCAAGGGGAGGGATATGGTGCCCTTGGTCCACTGGGATCTGCCTGAAGATTGTTCCAAAATTATACAATGAGAGAATTTATATTCTGGGCCAATCCTAACGGCCAATTTCAGCGAAAAACAGGAAATTGTCCATTTACATGTTGACAATTATGTTTTCATTTCTGTGTGAATTACGTTGTTGCTTCTCTTCCTTGGTGGCGAATTCACAGCTGTCAATTATAAGCTGATTTTAAAGCTGTTCCGTTTTTATTTAGAAGTGTCATTTTCACAAACCACAATTATATTTAATAACATTATGTGTCCAGAACGGAAAAAAGAAAAAGATAACCACTTCGGTTTTTGCCTACAATATCTTAGAAATCACTGATCCCTTGGAAAGAAGGGGGGTGTTAGGCTAATTAATTTCATTATGGATAAGAATTTTGATATGGGTGAGAATTTTCATGTCTGTTGGCAAAATAATTACCAGGCTCCAAGTGCACAAACATGTTGCTTCTGCGCATGTGTCATAACTTCTTCCTGGTGATTCTCCTCCTGCTTTCTTTGTAACTTTTTACTATAGGATGGTCCATTTTTTTCACTTGCACTGTTTTACCACTTTCACGCTTCTAAATTATAATTTCTCTTTGAAGAATGCCACGCATAAACTTACATCAAGGGTTGCCATTCGCTAAAGAAGAGTGAAAACATTTTAGTCAGGAAGAATTAGTTTTCAATGTAAAGGGGATACATTCACTTGGTTTCTGTCATCCTGGGCCCATGTTCCATATGCAAAATTATTCTGCTGTTTCCTAAACTATAAACACTTATCAGAAATGTTTTTAGGACAGGATTTGCTTTGCCAGAGCACATAATTATCATCAGCTTTGCTTGCCAATAAAGAAGAATGCTTTCATCTGGATGAATTTATGCATAACATGTGGATGGCAAATTCTTTTTTGAAGGCGATTTTCATCTACAGCTTAGGGGCTGGGGAAAAAGCTTTTTAAAAATGTAGACAGAGAATTTGATTCATAAAATTTCTCATTTCAATTACAACCAACGTGAGGCTGGTTCTCCTATAAATGCAATGACTGATATCGGTCATATTTTCCTTTTTTTTTTTTGATGGAGTTTTAAAATGTCTCTGCTTTACCATCCAGGCTCCTATTTGCCAACCAAATCCTCCACTGGTTTAGGGAATGTTTTCTTAGGAGGAAAATACAGAAAAAAAAAAGATGTTAATATTAAAATCTGAGAGGAAAATGATTTCTCAATGCAAATATATCCTCTCTTAGTAGTAAATGTTGGGCTGAAGAATTTACTTTTTTTAAACTTTTTTATTTTGTGAGAGAGAGAGAGAACGAGTGTGAGCATGGGAGGGGCAGAGAGAGGGAGAGAGAATCCCAAGCAGGTTCTATGCTGTCAGCCGAGAGCCCAAAGAGGGGTTCAGTCTTAGGACTGTGAGATCATGACCTGAGCCCAAATCATGAGTTGGATGCTCAACCAACTGAGCCACCCAGATGCCCCATTTTTACTCTTTTAATTACCATTTTCCAAGTGCACATCAAGTGGCCCTCATTGTGCTCTATGCTAGTGCTTATCAAATTTAATGTGCCTATGAAGCACATGGGATATTATCATGCAGATTCTGGTTCAGGAGATCTTTAAGATTCTCTATTTCCAACAAGTTCCCAGGTGAGGCCAATGCTGGTGGTCCAGGAATCACTTACTGAGTAGCAAAACTCTTGGCATCAAAACAGAGACTAATCAAATAAAGCCCCACGATGGGATCTTCAACAAACAGAAGAGAGATGGGTAACTGAAGACTTAGCAAAGAGTAGGAGGGTTCTGCTTTTGGCAATGGAAATAACAACCATAAATTCTGGGCAAACCAAAGAAAACTACCACCGAAAGGCATACAAGAACAACCAGAGGAAAGCATATACTGTACCCGAGTTGATAAGACCAAAAAAGGAATGACACGTGGGAATTTCCCATTTTTTGACGGCATCAGCCTGAGAGCAGTCCTTACTCTGCAATGTGGGTCAGCTCATACTCAGAGAGAAAACTCCACAGTGTATTGGCCTGAGCGTCAGATGTCAGAGTTTAGGTTATGTATGGCAGCTCGAAAGTAAGGGAAGATAGATGAAGGAGATAGATACAGGGAGAGTCCCAAATTTTGTGTATAAACTCTCTCCCAGCCTGTGGCTAAGCCCCAACTCACATGCGCATGAAGAAGCCTCCAAGCAAACCAGCTAAGGCTAAAAGAACTGAAAAGATTGCATCTGCTCCTAATGGCAGGGGAGAAAAAGTTTGCAGCTTGAGTTCAGCAAAGTTAACTTCCTGTTTACAAAAATAATCCATATTTTTCAAAGGAACATAACAGAATCCAGAGACTCTTTGGTGTATCATCCTCAATATCTAGGATACGATCCAGATTTTTCCTATATTATGAAGAACCAACATATATTTATTGACCAGGTACTGGTAGGTTCTTTTCTACCTAAATTAGCTTAAGTTATCCTGTGGTCAGCTGAAGATCGCCAAACCCAAGTGGCTCCATGAACGTGACACTATTTCATAATACATGTGCCCTCACAACAAGCATGACTTGGAACAGTCATCTCTATGTGTCAGGTAGCAAAACAAGAGTGCAGCGATGATATTTCTGAAATAGTAATTGATGGTTTTCCCCTAGTCTTTCCTGCTTTGACTTTGTCCTTGCCTTCTTTCATCAATCAAGTTGCAGTGAGGCTACCTGGGGCTCACTGATGCAAGGAAGGGACATGTTCTCTGGAAGGCAGAGAAAAAGGTGATTCTACTAGGTTTTGAGACGTAAAAGCCTGGGTCCTGAGGGAAAGGGCAATAATTCAGGGCCTAGCACACAGATTTGGGAGATCCCATGATCACTTAAGAGCAAGACTTTTTATATCTTCAATCTATAAGAAAATTTTGAGCTAAAGTGAAAAAAAAAACTTTCAGGGAGAGAGAATAGAATCTTGGAAAATGGCAAGTCTTAGCCTGTCTTATCATCTCCAATGTTATCACCTTAGGTCAAACGATTACGTCTTGCTTACTGTGATAACTTTTCCCAACAGGTGTACCTGCTTCTACTCTTGCCTCCCAGCTCTTCCCTGCCAATCTGCTTTCAGCAAAACAAAGTGGTTCCTGTTATCATCAGTGCCTGATGAGGACAATCTCCCTGCTCACAGCCCTGCAAAGGCTCCCCATGGTACTCACAGTCAAAGCCATAAATCCTTTGCAAGGATTACAAGACTCTACACACATACCCTGCACTCGTGATGAGACTCCTTTCCATTTACCCTAGTCTCCCTCTTGTCGCTTAGTATGTCTTCAGTACATGAGAATATTCTTCTTCTTGATAACTACATGGCTCATTCACTCACCTCCTTCGGGTTCTTATTCAAATATCGTATCTTCAATAGGTTTGCCCTGAGACACTGCATTGCCAATCTATTGCTCTTAGGGTGTTCTATTCTTTTCCGATTGCACTTTTAGCATATACTTTGTTTTTAGTATATAATTTACTTAGTCCCTTTTTTCTATTATTTATTGTCTGCCTCCCCTTTTAGAATGACAGAAGGGATCTTTGTTTTGTGCATCGGTGTATCCAAGGAGCCTAACATAGCGCCTACCGTTTGGTAAGAGCACAATAAATAATGGGCCTCTTCCCTTTCTTGTCCAGGGGTGGACATTCTGAACCTCTTCCCTTTCTTGTCCAGGGGTGAGTCCTGGGGAGGGAAAGCAGGACTAGCAGGTAGGACTGGGGGATGTATGAGCAGATGTATGTCCGTTCCCAGCCAGGACATTGTATTAGCAGCATATCCTAGAGAAGAAATGCATTGTCTAGGTTGGGAGTGTTTGCTGTAGCTGCATGCAGTTTCTGTGAATAGTACCTGTGGTCCCAAGAAGGACTGAAGGGGCAGAGGGCTTTGGGTGGTATCCACAGAATCTCCCATATGTAGGGCGGGAGCAGCAAAATGATTGCCCTTCATGGACAGCACCAGCAGGGAGAACTGCAAAACCCAAAGGGAACTTCTAAATGCATTAAGGGATAGGTTGTCTGTTATCTAAGCAGGAGGTACATATCTCCGAGGCTGCAAACATAATAAGATCAGAAGTGAAGTTTATGTACTACCCCAACCCCTTGTCTTTCCCAAGGGGTGCAATCTTTTTCTGCAAAGGGTCAGATACCAAACAGTCTAGACTTTACGGGCCATGTTTTGTCTCTGTTGCATATTCTTGTTTCTTTTCAAAAATAACTCTTAAAAAATTAAAAAAAAAAAACATTCTAAGCTTTCAGGACATACAAAAACAGGCAGCCCACAGGCTGTAGTTTGCGGATTCCAGGAAAAGTGAAGGATTCTCTGATGACACATGTAAGTGGAAAAAAAGCTTGAAGCTAAGTTGTTTGGGAAAAATAAAGAAACTTACATTTCTTACATATTGAACTTATGGGTTGAGGCTTCGATTATATAGAGCAGCTTCAGGCTAAGAAGGATATTATTATCCTTTGGCTCAAGCAAGCAGGAAGAAGTATGGTCAGCTGTTTCTCTGGCTCCAAGTTGGCCCAAGGGGGGAACTATGTTTTGCCTGAGGGTCTCTGGAGGCCCACCAGCCCATGGTAAAGTCTGGTAACATTAAGAGCATTCCAGTTATTAATAAATATCTGCTGTGTAACAAACCACTCCAAAACCTAGTGTCTCGAGACAACAACCATTTTATTATATTCCAGAATTGTATGCATTGGGAATTTGGATATGGTTTGACGGGATTGTTCTTCTGCTCCCTGTGGTGTTGATGGAGGTCACTTGGTGGTATTGGCTGGCAGAAGGGCCGGTCTGGAGGTTCATGATGGCCTTGTTTTGTATGCCTAGAACCCTGGCTGGAAGGAAAGCTGAACTTAGCTGGGACTATTGCAAGGAATTCCTACACATGTCTTCTCCAGCATGCTCCAGCGAAGTTGGATTATTTCAGGGTGATTTCAGGCTCCAAGAATGAGTGTTGCGAGAGAAAGGATATAGGGCTACCACCCAAGACTGGCCTCTCAGACAGGCACAAACTTCCACCAAATTATTTTGGCCAAAGCAGTCACAGAGCCCACCCAGGCTCAAGGGAGAAGAGATGCTCCCCTCTAGATGGGAAAATCATCAAACATTTTTTAGCTATGTTTAACTTTCCATCAAGTGAAATCAGCAAAATGTTACTAAGAACAAGATCCCAGTGAGTACCGTTTCATGGGACGACATTTACCTTCTCTGATGCTCCCAGGGCATGCGAAGAATGCCACCTTTACAATATGTTTTAATTTCTTAGCAAACAAGCGAGACAAATATTTTGTTATTCCGCTCTCCACTGTCATTCTTGACAACTGCCAGTGGGGTAGAAAGAAAGTAGAATTAATTTGGATTCTGAGGGAAATTGGGAAGAAAAAGGTGAAGAAACATAAAGCATTGGGAAAAAAGGTTACACAAGGAGGAGGGCAGAACGAAACCATTTATCTCAAAGACAAGAGAAACTGAGATGTCGTACCCAGAGAGGGAAGGCAGCTGATTCGTAGTGGGGGACAAACAAGTGTAGGAAGCAGTAGAGAGAGAAACCTAACTTCAAAGTCAGTTCTGTGTGGGAAAAGAAGAAATCGGGGCAAATGTGTGCTTGAAGCCAAACAACAAAAATCAGACCAAACTTTGGTTCTAAAGATTTCAATAGAATGCAGAATTCTTTATAAGGAATTCAGAGAGGAGGGAAGAATAAATTACTGTAAAACATACAATTAAAACTTGAGTGGTGTTCCTTTCAGTGTGACCGAGCAGAAAAAAAGTTTGATTTTTACGAGAGCAGTTACAATTACTTTTTATCTACACTTGAGAATGAACAACATAGTAAGCGCCTAGGTTTCCAATTCAATTTCGAAATCAACAAAAGGGCCAAATGCCAGCAAACAAACCCCCCCCCCCAAACACTCCAGCCGTATTTGTGCAGTCTCCTACTTGAGAGTCTGTCCTCGCAGACTTTCACCCACTGTGAAAAAATATGAAAAATCTATTTTCCGCGCGCCCTGTAGCAAGAGAGCATTTGCGGCTGCATTTCCTTACAGATGGAAGGGTTTTGTTCTCCGGTGCTCCTGAATGTGCATTGGAGCTGTGAAGCCCGGAGAAAGCTAGGACAAAAGGACTTTCCCTCTGAAATGGTGGCTAACAAAGCGTAGGCCCCATGCAATTCATCTAGAAGCAGCTGGGGGGGGGGGGGGGGGGGCGGTGAAGGCAGCCGCAGCTCCAACAGCCCCAGAGAGGACAAACAGTGAACAGACAGGCAGTGAGCAAGAAAATACGCTCTGTTTTCAGAAAAACTCTGAAAAGAGGACCCAAGTTGGGAGGATATATTCACTTCAGGAACAAGGCACCACCTGAAATAATCAATGTATGTATTCCTACCCTACCTATTCCTTTCTCACGCCCATTTTCTCCCCTCGCCCACTGCAGTTCCCTGACGGTTTCCCTCGGATCAATACTCAGATCTCAAACTTATAATAAGCTGGGCTTTTCACTTCAAATGAAGAGTTTGTACCTTTTTCTTTTGAAGGAGGGTAGAAAGTACTGGAACTGTCTCCTCAAGCCAAGCCTGTAAACGTAAAATCTGATGTGGCAAAGGCAAGAGAAGAAAGAAAAGGCAGCGAAGGCATGTACAATTCCAGAAAGAACACGTTTCTCAGCTATGATCTACATTAGTCTCTAGTATTCCAGTGGGAGACTAGACTGGGGTCAAATCCAGATGGAAACTCATCTACTGGGCGGTAGCAAAAACTGTTCCGTTTCCTAGGACTGATTTTTTGGGGGGCAGACCCATGAGTGTCACAATGTTGGTTGTTTTCAAAGACACTGCTGTCAATGAAGATGAATAAATGAGGCAGATGAATAAAACAGGCAAAGATAAGGAATGGCCCTATAAATAGAACTTATGTACCGAAAGTACGTTCTTCATAAAAGAATATTGTATTTAAAAAAAATTTTTTTAATGTTTATTCATTTCTGAGAGACTGAAAGAGACAGAGTGCTAACAGGGCAGGGGCAGCGAGAAAGGGGGACACAGAATCTGACGCAGGCTCCAGGCTCTGAGGTGTCAGCATGGAGCCCCACGTGGGGCTTGAACCCACAAACTGCAAGATCATGAGCACAGCCGAAATTAGACACTCAACCCTGTGAGCCACCCAGGTGCTCCCCAAAATACTGTATTTTTATACATGTGAACTAACTCCATGACTCTATAAGGATTATCTTTGTAAAGATACCTTTATAAGGAATTTGCATAGTACAAGCCCTTTTTTTTTTAAATTTTTTTTTTTTAACGTTTATTTATTTTTGAGACAGAGAGACAGAGCATGAACGGGGGAGGGTCAGAGAGAGAGGGAGGCACAGAATCTAAAACGGGCTCCAGGCTCTGAGCCATCAGCCCAGAGCCCAACGCAGGGCTTGAACTCACGGACCGTAAGACCACGATAGGAGCTGAAGTTGGACGCTTAACTGACTGAGCCACCCAGGCGCCCCGTGCAAGCCCTTGATTTACATGACTATCATTCATACTAAGCAAGCAGGGTATGGGGAGGGGAGGAGTATTAGACTAACAGAAGCAAATAGGATATGGGGCTTCAAAGAATTAGAAAATGCTGATGTTGGGAAAAAGAGTTGTAGAGAATTAACGTAGCTCAATCTAATATTACTTAAGACCGGAGATGGTTATTCATTTTCCTAATGTCACACATCTAGTAAGTGTTGGAGCCAAGATTTATCTAGGTCTTCTGACTCCAGATCCAGTGCTCCTACGCTCTCTTAATATTTTAGTAACTGTAAGATTCTACAACAGACCTACTCCAAACCTCAGGGGTTCAGCCAACAAAATTCAAGTGAAGTCAAGTGCAGGTAAGTGGGGGCTCCCTCGGTCCACGGAACTAGAGGACCAGACTGTTCAACTTGAACCACTTCCCTATGACCGGAGGGTTTAGGTAACTACATTCGCGAAAAAAAGAATGTGGGTTATCACGCCAATTCTTAAAAGCTTTAGCCTGGAAGTTTTATGTATTACTTTCACTCACATTTCACTGGCAAGAATTAACCACAGCGCCTCATCTAGATCAAATGGGTTTGGGAAGTGCAACGCCCCTGTGTGCCCAGGAGGGAGGTGAGAAATGGGCGAGTACTTACAACCTCTCCCTCCCACGCATACCTGGTCTTCAAGAAGCACCAAGTAAAACAACGAGTCGACGAAGTAAGAGGACTTTCTGAGTGATGACGAGATAAGAAGGACACAATGACACATTCCCCTAAATTCTTACGGAAGTGTGAAGGCCTGGCAAGAACCGCGGAGGGCTTATGAATTTGTATCGTTTAGTACGGTCATTCTAAATCCCCAAGTCAGACCTCACAAATATTATGATCCAAAATACTGGCCACCTGCTTTGTCTGTAAAATTGTACAGATCACAACTCTAAATTGAATCTCTCTTTCCAGGGCATTTTGGAGCTTTCAGTTGGCCCCATGTCACAGGGAACGGTGCCTCCCATAAAACGGATACAAATATTTGTAAAGCACATCCACGGTTGCTCCAAAGGCAGGCCACAGCCAGGCCACAGAAAGCGTGTGCTTTGCTGGCACATGTCATGTCCTACTGACATGGCCCAGAGAGTACCTGGAGACTTTCCAACTCCAGAAAACTGTGGAGTGTAGCCAAAAGAAGCAGTCACCTGCTTTTTTCCTATTTGTAGTTTTAGAGACAATATTTGTTGCCCTCTCACCTATTTTGTTGACGGGAACACTGTAGTTGTGGTTTATCAAATACTAGAGTGACAGGTATCTAAACTTTCTGATATAATTGCTTTTTGAGTTGGTTGTGATACTGAAGACTTACACACGCGCGCGCACCCACACCATAAACTTCTTTAGAATGGAGATTTTCAATCTTCAATGTGCAAACACCTGGAGATCTTGGTTAAATGCAGATTCTGATCTAGAAATTCTAGGATAGGTCCTGCAGTTATCTTTGCAACAGACTCGAAGATGATTCCAATACTTCGGTTCGATTGCTTTTACCAGGTTCAGTGTATCCATTCCCCACTGGCTACTTGTTTTTCTGTTAAGGTCTCTGAATGATTGCCCCTGGGCTATTGTTTATGTCTGTGTACTCCATTCTCTGCCAGGGGTACCCCGTGACTCACAGGCATGGAGGAACAAAAACCTGTCCCCCTTGCCAAAAAGTGGGACAAACCCTGGGTGCAATTTCTGCTGTAGAGCTCCTCAGCAGAGAGGAATTAGGCTGAAGCTAGGCTTCACCTGAAACCACATCCTTACCCTATCCAGCTTCCTATTCTTCCTTAAAGGTATCTTCAGAGAGCACTGGCTTGTACTGCTCTATAAAACACCATTGTGGGCTCTGCGTCCAGGAAACCCACTTGAGACATTTGCAAACCACACTTTGAGAAGCCAGTCTAGAGTGCTCTAGAATTAGCTGAGGCAAGGTACTGACCTGGGATCAGGCAGACTGGGTTTTAAAAAGTTACCCAACCCTTTTTTTTAGCTCTTACTGTAGGCTAGGAACCGTTACAGGCTCTCTGAAAAGATTAAGTCACTGAATCTTAATCACATCTCTTTGAGTAGGAACAGTAATTAGTTCCGTTTTGGAAATAAAGAAAGAGATCAAGTAAAATATCCACCTGGAAAGTGGCAGAGCTGGGAGTTGAACATGGTCTGTGTTGCCAACCAATAAATGCCCACTTCCCTCTTCTGTGACTGCAGCCTACACTTTTCTGACCCTTCAATGCCTCATCTATGAAATAGAGATTATAATACTTGTCTTTGGGATTATTCAAGGATTAAAAGAAAGACTGATACAGAGTACCCAGTACGGACCTGGGCACGTTTTTGGTGTGCTGTTGACCTCATTCAACTAATCTCTTTGATGTTCAACTGAGATGTCTATCTCCTCTTGCCAACCAAGACTTACATCAGACTTTAAAGACTGCTGGCCAGCCTGCTGTGGTGTATGTTTTCTTTTGGTGGATAGACTCAGGTTTCAAGCCTGTTTATTTCTAAGTTCGAGCTTTTTGACCAAGTTGTCAAGGGCCCTACAAGATGAAGCTCACTGTGCTTAACTGGAGAAGATTAACCAAGCCCAAGTTCAGGCCTGATAAGGTTTCATTCTTCGCAAAGCTGGTGGAAAACATCTCTTATTCAGATCGGGGGAGATGGTTTTTGAGGTACAATGTGCAGACTCTGGAAACACACCCAAGTCTTCTAGATGGACCAAAGCCTGATTCAAAATAGCAGGTTGGAAACTGCCTTGATGGAATGGTGACTTCCAAGTAAAGCAAGAGCCATGCTTCCCCAGGAGTCTGGGGAAAGAGAGGCTCACAGATCTAGTTAAGATGCTGTGATCACCTGTTTGAACTAATTTACAAGATATATGGAGAAGCAAGGAGTGAGGCAGGTTGACGCACGGAGTGGGGTGAAGTGGGATGGAAGGGGCCACACGTGAAATGGCAGCGCTTCTATGTCATGTTTTGTGCTGTGTTGCAGCAACCTTCCTCTGCTGGGGGTGAGGACTAGGGCCGAGGTGTGAGCTAGAGCTGGCAGACGGAAGGAGCTCATGGCCAACATACACTTTCTCCATCACTCCCAGGGCCAAGGACATCTGGCTACAGGTTTAGCTCTCCCATTAATCTGGCCGCTTCTTGAGTAGAGGAGATGAGGGGCCAAAACTGGTGTCACTGATGGTTGGCCAATTAAAGACCGTCATGGATATTGGGAGCCTCCCTAGCCTCATGTTTATTTAGTATGACTGTTTGGTGCCTCATGGATATTTAATGTTTACTTGGTCCTTCCAACCCTTCCTATCTATGTTCAGCACATATGTGCTCTTCTTACATTTTTTGTATCTAGTGCATATTATATGATATGTACCGCTAATCTTGATTTCAGCTTTTTTGAACGTTTACTTTTGAGAGAGAGAGGGAGGGAAGCAGAGAGAATTAGCAGAGGAGGGCTACAGCCAGAAGGAGAGAAAGAGAGAATCCCAAGCAGGGTCCACACTGTCAGTGGGGAGCTCAAACTCACAAACCATGAGATCATGACCTGAGCCGAAATCAAGAGTTGAATGCTTATCTGACTGAGCCACCCAGGCGCTTCTCAGCTATCTGTTTTGCCTGCTTCTCCATTTTCTTTTCCATAGTAGGATGGAACATATTTAAATGAAGCGAACACAATGGAGGACATCTAACATCGACAAATTAATTTTACAACAAAGATGTTGGTCCCCCCAAAAAGGGGTTAGAAAATCTGAAAATGTGACAGTGAGAAAACCCAGAGATTAGAAAAAGTGGAAGCATCTATCCACCCTAAGGATGATGGACAAGATAAGGAGGTGCTTGTAACTGGGATCCAGGAACCAACCTAGCTGGAGGAGGGGCCACGGAGGAGGCAATTCTGAAGCAGCTGGAACTCTAGCGTCTCCCTTTCTCCTGTTTTCTTTTGCGTCAGTGCCAATCTTGGGCTCCTATTGGAGGTCAGTGGGCAAGGGAGCCTGAAGAACAGAACGTAGTCTGCAGAAGTAGGCACTTACAGTACAAAGCAGAGCAAAGGCAGCATGGTGAATGGGGACCTGCACAGTAGCCCAGCTAAATTAACTGGCAGTGACAAGGTAAGGTCTACTGACCAGGGGAACCCAGGGAAACTCTGGCTTCTTTAGCTTGTGACCTAAGCGTGAGAACCACTAAGCTAAAAAGTCAATGAATAAAGATAATGGTCTACTATAATTATAGAATAATTATTAAAAAAAATTTTAAATGTTTATTTAGTTGAGAGAGAGAGAGAGAGAGAGAGGCAGACTGCAAGCAGGGGAGGGACAGAGAGAGAGGGAGAGATGGAATTGGAAGGAGGCTCCAGGCTCTGAGCTGTCAGCACAGAGCCCAACGCGGGGCTTGAACCCATGAACTGTGAAATCATGACCTGAGCCGAAGTCAGCCGCTTAACCGACTGAGCAACTCAGGCGCCCCAAGAGGATAATTATTTTAAAGCCAACTGAGTTCTGCTTTATGTGTCAGATTAGACCTAATGACATCTAGGATTTTTATCATCCTGTGACTGACCTCCAAGATTCAGAGTTGAAGAAAAATTTACCTTCAAAGACTGAGATTTTAAAAGCTGATTCGTATATTCGTGCATGGTGAACAGTTTTAAAACTGGGAGGCAATCACTATTTTTGAGAAGAGATCATTCAAAGAAACCAAACACCAGTAGAAAGAAAAAGTCTGGTTATATTTACTAAGAAAATAATTCCAGTACTAGCGATGGGTAAAATCTTTCTTGTATTTAATGGTTATGTAGCAACTGGCTAAGGAGAGAGAGGAGGAAATTTGTATTTGTGATGAGAATGGCTTTACTTAAACCAAAATAATGACAGTAATGATCCAGGATTTATATCCTATAATCAAGAGCTGTGTCAATTGCTCTGACAGCGGTGTCTAAACTACTACATTACTGACACTTTGGGCTGGATGATTCCTTTATAAGGAGGGCTGTCCAGAGCATTATAAAATGGTTAGCATTATCCCTGGCCTCTATCTACTTGATGCACTCCACCACCGTTTGTGACAATCAAAACATGCCTGCGGGTATTGCTAACTGTCTCCTAACCCCAGGGGTGGGTGGGCAAAGTCGCCCTTGGTTGAGAAGCTCTGCTCTGTAGGCATCAACCTATAATTATGCCCAGGGCACCGATGAAAAAAATGAGGCTCACCAAGGTTAAATGGCTCGCCCAGCCTCATGCAAATAGGGAGCTGGTGCAAGCAGGATTCGAACCCAGATCCAATTCTAAACCTGTACTTAATCTCAACATCGAGCCACCTTCTTTTTGTTCTATTCTTCCGATTTGCTGAGAAGTGCGTATATATTTTCTTAATCTGAAGAAAAATAGCAAGCGAAGCAGCCATTTTTGGATTTGAATCTACAGCAAGAGGTTAACTGGGTTTCTGATGTCAGAGTGGCTTTATGCTGCTTAGATCACAGAAATTCGGAAGCTTCTAAGAAGCCTCAGCGCTCAGCTGCTTCAGAAAATGCTACTGCGGACAAGCAAGCCCTCCACAGCAGCATCTGACAGCACCTGGTTCATTTCAGGGGAAGAAAGAATGTGCTGCAGAGCCTGCCTGTTTTTTTGTGTGCTGTGGTTCTTGTTGAATCTCCTTTCTCTGCAGTGCTGTACCGCTGCAGTTAATGATCAATTTCAACTTCACGCAGCCAAGGTCAGGTGCGAGGGAACAACAGGCGCTCTACTAAACCATGTAGGAATGATTTATTGCTCTTACAGAAGAGGATTCTTGACATTTTGAAAATGTAATGTAGAGCAAGAGTAATTAAACCGAAGGTAGCCTGCTGCACAATTGATTGGCGTTGTCAGAGAAGCCTGATTAGCTTAGATGCTTCGAGAACTGATTTTGCCAGCTATGAATGAAAGGTTAGTAATTAAATTTATGGGCCACGGCCACTGTCTCCAGGTGGCATTTCACATAGGAGTACTTGTGTTTTGAGAGGACAGGCAAATAAAGCAAACATCAGTTGCCTCTTTACTAACGGTCTTTGGTTAAAATGTCTTTACAGAGAGAAAGGAAAAATAATATTGAGTCAAACTTGTCTGTAAGCCAAGGTATTGCTTACTATATCCAATAATGTTTTTAAAAAGCAAGCTCTAGCTACATTCGAAATGGCAAATCAAAGAGAGGTAAGAGGCGTTCACATCTACTGTATTTATTTACCAGTATGCTTTGTGCGAGGGAATATTTAGTTAGGAGTTATTTGTTGCTTTCTCCATCGCCCGGCACCAATTTTCCGGAAACAGCCCTTTCCCTCCCCTTCCCCATCCTTCCAACAAAATTCTTATGGAAGCAGACATATTGAAAGATACGCTGCCCTTCTAAGGCATTCAGAATCTTTCCCTAGGGAATTCTTTTCTATTCCATGTTTTTAGTATATTCATAGACTGTACAACCATCACTATAACCAATTATAGAACATTTGTTACACCCACCCCCCAAAAGCACTCACTCTCCCCTTCTCCCTTTTCCACCCCAGGCCTACCCAGTTGCTGTTGTACTTTCTCTTAGATGGGCCTGTTGTAGACATTTCATACAAATGTCACACAATATGTGCTCTTTTGTGACTGCTTTCATTTCAGTCAGCATATTTTTGAGGTTCATTTATGATGCAGTATTTCATCCTATATAATGTAATGAAGTACTATATAACATATACTATATAACATATAGGATCAAATACTACATAACATACACAATATTATATATCATATAAAATACTTTATAAAACATATACTACATACTACATATTATATATTACATATTACATATTATATATTATATATTATATTATATTTCATCTTTTTATGGCTAATATTCCACTGCACAGAAAGACCGTATCTTTGTTGCCTGTGCATTAGTTGATGGACACGGGGGTTATTTCCCCTTTGAGGCTACTGTAAATAATGCTGTTTGCTCTGAACGTGCATGTATAAGTTCTTGTGTGCACATAAGCTTTTACTTGTCTTGTGCATATCTCTAAGAAGTAGAATTGGCAGTGGGCACCTGGGTGGCTTAGTCGGTTAAGCGTGCGACTGTGGCTCAGGTCATGATCTCACAGTTTGTGAGTTCAAGCCCCGCCTCTGAAGCCTGCTTCAGAGTCTGCGTCTCCCCCTCTCTGTCCCTCCCCTGCTCATGCTCTCTCTCAAAAGTAAATAAACATTTTTAAAAATTTAAAAAGAAGTAGACTTGATGGGTCACACGTTTTGAGGAACGGCCAAACTGTTTTCCAAAGTGGCTGCACCAATTTATGCTCCCATCAACAACTGGATAAGTTGCATTTCCATATGGATTTTAGGATAAACTTGTCAATTTCTGCAAAGATGGCATCTGGAATTGTGACAGGGATTGTGTGCAACCTGTGGGTCTACTTGAGAATTACTGCCGTCTTAGCAAATATCAAGTCTTAACATGTATTAAGACTTGGAGGAAGATGGGCTGCCTTTCCATTTAGCTAGATCTTCTTGAGTTACTTCCAATGTTTTGTAACTTTCAGAGAACAAATTTGTACATCTTTTGTTAAATTTATTCCTCAGTATTTAACTTCTCGATGCTATTGTAAATGGCATCTTGGGAATTTAAATAAGGATGAAGCAATCCCAGGCTCTATTTGTCTCATGTTTTGAATGGCAGGAGTGTAAATCTAGCTAATGTGGGAAGCCATTTTCTGCTTTGTGGTAGAAATGCAAAAACCCATAATACAGTCTTAAAACAAAAAACAGACACAAATGAGAGACAGAGAAGGCTCCCACGATTTCTTCTGGTACTGGAGACTCTAATTTTAGCTCAGTTTTTAAGCCACCTGCATCTCTATCCTTTTGACAATGCTTTGCTTTTGTTTGAACTACCTCTAGTGCATTTCTGCCTGCTACGCTCAACTAAAAACGCAACTAACATGCTATCAGCAAGCAGAAAACACACACTGCTTCTGCTGTTGGGGAAGAAATGGGTTGTTCCAATGTCATCTACATCTCTCAGCTCTCAGCTAATTGCTCATTTTTTATCTCACGTGAAATAAACAACATAATATTTTAATGGTCATCATTTATCCTGTGAAATTACAAAGCCACATTAAGCTTTTTGGCACTCTTACTGTGTTAAACTACCCAAAATATAACAGAAGTGCCTAAGCTATGACAACTGGCACTAGATTTATATCACTGAGCACAGGGCTTAATACTTACCTCTGTTGGACAGATAGCTTGCTGAAATGTGATAGTTTTTGGAAATTAGCGATATAAAGTGAAATGGTTTTACAAATCTTTTACCAAAGTCACACACATAAATCCTCTGGTGCTTTCTGGGCTCTAGACCAACAATTCCCAAACCTAATTTTGATACAAACCTAGCACCAATTATCTCAAGGGCTTTATGAAATTTTCAAAGCACAACCAGGTACAATTTAATTATTTTAATGTACATTTGTAATGTATAGACAATACTTGCAGGGTATGTCATGTAAATACCTCCTCCTAACATGTGAATCATATAACCAGAAAGATACCATTCCAATCAAAGGATTTTTTATAAAAGCTCCAAAAAGCCTCCATCTCACAGCTAGTTAATGCTTCAAACCTCTAGTAATAAAGCCACATCAGATAGTATTTAAAATTAGACACACCGCTCTTTGATATAGTACTCCTATTTCTATAAAATTATTCTAAGGAAATATGCACAGAGATGTGCATTGAGCATGTTCAGTATTGTATTATAAATAAAAGGTAGAGAGAGACCAAAAGTACACTAGATATTACCTACATTAATTATAGTTCATTCACATGATGGAAAAGTAAAGAGCCATTAAGAGTCATGCTTAGAAATTGTAATGACTTGGAGAAGCTTTCTAAATACAGTAAGTGGAAAAAAGGTAGCATTACAGAATATTCCATTCTGGTAAAATAAAATTTCTATGTCCCAATATTATGCACAGAAGGAAAACCTGGAAGGATAACAAATTATAGGGAGGTTATTTTATTCTTGTTCTCTTTTATATTTTTTACACAGCATTTATGATCACTCTCATAAAGACTCAGGAAATGTTATCCCCCAAAATTTATTTCTTAAAAAGTGACAAATAACGTAGATGACAATGATCTCTTCAGAAGGCAGAGCACTGTATTTGATTCTATCTGAGTTGAAGGAGAAAGTGCAGTGTCCTAAACTTGACTTAGTTACTGAGAAAACAAAAGCAACTTTGTCTTCTTACACACCAGTTTTCTGCCCTCATAATCCCTGTCCTCTCTACCTTTCAAGGTTGTAGCAAAGAGCTGACTTAAGAAGCTCCTTTCAGGGGCGCCTGGGTGGCTCAGTCGGTTAAGCGTCCGACTTCAGCTCAGGTCATGATCTCGCGGTCTGTGAGTTCAAGCCCCACATCGGGCTCGGTGCTGACAGCTCAGAGCCTGGAGCCTGTTTCAGATTCTGTGTCTCCCTCTCTCTCTGACCCTCCCCTGTTCATGCTCTCTCTCTGTCTCAAAAATAAATAAATGTTAAAAAAAATTTAAAAAAAGAAGCTCCTTTGAAAAATATAATAAAAGTGTAAGATATTATCATTTATAAAATAACAAGTAGTAATAAACAGGTACCATTCGTGATTGCTTAATTGACATGCGGCCTATTATAATTGCGTGAGTCAATATCAGAAATAACTATATAATACAGGCTAGGTTTGAGGAGTGTTTTTGGCAGAATGGGCTCTATTCACCTAAGATTATTGAGGTTATAAGAACTAAGAGATCTTAGTCTTCCTTTGTTCCCTTCCAACGCCAGGGCTTCTCTTGCTTCCCAGGATCCCTTTGGGCTCCATAACCCAGACCAAACACAGAGAACTTTTTTATCCACTGCTTTGGCCCCACACCAGTGAGAGAGGAGACATCAAAGGGTCTATAACTCCCCTCCTTTTGGTCTCCAATGACAGATTACCCAAAATCGCTTCCAAAGGGTAGGAAAATACTTTCTTTTTAAATAATAATATTTCATCATATCAGATCATATTATATCCTATCATGATAGAGTATCAAATCTCTTCCAGTCAAGATTTCAGCGTGTGGCATATCTGACCTCAGATCTTTATATAATTCAAATGTCCCCACTACAACACTACAACCAATTCATCAGTATACTCAAACCACATAAATTCAAACATTTAGTAATAGTACATACACTGAGGGCTAAAAACCATTAAATTTTGTTTTCATTTTTTTGGATGATAAAACTTCCTTTTCTTCCTTTTCAAGAAGTCCAGGAAGACTTACCCAAGGTCACACAAGTTACAACTTGCACAGACAGAATTCAAATAAAGATTAACTTCATCCTTATGTGTGTTTCATACTACTCTTTACATTGACTTTGGGAAACTGACAGCCTGAACCAGAAAGATATTTATTTCTATCAGAAGGAGATGAGGTGATTATGCCCTCCAGCTTACTAAAAGAGCAAGGCCATGTACATTTAATAAATCATCTAAACCAAAAAGGTGTCTGAATATTCACTTCTAAGTTTCAATTGGGTTGCGTATCAATACTTCATTGGGCTGTAAGGAAGTTGGCACGTATTCTACTGGTTGTTATAAAGTTTAGAGTGATAACATTGAAGGATATGTCACAACAAGGAGAAAATGTGAGCGTACCACATAGATGCTCAACACAGCGATAAGTGAATATGTAAAAGAAGATAAATGTTAAAAGGTATCAAGAGTAAATACATGGATTCTGATTCTAGTAATGGCCAAGTATCTCTTAATAGACCAACCCTCCCACATAAATAGAAATATAAAACCAAGTATCTGGAGGCACTAGAAAGTGATGAAAAGCTGGTATATATTGAAGGTGAATTACCACTTGGAGGAAGGGAACAGTAGTGGGTGAATTTCCTGATCTTTTATAGTTTCCAGTCTGCTGGCAAGCTTCAGTTCATGATTTTGTGGGTGGCTGAAATTCAGTTAGAACACAACAGCCGTCTTACTAGTTTGAAGAACCAGAGGACAAAATTGAAAGCAGTGTAGGTACTGGAAAATCATGAAAGAAATCTCCAAAAGAGAGATTTTGAGAGGATTACCAAGTTTTACCGATAAATTCTGTCCAAATCTCTGACCTATCCCTAACTCTGCATATGGAGGACACATTCCAAGAAGACTAAGTAGGTCTACAAAAACAGGTCAATAGGATTTCAGCGGCAACCCACTGCAGAGGAAACATGTTAGGAAAAAGAATCAATATTTTTCAGAGGAACATAACAGAATGTGGAGTTTTCTGGATATAATTTACAATGTTTATAATATTATCTAAAATTATGCAACATATTAAAAATGAGAAAACATGACCCACTCAAGAAAAAAAAAACCCCACAATCTATGGAGATCAACCTCAAGAAGACTCAGATATTGAGTTTCACAGGTGGGGTTATAAAGACAATTCTTACAATAAATAAAGAGAAAGGGAATCCAGGAGAGAAAAGGACTATAAAAATAAACAAAATATACTTTCAACAATGGATAGATCATCCAGACAAAATCAGTAAGGAAACATGGGATTAAACTACACATAAGATGAAATGGACCAAATAGGCATAGAACGTTCCATCCGAGAGCAGGAGAAAACACATTCTTCTCAAACACACATGGAATATTCCCCAAGATGAACCACAAGTCACAAAACAAATCTATTTTAATACATTTTAAAAGACTGAAGTAAAATCAAACATCTTTTCTGACCACAACGGTATAAACTAGAAGTCAATTACAAAAAGAACACTAGAGGGGTGCCTGGGTGGCTCAGTCAGTTAAGTGACCGACTTTGGCTCAGGTCATGATCTTATAGTCCATGAGTTCAAGCCCAATTATGGGCTCTGTGCTGATAGCTTAGAACCTCGAGCCTGCTTCAGATTCTGTGTCTCCCTCTCTTTCTGTCCCTTCCCCACTCATGCTCTGTCTCTCTCTCTCAAAAAGAAATAAATGTTAAAAAAATTTTTTGAATAAAAAAAATAACACTGGAGAATTCACAATATTTTGAGATTAGACAACATGCTCCTGAATAACCAACGGGTCAAAAAAAATTTTTTTAAGAAATAAAAAAATCTTGGGACAAACGCAGTTCTAAGAGGGGAAGTTTACAGGGATAAACATATATATTAAGAAAAAAGAAAGATCTTGAATAAGAAACCTAACTTTACATCTCAAAGAACTAGGGAAAAAAAACCAAACTAACCACAAAGTTAGTAGAAGAAAGGAAATTACAAAGATCAAAGCGAAAAAAAAAATGAAATAGAAATTTAGAAGATAATAGAAAAGATAATGAAAGCAAGAACTGTTTTTTTGAAAATATAAAAAAAAAAATAAACTGGACAGCCTAGAATAAGTGGATATATTCCTAGAAACATAAAACCTACCAAGACTGAATTATAAAGCAAGATAAAATGTCAGCAAACTGGTTACCAGGAATGAGATGGAATCAGAAATCAAACCTCTCAACAGCAACAAAAACATCAAGGACCAGATGGCTTCACTTGTGAATTCAATGAGACATTTAAAGAAGAATTAATACCAATCCTTCTCAAACTTTCAAAAAGTAGAAGAGGAGGGAACACCTCCAGACACATTTAATGAGGCAAGTAATCAAGACCACTGCAAGAGAAGAAAATTATAGGCTAATAGCCCTAATGGACATAGAAACAACAATTGGCAACAAAATATTAGCACACTGAATACAAGGGTACATTAAAAGGATAATATACCATTATCAGGTGGGATTTATCTCTGGGATGCAAGGATGGTTCAACATTGGCCAATCAATCAGTGTTATACACCACATTAACAAAATGAAGGATAAGAATCATATGATAATCTCAGTAGATGCCAAAAAAGCATTTGACAAAGTTCAGCATCTTTTCATGATAAAAACACTCAATAAAAGTGTATATAGAGGAATGCACCTCAACATAATAAAGCCCACAGTTAACATCGCACTCAACAGTGAAAGGTTGAAACCTTTTCCCCTAAGGTCAGGAACAAGACAAGGATGCCCACTCTTGCCACTTTTATTCAACATAGGACTGGAATTCCTAGTCAGAGCTATTGCGCAATAACAAGAAACAAAAAAAACATTCAAATCAGAAAGGTAGAAGTAAAATGGTCACTATTTGCAGATGACATGATATTTTACACAGAAAACCCTAAAGATTCCACCAAGAAACCGTCAGAACTAATAAGTGAGTTCAGTAAAATTTCTGGATACAAAATCAAAAACAAAATCACTTGTGTTTCTATACACCAACAACAAACTATCAGAAAGAAAAATTAAGAAAACAAATCTATAATGGCATCAAAAAATATACATATTTAGGAATCATTTAATCAAGGAAGTGAAAAAATATACACTGAAAACTTTAAGACAATGATGAAAGAACTTGAATAAAACACAAATAAATGGAAAGATATCACATGCTCACAGGTTTGAAGAATTAATATTGAAGTAAACTGTCCATACTACCCAAAGCAGCCTACATATTCAGTGGAATCCCCATAAAAACGCCAATGGCATTTTTCACAGAAATACAAAAAACAATCATAAAATTTGTATGGAGCCACAGAAGAACCTGACTGGCCAAGGCAATCCTGAGAAAGAAGAAAAAAGCTGGAAGCACCACAGTTCCTGATTTCACATTATATTATAGAGTTATAGTAATCAAAAGAGTACAGTACTAGTATAAACACAGACACAGAGATAAATGGAACAGAAGAGAGTCCAGAAATAACCCTGTGCATATATGGTCAATTACTTTTTGACAAACGAACCAAAAATGTATGATGGGGAAAGGACAATCTCTTCAATAAACAGTGTTTGGAAAAAAGGATTGCGAAAGAATGAAATCAGACCACTATCTTATACCATACACAAATCAACTAAAAATGGATTAAAGCCTTAAACATAAAACCTGAAACTATAAAACCTAAGAAAACATAAGGGTAAGCTTGTTGTCATAGGTCTTGGCAATGATTTGGGGATTTGACACCAAAAGCAAAGGCAACAAAAGCAAAAATAAATAAGTGGGATGACGTCAAACTAAAAAGCTCTGCTCAGGAAAAACAATTAACAAAATGAAAAGGCAACCTATGTGAGATTACCAAACCACAAATCTGATAAGGGATTAATATCCAAAATACACAAGGAACTCATATAACTCAATGGCAAAAAACAAATAACCCAATTTAAAAATGGGCAAAGAACATGAATAGACACTTTTTTTCCAAAGAAGGCATACAAATGGCCAACAGGAATATGAAAGGGTACTCAATGTCACTAATCATCAGGAATGAACCTGGAGGGCAATGGGCTAAGTGAAATAAGACAAACAGAGAAAGACAAGTACTACATGGTATCTCTTATATGTCAAATATGAAAAAATAAAGTTGGACAGTAGAAAAGTGGTTACTAGTGAAGGCAAGGGGATGGAGAAAATAGGGAGGGATTCATAAAAGGGTACAGGAATTCAATTATAAGATGAAAAAAGTCTGAGGATCTAATAGGTAACATGGTAACTATAGTTTGTAATACTGTATTGTACAACTGAAATTTGCCAAGAGAATAGAAATTACACATTCTCTCTCTTACACATACACACACACACAAAGGCAAATATGTGACATAATGGATGTGTTAATCATTTGTAAACTCCTTTCACAATGTATACATATATCAAATCAGTGTTGTACGCTTTAAATATCTTACAATTTTATTTGCCAATTTAACTCAATAAAGCTGGAAGAAATGGACCAAATATAAATTCTATTACTGAAAAATGTCCTATATTAAATAAAAATTCATGGTTAGGGCTTAGAAGCATAGAAGAGAATTTGATAGCATCAGACCTGGATTGAAAAACAGGGTAAAGGAAATTCATCAGACTGCAAAAAAATGATATAAGATGGTAAATTAGATCTTCAAGAAGGAATGAAGAGTACTGGATATAATCTATCTTCTGCATTAATTCCTTTAAAATACTATTTTTGCATTATGCTTTCTTTAAATTACATCTATTTGTTTAAATAAAATATTATAACAATAGCATTGGGGTTATAATGTGTATGTTTATGTAATACATATGACAATTATAGCATAAATGATGAGGATAGCAAGATAAATATTGCAAGATTCTTACCTTTTATTTTTACATGAAAAGATACAATATCAACACTAGGTAAAATGAAAACTTAAGAATGTGTACTTTAATCCCTAAAGCAACTCCATAAAATATGAAGAGATAGAGCTAACAAGCCAACAGACGAACTAAGATAGATTTCTTAAAGAATATCCAATTAATTCAAAAGAAGGCAGGAAAGAAGGTACAGAGGAGCAAAAAACAGAATGGACACAGAGAAAATAAATGGTAGACCTAAATTTAACTCTATCAGTAATTAAATTTAAAGGTTTTTTTTTTTGTTTGTTTTGTTTTTGTTTTTTGAGAGAGAGAGAGGGAGGTAATGGGGGAGGGGCAGAGAGAGAGAATCCCAAGCAGGTTCCACATTGTCAGTGTGCAGCCTGATGTAGGGCTCAATCTCACGAACCATGAGATCATGACCAGAGCTGAAATCAAGAGACCAACACTTAACCGACTGAGCCACCCTGGCACGCTAGTAATTAAATTTAAACAGACTAAACAGTCCAATTAAAAGGCACAAATTGTCAGAATGAATAAAAATACCAAGACCCAATACCTTTCAAATATAAAGAGTGGGTCAATAAATGGATAGAAAGATTTATCGTGTAAACAGTAAGCATAGGAAAGTTGGAGTGAATATATTAACATTAAACAAAGAAGATTTCAAGATAAGGAATATTATCAGACATGGATAGGAACACTTCATGATGATAAAAGGGCCCAGGCATCAGAAAGACATTACACACATAAACGTAAATATGCCTAGTAAGAGAGCATCAAAATACATGAAACAAAAATACGGTTAAAGAGAGAGACACATCTATAGTTGTAGTTAGCTATTTTAACACTCCTCTTTCAGCAACTAATAAAACAACTAAACAAAAATTCCAGTAAAGATGTGGAAGATCTGATTAATGTATTAACCTCTTGACTTAGCTGACAATTGTAGAACACACTGGGCAGCAAATGCAGAATATATGTTCTTTTCAAGTGTACATATTCATATATGTATGACAGCCATAGGATGGGCCATAGGCCTCAACAAATTTAAAAAGGTTGCCATCATTAATACAATGTTCTCTGACCTAAGTAAAATTAAATTACAAATCAGGAAAACAGAATCTATATTTGGAAATTAAACAGCACACTTCTATATAATTCAATTATTAAAAAAGAAATAATGAAGAAAGTTGGAAAATATTTCTACTAAGTGACAACAAAAATACAATATATCAAAATATGTGGGGTGCTGCTAAAGCAATGCTTTGAGGAAAATTTATAGCTTTATATTATTAGATTAGGAAAGAATAAGGCTTACAAACAATGATCTAAGTTTCTAAACAAGAAAAAGAAGAGCAAGTAATCATAAAGTCAAGAGAAGAAAGGAAATAACACAATTTAGACATCATTGAAATATAAAGCATACACAAAATAGGAAAATTTAATAAAGCTAAATCCCTAGATAGATTGGTGTGTGTGTGTGTGTGTGTGTGTGTGTGTGTGTGTGTGTGTGCGGACGCGCGTGCTACTGCAGGCATGAAAAGGATAGTTATGGATATTATAAACAATTTAATCCAGGATATTCAACAATTTAGGTAAACAGACAAGTTGTTTAAAAAACCAGACTGATACAAAACAAAATCTGAGGATCTCTGTTTCCACTTAAAGACATTGAATTTGTTGTCAGAAAACTATAAGCCCAGATTCTTTTATTAGTGATTTTTATCAATTTTTAAGGAAGAAACAGTACTAATCATACACAAACCATTTTAGAAAATAGTCAAGAGAATACTCTTCAACTCATAAGGCTCACAAAGCCTGCTAATCAAAACCTAACAAAGACATTACAAACAAAAAAAATTACAGAGAGATTACACACCATGAACACAGATTTAAAATTTTTAACATAATCTTAGCTAATTGAATCCAGCAGCATGTAAAAAGAATACTATCTCATGACCTTCTGGGGTTTACCCCAGGAAGGCAAGGCTGGTTTAACCACAAAAAAAATCAATTATTGTAATTCACTATATATAAGATTAGGTGAGCTGGATTTTTTATTTGACAGAACATAGTCATTAAAAAGATAGTGTGTGGGGGCGCCTGGGTGTCTCGGTCGGTTAGTGTCCGACTTCAGCTCAGGTCATGATCTCGCGGTCCGTGAGTTCGAGCCCTGAGTCGGGCTCTGGGCTGATGGGTCAGAGCCTGGAGCCTGCTTCCGATTCTGTGTCTCCCTCTCTCTCTGCCCCTCCCCCGTTTATGCTCTGTCTCTCTCTGTCTCAAAAACAAATAAACGTTAAAAAAAATTTTTTAAAAGATAGTGTGTGATTTCTACATATTATACTAAAGAGACAATTTTTATATATTGTTAGGTGATAATGGGGAAAAATAATAAAATATATACAAAATACAGCCTTCTGAGTTAGTATTTATTATTGCTACTGTTAATTTACAAATAATATGTACATGAAGGACATGGGTCTCTTTCATAGTCCAGTTGTATTTTTAGCAATTCTAAGAACAATCATTTCTAAAGGATCTGAAATGATTTGCACATGAATCACTGCCTGTATGGCATGACTAAAATTTAATCTTTTCAAAAATATTTATTTATTTTTATTGGAGTTCACAAAGAGATAATTCACATTTCTAAAAAATAAGGGCTAAAAATTGATATAGAGAAAGAAAGCAATGCTTCCTTAGCATATATGAACAAATGTGATTCACTTCTCAGGGGAGTTCATTCTGTCTTATCAGGTACTGACTGTAAGTAAATAGGCCAGACAGGGTGGCTGGGTGGCTCAGTCAGTTAAGCTTCTGACTTTGGCTCAGGTCATGATCTCGCAGTTTGTGATTTCGAGTCCTGCATCAGGCTCTGTGCTGACAGCTCAGAGCCTGGACCCTGCTTTGGATTCTGTGTCTCCCTCTCTCTCCGCCCCTCCATTGCTTATGCACTCTCTCTCTCTCCCTCTCTCTCTCTCTCAAATAAACATTTAAAAAATGGGCCAGAAAAAATGACAGCAACTAATTTATGCACTAGTCTGAGCATTTTCTATGCAGTAGCTCTTTCAATTTTTCTGTGTTCTCACAACAACCCTAATGCTATTATACCCATTTCACAAATATACAAAGTGAGGCACAGGGAAGTTAGTAACTTGCTCGAGGTCCCGTGGCAATAAAAACGGCAGAGCCAGGATCTGCATCTAGCCAGCTATCTCCAGACCTCATGGTGAAAGCAAAGCTAACGGTCAGATGTAACTGTGAAAAGTATTTTATCTGTGATATTAATATGACTTTGGTAATTTAAGAATACGTGTGCCCTCAAATTGTAAAGACTAAAGTGCATTATTTTTAACTATAATACCCTAACAAACAAATAATTTAAACTCATCTATCCAAATATTTACTTGAAAACAACATTGACAGAATTTGCAAAGGGAGTGGTTAAAGGAAGGATAAAGGTGAGGTGCAATGCTTGAGGGAGGCAGAAATGAAAGAAACAGTTTCTCTGGGAAGAAACTCAAAGAAACTCCGTGACGGGCAAGGGCATATTCTGCAAAGGCAGGTTCTCAACTTTCCCAAGGGATAAGGACTAAGATCTTTCAAACACCTCCACTCTGGTAGGTCACCACGGCCTATCCTTCAGTTGAGATGACCAACACTTAAAAGCGCCTTCAGACATTAAAGGGGAGTTATCAAAGTCATAGTGACTGGGCAGCGCTGAAGGAGAGATGGGGATACAGAGGCAAACAATCAGGGTTTCAGCTCACGAGCAATTCCCTGTCAAAGATGTCTTGCTGCTCCCCAAGGCATCTGTGAAATGTTTATTCAGAATCTTTTAGGCATCAGGAATATGCTGTCTGCAGTAACATCACTGGGTGAATTTCAGTTTTCAGTACTATGGGGTATGAGTTGAGATTAAATATTAGTATTACATTGGGTTTGCATCCAAATTAAATATTAAGATTACATCATGATATAGGGGTTATTCTTCCCCTAAGATTTCTGTTCAAACTTCAGGTTTCAGCATAAATGCAACTTCCCATGATTTCCTTCACAATCGTTCTTAAAGTTGGCAATCACAGTATTGTATGTCTTATTCATTATTGTTTCCTTCTTCGTTGTTTGTTGCCTTTGCAATCGAAACCAGGAAACCTGCCAGTCTTCTTCAGCACTGAATCCTCCTAAAAGTGACTACATCCTAGATCTGTACCAAGGAAAAAGGAGGAGCTTAACAATGAATGAATGAATGAATGAATGAATGAATGAATAAACGAACAAGGAAGGAAAAAAGAAGCAAAGGTTAAATGCAGATGTAAGGTCATCAGTAACTCTTAGTCATTAGACAATTGACACACACAAATACTTTTTTTTGTGGCCTACCGTATAATTCCACTAAGTGGTCCAGCAAAAATGATAAGCAAAATATATATCTATTATATATATTTATATAAATTTATATAATATTATATACAGTAATGTTATATATAATAATACATATTATATATATATTTATTTATATATATATATACACACACACATACATATATATATATATTAATGTTCATTTTTGAGAGAGGGAGAGAGCGCACGCGAGTGGGGTAGGGTCAGAGAGAGTGAGACACAGAATTTGAAGCAGGCTCCAGACTCTGAGCTGTCAGCACAGAGCCTGACACGGGACTCGAACACATGAACTGTGAGATCATGACCTGAGCTGAAGCTGGATGCCCAACCGACTGAGCCACCCAGGTGCCCCATATAACCAATTATATTTAAATGCCTGCTGCCATATCTGAATTTGTGAAACTGGAAAGATCAAGAGTATACATTCTGAAAACTGTGTGTAGAAGTCAAACTCTACTGTATTTAAGAATTACTTGTCCATTCCCAGACTCCACTGTGTCAATGATAAATTCAACTGAAATGAACACCAAAGAGTTAGGAGACCTGGAAGCAAACCCTGACTCTGCAACGACTACGTGAATCTGGGCAAGATATTTCTCTTTGGTGTGCTTCTCTCCATAAGCAATATGAGAGAAAGAGTCCAAATTAAGTTTGACTTCCTTTCTTGCTATGGCATTATGTAATTCTGTGGGTTCATACATATTTGAGAACTCTGTGAGACCTTGCATGGAATACAAAGATATGTAATTTATAGACCTTCTCCTTAAATAGCAAGAAAATAATCAAACAATATAGTAAATAAAGCCAAACGAAAGCTCACCACGTATCTTGGATTCTAAGATGCAAATATCTTTCCTTCCACAACAAATGTTTTAGAAATTGAAAAATATCTTACAATTAATTTAATAAAAAGAAAACTTCAGGGGCGCCTGGGTGGCTCAGTTGGTTGAGCATCTGACTCTTGATTTCGGCTCAGGTCATGATCTCACAGTGAAATGGAGCCCTGTGTTGGGCTATGTGCGGACAGCATAGAGCCTGCTTAGGATTCTCTCTCCCTTTCTCGTTGTCCCTCCCCTGCTAGTACATGCTTGCTCTCTCTCTCTCTCTCTCTCTAAATAATAAACTTAAAAAAAGTTCAAAGAAGAAGAATAAATTGTGATATAGTTATGTTCCTTTGCATATTAAGAGAACAGACCCATTTCCAGAAGGTGTACCTCATGTAGTGAGATCATTTCAATTTTACCTGAAACTAGGACATCTGACAGTTGCCTAAAATGTCTTCTAAAGTGATAATACTGTGATGTACTACTGAAACAAAAACTGATCGAATCAATCAAGAAATGTTGTCAACACAACAGGCAAGACAATGGCAGTACAGTCTACTGAACTTGACAGGCTAACTCAGAGGAGTTCAAAGTGAGGAAAGGCTGGCATGTTTGATTTATTTATCTTGAAAGCCTATTACACAGTTGCTGAACACTTATCCATCAAAAGCCCTTCCCACTTTTAAGAGATGCTAAATATATAGTTAAATATAAGGGGAAAGCAAAATGATATGCCCAAATAGAACGACGTGGATGGATCCAGAGACTATTACGCTACGGGAAATAAGTCAGTCAGAGAAAGACAAATACCATGTGGAATTTAAGAAACAAAACAGATGAACATTGAGTGGGGAATAAAGAGGCAACAGAAAACAGAATCTTAACAATAGAGTTAAGTTAAGTTAACAACAACAAACTGAGGGTTGATGGAAGGAGGTAGGTGGGGGACAGGCTAGATGGGTGATGGGGATTAAGGAGGGCATTTGTTGTGAGGAGTACTGGGTGTCATATGTAAGTGATGAACCAATGAATTCTACACCTGGAACTAACAGTACACAGTATGTTAACTAACGGGAATTTAAATAAAAACTTGGAAAAAAATGCAGAAGAAACTCCAGTACGCTTCAATATGACTCAAGGTTATTGTGTTGGAAAGCAGATGAGTGGTTGCCTGGGGAGAAATACTGGTGGGGAAATGGAGGAAGGACTTTGGCTTTGACAAAGAAGTACAAGGAAACTTTAGGGGTAATGAATATGCTCATTATCTTGATTGCAGTGGTAGTTTCATGGGCATATGCATACTTCAAAGCTCAACAAGTATATTCACCTTAAATATGAGCATCGCGATGTATCACAGTTATACCTCGAAACACTGAAAAGGCGCTTAGTTTGTCAATGATAAAGACACCACAGAGATCACAGTCATGAGGATGGATCATCAAGGGCAGTGGGACAAGAAATGCCACACCTAAGTGATTTGGGATAATCCTCAGACTCTGAATAACAAACATGTAAATATCATCACCACCTTAACCATCAACATTAGCCTTTATTAACTGCTTACTCTGCACAGACCAGCCACTCTACAAACAAGTTTACTTATGCTACCTCATTTCATCGTCACAGCTACCCTAGCTTAATAGGTATCCGCATCTGGATAATCTTACTATTATCCGCATTTTCCTGACAGAGGAACAAACCTATATAAGGGTTAAAACTTGACCTAGGCTCACAGAACTAGTAAAAACCATATATAAGATTTGACCCAGTCAGAATCTGTGTCCTTAAATCATTATTCTAAGATATTTAAAGGTTACTATTTGATAAGATGTTTCATATTTGCATGGAAGGACAGAATAAGTAACAATGATATTTCTTTTTTTTTTTTTAATTTTTTAATGTTTATTTATTTCTGAGACAGAGAGACACAGAGCATGCACGGGGAAGGGTCAGAGAGAGGAAGACACAGAATCTGAAGCAGACTCCAGGCTCCGAGCTGTCAGCAGAGAGCTTGACACGGGGCTCAAACCCCCAAACTGCGAGATCATGACCTGAGCCAAAGTCGGACGCTTAACCAACTGAGCCACCCAGGTGCCCCAACAATGATATTTCTTAAGAAGTTCTGTATCTTGCAGGGCCTGCATACATACATCAAATCTGAAAAAATAACAACTATTGGCAACGATGTGGAGGAAAAGGAACCCCCATGCACTGTTGGTAGAAATGCAAACTGGTCCAGCTATCATGGAAAATAATACAGAGATTCCTCAAAAAATTAAAAATACAACTATCATATGATCTGGTAATTCCCTTATTGGGTATTACGCAAAGAAAACAAAAACACTAACTCAAAAAGACACATGCATACCTATGTTTATTGTAGAATTACTTAAAATAGCCAACATATGGGAGCAACCCAAGTGTCCATCAAGGAATGAATGGATAAAGAAGATGTGGCGCACACACACACACACAGGAATATTACTCAGCCATAAAAAGGATGAGATCTGGTCATTTGCAACAACATGAATGGATCTAGAGAGTACTGCAGTAAGTGAAATAAGACAGAGAAAGACAAATACCTTAGGCTTTCGCTTATATGTGGAATCTTAAAAGCAAACCATAGATACAGAGAACAAACTGATGACTGCCAGAGGGGAAGGAAGGGCAAATGAGTGAAGGGAAGAGGGAGATACAGTCTTCCAAGTAACGTGATGAATAAATTATGGCAATGAAAGGCTCAGCATAGGGAATATTGTCAGTGATATAAGAACAGCACTGTATGGTGACAGATAGTAGCTACACTTGTAAGCAGAGCAAAATGTACTGACTTCTTGAATCACTATGTTGTACGCCTCAAACTCACGTAACATTGTGTGCCAGCTGTATTTCGATAAAAAAAAAAGACACGAGATTAAAATATATAAGCATGTGTATATCAAGTCTGTGGCCTATTGTAGGGTAACCACAAATTGAAAGTCTATCTTCAAAACAGTACTTGGGAACTCGGGACAGGTCTGGTTTGAGCAGTATGTAGTTAGGGTTCCCAGTCGTGAACAAGAGGCAGAGCTGCCTAAATTGTGATTTGGTCATTTTGTGGCTTTTTATTTTATTATTATTTTTTTAATGTTTATTTATTTTTGAGAGAGACAGAGACAGAATGTGAGGGGGTTAGGGGCAGAGAAAGAGGGAGACACAGAATCCGAAGCAGGCTCCAGGCTCTGAGCTGTCAGCACAGAGCCCAAAGTAGGGATTGAACCCACGAGCTGTGAGATCATGACCTGAGCTGAAGTTGGACGCTCAACTGACTGCGCCACCCAGGCACCCCTCATGGCTTTTTAAAGAAAGGGGTGGTGAATCAAAGGGCCTACAGGGACTTGGAAACACTGAACATTTCCAAACGTAACACCGTGCAAGGTGTATATTATATTCTTCATTGTTGTCTTGTTTTATTTTTACCGGGGTTAAATAACCAAAAGATAAAATTTACCAGTTTAACCATTTTTAAATGTACAATTTAGTGGCATAAATTACGTTTGTTGCCTTATTTTTAAAGGTAGTATTTCATTCTGAGGACACAGCATGCATGGTGGTTAAGGGCGGGGGGTGCTAGAATCAGACAGAAGGGCATTTGGTTTCCACTTCAGCCTCTTATTAAATGATGACCTTGGACAATTTAACAACCTTCTCTAATCTTCCAGTTTCCTCATCTGTAAAATGGTGACAAAAACCTACCAGATAGTACTGTTGCAAAGATTAAGGAATATAATGTGTGTGAATGACTCAATGTAAATCCTGGCATGGAATAAACTCTTTCAATATGATATAGGAAATGTAGTTAAATTTGACCCAGCATTTCTGCAGAGTCAGAGGTTCTTAAACCGGGGAATGTGAGCCTGAGGGAGTTCTGCATTGGGCTTGAGGGGCTCTGTGAGTCTTCTCCATCATGTGCGAATGTGTGAGTCTTCCCTGTGTGCCTGTCTGGGAAACAGGTTCGTAGTATTCAACAGATTTGCAAAGTGTTGGGAGGACCAGGGAAAAGAACCCATAAAGCTCCTCAGAGAAATACCTATAATCAAGATTAGCCTTGCTTCGCCTCCTACTCAGAGGCCTTTGATCACTGACCTAAGTTTTCCCCTTCCCTGTCTGGAGAGGACAGGTGAGCAGGACAGCAAATTCCTTCTTCTCTGTCTCGGGATCACGGTGTCGAACCCATGGGGTAAGAGTCACAGTCCCTTGAGTTGTGGCCTGCAGTCTGCTCACATCTACCTACTTGACGCCCACCCCCCACTCTAGACACCTGTAGGGACACAATGCAAATTGGCCAGTGGGGTTGCTGTGAGAGTGTGAAAGGCAAGGCCAGGGGCTCATGGAGCTCAGGAGGCTCTGCTGCCCTGTGTCCTTACGTCGTGCCCTTCTGCACCCTAGCTCATTAGGCAGTGCCCTGCATATGCCTCGAGCTATATTTTACATGCATTTTAATCATCTGGTGATCTTTTTTTTTTTTTTTAATTTTTTTTTCAACGTTTTTTATTTATTTTTGGGACAGAGAGAGACAGAGCATGAACGGGGGAGGGGCAGAGAGAGAGGGAGACACAGAATCGGAAACAGGCTCCAGGCTCCGAGCCATCAGCCCAGAGCCTGACGCGGGGCTCAAACTCACGGACTGCGAGATCGTGACCTGGCTGAAGTCGGACGCTTAACCGACTGCGCCACCCAGGCGCCCCTCATCTGGTGATCTTGTAAAAATGTGGACTCTCACTCAGTAGGTCTCAGGGGGTGGGGCTGAGATTACACACTACTAACAAGTTCTCAGAGACCGCACTTGGAAGGGTGAGGCTCTAACCTCTTCACGTTGTAATTATTAATTTATTTGCTTGTCTCATCAATGGGTCCCTGGGCACACCTAAGGCAGAGGAAGGACCTTACCTGATTCTGGCTCCCGGGGGTTTCTGTCTCCAGGACAGACAGGACATAGAGATGTTGAAAGTAAAAGTTTAACAAGTGAATGAATGAATGTGAGGAGGAGGAGGACTTGTCACTGCAAAATACACTTTTTTATTTTTTATTTTTTTAAATTTTTTTTTCAACGTTTTTTATTTATTTTTGGACCAGAGAGAGACAGAGCATGAACGGGGGAGGGGCAGAGAGAGAGGGAGACACAGAATCGGAAACAGGCTCCAGGCTCCGAGCCATCAGCCCAGAGCCTGACGCGGGGCTCGAACTCACGGACCGCGAGATCGTGACCCGGCTGAAGTGGGACGCTTAACCGACTGCACCACCCAGGCGCCCCCAAAATACACTTTTTTAAAAAAATTTTTATTTCTGAGAGACGGCGCAAGCGGAGGAGGGGCAGAGAGGAACTGAAACGTACTCCGGGGCTGACAGCAGAGAGCCTGACATGGGGCTCAAACCCACAAACCGTGAGATCATGGCCTGAGCTGAAGTCAGGATGCTTAACCAACCCCAAATATTTTGGTGCCCCCCAAATACGCGGTTTTGGCATAAGGATTATTGAAGGCCGATTGTCAGAAACAGCAGACACAGGACAAACTCTGACAATCAAGCACAAGTTGTGTTTCCCTAAGAGACATTTACGTTTATAAGAGAACTCTCCATTGGTAAGGCTGTCTTCCACAGGATGGCTAAATTTCTACAAACTCTTAGCAATGCAGGAGGCGATCAATTTACATCTTTGTAGCCACCTTACCCTCGTTTATTGTTTTGACTCCTACTCTCTAATAACCGGCTTCCCACTCGAATATTTTTCTTTCGTCTTACCTGGAGATGGTATTTAACATGGCGGCATGGACCATTTCTGGGACTTACTCCAATCACCTGGGTCTCTCCCATGTATATATAGGAGGCTATGTGCTATTAAACTTCTGCTTGTTTTTCTCCTGTGAATCTTTTATTACTGAAGGAGGGGATCTCAGCCAAGAACCTAGGATATAGAGAAAACTATTTTTCCTCACCTATAAGTGAATGAATGAAACAGATCCTAGAAAAGAAAGGAGCTTTTCTCCAGGGGGCATGAAGGTACTCAGTTTGTCCCAACTGGACACATTTTCCAGGTACCTTTCTACTTCTAAGATGAAAGCCCCCTTCCTCTCTGAGGCTCAAGGAAGGGGTCCCCTTCCTGAGCCAGTCAAAGAGATGAAAGAGAAGTCACCACTATGACCCCTAATAAAGATACACACATTTCTCAGACAGCAATTTTGAGTGAATAGGAACATTTACTGTGAAGAGACTCTTAAATGCTGAGAACTGAGCTTCGATGGGGGTGGGGGAGAGGGGAAAGCGGGTGATGGGTACTGAGGAGGGCACCTGTTGGGATGAGCACTGGGTGTTGTATGGAAACCAATTTGACAATAAATTTTATATATATATATATATATATATATATACACACACAATATATATATATTATATATAATATATAGATTATAATATATAATGTATATAATATATAGGTTATAATATATATCATATATAATATATAATCTATATACTATATAGATTATAATATATATATAAATTTTTACTATCAAAAAAAATAAAAGAACATTTACTGTGTAATAAAATTAACCATGCAAAACCTTCCCTAAGCATAAAAATCTACAGGACAAAGATGCTCACAAGGGCCATTTTATACGCCTGATTTTACCATAGGCCATTCTTTGACACGTGTTACAAGGTTTAACCTATGCAGTTATTTTAGCCTTTACCACTAATACATGAAACATAAAGACTCAGGAAAGAAGAAAGAATGTCTTGGGAAAGTATTTCACCAAAGCAGACACAAAGTGTGGTTGAAACCCCCATCATCTTGTCACTTCTATTACGCCAGGTAGAAACAGCTATAACCCCAGGTGTGACCACGCATTACCTTTCCTGTTCAGAGCCACTGCTGCATTTACTTGCGAGCAGACCATTTCGTAGAGAGACAGAGAACGTGAGCGCCTTCAGTCAGAATGCTGTGCCCAGATGTCACGCTACTTCATTAGGCAATGATGAATCACACTGGAGTTCTCACGTCTACTTTCCCATGACCTCTGCGCAACAAGGGAAAGCTCAAGAACAATTCTGGGCATTCGATTTCCCTAACAAAGCAACAGAGGGCCCAGATTAAACTGGCCACTTGGAAACTTAAAAGGAACCATGTAAGAGGTCACCATGTACATTTGTCACCATGTAAGAGGGCAAGCTGATAAATGGGCAGTGAATAATCACAAGACAATTCACTGATTAAATGTATAGCCATTGTAAACCTAAGGCCAAACCCTTGGAAGGAAAGAAATGCAGACCCTTGAGTTCAGCTGAGTCTGCTTGTAAGTTCAGTATTTTTAAAGAACGTAAAAACCACAAAGGCAAATTTGAGGAAGCACTTCTAAGACACGTGAGTTACAGGGGAAAGCAACATCTGAGCACATGCTGTGAATGCAGTTAGCCTCTTGAATGTGGTTTTGATTGTCGCAATTCACCTGTTACTACCAATCCAAAAATGTCTACAAAAGCTGGAAAAGCAACCCATCTTCACCAAGATGTCAGTCCTGGTTCAAGGTGTGGAGATGGTGATGAGGAGAAGGAGGAGAGCTGATGGCAACTAATTTTTTTAAAATACAATTTACTGTCAAATTGGTTTCCATATAACACCCGGTGCTCATCCCAACAGATGCCCTCCTCAGTGCCCATCACCCACTTTCCCCTCTCCCCTACCTCCCACCAACCCTCAGTTTGTTCTCAGTCCTCAAGAGTCTCTTATGGTTTGCATCCCTCCCTCTCTGTAACTTTTTTCCCCCCCTTCGCCTCCCCCATGGTCTTCTGTTAAGTTTCTCAAGATCCACAGAAGAGTGAAAACATACGATATCTGTCTTTCTCTTGATGGCAACTAATTTGCCATCAGCTAGTTACTTGAAACATTCTTCATATATTAAACTGTTTACTCCTCAAAACAACGTAAAGTAATTAACCTCATTTTAACTGATGAGGAATCCAAGGCATGTAGAGATTAAATAACTCGCTTAAATTTACACAGCTAGTTACTTTGGGTAATCTGGTACTACCCTGCATACTTCCCCTCCTCCAAGATTTATTGAGATATAATTCACATACAACATTATGCAACATTAAGATGTGCAATGTGTTGATCCGATACACTGAAATATTGCAATGTGATTACCACTATAGCAGCTAAATCTTTGTTGCATAATTAGTGTTCTTTTTGTTGTTTTGGCATGTTGACAACTTTTGAGATCTATTCTGTTACCAGTTTTCAAGTATATAATACAGTATTGTTATCTGGAATCACAACGTGCATTCAATCCCTAGAACTTAATCATTTTCTAGCTAGAAGTTTGTACTATCTTCCCATTTTCCCTACATCCTCACCCCCAAATCCTGGTAACCCCCATTCTACTCAACTTCCATGACTTTGGCTTTTTTAGGTCCCACATATAAGTGACATCATACAGTGGCACATTCCTAAGAAATTTGGGGCAAGATTGAGCTTTTTTTTAAGTTTGTTCATTTTGGGGCACCTGGGTAGCTCAGTCGGTGAAATGTCCCACTTCAACTCAGGTCATGATCTTGTAGTATGTGAGTGTGAGTTCTGCATTGGGCTCTGTACTGACAGCTGAGAGACTGGAGCCTACTTTGGACTTCGTGTCTCTCCCTCTCTCTCTCTCTCTCCCTCTCTCTCTCTCTCTCTCTGCCCTTTCTCCACTCGTGCTCTGTCTCTCTCTCTCTCAAAAATAAATACACATTAAAAAAATAAAGTTTATTCTGAGAGACAGCGTGCACGGCAGGGAGGAGGGGCAGAGAGAGGGGGAGGAGAGAGAGAGAATCCCAAGCAGGCTCTGTGCAGAGCCTGATGTGGGGCTTGAACTCGTGGAACTCACCAACCATGAGATCATGACCTGAGCCAAAGTCAAGAGTAAGCTGCTTAACTGACTGAGCCACCCAGGTGTCCCTGGGCAAGATTGAGTTTTACAGAGTGTTATAAAAGGCAAAGAGGAAAAAGGTCCTTTGACTGGGAGGTTGGGAATTTCCTTTTAAGACTGGCAGGTTGGTCTTCTAGGGTAAGGTAAGCTAAAGCGTTAGAGGGTTGTGATTGGTGTGTGTTAGGTTTCCCTGACAGGGAGGCATCTTTCCCAAGTGCAGGCTCACTTAGGTTTAGATCTATGATGTGTGCTGGGCCATGGAGGTGGCCTCCATCTTGAGTCTCAATGTATGAATTAACTTTATATATCTCCATCTGTACCTATGTCTATATATCTATAGATATATCTCACGTCTTCTTTTCCCATTCATTTCCATTCATTTGCTGACAGACTTAGGTTGTTTCCATATTTTGGCTATTGTGAATAATGCTTCAATGAACACAGGAGTCGCCCGTGTGCTTTTATTTCCTCCTAGCATGGATAATGATGACGCCAGCACACTGAACGCTATACTTTCATGGCAATGCAGATTCCAGAATATTAAACTATCTATAAAGAAACCTGCCTGGTTCCAAAAATCCATGAGACTGTGAGCCAACCACTGTTTCAAAAGGTTGATGAGTGGTTCAGTGCATTGCAAGATATCAGTCAAATAATGAGCGCCTAGCTAGTCCTTACGGAGGCACAGTTGAGGAAAGAGGGTGATGGGAAAAGTAATAAGAGACACACAGAATGTGGTCCCTCTCCCCTGTCCTATCTTCTAAAAGATAGGTTTGAACCAAAAATGCTTGAACCTTGAAAGGCCTCACCAAGAGGACCATATGGCCACCATAAGGGAAGCCGAGGGTGGTGGTGGTGATTTTTCCTGCCCAGCACCCTTTCACCTGTCCACTGGTAACAGCACCCTGAACTTCTTTTGAAGCATCTTATCTCCTGTTCCCCTAAGATGCACAGTCTCGTTTTGATAAGAAGGGGCAGGCAAAGCGGCCTGAGCTATGCCACTTGGCATTATCCTCTTGGGAATTCAAATTTTGAGAATAATGCAAGGACACACACACACACCCCTCAACATCAACACAACACAAAGGGCATACTCGTTTGGAGAAGTGGTGATTCAATTCTGCTTCCTGGACCTTCGGATCCTAAAGCTAGCCTGGTTTGTGCCCTTCTGTCTCTTTCTTCAGTGCTGCTTAGATCCTGTGTGATCTGTATGCCTCAACAAATTCATTTTGGGCCTAAGTTGCCCAGTTTCTGCTGCCTGTACCCAGATGACCCTAACTAGTACACCCAGGGTATTATAGTCAATTATTGTATAGACCAGTTAATATTAAACTACTCATATCTCAAGTCACTTTACAGAAGCACTCTGTTGGCCACAAAGGGGAGTGATCAGGTATGATTTAAATAAACCTACTGATCAAAGTATAGGCGGCCCTATTTTTTTAAAGACAGATACCCCCAAAGGCGTGCCTGGGTGGCTCAGTCAGTTAAGCATCTGACTTCAGCTCAGGTCATGATCTCACGGCTCGTGAGTTCGAGCCCTGCGTGGGGCTCTGTGCTGACAGCTCAGAGCCTGGAGCCGGCTTCAGATTCTGTGTCGCCCTCTCTCTCTCTGCCCCTCCCCCACTCACACTCTGTCTCTCCCTCAACAATAAACATTAAAAAAAAATTTTAAGACAGATACCACACTAGAAATGTTCCTCAAACTTTCTTTGCAGTCATTTCATTAACTATACAAAGCACTGAATCAACAATCAGAGGTACTTACTGCTAGACCTCACTTAGCTACAACAAAGCTGTGTATCCTTGGACAAATTACTTCCCCTCTCAGAGCTTATTTCATATCTGTAAAAGTAAGGAGGGGAGGGTCTTTGGGTATTCAAATATTGGAGTTTCTAAAGTTCTAAATTGAAAAAGATGCTTTCATAATTGAAGAGATGTATCTCAAGGCCTGTTTTTCCTGAAAACGGAGATTTCTCTCCTATGGATTGGTAAGATGGAGTTGAGCTCCATCTTGACTCCTTGAGGTAGACATTGTATGGTATGCATGTTAGGGAGGATCCAGCACCTTTCTTGAGGTATGCAGGTGTTAGGCGGGTCACCTGCAATGATCTTACCATTCAGGAGAAGACCCCCAAAGGTCAGGATTATTAAATAGCTCTTCTGTCATTTAACTGAAACCGAGCTATGGACCAACTCCAAAGAGGTCAGCAACAAATGTAATTTATTTGTTAGCCATTAATAAATGAGTTTTAGGTTTGCCATGAATAAAAGAGTTTTGGATTCGGACCTTCAAGGAAACTCTGCATTGAAGAAATATTCATCACAAATTTTATTGGATTTTTTTTGTTGGCAACCTTCAAATTTTATAGTTTCTAGGTTCAGACATATCACTAAAGAAGCACAGAGAAAAAAAAAATACATGTCTCATTTAAAATAAGCAATTTGAGGGGCGCCTGGGTGGCGCAGTCGGTTAAGCGTCCAACTTCAGCCAGGTCACGATCTCGCGGTCCGTGAGTTCGAGCCCCGCGTCAGGCTCTGGGCTGATGGCTCGGAGCCTGGAGCCTGTTTCCGATTCTGTGTCTCCCTCTCTCTCTCTGCCCCTCCCCTGTTCATGCTCTGTCTCTCTCTGTCCCAAAAATAAATAAAAAACGTTGAAAAAAAAATTTTTTTTAAATAAAAAAAATAAATAAATAAAATAAGCAATTTGAGTCCTAAGATGTATTTATCTTTTCATCATGGTTCTTCATCTAAAATTCCTCTGACCTCCAAAAGCAGCCCTCCAAAAGCCGCCCAAACCACAGACTTGCTAAAGGTACTCCTGACCTTCTTCAGCTTTCACTACAGTTCACCCCTTTTGCCATTTAATGACATCATTTTTTGGCCCTGTGGTCAGTGGTGCTGAGTTGAGCAAAAATGGTCAGTTCACATGGTGAAAGAATAAATACCAAAGGATTCAGACCAATTCCATCTAGAGCTAAATTCACCAGACACAATGAGGACACACAATGGGAAAAGTTTACTTCCTCCAAGTATTGGTTGAAAACTTAAACACACAAACTTATAAAACATAAGAAATACTAAGACACTGCCTATATCCACGTAGTTTTTCTTACAAAACTAATTTCAGAACACATTCTTTCCTCAATTACTATCTGCAAAAACTTTATCAGCTGGCATTAAGATTGACATTAAATGAGATAATATATGGAAAGCCATTAGCATGACTTTGGGGCTTTAGAAGAGCTGTCAACTCTTGACCTTTGACACTGAATTTGACACTGTAACGAATTATACTCACATCATTTGATTCTAAACCAGATTCTTGTCCTTTAAAACAGATGCTATCAGGGGCACCTGGGTGGCTCAGTCAGTTAAGTGTCAGTTAAGTTTGGCTGAGTTAACTTCAGCTCAGGTCATAATCTCACAGCTCGTGGGTCTGAGCCCTGCATTGGGCTTTGTGCTAACAGCTCAGAGCCTGGAGCCTGCTTCAGATTCTGTCTCCATCTTGCTCTGCCCCCACCCTCTCTCTCTCAAAATATAAATAAATATTAAAAAATGGAAAAAAAAAAAACCCAGATGCTATCACTATTGCATTTCCCTGTTAAGGAAACTGAGGCTCAGAGAGGCAGAGTATGTGGTCACAGTCACACAGCCAGGGAATGGCAGAAGTAGGGCTCATGTCTAAGTCTCGTAAGGTTCATTCTTTCACCTACCCTGTCATATCATAAATTCACAGTGAATGTGAAGGAAAAGGAAAGTGGACTGTGGTTTCTTGAAAACTTTGAAATGTGACGTATTACGCCATAGGGGGAAAAAGGCATTTTTCCCTAACTGGCATTGTGAGGAATCACTGATGCTATCGTATATACACGTATGACACCTGATGTCTTGTCCATAAGCCACCAGCATACCTCACGATTCCCCATTTGAACTGATAGTCTGGGGTCTCACCGGTGAGGTGGTTTGGAGGGGAAGAGAGGTCATTATCAAAAATGTTGGTGCATTGTCACTGAGAGGTGAAAGCTAGAGGGGTTGTGACCCTAAGCAAACATCTTCTTGGACAGAAATCACCATTGGCTTTGACTAGGGATGCTTCCTTAAGAGGATCCATCTGTGCTGTCTTCTCAGGAGGGGATCACATATTTATCTCCCGAGACTTTGACACAAGCCATTTGTCAGCCATGGTCACACGTGCTTGCTGTTGCCATGCTTTATCCTTTTAGTCAAAGCAATAATTCCTTGTTTTGAGAGAGCAACTGTGGGGTCCCAGGTGTTGGTATTTTAGAAACAAACAGCGGCAGGGACAGCTGTGGTGGCAGATTTCGATTTTTGCAGCCAAGCTGGTGACAGCATAGTATGCCCAATGAAATTAAAGAGTTTCGGATGTGAAGCCTTTGCATCTCCACAATAGTGCCTGATTTGTGATGACCTTTCTCAGAGGGACTCCCTCTGGAACTTACCTTCATTCTGTAGCAGGGAGCTTCCAAGAGTGGCTGCACTAAGGCACTTACTTGCACCTACTGAATGCTGTCATCCTTCAGATTTTCCCGTGGGGAGGCCCTCCGCCATTGTGCCTGTGCTCATCATTATCATTCATCAAAATACACCCATTTTTGTGTCATTTCAAATTCAGTGTGACATTTGCTTTCACTTTCCTTTGTGGGTCAACGTCCTTCTGAGCCTCACAAGTACTGGCTATGGCATAATTACTGCTTTGGCTCATGGTCATTTGCATGTTCTGATTTAATTAAGAGAGGATAATCCAAAGAGGTTTTTATGGAATCTCTTCTTTCTCAGGTAGAAGTGGCAAGAGTTAACAAAAACCAGGCCTCTAAGATTCTTCAATAGGTAGTTACATCAGGACATCAAGAAGCAATTTCAGTTCACTACAGGAGTACTAGGATAATACTTTGATATGTTCACAGTTGAGTCCAATGGTTTTAAAAAATGCTGCTGTGTTCACATTGGGACTTAATTTCTTTTGAGAGTCTTATGAAGCCACGTATCTCTTCTCAAAAAAGATGCAAATATGTTCAAAGTTTTATATGTATTTTCAGGTTTTTATGGATCCAGACACAGCTTTAATGTATGCTCTAGATCCATCCTAAAAGATCTTTTTGTGATAAAAAATGTTCTCTAAATGTACTGTCCAATATGGCAGCCACTAGTCATGTGGCTACGGAGTAGGTAAAATGCAGCAGGTGAAAACGAAGAATCAAATTTTGAATTTAATTAAATTTCAAGAGTCACATGTAAGCTAGTGGTTACTATACAGGGCAGCTACCTAGCTCTGCATTAGCAGTCATTTCCCATCTCCCCCAGTTTCCCTAGCCCTAGGAAACCATTAATGGACTTTTTTCCTCCATAGATTTATCTATTCTGGACATTACATATAAGTGGAATCATACAAGATGTAATCTTTTGCTATTGGCTTCTTTAGATCATTCTTTAAGTGGTTCTTTATAATGTTCAAGTTTATTTATCTCGAGAGAGAGAGAGAGAGAGAGAGAGAATGAGCAGGGAGGGGGTGGAGAGACAGACCAAAGAGAATCGCAAGCAGGATCTCCACTATCAGCATGGAGCCCAATGTGGGGCTTGCCCTCACAAACCGTGAGATCATGACCTGAGCTGAAGTCAGACACTAAACCTACTGAGCCAGCCAGGCACCCCTTTATAATGTTAAGGTCCATCCATGATGTAGTATCAGTGATATTAATCGTGAAATGTAAGTACTCCATTCCTTTAAACGGTTGTTGAATAACATTCTATTATATGAATAGCCCACATTTTGTTTACCCACTTACCAGCTGATCAACATTTGAAATAATGTGGCTACTGTGAATAATGCTGCCATAAACATTCATGTACAAGTATTTGTATGGATGTATATTTTAATTCTCTTGGGTATTCACCGAGAAGTGGAATTGCCAAGCTTTATGATAACTTCATCTATAATATTTTCAGGAACTGACAAAATGTCTTTCTAACTAGCTATACCATTTTATATTCCCACTAGCCAGTTATAAAGGGTACAATTTCTCCACACCCTCACCAACATTTATTTTATTTTAGCCATCCTGGTGGGGATGAAATATGCAGTTTTGGTTTGTATTTCCCTAACAGCTAATGACGCTGAGCATCTTTTCATGTGCTTATTGGCCATTTGTGTATCTCCTTGGGAAAAACATTTGGTCAAGTCCTTTGTCCATTTTTTGATTGGGTTGTCCTTTTATTGTTGAAATTTATGAGTTCTTTATATATTCTGGACAAGTGCCTGATCATACATATATTATTTGTAAATATATTCTCTCATTCTCCGGATTGTCTTTTTACTTTTTAATGGTGTCCTTTGAAACATTAAAGTTTTTCATTTTAGTGAAGTCCAGTCAATCTTTTTTTTTTAATTTGCAATTGAGCTTTTCATATCGAAAAACAAGTTGTCTAATACAAGGTCATGACAATTTATTCCTATGTTTTCTTCTAAAGTTTTATAGATTTAGCTCTTTTACTCCAGTCTATGATCCACTGTGAGCTCATTTTTGTGTAGAGTGAGGAAGGGGTCCAACTTCATTCTTTTGGTTATGGATATCAATTTGTACAAGTACCCTTTCTTGGGATGGCTATTTTCATTTTTCTTTTTATCACTCTTGTCTCCGTTTTCAGCATGTTCCCAAGTGCTGCTGATTCTGCTGCTGCTTGTTCAGAGAACATATGTGGTGATGGTAGGCTCTATTCAACTGCTTCGAATGCCTTTTCCACTTATTTTTTTGTGATCAAATTCAAATGGCCCTTTCCCCAAAACTCCTGTCCCTTGGCCCCCTAGTCAGAGGTGAAAAGAGTTTTTTCCTATAACACCTTCTTCATAGACTAAAGAGACCAAATTCTTTGCCTTTTGTGACTCTATCTCCACTGTCTTGGCTTAGTGTGATAGCTTAGACTAGATGCTTATTAACTATCCTGTAAACCAACAATGATAGTTAACACTTATGTGCATATGATGGGCCCGTGTCAAATGTCTTATAAGACATCATCTCATTTAATCATCATACCAGCCCTATGAGGAAGGTCCTATCACAACCATTTTACAGATGAGAACAGAAAACTTGTCTGTGCTTATTATCAGTTGAGTTTGACCCTGGCTCCCTCAGAAAATTAACTCGGCCTAATTTAACTATAGTAACCAAATCTCTGAGGAATCTAATACATGCTACATTTTATTTGTGTATGCTTCGGCAGCCAGTTAAGAAAAACAGCAAAACACCTTTTCCTCTTTTGCTTGCGTGGGACAGTGAGATCAGTCTGCGGCCACATTGATACTGCTCCTCTAGCCCTGCTCTCACCTCTGCTTGGTCAATGCTTTCATCTCCCATCTTGCATCCTGGCTTCGAGTCCTCTCTTCCATGTTTCCTCTAAAATGTGGAACTGATCCCGCCACTGGTTGAAGTTGTCAGCGATTCCTGGTTGCCCTATAAAATCATACACAGGGGCACCTGGGTGGCTCGGTCAGTTAAGGGTCTGACTCAAGTCATGATCTCACGGTTCATGGGTTCCAGCCCCACGTCGGGCTCTATGCTCACAGCTCAGAGCCTGGAGCGTGCTTCAGATTATGTCTCTCTCTCTCTGTCTCTGTCTCTCTCTCTCTCTCTCTCTGCCTCTCCCCTGCTCATGCTCTGTCACTCTCTCTCTCTCAAATATAAACATTAAAAAAATTAAAATAATATCCAAAATAATTAGTTCAGCATATGATCCTCCTGTATACAACTTGTCTAGCATTTCTTCCTGCTATATACTTTACACTGCCGTACTTCTGGAATCTAGAATGACTACCCATTCCCTCAACAGAACAAACTTTACTCCTTTGGGTCTTTGCAAAATCTCTTCCCACTGTTCTCAACTGTCCTTATCAACCTGTCCCTTACCCACCCATTCTTCAGGACTCAGTTCCTACCAACTCTACTGAGAAAAAACGCCAGTGCACCCTGTGACGACTTCTTTTTGCACTTCTTTAGGATTATACACAGACACAGTTGGCAAATTTTCTAATAATCTATTTATATGTCTTCATTGGGGGATTATGAGCTCCTCAAGGGTAAGAAATGTCTCATCTTCATATCTGCAGCATCCGGCACAGGACTTGTCCGTCAATAGATGTTGGTAAACAAACCGATTTTATCAAAATACGAATGGTCTGGGACTAAGACACCAGCTTTTAACCTTATCTACAAAAAGAATTCTTTCACCTGCGTTCCCACAGCCCTCCGTGTGACCAGTTTCTACAGTAAATATCACATCTGCCGTGAACTTGCGTTGTATTTGTGCACGGGACTGTGCGCTCCGCAGAGGGGCTGGGGTCACAGCACTTCCATCTGTGCAGCCCTTGGCTCACATAGAATATTGTCTTGCACACAGAAACCATTCTGTAAAGGTCTGCAGAACTGAAATGAGTTTAAGTAGCTTCTCAGGTTTTAGCCAAGCTATTACAAAGCCTCCCACTACTCTGGGGAAACAATTATCTCTAACACAGGAGTGAAGGATGTATTGCAAGGCTCTTTGATGTTTCACACTCTCACATTCCTCTGGCAGAAGAGGTCTTCAAACAGATGGGCGTACTGTCTACTCTGATTACACTGGTCAACACCTGACCCAGATAACAGCAATACAAGGGATATAAAAAGAGGGGAGTCTTTTTAGAAGGCAGAAGTCAATGGAAGAAGTAGTAATAGTTCATAGAGTGAAATGCATTTCCATTAAGACAGTGTTCCTATTTCTACCCTCTTTTTCTTTTGTTGTATCAGAAATGAATTCGTGGGTGCATATCAGACCATGGCTCTTTTTTTTTTTTTTAATTTTTTTTTAACGTTTATTTATTTTTGAGACAGAGAGAGACAGAGCATGAATGGGGGAGGGTCAGAGAGAGAGGGAGACACAGAATCGGAAACAGGCTCCAGGCTCCGAGCCGTCAGCCCAGAGCCCGACGCGGGGCTCGAACTCACGGACCGCGAGATCATGACCCGAGCCGAAGTCGGACGTTTAACCAACTGAGCCACCCAGGCGCCCCAGACCATGGCTCTCTTAAATGACTTCTTCACATAACAGGCTCTGGCTACTTCACACTTACTCTTTCTCATGCACCAATCTGCAAATACTTATTCACCATCAGCTAAGCATGAAGGACTGTGTTAGGCACGAGTAGGACAAGAGATTAGGTAGGAAAAAAATACAGAATCCGAAAACACTATTGGGTACTTGAAAGTATCTTCGATATAAAATTCAAGGAAGAGCGTATGGAAGCAGCAAGATTCATACCAGTAACTACTATAGGTCATATGGGTTTTTTAATTCAAACTTGCTGCCGGATATTGCAAAATCAATGGCTGAGATAATTCTAATCGTTATATATGATCAACATTTGCTTTTCTAATTGAAATGAATATACCTGCTCCTAGGATGAAGACAATACATTAATATGGCCATTGCCCTGTTCACCGACCTCATCTCCTACCACACTCCTCCCCTTCTCCATGCACCTAGCTGCACTGGACTTGGTTCAGAGTCTTGGACGCTTTCTTCTTCTGTGATAAAGTTTGCTTATACTATTCCTTACGCCTGGAACATTGTTATTTCCCTTCCCGCATGGACACGAGTAACTCGTGTTTATCCTTCATGTACCAGCTCAATGTCAACTCCTCAAAAGTGTCACTTCCATGACTTACAGCTTGTATCTTTGTCTTACACACTCTCCCAGTACCATATACCTCTCCTTCAGGATATTTACGGCAGCTGCAATTTTGTTTTCTTAAAAAATCTTGTTCTTGTTTGCTAATCTGCCTGTCACTTCTACACTACAAGCCCCATGAAAGCAGGGGTATGATTTCTTTTTGTTTATCACTGGCTCCTCACTGCTCCACAAAGTGCAGAGATGGTGCTCCATAAAAACACTGTGGGAGAAATGAATACAAAGTAAGTTGAGGTGTCATGGAAAATAAAGTTACTCTAGTGATTAGTGTTATTACATTAGAGTTTAGAAATGATTCTATGTTAGCAGATAGATATAAAAAAGTGTGAAATGCATGACAGAAAAAAGAAACTATGGAACAGGATTGTTGGAGAAGAATCTCACAGGAATATTTTCAAAGATACAGATTTAATGTGAATTCTGAAAACATGAAGAATGATAAGACCAGATGCCTTTATACATAAAGGGAAATAATGGATAAATTATAACAACCTTCCCCAAAATCTGTGATGTAAGAAAAACGTGGGCCACAGACCTTTCAAACTCTGAGGATAAGGAAGTAATAACACAGGCAAAACGTGTTCGCATTTATGGTAGAAATGTAAGACTTTTCTAGGACTGAGAGAGACACCAGAGAACAACAACAACAAAAACTACTTTGGAGATCAGTCAATCAAAACTCCATCTGAATCCACCATGGAGATTTCCCCAACATGAACTATGAAATAAGCACATAAATTAAGCATCCGAAAGTGAAGTGAGGGTGTGGGTATGTGGAAACAAAAAACCGTGATTAATACATCCGTCAAAAATTAGAACGCTGTGCCAGTTGGTGATTTGCCTTAAAATTCTCTCCCTGAGAGGTCATGTTGCAAAAGATGCCAGTTGTTCAGTTTGACATAACCATTTGTTTTTGGAGGGCCATCTAGAATTGGGTCTTAGTCTATACTGAGAGAAATAAGAAAATCACTTCTTTCTTAACCTCGAAGAAGCCTGTGAGCTGCCCTGTGATATGCACGGTCCAGTGGAATACTTAGATCCATAAACAAATTCTCCTTTATGAAAACACCGTTTAGAAAGCTTTTGGCCTAGAGGTGGGATAGAAGTGTTTTCCAAACGGGACTACCCAAATCTACATGGACCTAGCACAAAAGACCTGGCTCCCTCAGCAATTATGGAATCCCTGAAAAGAACAGGCTTGCATTCTAATGATCTAAATGCTTAGACAGCAAGAAGTTCAGGGGATTGCCATAATGTGAAGTTCCCAGGCCTATGGAAACCGACATGCTTTGAAATAAAATTCTAAATTGTTTTCTCTGCCTCTGCTCATCTTTATCTTCCATTGCTCCCTAATTCCTGGTACCATGCGTTTTCCTGGCTATGTTAAGTGGCGGACTCCTCTGCAACATGACTCTTGTGAAGGGCCCATGATTAATTATGGAAGAGACTAAAGCTTGGATAATCAATTGTGTAATGCACCTGTTCATAACCAATTTCATGGTTGTTTTCACCCTCTCAATGGCACATGGCCAACTTCTTCAATGATTTTGGTAAACTTGGACATGTGGGGTCTACAAAAAAATCCTCTGGGCATAAGGTCAGTAGTAATGGAGAGTTACTTGGCTAACAATATTTAATGGAACAGCAGAGAAACTCTTCTTAAAGAAAATTTGGCAATAGTCACCAAGCATCAGGAAATGTTCATAGCTTTTGACACACAATTAACATCTTTTAAAAAAAAAAAACTCTAAAGAAATAACCCACATACTGAGAAAAACTATATATACAAATATATGTAGTACTGCATTTTTATTATAGCAAAGAAATAGAAACAAATCAAATGGCTAAGAGAGGAACTGTCCAATAAAATGTGGTATCTCCACTTGTGGAAATTAAGTGGCTGTCATCAATGGCAGTAATCAAGACCAGGAAGCAAAATGAAAAAAAAAAAAATCACTCAGGATTAAAGTAGGGGAAAAAAACAGAATAAAAAATTAAATACAATTTAAATAAAAACTAAGAAAACTAAATGTTGAACTTAAGAAAATTAAATGTATATATAAATTATAAATCACATGATATACACATAATAAAATGCAAGCAGGAAGCACATTAAATTGTCCCCAGGAGTTTTTCAATTGTAGCATTGCTAGCTCTTTTAATCTTCATCTATATTTTCCAAATGTACAGTTTTGTGAGTGTGATTGTCGAAGAGCACTTCACAGAGATCTATTTCATATACTATAAAATTCTTATTTTTCAGGGTACAACTCCGTGGTTCTTAGCATATTCACAGAGTTATGCAACCATTACCACTAATTCCAGAACATTTTCATAAGCCCTAAAAGAAACTTGGTACCCTTTTGCAGTCATTCCCCATCTGCCCTCCCTCTAGCCCATGGCAACCACTAATCTGCTTTGAATCTATAGAGATATGCCCTTTCTGGAGATTCTACATAAATGGATTCATACCACACAGCCCTTTGTGGTTGGCTTCTTTCCCTTAGCTTAAGGTTCATCCATGTTGTGGCATGTGTTGGCACTTAACTCCTTTCATGGCTGAATAACATTCCATTTTATGGATGTACCACATTTCTCTATTTTTTATTAAATGATTAGGGTTACTTCTACTTTTTGGCTATTATGAATAACGCTGCCATGAACATCAACTACAGGTGATTGTTTCTATCATGGGTATATTCAGGGGTAGAATTGCTGGGTCATAAAGAAACTCTATGTTAACTTTTTTGATGAACTGCCACACTCTTTTACTCAAGCAGTGGCACCATTTCACAATCCCTGCGAGCAATGTGTGAAGGTTCCAATTTCTTCACATCCTTTTCAACATTTGTTCTGGTCTTTTTTTTTTGTTTGTTTTAGCCATTCTAGTGAGTGTAAAGTGGTATCTCAATGTCTTTTTGAAATGCATTTCCTTAATGTTTAATGATGCTGAGCACTTTTGCATGTGCTTATTATCCACCTGTATGTCTTCTTTGGAGAAATGTCTATATCCATCCTTTACCCATTTGGGGGGGGGGAACAGTTATTTACAGGGTTATTCACAGCTTTATCGTTGCATTTGAAGAGCCCTTTTTGTGTTTTTCATCCAAGTTCCTTATCAAATATGTGATTTGCAAATATTTTTTCCATTCTGTGAGTTAGATTTTTCACTTTCTTCTTTTTAAAAATGGATTTATTTAAATTCAAATTATTTAACATACAGTGTAGTAATGGTTTCAGGAGTAGATCCGGGTGATTTATCACTTCCATGTAACACCAAGGGCTCATCGCAACAAGTGCCCTCCTTAATGCCCATCACCCACCTGCCCCATTCCTCTACTCATCTCCCTTCCAGCAACCTTCTGTTGTTCTGTGTTTAAGAGTCTCTTATGGCTTCCTTCCCTCTGTTTTTATCTCCTTTTTCCTTCCCTTCCCCTATGTTCAACTGTTATATCTCTTAAATTCCACATATGAGTGAAATCATATATTTGTCTTTCTCAGACTGACTTATTTCACTTAGCATGATGCACTCTAGTTCCATCCACATAGTTGCAAACGATAAGATTTCATTCTTTTTTGATCACCACACACACACACACACACACACACACACACACACACACCATCTCTCCTTTATCCATTCATCCATTGATGGACATTTGGGCTCTTTCCATAATTAGGCTATTACTGATAGTGCTGCTATAAATATTGGGCACATGTGTCCCTTCAAATCAGCATCTTTGTATCCTGTGGATAAATACCTCATAGTGCAATTGCTGGGTTGTAGGGTAGTTCTATTTTTAACTTTTTGAGGAACCTCCATACTGTTTTCTAGAGTGGCTGCATCAGTTTGCATTCCCACCAACAGTGTGAAAGTGTTCCCACTTCTCCACATCCTCGCCACTATCTGTTGTTTTCTCAGTTGATCATTTTAGTCATTCTGATGGATGTGAGGTAGTAAGTATCTCATTGTGGTTTTGATTTGTATTTCTCCAATGATGAGTGATGTTGAATGCCTTTTTATGTGCCTGTTAGCCATCTGGATTTCTTCTTTGCAAAATGTCTATTCATGTCTTCTACCCATTTCTTCACTGGATTTTTTGGGTGTTGAGTTTGAAAAGTTCTTTATAGATTTTGGACACTAACCCTCTGTCTGATATGTCATTTGCAAATATCTTCTCCCACTCTGTCAGTTACCTTTTAGTTTTGTTTATTGTTTCCTTCACTGCACAGAAGCTTTTTTATCTTGATAAGGTCCCAATAATTCATTTTTGCTTTTATTTCCCTTGCCTCCAGAAGTAAGTCTAGTAAGAAGTTGCTACCGTTGGGGTCAAAGAGGTTGCTGCCTGTGTTCTCCTCTAGAATCTTAGTGATTTCCTGTTCCACATTTAGGTCTTTCATCCATTTTGAATTTATTTTTCTGTATGGTGTAAGAAACCGGTCCAATTTCATTCTTCGGCATGTCGCTGTTCAGTTTCCCAGCATCATTTGCTGAAGATACTATCTTTTTTCCTTTGGGTACTCTTTCCTGCTTTGTCAAAGATTAGTTGGCCAAATATTTGTGGGTCCATTTCTGGGTTCTCTGTTCTGTTCCACTGATCTATGTGTCTGTTTTTGTGCCAATGCCATACTGTCTTGATGATTACAGCTTTGTAATACAGCTTGAAGTCCAGAATTGGGATGCCTCCAGAGTTGTTTTTCTTTTTCAATATTACTCCAGCTATTTGGGGTCTTTTGTGGTACCACACAAGTTTTAGGATTGTTTGTTCTAGCATTGTAAAGAATGCAAGTGTTGTTGGGTTTTTTTAATGTTTATTTATTTTGAGAGAGAGAGAGGGAGAAACAGAGAAGGAGACAGAAAGGGAGGGAAGAGGTACAGAGAGAGAATACAAAGAGAATCCCAAGCAGGCTCCACAATGCCATCGTGGACCTCGATGCAGAACTTGAACTCATGAACCATGAGATCATGACCTGAACCAAGATCAAGAGTCAATGCTTAACCAACCCAAATGAGCCACCCAGGCCCCCCAGATGCTAGGGTTATTTTGATAGGTATTGCACTGAATGTGTGTCGATTGCTTTGGGTAGCATAGACCTTTTAACAATATTCATTCTTCCAATGAATGAACATGGAATGTTTTTCATTTTTTTGTGTGTGTGTCTTATTCAATTTCTTTCATAAGCTGTCTATATTTTTCAGCATACAGATCTTTTACCTCTTTGTTTAGGTTTATTTCTAGGTATCTTATGGTTTTTGGAACTGTAAATGGGATCAATTCCTTGATTCTCTTTCTGCTGCTTCATTATTGGTGTACAGAAATACAATTAATTTCCATGCATTGATTTTATAACCTGTGACTTTGCTGATTTCATGTATCAGTTCTAGCAGTTTCTGGTGGTCTTTAGGGTTTTCCATGTAGAAGAATATCGTGTCATCCGTGAAGAGTCAAAGTTTGACTTATTCTTTGCCAATTTGTATGCCTTTTACTCCTTTTTGTTGTCTGATTGGCTAGGACTTCTACTACTACGTTGAACAATAGTGGTGAAACAACATCCCTGTAATGTTCCTGATCTTATGGGAAAGCTCTCAGTTTTTCCCCCTGAGGATGATATTAGTGATGGGTCTTTCACATATGGCCCTTATGATGTTCAGGTATGTTTGAGGAATTTTATCAAGAAAGGATGCTGTATTTTGTCAAATGCTTTTCTTCCATCAACTGAGAGGGTAATATGGTTCTTATCCTTTCTTTTATTAATATGATGTATTACGTTGGCTGATTTGTGAATATTGAACCAGCTCAGCAGCCTAGGAATAAATCCCAATTGATTGTGGTGAATAATTCTTTTAATGTACTGTTGAATTTGATTTGCTAGTATCTTACTCAGAACTTTTGCATCCATGTTCATCAGGGATACTAGCCTGTAATTCTCCTTTTTAGTGTGGTCTTCGGTTTTGGAGTGAAGGTAATGCTGGCTTCATAGAATGAGTTTGGAAACTTTCCTTCCACTTCGATTTTTTGGAACAGTTTGAGGAGAATAGGTATTAACTCTGCTTTAAATGTCTGGTAGAATTCCCCCGGGAAGCCATCTGGCCCAGGACTTTTATTTGTTGGGAGATTTTTGATAACCGATTCAATTTCTTTGCTGGTTATGGGGTGGTTCAATTTTTCTATTTTTTTCTGTTGCAGTTTGGGAGTGTGTGAATGCCTACAAATTTTTCCATTTCTTCCAAACTGCCCAGTTTGTTGGCATATAATTTTCATAGTACTCTCTTCTAATTGTATTTTTGTGGTGTTGGCTGTGATCTCTCCTCTTTCATTCATGAATTTAACTATTTGGATCCTCCTTTTCTTTTTGTTAAGTCTGGCTAGTGGGTTATCAATTTTGTTTATTCTTTTAAAGAAGCAGCATTTAGTTTCATTGATCTATTCTACTGGTTGTTTTTTTTTTATTAAAATTTTTTTTAACATTTATTTATTTTTGAGACAGAGAGAGACAGAGCATGAACAGGGGAGGGTCAGAGAGAGAGGGAGACACAGAATCTGAAACAGGCCCCAGGCTCTGAGCTGTCAGCACAGAGCCCGACGCGGAACTCAAACTCACGGACCGTGAGATCATGACCTGAGGTGAAGTTGGCCGCTTAACGCACTGAGCCACCCAGGCGCCCCTCTACTGGTTGTTTTTGTTGTTGTTTGTTTCTGTATCACTTATTTCTGATCTTTATTATTTCCCTTCTGCTTGCTTTAGGCTTTACTTGCTGCTCCTTTTCTAGCTCCTTTAGGTATAAGGTTAGGTTGTATATTTGGCACATTTCTTGCCTCTTGATATAGGCCTGAATTGCAATGCACTTTCCTCTTACAACTGCCTTTGTTGCATCCCAAAGGGTTTGGACTGTCGTGTTTTCATTTTCATCGGCTTCCGTGTTTTTTTTTTTATTTCCTCTTTAATTTCCTAGTTAACCCATTCATTCTTCGGTTGTATGGTCTTTAACATCGATGTATTTGAGAGCTTTCCAAATTTTTTCTTGTGGTTGGTTTCAAGTTTTTATAGCATTGTGATCTGAAAATATGCATTGTATGATCTTGATCTTTTGGTACCTTTTGAGGGCTGATTTGTGATCCAGTATGTGATCTCTTCTTGAGAATATTCTATGTGCACTTGAGAAGAACGTGTATTCTGCTCCTTTAGGGTAAAATATTCTGAACATAACTGTTAAGTCCATCAAGTCCAGTGTGTCATTCAAAGCCACTGTTTCCTTGTTAATTTTCTGCTTACGTTATCTGTCCATTGTTGTAAGTGGAGTGTTAAAGTCCCCTACTATTATTGTATTATTATCAATGAGTTTCTTTTTGTTTGTGATTAACTGATTTATATATTTGGGCGTTCCAAGTTGGGGGCATAAATATTTATAATTGCTAGCTCTGCTTAGCTAGACTCCTTAATTATGATATAATGCCCTTCATCTCTTGTTACAGTCTTTGTTTTAAAATCTAGTTTGTCTGATAGAAGTATGGCTTTCTTTTGACCTCCATTAGCGTGATAGATGGTTCTCCATCCCCTCACTTTCTTTCTTTTTTTTTTTTTTCTGGTGCAATAGAGATGTGGGGTTTTTTTGTTTTTTTTTTTCCAATATATGAAATTTATTGTCAAATTGGTTTCCATACAACACCCAGTACTCATCCCAAAAGATGCCCTCTTCAATACCCATCACCCACCCTCCCCTCCCTCCCACCCCCCATCAACCCTCACTTCTCAGTATTTAGGAGTCTCTTATGCTTTGACTCTCTCCCACTCTAACCTCTTTTTTTTTTCCTTCCCCTCCCCCATGGGTTTCTGTTAAGTTTCTCAGGATCCACATAAGAGTGAAAACATATGGTATCTGTCCTTCTCTGTATGGCTTATTTCACTTAGCATCACACTCTCCAGTTCCATCCACGTTGCTACAAAGGGCCATATTTCATTCTTTCTCATTGCCATGTAGTACTCCATTGTGTATATAAACCACAATTTCTTTATCCATTCATCAGTGGATGGACATTTAGGCTCTTTCCATAATTTGGCTATTGTTGAGAGTGCTGCTATAAACATTGGGGTACAAGTGCCCCTATGCATCAGTACTCCTGTATCCCTTGGGTAAATTCCTAGCAGTGCTACTGCTACGTCATACGGCAGGTCTATTTTTAATTTTTTGAGGAACCTCCACACTGTTTTCCAGAGCAGCTGCACAAGTTTGCATTCCCACCAAAAGTGCAAGAGTGTTCCCGTTTCTCCACATCCTCTTCAGCATCTATAGTCTCCTGATTTGTTCATTTTGGCCACTCTGACCGGCATGAGGTGGTATCTGAGTGTGGTTTTGATTTGTATTTCCCTGATGAGGAGTGACGTTGAGCATCTTTCCATGTGCCTGTTAGCCATACATCCATCCCCTCACTTTCAATCTGCAGGTATCTTTAGGTTTAAAATAAGTCTCTTGTAGGCATCATATAAATGGATCTTGTGTTTCATTCATTCTGATACCCTACACCTTTTGATTGGAACATTTAGTCCATTTACATTCAGAGTGATTATTAAAAGATATGTATTTAGCGTCATTGTGTTACCTGAGGAGGTAGTGTTTCTTGTGATGTTCTCTGGTCCTTTGTAGTCTTTGTTCCTTTGTTGTTGTTGTTGTTGTTGTTGTTGTTGTTGTTGTTGTTGTTGTTTTCCTCCACTCAGAGAGCTCCCCTTAAAATTTCTTGCAGGGCTGGTTTAGTGGTCATGAACTCTTATTTTTTGTTCATCTGGGAAACTCTTTATCTCTCCTTCTATTCTGAATGACAGCCTCACTGGATAAAGAATTCTTGGCTGCATATTTTTCCTATTCAGCACAATGAATATTTCCTGCCACTCCCTTCTAGACTGCCAAGTTTCAGTAGGCAGGTCTGCTACTACCCTAATGTGTCCACCCTTGGGTTAAAGACCTTTTGTCTCTAGTTGTTTTCAGAATTCTCTCTTTATCTTTGTATTTTGCAAGTTTCACTATGATATATGTTGTCATAGGGGGGTCCTCTTTGCCTTGTGGATTTGAATGCCGGTTTCCCTGTCCAGATTAGGGAAGTTCTCAACTATAATTTGTTCAAATAAACTTTCTGCTACTTTTTCCCCAATCTTCCTCTTCTGGAACTCCTATTATACAAATATTGTTTCATTTCATGGAATCATCTTAGTTCTCTAAGAGCCCCTCATGACCTAATAATTTCCTTGCCCTCTTTGTTTCAGCTTCATTATTTTTCATAATTTCACCTTCTTTACCACCTTTTCTTTCCTCTGCTCTTTCAACCCTCATTGTCACCGTATCCAGTTTGTTTTGCATCTCTGTTATAACATTCCTTATTTCATCCTGACTAGTTCTAAGGTCTTTGATCTCTGCAGCAAGGGCTTCTCTGGTGTTTCCTATGTTTTTCTTCAAGCCCAGTTAGTAGTAGTCTTTGGTGTTGTTCTAAATTCTTGTTCAGATGTATTGTTTATATCTGTTTCGAGGAAGTCCCTGGCTATGATTTCTTTGTGGCCTTTCTTTTAGGGAAAATTCCCCTGTCTTGTAAGTTAGCTAAGTTTCTGTCCCTTGCGTGTTTTAAAGCATGTTATGCTTCCCACACCTGAAAGTGCTGCTGTATTAAAAAGGGGTCATACACTGTCCAGGGCCTGGCACTCCAGGAAGTGTTTCTGCTGCATGCTGTGTGCACTCTGCTGCTGTGTTTTGGCTGCTCTTTCCCACTGGTCAGTCCTCTGCAAAGCCCCTCCTTGCTTGCAGTGGTGGAGGGTTAAGACCTTTAACTAGGGTTTTTTTAGTTTGTTTGTTGAAGTAACCCTGAAGAAAAGGGGGGGGGGGGTGTAGGAAACCTGATCCCAAAAAGAAGAGAAAAGGAAAGGGAACAACAACAACAAACAGAATCAAAAAACTATAGGGCTGATTCCAAAGAAAAAGAAATGAAAAAAAGAAAGAAAAAAGGAAAGAGAGAAGAATAAAAAAAGTCTGATCCAAAGAAAAAAGAAAATGAAAAACAAACAAACAAAGAAACTATGAGCCTGATTCCAAGGGGAAAAAAAAGAAGAGAAAAGGAAAAAATAAAGAACTGTAGGTGTCATTCTGAAGCACTCAGTTTTTAGCTCGTGGTGCAGGGGGGAGGCTGGCTGTGCTGGTTTGGAGCCTAGGCCTGCCGCATTGGCTCAGAATCCGTCTTGACCCAGTAAATAAACAGTTGCTAGGCTTGGGGGGTGTGGTGTGGTATAAGTGGGTCCCACCTCCCCTGGGGACCATTGTGCTGCTCTCTGAAGTCTCCCTATGTTGGTGTTGGGGGGAAAATGGCAACACACCCCATCTCTTGTCCCCGGAGCAGGGATCTCAATCCCCGCTGTTCAGGCTGCCCTCACAGAAGATCACGGGCAGTCACCTTGCCCTGTGCCACAAAAATTCTCCTGAGTTTTTTCTTTGGCGTGTGGCTGGAATTCAAAACCCAAGGACTTAAAGGGCTTGGCACAGTGCAGATCCACCCACTCCTATGGAGTACAGCCTCTCCACCCTGCTGATGAAAGGCCTTTGGCTGGCACCTGCAGTGTCTTTTGTCCTTGGGGATGCAATAAATCTTCCAAAAGTATTCCAGGAAGGGGACTATTCTGTCCCAGTGCACCCTGGAGATCACTACACAATGCTCTGCACTCTGGGGCCAGCTCCCTTCTCCCCAGGAATGCATGCCATAGCTCCCCTCTGGAGAAAGTCGCACACTTCCAAAACCTGAGAGTTTAACCTCCAAATGCTGTTTGCAAAGAAGAACTGGGGCACTCAGTACTTCTCACTCCCTAGCTTGAGGCCCAGAGAGATATTTCCTTCTTGTGTGAACTTGATGCTGCACTTACTCAACCCCTCTTTCTCTCCCTTTGTCTCTCCACGGAAGGATCTCCTCCCCCCTAAGCCACATGGTGCCACCATTTTTTTCTCTCCCCCAACTTACTTTCATGTACCACACATCTGCCAAACTGTCTCCCTCCAACTGTGGAGATCCTTCTGCCAGTCCACAGATTGATTTCCTGGGTGTTCCAAGTGATCTGACCTCAATACAACTATGTTTGAGGGGCAAGAAAAGCCCAGAGTCCCCCTACTTCAATGGTATTTTAACTCTTCCCTTACTTTCTTGATAATGTCCTTTGAAGGCCCAATATTTTTCATTTTGATTTTCTATTTATCTATTTTTTTGTTACTTGTGTTTTTAATGATGTGTCTAAGGAACCATGCCTGATACAAGGTCATAAAGATTCACTCCTATGGCTTTTTTTGAAATTTTTACAGTTTTAGCTCTTAAATTTAGATACATCATACATTTTGACTTAATTTTTACGTGTTGTATGAGGAAGGGGTCCAACTCCATCATTTTATATGTGGATATTCAATTGTCCCAGTACAGTGTGTTGAACAGATTATCCTTTTCCTATTGTATTTTCTTGGCATGTTTGTCAAAAATCCAAGGACTATAAATGAAAGGGTTTACTTCTGGATTTTCAACTATATCCCACTGATCACTATGTCTATCCTTATGAAACAGCACACTGTCTGTAACAATGTAGCTGTATATTAAGTTTTGAAATTGTGAAATATGAATTCTCTAACTTTGGTCATTTCAAATATTGTTTTAGCTATTCTGGATCCTTGCAGTTTAAGCAAATTTTAGAATAAGGTTAGAAATTTCTGCAGAAATGGCAGCTAAAATATTGACAGCAATTCCAGTCAATATACAGGTCAGTTTGTCAGAGTACTACCACCTGAACAATATTAAGTGAATCCATGAATCTAGAATATTTTTTCCATTTCTTTTCAGCTTCTGAATTTCTTTGAATGATTTCTTGTAGCTTTCAGTATACAAGTTTTGTATACTTTTGGTAAATGTATTTCCAGGCATTTTTATTCTTTTTGATTCGATTACAAATGTTTTCTTAGTTTCATTTTTGGATTGTCAGTTGGTATTGGACAGAAATGTAATTAATTCTTGTATTTTGATCTTGTGCTCTATAAGCTCACTGAAATTCTTGGGTGTGTGATTTTAAAATAAAAATTAACCATCTAAGAAGGAGGGAGTTAGAGTCCCCTTAACTCTTGCACAAAGGATGTGGATACTCTGGGAATCATCACCTACAAAGATGCTGCCTCCTGGCATCAGAAGTAAGTGGGAGCCAAGGAAGCTCATTGTGCTGACATGACGGTATACCCAGATGGTGTATCTAGAGAGAGTGGATAAAAATAATAATGTAATTTGTGCTCTTTACTGAATATTTGTGTCCCCATGGAAGTCTGTATGTTGAAGACCTAATCCCCAATGTGATGGTATTTGCAAGTGGTGCCTTTGGAGGGTAATTAGGGTTAGAAGAAGTCATAATGGTAGAGCCCACATGATGGGTTCAATGTCCTTACAAGAAGAGAAAGAGACCAAACTTCTCTCTCTGCCATGTGAAAACACAATGAGGAAAGTGGCCATCTCCAAATGAAGATGCGGGCTCTCACCCCACACTGCCTCTTAGACTTCCCAGCATCCATAAATGTGAGAAATAAATTGTTGGCTAGCCAGTTAGTTATGTGTTACTGTATGGTTGAAACTTTAAGAAAGTTTACCAAGTTGAAACTTGTTCAGAGAATCAAAGTGCCAGGCAAGTGAGATGACCCTGCACCCTCCCTGAAAGCTTTCTGGACTGCTGGCAGCTCTCAATTTGGCTGTTAATGATACATGAACAGAACATGAGACCTAGAATGTGACAGGGAAGGGAGAGAGAAACAAGACCCTCCAAAAAACTGGGCCCTCAAAGGGTCTAACAAAGGGGACAAATAATCTTTACCCACCAGGCCAGTTAAGTGACAAGGGAGCTTCATTCTATATCTTGGTTTTAACTGGGAAAAGTAAAATTAAAGTTTCCATGGGGCGCCTGGGTGGCGCAGTCGGTTAAGCGTCCGACTTCAGCCAGGTCACGATCTCGCGGTCCGTGAGTTGGAGCCCCGCGTCAGGCTCTGGGCTGATGGCTCGGAGCCTGGAGCCTGCTTCCGATTCTGTGTCTCCCTCTCTCTCTGACCCTCCCCCGTTCATGCTCTGTCTCTCTGTCCCAAAAATAAATAAAAAACGTTGAAAAAAAAAATTTTTTTTTAAAAAATTAAAGTTTCCTGAGATAAATCAGAACTCTGAATTTAGACCCCTTGTGGCTTTAGGGGTGTATATTTCAATTCAAATATATATAATTCAAATATAACAGGAACCCTCCCAACTAAGATAGGAAACAGAAACCTGTATGGTCCAGTGATGCTCTAGGTCTGCCAGTGAGACGGGACTAAAAAATCCACCTTGAGATGATACTTTGGTTACGCAGGCCACCACATGGAATTCACATACACATACATAAAACAAACCCAAGGTGATACAAATATACAGCCACACCTAACGAAACATAAGAAAAACGGATCCATCCTGAAAAGAACCAGCAAACAGAAACTGTAACACAAAAGCAAAACAGAGGGATAAGAACCACGAGGACTCCTGATTAGGCTATTCTAGGATAGAGAAAGCAAATCAGATACATGAAATCAAATATCAAATATACTGAAAATGAATTCAGGGATAAAACAAGGAATAAAATTCAAAAGGAAAACAGTTAATTCGCCAAGAAACACCAAGAGTATGTGAGCTACACCCCAGTTAAAGACAGGAGAGTAGGTTCCTAACAAGATGGAGAGAGTGGACAGCAGTGGGTGGATAGAGAGGGAAAGCCATCAGGGCTTATGAGAATGTATCTGTTTCTCCGCAGTAATGTTTAAGCAGTTCATGTTTAAGAAACACAATGGGCTTTTTCGTCAATGGCATTGTACTTAAATACTGATTGATGCTCTTACTCCAAATAACTCAAACAGCATTTCTTCAGCCATTAGCAATGAGTTCTATAATTAGACCATCATAAGAGATGCTGGATCAGAAGTCAGAACGGGTTAAGCAGGTGTCATAGCCACTGAGTTCCTCATGCTTTGGGCATCACATACCACTGACACTGCTCCCTCACTCCTTCTAATGACCCACTTTACCTCGGCTCTGAATACCGCTGGCTGAATCGAATCTATTTTTACCTTGTTACTTTCTATTTTAGAGAATAAATAAGGCATAGACAGTGCTCTATTTTTGAGTACTTTCCTCTCTTAGAAGCTGGTACCGAGTCTCCCAACTTGGAAACATTCAGATTTCTATCTCAGATATTTTTGTATTTCTACAATCGATGGAGGTCTTCAATGACAGTGATCTGTGTACAGTGATTTATAACCCTTTTTGGCTATTCAGGTCTTTGTCAATGTAAATCTGCAGGGTTTTTTTTCCTTTCTTTTTGTACTGTGAATGCTACCGCTTTGTTTCTTACATCCTCTTTCCTTCCAAAGTCATTCAAATCATTACTTTCTGCTCCACTTAAAAAACAAAAGACAGAACAAAACAAAACACCGGTTATTCTTTAAGAAGCTTATGGTTGCTTGCGAATGCATGAAATGTATTTATTCCTTTAGAGAAAACCTAAAACCCCAAATGTTAATTACTGGACAAATCTTAGAGTTAATCCATAAGCGAGATTCCAAGTGTTTACATTCGCACTTTATTGTTCTTAGAAATGTCCCCAGAACAGTTCAAATTAATAGCTCCTCACAGTTGGTTTCCTTATACTTTAGATGAAGACAAAATATGTTCTTTCTCCTTAAAAGATGCTAAATTTGTGAAGAGTTACAATCCATACTTTTTTTCCCAGATACTTGATTTGCTAATTTAAAAAAAATATGCCCCAGAAGCTTATCATGTGCCAGTGATCGAGCACTTTACTGTTGGATATCTTCCTCTCCAGAGCTAGATTTGCTGAAGAACACTTCTGCCCATGGGGCAGGCAAGTCAGGCATTAGGGAGCATTTACCAACTTCCCCTGCTGTAAAATCATTAGAAGTCACCAAGCTTTCTACTTACAACTGAGTCCTTTCTTAATCCAACAAAAAGTGGTCCTATTCTGCCAGAGAAGGGCCTGGGTCTTCATGAATCACTTCCTTTATTGGGCCTGTGACTGCATCTGTTGGGCCAGTTGGTTTGAGACTGCAAAAATAGGGGCACCTGCCTAATTATGCTAAAACAAAACATAGTTCTTTCAATTCTCCATTTAAAAATAGCTTGTATGAAGAACTTCTAGAAGGATGGAGAGTAAAAGCCTCTGAAAATCTGCTCATCTATAAAAGCAATGAGAACACTGGCAAAAAATGTTCAAAAGCAACTTTTCAGAGCTCTGGAAATTAACCAAAGGCTTGCAACAATGCAAGGAGGATTTATGCAAGAGGAATGGTGGATGCTCAGCTCAGTAAGAACGTTTTATCTTGTTTCATCCCCCTCCCCCTCCTCAGCCCATTTTTATGGTAGCCTTGAAAACCAACAGCCTCACTACTAAGGTAGCTGTGAAAATCCGTTGCACAGCAGCCAAATGCAGGGGATAGAGAGGGTTTAGAGCTCGTCCAGAGCCTCATTCCTACAAATAAAATTAGAAAATTTTCTCTATTTCACCTGTCTGACAGCTTCCTGAGAATCTCCACTTGTGGAGCTCTTTATTTATTTGATGTGGCTCAGAGCTTGCTCAACGCCAACAGTCTTTTCCTGGAAACAAGCATTTGTTGAAACAATCAGTTGTAATTATTCAATATCACAGCTGTCTGAGGTAAGGATATCAGGGGAAACAAAAGAACGCCCAAAAAATGTAACAGGAAAAGCAAAGGAATGAGATGTCCATCTGGAGCTTAGAAAAGTTCCAATATAATCCCAAGAGATCTAGAAGGCCACATGTGTGTTTAAGGTTGTACTTGTGCACAGGAAAGAACTCAGAAGATGCTATTCTCTCTAGGTGACCTTTAGTCTCTTTACAAACAGGAAGTAAAGGCTCAAGCAGGGCTGTACAGTGCTCATGAGAGCATTGAAGGCAAGCCCCAACAAGCATACAGAACCCCTCGGCAAAGCTGGAGACACTTGTTCATTTAAAGAAGTTAACAGAACTTCTATCTAATCATTAACTGACTACTAAGTTAACAAACAGAGATTTCAGTGGCCACACATAACAAAAAATACAAACGTTACAGAATTAGTTCCAAAAATCACTCAATAAGCGGCAACAATGGAAAGAACAACAAATAGCAACAACCAAAAACTGTGAAAAGAGAAAACCTGATACGAAGAGTTGCTATATTACAGCATTCAAAGCATCCAGTTTTCAACAAAAAATTAAGAGACACACAAAGTAACAGAAAAGTATGGCCTATACACAGGGGAAAAAATAGCAGTCACTAAAATTATCTCTAGGAAGTACATGGATTTTGTAAGACAAAAGCTCTCAATCAGCCAGTCAAAATAAGTAAAGAACACAGTATCTAGGGAACTAAAAGAATGTGTAAGATGTATATCCAATATAAATTATAAGTAAGAAGGTAGAAATTATAAAAAAGAAACAAAGGGAAATTTTAGAGTTGGAAACTCTAAGAACAAATTAAAAAATCACTAGAGGAATTCAAGACTAGATATGGTTTGTCAGAATAAAGAATGGCAAACATGAAGAGAGGTCAACCGACATTATCTAATCAAGGACGAGAAGTAAAAAAAGGAAAAAAGAAAAGTGAACATAGTCTCATAGACCTGTACTGTATCGTCACATGTACCAATACATTCACAATGGGAATTCTTTAAAGGGAGAAGAGAAAGAAAAGGATAGAAAGAACATCTGAAGAAATAAAGGCTGAAAATCTCCGTTTGAAAAAGAATGTTAGTTTATACATCCTAGAAACTCAATGAATTTTTAATAAAATAAACTCAGAGACCCACGCTTGGTACATCATGGTCTGTCAAAAGCCCATGACAAAAGTGAAAAACGTAAGTTGTCAAAAGATACTGACCAAAAAAAACCTGAAAGTAATGAGAGAGGTGATTCAGCATAAATCAAAGATCCTCAAGATGATTAACAGCTCTTTATCCAAAACAGTGGAGTCCAGAAGGCACTGAGAAGACATACTCAAAGTGCTGTAAGATTTGTCAACCAAGAATTCCATATGTAACAAAATTATCCTTCAAAAACCAAAGAAATTAAAACGTTATCAGATTTTTTTTATGTCATAATTCCTTGCTAATAGACCTGATCTATAAAAATTACTAAAGTGAGTAGTTCAGGCTAAAATGAAAGGATACCAGAGAGCAACTTGAAACTACACAAACAGAGCACCCAACTACATAGGTCAACATAGAAGACAGCCATGAACGAATGGTAAGTGTGGATGGTGAATGGCTTATCACATATAAAGATTTAATTTACATTATAATAATGGTGTGAAGGAGCAGGGAGAAAATGGAGCTACAAAGAAGCAAAATGTTGTATGCTATTGAAATTAAAATTCTATTTTCCAAACTAGATTTTTATAAGTTGTGAATTATAATTCTCAGGACAACCACTAAGAAAATTAAACCAAATTTATAACAAAAGAAACAATACAAAAACTAAAATGATACACTAGAAAATATCTACTTAACACAAAATAAGTCTTTTTCTTGGGGGGGGGGGAACAGTGGGGTGTAAAAAGACATAAAACATATGGTGAGTAAATAACAAAACGGCTGATGCAAATCCCACCATATCAGTAATGATATTAAATAAAATGCACTTAACACTCATCAAAAGGCAGAAACAGGAACAGGAAGAATGGACAAAAATATTACGATCCAATTGTATGCTGCTTACAGGAGAAAGGCTTTATATTCAAAAACGTGAATAGGAACATATACCAAGCAAACAGTAATCAAAAAACACTGTTGTGGTTGTGGGAATAAAAATCAGTGCTGAGTATCACAAAAATATTTTATGACGGGGGCACCTGGGTCACTTAGTCAGTGGATCATCTGGCTCTTCATTTAGGCTCCAGTCATGATCCCAGGGTTGTGAGATAGAGCCCAATGTTGGGCTCTGTGCTGAGTGTGGAGCCTGCTTGGGATTCTCTCTCTTTCTCTCTCTGCCCCTTTCCCCCACTGGCGCTCTCACTCAAAAATTAAAAAAAAATGCTTTATGACAAAATACGTTACTACAAGTAAAGAATATTTTATGATGAAGTGATCAATTAATTAGGACTATGTAACAATTGTAAACACATGTGCACATAACAAAAGAATCTTAAAACACATAGGGGAAAAAACCCTGAAAGAACTAAAGGGAGAAATGAACAATTCCAGTAATAGTGCAGACTTCAGATCTTCACTTCTAACAGCGAATAAAACAACTAGGGAGAAGACAGACAAGGAAAAGGAAGATTCTGAACAACAGTCCGACACCTTACAACACTTTGCCCAAAAAGAGAACACACATTCTTCAGTTTCCAGGATTAACTGTATGTCAGGCCATAAAACAAAACTTAATAAATCAAAAAACATGCTCTTGGGGCGCCTGGGTGGCTCAGTCGATTGAGCGTCCGACTTCAGCCCAGGTCATGATCTCGCGGTCCGTGAGTTCAAGCCCCGCGTCGGGCTCTGTGCTGAGAGCTCAGAGCCTGGAGCCTTTTTCAGATTTTGTGTCTCCCTCTCTCTCTGACTCTCCCCTGTTCATGCTCTGTCTCTCTCTGTCTCAAAAATAAATAAACACTAAAAAAAATTTTTTTAATAAATAAATAAATAAATAAATAAATAAATAAATAAATAAATAACAAAGAGCATGCTCTCTAGCCAGAATGCAATGTAATTAGAAATCAATAACCCAAGAACATTTTGGAAAATCATAAATATGTGGAAATTAAGCAACACACTCTTAAATTTTTTTAAGTTTACTTATTTATTTATTTTGAGAGAGAAAGAGAAGAGTGAGCAGGGGAGGGGCAGAGAGAGACAGAGAGAGAGAAATCCCAAACAGTCTCTGCCCTGTCAACACAGAGCCCGACGTGGGGCTCCAACTCAGAAACCATGAGATCATGACCTGAGCCAAAACCAAGAGTCTGGCACGTAATCGACTGAGCCACTCAGGTGCTCCCAAATAGCCCACTGTTAAATAGCCAGGGGGTAAAAGAAGAAATCACAGGAAAATTAGAAAATACTTTCAGAAGAACAAAATGAAAACCCAACAAAATTTATGAAATGCAGCTCCAGAAGTGCTTAGAAGGAAATTTATAACTGTAAATGCCTTCTTAAAAAAGAAGACAAATCTCAACTCAGTAACCTAACCTTGTATCTTAAAACAAAACAAAACAAAACAAAACAAAAAAACAAAAACTGAAAAAGGGGCTCCTGGGTGGCTCAGTCAGTTAAGTGTCCAACTCTTGGTTTTGGCTAGGGTCATGATCTCATGGTTCAGGAGTCTGAGCCCTGCATCAGACTCTATGCTGATGCTAAGGAGTCTTCTTGGGATTCTCTCTCTCTCCCTTTCTCTCTGCTCCCTCCCCGCTCATGCTCTCCCTGTCTCTAAATAAATAAACTTAAAAAAAATTTTTTTAAGTTAACAAGCAGAGGGAAATAATTAATAAAGACTAAAGTGGTTACATATGAAACACAGAATGGAAAAACCAATAAATAAATCAACAAAACCGAAAGTTGGCTCTTTAAAGACAAGCAAAAATGACAAGCCTTTAGCTAGACCAGGAAAAAAGAGGAAAGACTCAAATCCTGTATCGAAGAGGGACATCGCTACCACTCTGAGAGAAATAATAGAATTGTAAAGCAATGCCATGAATAAGTTTACACCAACAAATAGGTAACTTTGATAAAATGGGAAAACTCCCAAGAAGTCACCAACTACCCAAACTCAAGCAATACATAGTGTGAATAGCGACAAACCAGAGGGAGAATTAACAATCAACAATTTCATGAGAAAATCCCAGGCTCTGATGGTGAAATCTGCCAGATGTTTAAAGAAGAATTATCACTAATATTTCACAAACTGTTCCAAAAATTGAAGAGGGGGGAACACATTCCACCTTGCTTTATATGGCCAGTATTACCCTAACACCCAAACCAGACAATGATATGTCCAGAAAACTAAAGACCAATATCCCTTAGGATTTATAAACATGAAATACTAGCCAACTAAATTCAGCATGATATAAAAAGGATTATATACCACAACAAAGGGCAGTTTATCCCCCAAGGATGGGAGATTAAGTCAAAGGTGAGACATCAATATAATACACCATATTAACAGAATCAAGGACAACATTCACATCATCATCTCAAGAAACACAGAATCTGACCAAATTCCAACACACTTTTAGGATAAAACACCGAACAGACTAGAAACAGGAAGGAATTCCCCCAATCTGATAAATGCTACCAATGAAAAATCAACAGCTAACATCACACCTAATGGTAAAAGAATGCTTTTATCCTAAAATCAGGAACAAGAAAAGGATGTTCATTCCTGACATCTTTATTCAATATTATACTAGAAGTTGTAGTCAGGGCAATTAGGCAAGACAAGGAAATACAAGATATTCAAATGAAGAAAAGGAAAAAGTTAAGAGGTCAAAGTAAAACTATCTCTATTTGCAGATTACATGATCTTGTATAAAGAAAATTCTAAGGGAGTCCACTAAAAGTTTATTAGATCTAATAAGTGAGTTTAGAAAAGATGCAGACCACAAGATTAATAAAATCAATTGCATTTATAGACATGGGTAATGAACAATTATAAAATAAACTACATTTATAATTGTATCAAAAATAATAAAATACTTACGAGTAAATTTAATAAAAGAAGTATAGAACTTAATACTAAAAACCACAAAATATTTTTGAAAGAATTAAAGAAGACTTAAGTAAATGGAAACACATCCCACATTCATGGAGAAGACTTACTATTAAGACGTCAAGACTGCCAAAATTGATCCACAAATACAGTCTAATCCCTATCAAAATCGCAGCTGTTGCCTCTGCAGAAATGGACAAGGAGATCCTAAAATTCAAACGCTAAGGACCCAGAAGGGCCAAAACAATCTTGAAAGCAACAACAGCTTTTTGAGGTTTTGAACGTTCTGAAATTAATGGTTATAGCTGCACAATTCTGTGAACATATTTTAAAAACCTCTGAATTGTAGGGGCATGTGGGTGGCTCAGTCCGTTGAGCATCTGACTTCGGCTCTGAGCCCCACATCAGGCTCTGTGATGACAATGCAGAGTCTGCTTTGGCTCCTCTGTTCCTGTCTCTTTCTGCTCCTCTCCTGCTTGCGTTTTCTGTCTCAAAAATAATTAAAACCTAAAGAAAGAAAAACTCTGAATTGTACACTTGGCAAGTGTGAATTTTTTGGCATGTGAATAGAGCTGTTTGTAAGAAAACCCGTGGCAGACAGGTCAGGCCAAATACAGTGATAGTAAGCAATTTGGTGTGCTTTTCCCCATTTCCTTCACACTAAGGGATGTTCAAATATTTATGCCTTACTTGGAATCACTCATCCAGACCTATTTCCTGGAAAATAATATGCAGGGTCTGAGTTCAGGGTAATGAGTCAGTGCAGAGATGGGTGTTTCTGAGAAATGTTTTAGTTTGGCCATTATGCATGACATTCACTAGGTGTGATCATTTCGGGCTCTGTAAATGATCAGTGATTTTCAGGATCTTTACAAAAATTATAAGATGTCCTATAACTGGGAAATTTCCAGTGTATAATAAGACCTTATCAATAGAAGGTCAGAATTGTTAGAAGCAGACCAGCTGTCAAGGTTTTTCACCGTCTTCGTTTAAATCAAGAAAGCACATCCAAGCATCTCCTTTATTCCTTTATGCCAAATGTTGGTCTTCGTAAGATCAGCTCATCTGGACTCCTAGGTTAGGGATTGCTGACTTTCAAAACATTAAGCTAACAAGCTTCCGAGGATAAGTAATAAAATATTTCACGACCGGAGAGCTACAGGCCTAGATCACGAACACTAATTTCAGATACCATTTCTCTGCTTGCTTTCTTTTTGACTTCGCAGATTAAGTAGATGTGAAGAAGAATAAGGGGAAAAAAGGTCTAAGGCTATTCAAAGAAAACAGTTATCACATATTGAAAGATTCTTTTAAGGCGCCTGATGTCTTTTGGAGAAATTATTAAAGGAAAAATGTTTTGCATACCAAAACTTATAGTGGAAATACACCAATAATCAGGAGTTAGGTATTTATTTTAGCTCTTGATCTTTGTAAAAGATGGTATTAACTTTGAGACAACCCACTCAAACCCCTGTCATATGGACAACTGTTACCAGCAGCAGAGTCTCTCCACAGGGAGAAGTCACCTGCTAAGACATAGAACTACCAATCAGGAATACCACCTGCATCAGCTAAGGTTAATGTTAGGGTACATACTATCAGGAACGAAGACCAATTAGCAATGCCAACTGTAAGAAGACTCCTTAGGATCAACATGGACGAAATACATACAAACAAGTGCAAATATTTCAAGGCATGACCCCCAAGACTCTGGAGCTAAGGAGTAGAGTCTTGTTGAGAACTTAACGTGGAATAAACTCCTAACTCACTTATTAATTAACCCAAGGTGACCAAGTCGGGAAGGTTTTTTCCGGGATTTGCAGCAGGATGTGAGCTTCTAAAGCCCATGCACTTGACCTTACTCCTATATTGCCTTGTCAGATTAAAAATGGCTATCATCTAAATAAAAATGGATAGTATCCAGTGAAAACCAGTATTATAAAGACAAAGGCAGAACATTCCTCATTTGTTTGCCTTTTCCAAGTAACTATGGGTACTGTGTACAACATTCTTTCATTCCACAAATATGTATCATGTGCCTACCATGTGCTTGAAACACAGTCTTCAACACAGTATTTTAACTGAACGGGAAAACGAGTAGGGTGAGAAGTCAGGCGGAATTGGACTGTATCATTTTAACTATTTTCAGTCAGCAGTGCAGTTGCCCGTCAAGCTAAGAATCTCTTTCCAAACAGGTTTATTACCAACTATCAGACAAACACTTGGACCAGAAAAATAGGCATTTCTGTATCAGAAGGATTTTTACATACAAATGTCCTTAATGTTCACTTGGGTTGTTACCTAACGCACGAATATTTTTTCTAATTTTTTTTTTACATTTATTCATTTATTTTTGAGAGACAGAGACAGAGCACAAGCGGTGGATGGGCAGAGAGAGAAGGAGACACAGAATCTGAAGCAGGCTCCAGGCTCTGAGCTGTCGGCACAGAGCCTGACGTGGGGCTCGAACTCACAAATCGTGAGATCATGACCTGAACCGAAGTCAGACGCTCAACTGACTGAGCCACCCAGGTGCCACACAGATGAATAGTTTCTAATTAACTCTTCAAGGACTCTGTTTGGTCTTCTGACATCATGTGAAAGGGAGACACTAAAAAGAGGTTGATACTTTGAACCAATTCCCCTGTAGGATGACAAGTCAAAGCCAACAAGATGGTTGGCTATTACGTATCTACCATTTTTGCTTTTCTCTATCTCAATTCCTAATATGTGTAAGATGGAAACATTCCCAGCCCGAACTCGAGCCTGAAAAGATGAGAAGTATCTTGTGTTGCACAGAATAGAAATAATTCACTTATTCTCCTTAAAAGTCCCCTGCAGCTTGAAAAACTTCTCACGCACACAGGGGAAGGAATCCAGCTTTTATCTGACAGGCTGTTTAAGAAATTTGACCTCTGGCTTCCTTTACATTGCTGGAACTTAACTTTTCATGTAGTAAGTGTCCAGCATACTATTTTTTTTCCCATGCAAATTTTCCTGTCAAAACTACAAACGGACATGTGATCAAAGGTCAGCCCTCCTTCGCATTCCCGTTTGATAAAGAAATTTCTATTTCACCTTTGGCTGTCAGGCCAGTTTGAGAATGTGTTACCTGCCAGAGAAATTACTGATGCATTCCTCCCTGGTCCTCTTCAAAGTTTTCCGGCCTCCCCTCATTTTCTTCTTTTAAATCTAATGGGTGTTTTAATTTGAATACATTCTCACTTCTTAATGGAATACTTAAATTAGCTGTGGGAGGAATCTGAATTGTGCTTGTTAACTGAAGTAGAGTTGCTGATAGGTAACAGCAACAGATAACAATAATCATCCACCCTTTTTATCCGCCATTTTAGGTCACAGTGAACTTGGCGACCCTGTGTATAGACGCGTCTTAAGAAGGTGAGTTTTTACTTAGAGCCAAATGAGGACTTTTATCTCTCCAAATACTCCTTTGTCTTTCTTTTGGAGAGTAAAAGGAAAAGAAAAAAAAAGGAATTCTTAGTTTGTATACATATGCTATTACTGTGTCATCAATTCACTCACACTGCAAACCCAAGTTGAGTTTTAAAAATGCTCAATCATTTAGAGTATGTGAGTTAGGAAGGGAAGGTTAACAATGCGATCCTACCAGATGGGTGAAATTCCACCTGAATTTCCACCCCACTGTCTCAGCTGATTACAGATGGTGTACAGCCTAGAAACCTTAAGATGTTAAAGGGTAGCTATTAAAACTTTACATTGCAGAATTTCCTGAATTTCCACCCAACTGTCTCAGCTGATTACAGATGGTGTAGAGCCTTGAAAACTTAAGAGGTTAAAGCGTAGCTATTGAAACATTACATTGCAGAAGAAACAATGTTACAATTATGGTTAAAGAGAGAATACTGACTGAAACACAAAACTTCCAACAGAAATTGTCAGTGAAAATTTGATGAACTAAGTAACAGTGTGCCTTGTAGAATACTTCACTATTTACTAAAGGGGATGACGACCTTTAGAAAAATATTTTGAACCCAGTATTGCCACTTCCTAGGTATTTGTAACTAAATTTTCTGAGAGCCAACTGGATCATCTGTAAGATAAGGATGAAGTTACTTAGGAAAACTCAATATATTTTATTCCCTTCTCTTTTACATACAATAAATATATTTGTATCTAACAGATATGTATAAAATAAATATAGTAATAATGTTGTGGTAAAGATAGGTCAAATATTTGCCTTTATTATCCATTTGAAAAAGGGAAAATTAGAGAGGTTAACTGACCTGCTTAGCATCCTACAGTAAGAAATGGGTCAAGAAATGGGTTCCGGGTTTGTGCTCAGAACTTCTCTGTCTCCAAGTTAAGAACTCCTCTACTGGTAGAACATAGAACAGAAGGACTTCAAGAATTCTTATACAGTGTGGAATCTGAAATGTTTCAACAAAATATTGTTGTTTATTTACTCAACATCTATCCTAAAAGGTTTACCAATTTAGTTGGCACTTTATAAAGTAAGCTGTTAATAATCCCGTCAATCTTACTGATTTTGAAAATGAGCACACAGAGGAGGAAGTTTGCTTCCCTTTAGGGAAAGGACAAGGTCCTTATACTTTGTCTCCAGGATTCTAAGACCCTCTGGTTACTGTCTACATGTACCACCAAATTTTGCTTTTAAAGACAGATCTAAAGGGTACGGTTAGTGGGCACATCCAGGGAGAATTTTTGACCCAAGTGATCAATCTCAGGGCAGTGTGTCAGGCAAAGATCCGACAGACCCACCACATCCCACCAACCATTGGGAGCTCAAACCCCTTATTTTTATCTTTCAAAGCTCAGGAATACAGGGGACCGCTGTAGCCCGCCACAACTTCCCTTCCTTTCTTCTGCACTTTGCCTCACGCTGTCACTCCCTGCAGACCCCATGCCCCTGTCCCCCAGAGTATCCAGCTTCTCCCTCCCTCCGTCTTCCCATCAGCCCTTTCTCTGGTCCTTTATCAGGCAGACTTACAGGCCTTCTTTCTTATCTAGAGAGTGGGAGGTAGGGAGAAAACTATCTGTAATTCTAGGATTCGCTTCCTCTTGAGCCAGGTGCGTGGAGGAAGGCTAAGAAACAAGTCCCTTTGCACAAGATTGATACAGCCCTTCTGAGCTGCTGTATGCATCAGATCAAATTTTGGGAACATGAAGGAACACTGCTGGGGATATGGGGTTGTTTAGGACAGGGAAGCACCCCTGAGCAATCAAGAGCTAATAAGGTCACAGGTGGAGAGAAGTCGGAAATTTGCCTCTGCTCAGATGTTTAGGGAGAAGTGAATCAAGATAGTGAAGGAATAGGGTGAGCAGACACTGATACTTAACGGTCTTGCCAACCTAGTCGTCTTTCTTTTGCTTGCTGCCCCTCCCTCGGGTGAACGGAGGCTCATGTTGAGTCCAAATTTTTCAGAGTTGAAAGCCATCGTCTCTACCACGTGGCTTCACTACAGTCAACACCTGCCGGAAGGAAAAGAACCGCATTCTGGTGGTAGGACTGAATCACCCTTCACTTCTTTTCCCTTTTTGTTTTTGGGAATTAGCACAAAGAACATGTACTGGGAGACAATATGGTCAGTGAAACCGCCTGAGACATCTGGACGTGGTCCTCTAATCAAGGCCATTGCCGTTACTGGCAGGCATTCAAAGGAACCATGCTGCTTGCTTTCAGGGAGGTGGTTATCTTTTACCCCCACCCCCTTTTTCTTGGAGCCAAAAGAAGAGTCTGGCTGCACCCAGAGCTGCTAACAGGTTTCCTGGCTAGCGGGTCTTGGTGTCCCCATGCCTCGTCAGCAATAACCTGAAAGGCAACACACCTCTTGGAACTCCAAGTCGGCACCCCACAGGCGCACCCAAGTGGGAACCAAGCACCACGTTATGAACAATTACAGGCTGTGAAGTAGATCAAGAACAGTGGCATTTATCTCCCCTTTCCTACATGTGTGGTGTTAGGTTGTCAGGCCTTCCCAGGGGGTTCTTTTTCTTCAATCACAGGTTGATTGAGAGATAATCCATGTACCATTCAATCCCTCTATTTTAAGTACAGAATTCAAAGGTTTTTCAAAATCTATTCACAGAGTTGTGGGAAAATAACCATCATCAATCGAGAGCATTTTCATCACTCCAAGTGAAATCCTGTACCCATTCACTCTCCATTCCTAACTCCCCAGCCCTAAGCAACCTCTCATCTATTTTCTTGTCGCCATTCAACGGCATTCTTTGAACCCTTGTTTTTTTAACTCAGTGAAAGAAAATCTGTCTCTCCGTGCTGCAGAGTCCAGACAGCGTTAGGACTAGGGTCAGAGACAGTCGTAATGAACTAAGAGCTCAGCCTCTAGGAAGACAGACGTGGATTTAAGTCCTGACTCTGTGTGTGCTGTGGGTTCTCAAATGAGGTAACCTCTCTGAATCTACTCTCTCAACTACAAAATGGGAATAATAACAACTCCCATTTATGGGCTTGTTTCAAACACTCAATGAGAATGCATATAAAGCACTTAGCTTCCAAAGCTTCCAGTTTTCTTGGAATAGCACACGTGCTCATTACCTGTTAATCTGTATTATCATGTTTATTCTTGTTAGTCCCAAAACTCTCTGCAGAACAGATCTAGTTTATGTAACAACTGCCACAGCTTAACAGTTCCACTGTACTTCTTCTGAAGTGACTGGAGTTGTCCCTTATCAGGTCCCCTGTGAAATGGCTTTGGAGCAGTGGAAACAGATCCCGCATCACAGGTCAGGGATGCAAGGAGACTTGGGTGAATGCAGGCACCAAAAGCAGACTCCCCTACCAAGAGGCGGCAGCCTGAGAGGGAGTTCTCTGTAGGGCGTACAGGGTTTACAGGAGGAGTAATTTACAGACCCTGCGAAGGAACTGATACAAGGAGTGAGATTAGTAATGCCAGAGAAATGGGGTCAAGGTCATTAGGACAAGAGGCAAGGCCACCCTGGAAATGGACGTAACAAAGGGAATGACTGGATATGCATTTTTCAAAGTCACAGCCAAGAAAATGAAAAATAATAGTGTCTTATCCTGAGTTCCCCTGAAAGCAGAGCTTGCGAAGAAGGCGAGCTCATGTAGTTTATTTGGAAATGTGATCCCAGGGAGCAGGGGTACAGGGCAACATGAGAGAAACAAGAAGAAAGGATACTTTGTACACGGAGACAGACTCCTCTTCAGGCAAATAGTGCTTACTTCCACGGGACCTTCTGTGAATCTCAAACATGCTTCACAACTGTCTACCTAGGGGCACCTGGGGGGAGGTCTCTTGGTTAGGTGGCAGACTCTTGATTCCGGCTCAGGTCATGATCTTGTGGTTCATAAGATCAAGCCCCACCTTGGGCGCCATACTGAGAGTGTGCAGAGCCTGCTTCTGATTCTCTCTCTCCCTCTCTCTCTGCCCCTCTCCTGCTCCTACGCACTCCCTCTCAAAACAAATATACTTAAACATTTTATTTAATTAAAAAAATAAAGAACTGTCTACCCTAGGGGCAAAAAGAGAAAGGTTTTTCTTTCATCTCCCTTTCTTCTAGGTCAAAGATGATCCACTCGATTAAGTCCTCTGCATTTTGGGGATGAGAAACTGTGAATGCCAGTCAGGTTCCCAAGGGTACCCAAGCTGTGACTTCCAAGAAGCTTCAGGGTAAAAGCGAAAGGTATCGGGCTCTGGCCCAAGCGCAGGGCTGTGCCACTGTACCTGGGGAAAACCTGTCAAAGACCACACACACAGTGCGGTCACCAAACAGTAGCGGGATGGAGAGGCAAGGCTGAGAGGACATTACGGTGGTAGGCAAGAGATAGTCCCACATGGGGAGCTATCATTACTGAACATTTATGATACACCAGACACTGTTCCAGGCATTTGATATCAACTGGTGATACTCAAGACTACCTTGCACTACAAAGGAGGAAGTTAAGGCACAAAAACTTGAGTACTCCATTCAAGGTCACACAGTTATTAAGTAGCAAAACTGAGGGTCAGGATTCAGGCTGTAAACTCTGAACCACAGCACTGCATATCCTCTGATGGAACCAGGCCGGTTGAAGCTGGGGCCCAACAGTAACTTGTATACAGGAATAAGCATCCTACTCATTCCCCTCTCCCTAGCTCCTTCTGGTCAACAGTCCATAAACAACCTCTACTGACTTCTAGGTTTAATTTATTCCTGTTGAGACATTCCAGGACTGTGCTAAATTCTTCCCCACCTTGTTCCCCAAAGTGAAACATAACTTAAAACAGACCTCGCCTGCTGGTTCAGGTTAACCTTGGAAGTTTTCCTGCTCACTTAGTCTTCACTGAGTTCTGCTGAAATCATTTGGACATCACTACAAAGGGTCACTTCCCAAGTATATGTTAAAAAATTAACCTCAAAAGGAATTTAAACAGATACACCTAGAATAAAATTTTTTTTTTTTTTTAGGGTAGCCATAGCTACATTTGTCTACTGAGCCCTTGACATGTGACAAGTTCAAACTGAGGTATGCTCGGAGTATAAGACACATCAAATTTGAAGGATGCAGTAAAAACAGGGAAGTATCTCAGTATTTCTTATATTCATTGCATGTTCATATAGTTCTATTTTAAATACTGTGTTAAATTAAAAACATAAAATTAATTTCATCTGTTTTTCTTTTTCCTCTTTTTAAAGTATAGCTTCTAGAAAAGTTAAAATGGCACATGTGACTCACATTTTAGGTCTACTGGACCACGCCACTCTACTAGATAATCTGTCCTCTGCCCATTTGCTCTCTTCCCCAGACTCATCTTCACTTTCTCTGTCAATACACTTGTCCTTCTTAAAACACCCAACATGTTCGTACCACAGGGCCTTTGCAGTTACTGTTTCTTCAGCCAGCAATATTCTTTCCCCACAGCTTACTTCTTCGTTTCATTCTTGACATCTTCAGAGGAACATTCCTTAACTACTCTATGTAGATAGTACCTCCAAATGCCTTTACCCTGCTTCTTCTTTACAATAGTTAAACTGGGATTGTGTCTTCTGTCATTGTTCTGCTTATATTACATTGGAAATAAATGGATGGATGAATGGGTGGGTGGAATGAATTTTTTGTTTTCTCGTGACCAAAGTTTTAGATAATGGCCAGTTAAAACAAAAACACTTGCCCACCTAAATGGACTGTTCCATCTCTTGGCCTTGACATTTCAAACCTCCCATAGCTCCATCCAGGTTTGTACCACACATTGCAGTTACGTTGAAGGACTGGATTGGAGCTTAAAGAACCTTACAAGGTCTCTCCCCTTGGAAGGGATGTGGACTTGTCTGGCCTTCCAGGAGAGGAAGGGATAAGGGATAAGGAATTCCCATCTTTTCTAATTCAGAGAGGTGCTTAAGTTGTCTCTCTCCATTTGTGTCCTCTGCTTGCAGAGACAGGAGAGGGCAGCAGAGTCCTTCCCACCAGAGCATTCTGAGCAAAGACTAAGACTGGGCTGTGCACAGTTAAAGTCAAGCCCCTTTTAGAGAAAAATAGCTAATGAGTCCTATGATGTCTAGGATGGGACTTACAGCAATGGCATATTTTCTTCTATCCCTAATTATACAGATGATTCAAACTTCTGAAGACACGGACTTTGCATATTTCAAAGTTCAAGTATTATAGCAACCTGGCCTGAAAACAGACTGTAGTCTTATTTTATGGTCTCTAGCCTCTTTATTAAATATTTATTTTATCTGGGGTTTTATTTCCTTATTTACTACTTATTTCTAGATTAAGGGTTGACTGAGTGGATTTGTGACTGGAATAAGTTGATACTGGTGGATTCCTATGTATTTGGCTTATATCTCATCCTGGACTTTCCAGAAAGAAAGCTGGCTTCTTGGGGCATGTAATTCTGTATTTACCTGTAATGATAAGACTGAAGGGCAGACTGTCTTAACCGTGACTTTCCACATGACCCAGGAATGAGTGTTCTCACTAACCCATTACCATTACAGCACTGAGGATTTTCAGTAAAAAGCAGATATATAGAATATGTGATTAATAACCCCCAGAAATGAGGCAGGTAAAATGTTTGCCAATCTTTCAGTTTGTCAGGGACACAGATATGCTTCCTAAGAACATATGAAGATCTAATTTCTCAAAGAAGATTGTTTTTAAGACGCAATCAGTACTGGGGGTGCTTGTAATAAATTGCCAAGTATCTTGGTCAAGTAGTGACTTCAGAATTAACTCTTAGCTAGAAACTTCAGTAAACCAGCAGCTTAAGTATGTTTTACCTGCTCAGTTTATTTTTTTTTAAGGGGGGGGTGTTTAGAAAAGACCACTTGACCTTGGCATGTTGGTCAAGAAAGTTAGCAGCTGGGGCACCTGGGTGGCTCAGGCAGTTAAGTGTCCGACTTCAGCTCAGGTCACGATCTCACAGTCCGTGAGTTCGAGCCCCGTGTCAGGCTCTGGGCTGATGGCTCAGAGCCTGGAGCCTGCTTCGGATTCTGTGTCTCCCTCTCTCTCTGCCCCTCCCCCGTTCATGTTCTGTGTCTCTCTGTCTCAAAAATAAACGTTAAAAAAAATTTTTTTAAAAGAAAAGAAAGCAGCTACTGACAAGAAGTTTCCTCGATGAACTATATTCAGTAGGATTCCACCTAGATGCTAGTTTGCTATGTCCCAGTAACAGAATTTTGATTTATATCTGAATGTATTCTCAAATTGTGTCCCCCTGTTTTGATACCTAGTACTTACACAGGTATCTGCTATCATGTTCTGGTTGCTTTTCTTGTGAGTGTTATGTTTTTTAAAAATTCTGTTTAGGAAAAGCAGCCCCCAGATGCTTAGGGGCTAGGGGAGACAGCCTTGCCTTTGCTAAGCTATAATCATAGTTATTATAGCAATAGCCACTGGAAGATTTTGCTGCTGTTTATGGCCACACAAATCAGTCTCAGGGTGGATTGTTTGGGCTTTGTTTGAATTTGATACTTAACTTTGAACTCTGGGTTTTGAAAATTTCCACTCAGTCTCAGAAATATAACCTTAGGAAATTGGATTCTCAAGAGATGGCAGAAGATAGTGTTGAGCATGCCTTTTAGATATAAAATAGGATTAAAGAGCTTCATCCTGCTGAAATTATTTACCATTGGAGACTCTGAATATAAATGTACTCCTAAAGGCAGTGAAGCTTAAGGCAGCCATATGAGGAGCATAAGAAAAGACTTCTATTATTATACATGTGAGATACTGAGAAAGAGATGAGGGGCAAAAAAAAAAAAAAAAAACTACAAGGAAAACATAAAATGGATGTGGGATAGACATTCCATTTTAAGTATAACAAGATGCTGTCAGGGGAAAATTCTATTTTTACCTTTAATAATTCCGTGCAGCACACATAAACCAACCAAATCTTATTCAAAAACGTAATCCTGGCTTAAGAAGTGGGAAAAAGATTTCTGCATTCTGAATGTGTGCTGGAAGTGGGAAGCAAGTGAATTATGACAAGAAATCTTATTGAGAGACACCAACTCAGGACACTGCAAGTGTAAAGAATGCAGTGAGCCCTCAGTCTCTAGCCCAATGCAGTTTAGTGTCTGGTCGAGGAGAGTGAACAAACAATTTAATGCATTTGTTTACCAAATCATCACAGTACAATATAACAGGTGCAAAAGCCACAGTATGGGCACACTGGGGCTGGAACAAGTACAGAGAGGAGGCAACTTCTGAAAAACTCTTACCTATGTATCCAAAACCATTTGGTCTGAAAACAAACCAGTATATCAACACAGAAACGCAAAGGTTAAGAGACTTGCTCTGTAAATTCAAATGAGTTTTGAGTACGATTATTTCTTTATAATGACAGTCCCAATAATTTAGTTCTTGTGGCTACGTGAGATTCCAGTTTTGTCAAGTCATGGGAGGACTCTCTCAGAAAACCTCGCTCTCAGTTGACTTCTCTTTGAGTTCCTCCACAGCACCAAACACTGGATCAGCATTCAACAAAACTTCTGGAGCCAAATTAAATTTTCATATGGTCTTACAGGGCAGATGACGTGGGAAAAGAGTTACTCATTGGTGATAAGTGAAGCAAAACTGCACAAGGAACTAAGAAGAAGGAAAATTGTATATGTCCCTCTTACTTGGTCATCTGCTGAAATTCCACATTAAATACACTATTTAGGACTAAAAAGATAACCTTATCACTTCCATCATTTGACATAGATTTATTGTATTTTTGGTATAAAATGCATATCAAATAATCAGTAAGTAGAAAATTCTGATATAAGGGGTGAATTTGGCATTTGTCCAAGGTATTTTCTTCTTTATACAAATGTTCACTAGATTATAAAGCATGGATGGATCCAGGATGGTCTGGTCTTAAGTATGAATGAAGGCTTCAATGACTTTACTAATCCATTGTTTTTTCCCTTGGAGTGAAGGTGTGACTTTTCATAATTGAATTTTTCTGCTTTGTTTAATTAGGGTAAAAAAAAATGCCCTGTCTGAAGCATCAGCAAGCTGATGGGGAATTTATTTGGGTGCTTCTCCCTTGTAGCCCTTCTCTCAAATGACATCTCATTGATACATGCCAATCAGGACTAGCAACTCTTGGACCAAGAACTCTCTATGCAAGGAGTTGCCCAAACCATCATGTCAATACCGGCTGCATTTTACTCAAAGCCACACATAACTGTCCATGATGATATGGACATCTTGTACTGTCACCAAACATTAGGTCATGGGACTCGAGTCACATAGTGGCCAACTTAGTATATCTCCACTCTTCAGACGTAGAACCAGCTCATTGAGGTTTCCAGAGATGAAAAACACCTATGATAAGCACAAACTTAGATCCTCCAGTAACAAGTGATATTGGTCTTATTGTACAACTCCTCCCTCCCAACCCCCCGCTGCGCATAGTGTTTTATAAAGCTGGGAAGATTATGTTCATTTCATGAATCCACCATTTGTAGGTACTTTATGTTGTTAACCATAGTGTAAATCATCACCCATCCAGAGTGGGCACCACCAACAAGGATCTCATACGAGCATATTATTGGTGGAATTTGACAATTCTTTTGTTCTTGAGTTCTTTTATTATTTTTTTAATGTTTATTTTTTGAGAGAGAGAGTGAGAGAGAGAGCGCACATGTGGAAAGTTGAGTGGGGGAGGGGCAGAGAGAGAAGGAGACACAGAATCTGAAGCAGGCTCCAGGCTCTGAGCTGTCAGTGCAGAGCCCGATGCAGGGCTCAAACTCCAAAGCCATGATATCATGACCTGAGCTAAAGTTGGACACTCAACCAACTGAGCCACCCAGGTGCCTCATCTTTTGTTCTTGAATTCTGAAACAAACATTTAATGAGCATCTACTACTCTGAAGATACAGTATTCAAAGCACAGGGTATAAAAAGTTATTTATATATAGATTCATATAAATCTACTTAAAAGTTTTGATAGTCCACTCGCAGAGACGGAAGATGTATACAAAAATTTAACTAGTACTTAGGGGCATATTCAATAAGTACTATAGACAGGGCCATCAGCTCTAGGAGGGCAGAGAGTTTTTTCACCCCTGTATCCTCAGCTTCTAGAATAGTAGCAGGCACATAGGGTATGATGGGGGGGGGGGGTCACCTTGGTGGCTCAGTCGGTAAAGTGTCCAACTTCAGCTCAGGTCATGATCTCTAAGCCTCCTGCTTTGGCTCAGGTCATTATCTCACAGTTCTTGAGTTCACACCCTGTGTCAGGCTCTCTGCTGTCAGCACAAAGCCCTGTTCGTATCTTCTGTCTCCCTGTCTCACACTCTGCCCCTCCCCTGCTTATACACACTTGCTCGTTCAAGCCCTCTCTCTCTCCCTCTCTCAAAAATAAACTTAAAAAAAAAAATAGAGTAGGATGAGACTCAGGTGAAGAGACCTGGTCAGACAGGTCCTCAATGGCACCATGGAGGAGGGGACATTCAAGTTTAGGCGGGCTTATTAAATTTAGTGCCTTATTTATATGTCAGGTACTGGGAGATGGCCATGCAAAAACCACAACCCTCCCTGATCTAGGATGATCCTGAGAATTTAACTCATAGTCTAAAAGCCACCCCTTTCTGCCAAATTATTTCCTGTAGTTCAAAACACGTATGGAGAAGCAAAATTCGAGTAAAATAATTAAGCAACAGTCGATCGCTTTCTAAACATGATTCCAAAGTTCTGGGGAGAAGTAGAAATTCAGAGGGACAGAAATGCTACTGTCTGTGTCATTGCATGTGGAAGGGATCCCTTGGTCTTTGTTGTCCAGGCTGGAGGCTGGCCGCACATTAGGCATGGCTGCCTGGTCTTTGCGGTCTAATGCCAAGTCTAACTGCTCTCCCCTCTCGGTCAACCCATTCCCAGTCCTCACCCTGAAGGCAATGAAGTCAGTCTCTCACCATTCGTATTGCTCTAAGCAGCTAACAGGGTCCTTTGGCGTCCTGGTTGCCGCAATTCAACATGGAGCGTTTTCTCATGTTGCTGGACTCAATGTTTTAAAAAACTATTAAAAATTTAAAAATCATAAATATATGTATGCATGCATGCATATGTATCTTTTGTTTGTGCTGCCCTCATTGTTTGGCTTTACTTGGGAAAAGGATCAATTTAGGAAGCCGGTGTGGCCCGCTATAAAGACTCTAAACTTCAGATTGCGACACGTCTTGGTTTAATCCAAGTCCCTCTGTGTACTCCAAGTGGGGAAACCACCGGTGTTCCCCTGTATTTATTAGGGGATGTCAAAACATCCCTCATTGCATTGCTGTGATGATTAGATGGGTCATTCAATATGTTGCTCATAGTCCCTGAGGCAGGGTGCATACTAATAAAAGTAAGCCATTATGACTATTCTCATGTTTCCCAGATTGAGAGTCTTGGGCCTGACCTCAAATTAATCACCTTAGTCTGGCTTTCCTTTGTCATTTATCCTAATTATTTAGGCTGAACATCTTACAGCAGGATTTCTTCATCTTGGCGCTATTAACATTTTGGACCAGATAATTCTTTGTTGTATGAGGGCTGTCATGTTAGCAACATCCCTGGCTTCTACCCACTAGCTGCCAGCAGCAGCTGGCACCCTCCTCCCACACTGTGACAACCAAAATTGTTTCCCGACATTGACAAATGTCCCCTGGGGGACAAAAATCATCCCTGGTTGAGAACCACAGCGTTGGAGTCATTTTTAACGCCTTTTTCCCCCACACTCTTCCACCTAATCCATCAATAAACCCAGTTAGCATCACTTTGAAAATGAACCTTTCTTGCTCTCTCCGTGGTTCCTACCTTAATCCGTGCCCCCCGCATCTCACCTCAGTTTTCTGCTCGTCTCCTCATCGCCTAGCCCCCACCTGCACCTTCACCCTGTTCTAGCCACAGTGGCCTCCTGGCTCCTCCTTCCACGGAGCAGGAAGGCTCCAACCTTGGCAGTGGCTGTCCCTTTTGTGGGAACCCTTCTTCCTCCCGTGATATCCGTGCTTCATGCCCTCACCATCAGGACTCGGCTCGTATGTTACCTGGGTGGTCAAGTCTTCCCCCTTCTACCCCAAATCTGGCAACTCTGACATCCCATGCCCCTCCTATCTGCTTTCTTCTCCAGAGCACCTTGCTCCATAGAATACAGCTTATTTTTATTCATTTTCCTTATCCTCCTTCACTTCACTGTCAACTCCATGAGGGTAAAGACTTGCTTGTATATGGAGTTACTGATCGTGTTCCCCTGAAGAAGAGCTCCTGGCTCACAGTGACCGCTCAAATGTTTGCCAGATAAATGATTATGCTTATTATCATCATTTGTTACAAATTTAAAATTGTGGTAAAGAAGACAACATAAAATGTACCGCCTTGATCATTCTTAAGTATACAGCTCAGTAGTACTAAGTACATTCACAATGTTGTGCAACCAATGTCCAGAATTCATGATTTTGCAAAAGTGAAACTCTGTACCCATGAAACAACAACTCAGTAACTTCCTGATGCCCCCTCTTCTCAGCTCCTGGAAACCATTCTATTTTCTTTATTAAATTTGACTCCTCTAAGTGGAATCAAGTAGTCTTTTTTCTTTTTATCAATGGCTCATTTCACTTCATTTAACTTTCTCAGGTTTCACCCAGGTGCCAGAATTACCTTCCTTTTTAAGGCTGAGTAATATTCCACTGTATGTATATGCCACATTCAAAAAGATCCATCATTAGCTAGTAGACAGAATTACTGGGTGACTCAGGAATTCCATTTTTCATCTTTTGAGGAACCCCTACATTGTTGTCCACAGTGGCTGCACCATTTTATACTCTCACCAACAGTGTCAAGGTGTCTAATTTTCCACACCCTCACCAACACTTGTCATTTTTTTGTTTTGTTTTTTTGTTTTTTGACGGCTGCCATCTTCCCAGGTATAAGCTGCTATCTCACTCTAAGTGTGATTGGCGTTTCCCTAATGATGAGTGACATTGAGCATCTTTTCCAGCATGACCCCACTGTTTTTAACAGCTAGGCCCCCCTTCTTGGCTGACCCAGGGTCCCATAAATCTCCATCTCTCTCACCTGCTACCTGCTCTACCTTTGCGCCTAAGATCTCTGCCCCAGTCTTAATTCAGCACGGTTCGCTAGTTAACAAGGAAGGAGCCTACCCTTTCTCACTTGAGAACACACTAGAAACCTTGGAGTCAAGTCCTTTTTTGTCCTTCTCTTGGCTGACATTAATCTTTATGCTTCTACAGGCAATTATCTCACAGCAAAGTTACAAGAGTAAACAATTAAATGGTCAAATTAGGAGGGTCATTGGTGAGGCTTTTGAAGCTTTCTGAGTGGATGACTCACTCAGCTGACTCATTTCTACAATCTCAATAGAACACTTGTCAGATGTTTAACCTGAGCACAGGGTTTCTTTTCCGTTTCCACTTTTTCTCTTTTCGACCTTGCAGCATCTAATCTCAAACTTAATTGCAGTCACTGACTTAGTTTAAGTACATCTTGTACATAATATTCATATTAATCAGTAAAATCTTAACTAAAAGCTGGAACATGTGTATGCACACTCACTAGACATGGAGCACATATAAAGTAGTCTCCTATCCTCATGTTAATTTTTTTTCCATTTAGCACTGATGACTTCCCTCCAACAAACTCCAAAATGTGTCTTCCAAGAAATATTAATTTGTGCAGATACAATTCTAGACGGATCTGCCTTTGAGAGCTCATTCCAGTCAATGAGCTCTTTCTTCACAATGGCATGTATTGCAACAGTGACCCAAGAGTGATTATCTAGGGTCACATGGCAGTATGAATTTGCACACCTCAAGGCCACCAGATAGTTGATTGCCCAGAAAGTAGATAGTATATAGTCATCTTTCTTTATGGTCTTCCTTTTTTTCCTAACTTTTCCTTGAATTCTTCTTTTGGTTTCTCCCTATGCTGCAGTTTTCCATTCTACCTCAAGACAGCTCTTTCTCAGTCTCTTTCAAAAGTTCCTCTCCTTTAAACACAAGTACTCCTCAAGTATCTTTGCTTAGTCTCCTGCTTAGTCTTTCTTGTCAGGCCCATTCATTTAACATCCATTTCCACCACTCGAATCCACACCACTGGCACAGCTTTTCCTGAGCTGCAGACACGAATCCCTGTCACTTGCTAGGCATCTTGTCAAACCACATCACCCTAAACCCAGTCTTCCCCCCATCCACCATACCTCCTTTTTGCTCAGTGACTTACTACACTCAGCTTACAAAATTTAAATAGCTTTCCTACTTTCATTTCCACTGTGAACAGTAAGTAGATAGTACTTCAGACATCTAAAGGAAAGAAAGACTGTTTGGGCTTCAAGCACTCAGGGAGGGCACCAAGGAAGAAGTGGCTTTTGAGCTGGCCTTTCCACAATGCAGAGAAGATTAGGTCAGACCAAGATGAAGGGTAAGGGAGTCTTCAGACAGAGGACGGAAGAGGCAAAGGGGCCATGTTTCAGGAGGAGGAGAGTTAGCTGGCAAAACTGGCTAGAACGGATTGCAGAGGGGAAGAGGAGTTTAAGGTCGAAATAATGACCATCAGGAGTTGGAATGAAGGAAGAAGTCCTGAGAACTCAGTCAAGATTTCCTAGTAGGAATCACATCATGTGATGAACTTTGAGTTATTTCACTGTAACCTAGGTTTTCTCTTCCCTGGGAAACTAAATCCTTGGTTGATCTCTCTCCCCAATTCTTTCCTGTATCCCCCACCATGTTACCCAGAACATTGGAATTGAGTAAATGTTGGATAAATGGATCAGTAATAGAGTACAAGGATGAAGATACAGTGACTGTAGACAAACTCCTACTAAAATAAAGATTGCATTTAGTGGGTGAACTTCTTACGCTGTTAGGCTTGTCCTCTAACAACCCCCTCACTTACCTATCCCTCTTTTTCTCCCTCAGCTAACCCATCCTATTTTTGGGTAGTGTATCAACGATGACCCATGGAAAAGATTAAGGCCTCACAAAGCCACTTGTGGGACTCAGAAAGACACGTAAACTAACTCTGAAACATGCTGCAAGGAGGGTTTTAAGAGAACAATGCCTCACATTATATGGAAACACACTGCACAGAACAGCTAGCTACCTGGAATGGCACCTGAGCCAGAGACCATTTGCTCCGAAAACATCATCTCCTAGGTGCCTGTCACATAGCTGGAGGTATCCTGCGTGGGACGCACAGGAAGTCAGGACCCCCGTTTCTAAGAACTCCTAGTCTAATGAGTAGTAAGTACTCTCATTTATTGGAGCAACTGCCATTATCCTGCAGGCGCTCTCGTAAACCCTTGACATAAAGAAAGATGCCGAGTAGATAGAGAACTTGCCCAGTTGGGGTTGGTGTTGATTTCAAAGCTCGTGCTCTGCTTACCGCACACTGCCCCTCAAGCTGTCAGTAGAAGGATGCCCACAATGTTACGAGAACTTAGAAGTAAAGACAGATACAGGACACTTGGGCCAGTCTTCCTGGAAGAGATGGGGTAGAAGATCAACAGGACAGCTATTACCTGCTATTTTCTCTAATGAAAAACATTTTAACATCAACGTCTAGTGACAATACTTTTCACCAACTCCACTATGGACCCAAAGGAGGACACAGGTGCACTTTTACTGTTTTGCTTCACTTGGGCATGCAAGGTTGTGCGTAGAAGTGATTCAGGGGTGACATTTCTAGAAGACTTTATTTGCCCCAAGAGAAGTCTGTCGCCTGAGGGCTTTACTCTCCTATTTTAATGCAATAACAAAAATGCTTGGGGCTCAAAGTTCAGTACCTATCGTTAACAGAAAACAAAGCGAGGGCACTAAGGAAGATAGGCTCATCTTTTCTCTTCATCCCTGCATTGCTCACCTGAAATCAATCAATTTATTTGGACTGGGTTTGAGAGCAGACATTTGAGCTTTATGTGTATCAAACGCAAGTCACAATATCCCTACCCTAAATAATTCATGTTGTTTGTAACAGCTCTTTTAAGCTTTCTGTTAAACTTGAAGATTAACTTTTCCTTTTTTTCTTTCCTTAATCAAAGCTTATTTCGATTCCACTTTGAACAATTCCTCAAGCTGGACTATTCAACTGTTTGATTGAGTATTTTCGGGACTTGGAAGCAGGTTGCTACTGGTTCTTAGGCCTGCTATATTATTCAAAGCCTTTGTAAATGATGAATAGGTTCAAAGCCTAGAAGGCTATTTTCTAATTTCTCAAGGGTCTCTTTACCACCTAATTTTCTTTTCATCAGATGTTATTTACTGAGTAACTCCAATCAACTGCTTTGGTATTGCAGCCTGCTGTGATTCTACAGATAATAAATGTCAGTATGGGGAGGGTAAGAGATCCGAGCCTTGAATTTAATAATATTTTTTGTTTGAAATTGGCTTCACTTTCATCATACTGAGTCTCAAAGGGGGCAAGATCTTTACTCAGCCATCTCGATAAGATCCTTGGGGTCTCTGTTGGCATCTCTAGGATTTACCATATGGCAAGAGAAGAAAAGATTTCAAAGATCTAAGAAACAAAGCAATCTATTATTTGTCTTGAAAATCATATTATATTCCGTGTTTTACAGGCACAGTAGGCATATTAATGTACAGTGTATCAAAGGCAGAAGAACAAAGATGTGAAATTAATATGTCACGTGGAGCTTAGCAAAAAAGAATCATTTCTACTTGGAAGGTAGGAAGATGAAAGTAGGAAGTCACAGAGGGCAAATACATGGAAGGCAGTCAGAGTACCTCCTTCCACACGACAATAACCATTGCAGTCACACCAAGCACTTTCAGGCTGAACTCAGATATAGCTCGGAACCCTTCTCAACACAGTCTGGCAGGAAGCCACTGCTGATCTTGAGCTGTCATGCCAGAGGAAAGTTTTAGCCATTCCTGTTCTTTTAGGGAAATTATGTCCAAATGCAGGGATCATTACAGGCCAATCCAGAGGCTGCCTTAGAGATACTCCCTATTAAGTATCATAGTAAAATAATCTAACAAAATGCTGCTAGGGGTGGTTGGGGGGATCCAGATCATTATTTCAGTATTTGGTACTATGCCTGGTTGGTATAGGTTGGTAGTAGCTAGTTTTCTGCCACTGTCAACTAGTTTACTTGATTAATAGCTATTTTACCTGATAACAACAGGCTCCTACCTGCTTTGAAGCTTTTGGCCAAGATCTCTGTACTGGCTCCCCTTACTTTTGGCATCCTTGACCTTCATTCACCAGGGCTTTTAAATTTTAACCCCTATCACAAATCTTTTACACCTGAAAACAAGAAAAGTAATATCTTTTATGTTTATTTTGAGAGAGAGAGCGAGTGAGCAGGAGAGGGGCAGAAAGAGAAAGGTAAGAAAAAATCCTAAGCAGGCTCCACAGTGTCATTGCAGAGCCTGACATGGGACTAGATCCCATGAACAACAGGATCGTGACCTGAGCCAAAACCAAGAGTCAGCTGCTCAACTGACAGAGCCACTCAGGTGCCCTGAGAAGAGTAATTTCTACTGCCCTCTATGAACTGCAAGCAAACAAAAGATACTACAGTTTACTCATTCACATTCTGAAAAATGTAGGTGTCTTTCAATTCTGTTGAGGTCTAAATATGATAGATCTTCATCCACATGTTTATTTCTCCAACTGTGACTTTAAGCATGACCTTTCATGACCTTTATATATAATCTTACATGAAATATTAGTTGCCTCACTTGTGTTAAGTCTTGTCCTCATAAAAAGGTTTTTAGGTCTTTGACATTTGAGGCAAAGACTAGACAGTATCCCCATCTTCCTTCTGGTCTTGTGTTTTTCAGAATGTATGAAAAGGCAATTGAGAGAAGACAACAACTTATTTCAAACGAGTGTTAGAAGGTATTTTATTATTCCCATCAGTAATCTCAAGTGTCAACTTCACTCAAAGAGGGGTCCAATAGAGATACAGGCATGCATGTTACTTTCAGTGCTATGGGTTTCTTCTATGTGCCTTTCTGCTAATAAATGAGGACACCAGTTTGTCCAGTGCCTACTAGCCACCCTTCCAGGCTTCAAAGATCTGCATTTTGTAGAGGAGATATCAGGGGCTACCTCCCTGCATCCCTGTCCTCATATAATTCTGGATTACAGTTTGCACATGTATGAGATCTGGAAGTTGAAAGAAAGGGAGAATTCTGGATTACAGTTTGCACATGTATGAGATCTGGAAGCTGAAAGAAAAGGAGAAGACCTCACTCCCTTGAGGCAATTGTGTGTAGCCAGACATGTGGTCAGAGAGGTTTCAGAATAGTTTCCTGGTAAACTAATAGAAAGAAAGAAAGAAAGAAAGAAAGAAAGAAAGAAAGAAAGAAAGAAAGAAAGAAAGAAAGAAAGACAGACAAAGGAACAAAGAAGGAAAGAAAGAAAAGACAGAATGAAAGAAAGGAAAGAGAGAGAAAGAAAGAGAAAGAAAGGAAAGAAAGAAAGAAAGAAAAAGAAAGGAAGAAAGAAGGAAAGAAAGAAAGAAAGAGAAGACATAATGAAAGAAAGAAAGGAAAGAAAGGAAAGAGAAAGAAAAAGAAAAAGAAAGGAAAGAAAGAAAGAAAGAAAGAAAGAAAGAAAGAAAGAAAGAAAGAAAAGAAAGAAAGGAAAGAAAGAAAAAAGAAAAGAAAACTACACTTCATTTTTGCAAAGGGAGTGGTAGGAGATTCCCAGAGGTGGGAGAATTGCAATAAAGTCTACCAGCTCAGTGGGACCACGGCTTCAAAGCTCCTGGCTGAGATCTTTCGGTGGCATCACCAATCTACTCACTGGAGCCTCTCACATTTGCATAACTTCCCAATGCCTATCTTCATCACACCTGAAAGGTAGTTAAGTCACCAGATACATAACTAAACGGATAAATGAATGAATGCCTTGAATATCCATTATAGAGAGCTCATCACATTATGAGAGCAGTTAAAACACAGACATTTGCTGCTGACCAAATATTTCATTTTGTGTATTTCCCTTTCTTCTTTGTACTTGGTTGAGGCCCTGTGATTAATGCTGGCTGTGAGGCCTGCCCTTCAACAGAAAGGATGGGCTGTTTCAGGGCCAAAGCAGTAAGGAGCTTTTGTGTTACCTGCATGCATACTCAACTACCCTTCCACAGAGATCTTATGTTATGATGGCACAGCTACATAATGGTAGCACTCCCATGACCCTGGGTCTCTGAACGAGAGCTGTCTTGTTGAGCTATGCTGCACATGTAACATGAAGAAGAAGTAAACCTTTGTTGTGTGAAAACTGCTTGGATTCTGGTTAAATTTGTTACTGCTGCCGATCCAAGCTCAGCCTGACCATTCCACAGGCTTACGACCGACTTTTTTAAGGTACAAAAGACTCTATTCCCTAGTTTTGAAACCACAAAAAAATACATCTTCTAAATGAAATGTACTATATCATACTTGTAAAAATCCCGATGACTTTGTCAAATTCACACAAGGATAAGTTAAAAAAAAAAAAAAAAGGAGTAAAAACAAAGGGAAATAGCAGGGTGTACGGAAACATACACACACACCTGTACATGTATGTAAAGCTCTCACTGACTTTCTAAGAACTACAAAGTAGCTAACTGATAAATCGATGGGGGTACATAAAAATGTAATTCACACTTCAAAATATTAATTCCAAACAAAGTGTTCTCCTTTACTAGTAATCAGTATGCTAACTGAAATCAGGTATCACTTCACAGTTAGGAGAGTATCAGTTAAATGATCCCCTTTAAAAGACAATACCTCATTGAGGCACCTGGGTGGCTCAGTCGGTTAAGTGGCCGACTTTGGCTCAGGTCATGATCTCGCGGTCCGTGAGTTCGAGCCCCGTGTCGGGTTCTGTGCTGACAGTTCGGAGCCTGGAGCCTGTTTCAGATTCTGTGTCTCCCTCTCTCTGACCCTCCCCTGTTCATGCTCTGTCTCTCCCTGTCTCAAAAAAATAAATAAAACGTTAAAAAAAATTTTAAGAAGACAATACCTCAGGTTTGTTCAGTGACAGGCAAACTTGCTCACCCAAAGTTCTGGAGGGGCAGTAGAAACATGTTTTTGGAAAAGACTTTGGTTAAAAAACGTGATATAAACAGGGTCCTAATCTTTGCCCTAAAAATTCCATTCTGATGAATAATTGAAAAATGGAGGAAATACACAGGTAGGAATAAGCTTGTTGCCAACATTGTATATAGTAAGCTAAAAACTGCAATAAAAATGGACCTATTTAGGTAACTGTGGTGAGTTAACATGACAGGATGTAACACAGCTATAAAAAAGCAGACTCTCATCCTTCAGCATGCATCAGAATCACACGTTGCTGGGCCTCATCCCCAGAATTTTGGAGGTAGTAGGTACAGGGTGGAAGCGGAGAATCTGCATTTCTCACAAGGGCTTAGTGATGCTGGTCCAAGGTCCACACTCCAACAACCCCTGAGAAAAGGATTGCCAAGCATAAGCCTCTATTTCTCCTTTAAGGTTAAGTGAGAAGAAAAAAACCTTGAAATCATGCACTAAGACAGATCTACTCAGTAATGCAAAAAGACATTTTAGCAAAATAGTGATTAAGAGCACAAGATGAAGGGCGCCTTAGTGGCTCAGTCGGTTAAATGCCCAACTCGCGGTGTAAACTCAGATCATGATCTCGCAGTTTGTGAGTTTGAGCCCTGCATTGGGTTCCGTGCTGACGGTGTGAAGCCAGCTTAGGCTTCTCTCTCCCACTCTCTCTCTCTCTCTCTGCCCCTCCACTGCTGGCTCTGTCTCTCTTGAAATTAATAAACTTTAAGAAAAAAAAGCACAAGATGAGAAATTGGCCAGACTCCATGGAACTCCAGCTCCGACAGGAGATGCTACGTGGGCTTAACGTTCTTGTCCTACACACTCTTCAAGGTGCTCTAAACATGCTCCAGGAAGCAAATTATTATTTAACTGTCTAAAAACCAAAACACTAGGCTTATCAGTCAACTGAAAGTCAGGTCCTAATAAAACACAGATTTATTTAAAGATGTGAATGCATTTAAATATATCTGCTATGGAGCAGAGAGGGGCCTCAAGAAGTAAGGAATCTGGCTTCTTTGTCACTAATATGTCGAAGCCAATCCCAGCCAAACATTTACCAAAGACTAAAGCAGAGCCCTGCATTACCAGCATCTCACTGCCTTCCTCTTTACCCGACATCCCACGAAATGGTGTTGGTTACACTGTACTCTATGTGGAATCTACTCTCCACACGACAGCCACAGCAGCTTAAATCAGACAGATCACGCATTAAAACTCCCAAAATGGCTTCCTACAAAAATTCAAAGGAAATTAAAAAAAAATGCAAACCCTGGAAGTACAACAACCACACCCCCTGGTTTGCCTGAGTCAGACAGGCTTATCCCCTGTTGTCCAGATCAGCTGTCAACAACAACCCTTTCACTCAAAAGGGTTCTAGTTTTGGGGCGCCTGGGTGGCACTGTCGGTTAAGCGTCCGACTTCAGCCAGGTCACGATCTCGCGGTCCGTGAGTTCGAGCCCCGCGTCAGGCTCTGGGCTGATGGCTCGGAGCCTGGAGCCTGTTTCTGATTCTGTGCCTCCCTCTCTCTCTGCCCCTCCCCCGTTCATGCTCTGTCTCTCTCTGTCCCAAAAATAAATAAAAAAAAAAAATAAATAAAATGTTAAAAAAAAAAAAAAGGGGTTCTAGTTTGGACAACAAGGGTAAGGTTAAGGTTGCCAGATTAAATATAAAAATACCAAATATTCCATGAGACATACTTACACTGAAGTTTTTTTCATTGTTTCTCTGAAATTCAAGTTTAACAGTTCCCTCTGTTTATAGATGCTAAAACTGACACCCCCATTAGCCCCAAGTGAGGGCCTTAAGGGTCATGACCCTTTGTACTACTCTGTCGTGACTGCGCCCTCTCCTCTCTGCCCCAGATGCTCTGGCGCGTGTGTGCCTTGAACAGCCACACTCACTCCCTCCTCTGGACCCTGCACCTGTATCGCTTACCTCAACTCCTGTCAGTTCATTGAGAAAGACCTTCCAGGTCACCCATGTGAAGGGCGCTCCTTACCTTTCCCTCTCCTATCACTATAGAAAACAAGAGCATTTGTTTTCATGGCTGTCTTTCTTTCCCCGTTGGGATAGATATTCCATGAGATCAGGGGACACTGTCTTTCGGGATGATTGTTGGGGTGGCGTATACATGCCTACATCAATGCTTGGAATGTAGTAGATAATAAGAATTGTTCACTGTCAAATGGACAAATACTTGTGCAACAAAATGCACTGTCTTGCATTACTTGGCCTACCAGCACAGCACACACGTACTTTTTCCCTAGAAAGAGGGTTACATTTCTTTAGAAAGACCCGAAGACTTGAATCTGAGCTATTTCCAAATGCGCAATGGGAGTGTACATGGTAATGGTTTCATAAAGTATGTTAATCAAGGAACCACAAAAATCATTTAATCTAGAAGTTTTCCTCACCACCATCAAATACTGATTATATTTACATAGAAATGGACTCATTATCATGCCGCTGATAAACATTGCTGAAGGGAGAGCCTGCAGACATGTATTTGCCAGAGAGAAGCTCCAATTCCAACCTCTGACAGGAACTAATCATTTTAAAGATTGCCACACAAAAAAGGGACATTCCTGTGCCATCGCATTTCCTTCCCCTGATAGGAGCCAAGATTAATAAAGTTAATAAAAAATAAAGCTGCCACATTAAAAAATAAAATGTTAAGATATAGAAATGCACGAGGATAGATGTCATGGCGCCTAAAATAAGGACATAAAATGACTATTTCAAGTTCTAAAGACCTATTTAGGATGTTAAGCTGTTAAAAACATTCAAAACAAGGAGAATAATGATGCGATTCCACACATGATTTCAACAGATGTGTATGTATGAAACCATTCTCTAATTGTGTATTTTGTAAATAGACACAGATGCACGCACTTGAAGTAAAATTTTGCTTTCCATTTAAATTGAAACAAAAGGTATGAGATGTACATTTAAATATTCAAGCAGTATATTTTCAGTGCGATTTGCATTCTTCCGTGTGTTTAAAATAAGCATCCTCCTTAGTGATGCTGTAGATAATTTTAATGAGCACATACAGCCACATGCAAACCTGGGCTTGGTCTTGACCTGCAGCTGGAACCAGGACTAAGTCTGTCCCACCAGGACCTTGCCCATTGTGCCGCTCTCCCTGCCCTGTTCCAGGGGCGATTCTGGGATACTGACCCTTTGGTTAAAGGGCTGCAATGTAGCATATCAGGTAAGCTCGGCTTTGCACTGGTCTTAAACTTTTACAGGTTTCTCTTGTTCTCGACAACGTTTTGTGTCGAGGGCCTACACTGATTTCTATAATGCAAGAATTGAAGAGTATTATCTGCTAAGATTTTAAGAATTCAGGGAGATCAATATCATGCTTAATTTTCTTCTGATTTACCCCTCAATTTCACTCTGCTACCCGTGCCATTACTGGCTAAAATGATAATGCTAGCAGTGGTTTGCTAAGTGTTAAGAAATTAACTCATGATTTTATAAAGAGAGTTTCTACAAACTCTGCCTTCAGTGACATCAAAAGCTGCAGGGATCTGGGGCGCCTGGGTGGCGCAGTCGGTTAAGCGTCCGACTTCAGCCGGTCACGATCTCGCGGTCCGTGAGTTCGAGCCCCGCGTCAGGCTCTGGGCTGATGGCTCGGAGCCTGGAGCCTGTTTCCGATTCTGTGTCTCCCTCTCTCTCTGCCCCTCCCCCGTTCATGCTCTGTCTCTCTCTGTCCCAAAAATAAAAAAAAATAAAAAAAATAAAAAGTTTAAAAAAATAAAAAAATAATAAATAAATAAATTAAAAAAAATAAAATAAAATAAAAAGCTGCAGGGATCAAAGACCCAGTAAAATGAGAATATGAATCAAAAACTGTTCAGAGGCAAGCCAGGAAAAACATTCTGCAGTGCAATGCATTGCTCTTCTATTTTGATTTCCACTCTGGGATAATTAGTTGTTAATTTAAAAAGACGCCTAGAAGAGTACAGGGTACAGCACCTGAGGATTTGGGATGGCCTTCATTTGACTCTGGATAATGGAAGATATTTTTCTTCACTCCCTAATCAAGGCAAACCTCTAGGTGACATTGTGGGCAAAGACTGGTCACACTTTTAAAGGAGAGATTGTGTCCTATTTATTTTTATTCTCAAGCTACTCAATAATGTAGCTAAGTTCAATACAAGGAAAATATTCTGCTTGTTCTCACATGTGGCAGAAAGGGCTCTGTCATCATTCATCTGGACTCTACTTAATCTGGCTGGGGACTGGGGTACAAGGTAGAAAGAATTAGGCAGAGACACAGAAAAACTAAGCAGGAGCATTGGCAGATGCAGTCAGGAAAGAAGCGGTTCTGAAATTTTATCCAAATTCAAACCTCCTATCTGGAGATGTATTTGAGCCCAAGGTGGTTTAGTTATACAAGAACTTGCTCTATAAAAGAACACAGTACTGTGCATAAAGGCAAACCGTCTATGAAGAGCATTTTTCCAAAATGACTCAATACATTACAGTCTTATATGGACCATTTCGTACATCAAGTCAAAATTTAGCATGTATTTTCCCATACGTCAATCATTACTATAATTAAAATAACAAGACACTTAATGAGTAGAAACATTTCGTTTTGCCTATGTTTTCACTCAAGACTTACACAAAGTCCAGTTTAATGAAACCCTGCAGAGCTTACAAAAATAAAACACATTCTTTCCAACTTTGAGACGCAGCTGACATGTAACATTGCATAAGTTTAAAGCACACCATGTGTTGATTTGATCAACTTCTATGTTGCGAAATGATTACCAACATAGCCTCAGCCTATAGCTCCATCATGTCACATAACGACCATTTTCTTTTTTGCGGTGAGAACATTTACCATGTACCCTCTTACCGACTTTCAAGTATGCTCTATAGTATTATTAAGTTATAATCATCGTGCTATACTTTAGATCCCCAGAATGTGTTCATCTTATCAAAGTTTATACTGTTTGACCCATATCTCCCCCTTTTCCCCACCCTCAACCCCCAGTAACCACCATTTTCATCTCTGTTTCTATGAATTTGGCTTTTTTAGATCCCACGTATCAGAGTTACCATACGGTATTTGTCTAACAAATACATTTTTGTTTTTTATTTTTATCTTGAAACTATCTCAAATATCCAAGAGTTACAAGTACTGTAGGAGTTTTTGTTTGTTCGTTTGTTTGTTTTCTTGAGCCATGTGGGAATAAATTGCTGGCCTGATACCCTTGGCCCCAGAGTTTATTTCCCACAAGTGAGGACATTCCCCTATATAATAATACCCACACAGAATTGGGGAATTGATAATGATTTATACTACCATGTAATCTTCAAACCCTATTCAAGTTCCTCCAATTATGCCAATATTGTCCATCATAGTAAAAACGATCCAGAAAAGAATAAAACATTGCATCCAGTCATAGTGTCTTTTTGATCTCTTTTAGTCTGGAAATAGTTCCTCCGTACTTTTTACAACTTTCTTGACTTTGACACTTTCAAAGATGACACAACAGTTCTTCTGTCGACCTCCCCTCAGTTTGCCTTTGTCTCATGTTCCCTCAAGTTTAGACTGAGGTTCTGCATCTTGGCAGGATCGAGGCTATGTTGTTCCACTGCATCCCATCAGACATCACATGACTTCCATTTATCCCATCACAGACGATATTCACTTGACCTCTTAGATAAGGTGGTCTCTACCAGGTTTATCCACAGTAAAGTTTCTCTTTTTCTCTTAGTAATTTTTAAATATTTGGCAGAGGTACTTCAAATCATATAAATATCTGATTCTTCATCAAACTGTCAATTTATTCTTTCATTTTTTTCAATATGATACTAGGTTTCCTGTTTTACTCAACGGGTTATAATCTGTTTTTGACATTTACTTTGTCCCCAGTTTGGCCAACAAGAGTACTTTTGAGCTGACATGCCCCCATCACTGTTTGTGCACTTTCTTGCTTTCTGGCCAACAAGATACCCCAAGTTCATCTTCTACTTTGCCTGCCCTAGCCTTGGAATCAGGCACCTCTGTAAGAAGCCCTGATTCTTGTTAGTAGAGAATGGTATTTATAAGTCAAGATTTGGGGGCCAGCTGTGTTCACTGCTAGTGAATTGTGGTATTTCATTTTCAAGAATTCCCAGTGGAGGGAGTTGGGGAACACACACACACACACACACACACCCCATACACAAATTCATATGTGTGTCAATATACATGTGCATATACATACAAATATACACATACTTACAACCATCATTCTATTTTAAAACGTGTAGAGTTACTTCTATGTATTTAAGTCTATATATCAATTTTTAGATCTATACATTGAGATCTATGAACTCAACTAATATATTTAATTTCATGCTAACATCATATGATTCATTGGCTCTGTCAACAGGCTGCTTCTTTGCAAGGATCCCTTCTCATCCCACTGGGGCTTCACTTCTTGTGCCATTCATGTCACACCCACGAACGCCACCCACATTTCAGTCATAATCAAGGAAATAGCAAGAAAGCCTTCATTACACACGTGTAAACAACGAAGTAACACATCCACCTAATGAAAATGTGGGCAACTCCAAGGGCCTCAATGTCCCGCCACCAGTCCCACTCGTGTGCATGTACAAACACGTACACACAAACCTCCTCTCATTTACACACAGATGAGATTATACTGTGTTAACTGCTCTGCCTTTTTTTCTTTCCCATTGAATACATCTTGCAGGTGTTTATATGGCAACACAACACATTTACTTTTATTACTCACTTAACAATTTTGTTTGAATTAAGAATGGGTATCAGTCATTTACTGATGGGCATTTAGGCTGTTTCTGTGCTTCTAGTGAACAACGCTGCTGTGTAGTCCATATAGGGTACCTTTGGGTATGTATCTATTCACATTTTTTTTTTAACATTTATTCATTTTGTTTGAGAGAGACAGAGAGAGACCATACGAGCGGGGGAAGGACAGACAGGAAGACACAGAATCCGAAGCAGGCTCCAGGCTCTGAGCTGTCAGCACAGAGCCTGACACGGGGCTCCAACTCAAGAACAGTGAGATCATGACCTGAGCTGAAGTCAGACACTTAACTGACTGAGCCACCCAGGAGCCCCTATTCGTATTTGCAATATTTAAAACTTTAGTCCTAAAATCAAGTAGTTGAAACAAACAAGAATGTGAAATGCAGGTTATTTAAAAGTCCTTGTATCATATCTTAACCATAAATTAGATTTGTTCCAGAGAACATGAGGTTAAAAGGTTAAAAAAAAAAAAAAAAAAGGTTAAAACCATTTTGTCCAAACACTAGATTCTACCTAAATCCCTCTTTAGAAAAGATGAAGGAAGCTTGATGGGGAAAGTCAGAGCAGTTCAATGACAAAGTGAGTGCTAGCGCCAGTAAGTCCAAACTGGGCTCCACCCGAGAGTAAACACCATGGCAAAATCTCAAACTCCGAGAGGTGACCCTGTCACTACCTGGTTTAGTGTCCCCTGCAGTTCTACCTGGTACTGCATTGCTTACATTCACCAGCCTTTAAATTCCCTGATGTACAGTTTACTCATGGACATAAGTGGGACCCTGAAACTGAAATCAAGTTAAACTTTTTGCTCCTGTTCTGTCTTCCAGCATTAAATCAATGACTTTGTTTTCGGCACTTAATTATCTTTATCATCCCCAAATACATCACATGTAATGAAAGACGAGATCAATAAGGAAGAGGAAGATCAATAAAGATAAAACTGAGAACAGGACCTTAAAGACGAAGCCACCCAGGGAAGTGGATAAAAAAACAGAGCAGAACAAAACAAGGTAAAAATGGTTCAAAAGGGCAAATTACCTTGTAAGAATTTAGAGAAAGGCTGCAAAGGTACAGAAAATTCAACAGATAAATTGGGGGCTTACAGAAGTATATAAATGTCTCAGCTAAGCTTGAGAATAAGAAAAACTTGGCAACATCAGGGAAAAAGCAAAAAGCCAAAGTTGTGGCTTGTTCTCCTCCTCAACTTTAAATATTTATGTGTCAAGTTATTTCCCACTACATCTTCCTCAATCTCAAACTGAGCAGTTATATTTGAATTGCATTAATTAACCATTATTTTAAATCATACTATTAACATATGCACTGCTATTAAGACATTATTTGAAATCATCATTTTGCATTATTTGTTCGTCACATGCTTTTTTCAACTCAATACAGAGGAAAGAAATAACACAGGCATAAAACACAAAGTATATCCCCACAAGAAAAAAGGCCCATTGCAGTAAAACAACTACTTAACACATTAAACTAAATTACCGTGGTCTTTCAACTTATCAAAAAGAGATATGTCAATTTTCTAAAAGCTTTTAATGCAAATCTGAAGTTCATCCTTTATGTCTCCTATCAGACAAAGAGCAACCTGTAGGAATCTTTAAGTAATTTTTTTTGTACAACTCTAAAATATACCAACTCAAGAGTCTGATGATTCTGGAGATGGAAAAAGCCTCAGAGGACTGGACTATTCCTGATGGTTTCCTTCCCCCCGGCCCACACATTCATAATGAGTTCCTTTAGTAGACATTCCTTCAAGTACCCCAATTCTAATGTGCCATCTGTTTCTTCCTGAAACCCTTGCTGATACAGAATGTGAATGTGGAATATTCTTTCAGGAAGCTTGGCTATACAGGGAAAGGCAGTAGTAGGTGTAAGTAGTGAAAATAACAGGGTGAAGTCATTTCTTCATTCTTTCAATCTATTAGAGCATGTGTGCATCTTATTATGTTAGAGTACAAAAACCTAAAACCTTATTTTTAAAAATTCCTACAATGACATGCAGCTCTAGCAGTACTTATGATTAGGACTAGGTCTCTAGGTTGAAAGGTCCAAGAGAATGGGGTAAACCCTGAATTTCTGTCCCTGGGAATTACTAAAGCAGGTGTTTGTTCCCTGAGCATTATATAGTTCCTGTGGAGGTAAGCATCCTCCTGCCTCAGCTGAGCCAAAGAGAACTTTTGATGAGTTTCCCAAGGCCTCAGAGACTACACACCCCACAGCTACTCCTCCAGAGCCCTGCACTAGGAATTCATCGTGCCTCAGGCACCAGAATATTCAGACCTGGCAGCCTTCTTCCTTTTCCTGATAGCTAAAATCCACTTCTTACCATGTCTGGCCAACACAACCAAAATGGATGCTCAGTGGACTCCTGATGGATGGGAAGAACATGCTTCATCTTCCTCCAGTCCATCTTCCAGAGATTCCCAAGAAATACAATTCTAATTAGACCCTGATCACATCACCCTCTGGTACTGAATCAACTTTCATTGACTTTAAGATAAAACCGAAGTATGAAATAAATCACAATCCTGCCTTCAGCTCTCTTTCCATTCTACCTTCAGTCACTCACTGTCCTCGTTCACCAACAGTCTGTCTATATTCCAACTTCACAGAGCTACTGATCATCCCTGAATACCCAGGTAACAGAATAAAGTAAAATCAATGCGTGTCTAAGATGTGTCACTCACTGTGTCAGCAGTTTGGTATAGATCTCATTTAATCCCACAAACCAACCACAAGACTGAGGCTCAAGCACATTACGTAGCTTACCCAAGGGTTGAGAGTCAATAAGTGCTCAAGAGGTTGCTCACTGGGGTCCAGTCCTTCTGACACTGTGTGATCTCCAAGGTTCAGAGCTACCACAGGCAAAGCTTTCCCAATCAGAATGGTCTTTTCTACCTTCTCCACCTGGTAGCACCCTCTGCTTCCTCAAAGTCAAGCCTCAATTTTCATCTCCTCTGGTTTCCTCCATGGGTATACTAAACAGGTTGGTCCATTCTCTCCCTCGGACCCCACAGCAATTTCATCACCTATCACTGTTCTTATCTCACACCTTCCATGCTACCTTCATTTGTCACAGAGTCTAGTTGCTAATTCCAAGGCGATTTGGCAAACAAGGGCTGTTGGTATGTTAATCATCTTTGATTCTCTGATCTTGCAAGGCCTGATGCTTATCGATATCTGATTAAGAAAGAAAGGAAAGAAGAAGGTAGAGTCCGATCATCATCTCTGGATACACCCGGAATGGAAAAAAATATGCTTTGCTTGGTAGCAAAGTTTCTACCCATATACTATTTAGTCATGCCAAATAATGGGATAAGTCATTGTACATGATATTGGAAATAAGAGTTTGGCTAAAACGTCAATGAAAAATAACATTTAATGATACTACTACTAAAAATAGTGGCAAAAAGTACATCATGCCATATGGTTTTGGGATACTGACTCAGTTTTCCAAAATTGACCCAGAACACAGAACTCCCTGAATTAAGGTCAAGAGGCATGGCAGAAAGATGAATTATTTTTATATAAGGGAAATGATAAAAGATGACAAACTTGTTAAACAGAAGACTAGAGGATTAACCATTTGTAATCAAAAGTGACTTCTCCAAGTCTCTAAAGTTCAAATAGGAATCTTAAAAGGTGGATTTTCGTGTTCTATATTATCTTTATTGTGGCTGAGATTAATAAAAGTTAGCAGAATATAACAATTAGGGTCTAAAATTCTTATTTTCAGTGCTCTAATCTAAAATTAAGAGGAAAAATGTAATCAAATATTTTAACACCTGTGTATTAGAAATACAAGGTGTACAGTATTAATAAATTCTCACTTAAGAGATGTGAAATCCAAGGATTTCTTTCTAGGTGAAGGTAGAGTAAAATACATTTACTATCCTCAACACACATGAGCCACGGTTTTAACAAAATTCCTTCAGTTTTGTCTGTGTACATTTGTATGAAATACTACAGTGCTGAGAAGCTAATTAATGTCAAGTCAAAACATTAAAAGGGTAATCATTACAAGGATGTAATATTCAAAATTCAGTACTCTGTCTTTCCACTGATTGCATTAAGCATGAAATAGAAACAATTCTCAGAAATAGCACAACTGTCGATTTTAGAAATTTATCAACAGTGGCCCAGTAGTTAGAAAAAGGGAATGGCCTTGACCACAACACAAGGTCCATGTGAGGTAATAATTTTTAAAGTCATTTTGTGCTGAATTAAAGAGTAAGAGAATCCAGGAGGATTATTTTAGTCTTTCATATACTTAATTAATTTCAAGAATCTTCTTCTTAAAAGTAACCAGCTGCAAAACCAGCATATTTTTACTGAGACACTAAGTCCCTGAGCTGCTTACCATAAAATGAATGAGTTTGGAATATATCAAAGAAGATTGGAAAGTGTTTTATCCAAGCAGAGTTCAGAACCTGTGTATAAGGAACACGGCTTCTGACTCAAAGGCACCGGCATATATGCAATGATTATAAAATAAGTATATTCAGGATGGCGGGTGACCTCAAGTTACTAATTTTGTTCACTAAGACTAAACAAAACACTTGGTTTTAGAGGTAATGCCAAAAAACTGTTACTACGTAGTGAATGCTCCATTTTGGGAAGACAGCTGTTGCACGTTATTATATTAGAAATGAACTTGAGGAGATTCAACCAAAACAGACTGTGGGTCAACAGTTCTTATTTCTAAACCTAAAAGGAAGGTCATTATTTTACATGCTACTCACACATTCCTTTCCATAGATTACCCAAAATCAGTATTGAACTTCACAACAAAATTCTACAGCCATCTTCTTTAAGAAAGAACAATCAGGGGGCGCCTGGGTGGCGCAGTCGGTTAAACGTCCGACTTCAGCCAGGTCACGATCTCGCGGTCCGTGAGTTCGAGCCCCGCGTCAGGCTCTGGGCTGATGGCTCGGAGCCTGGAGCCTGTTTCCGATTCTGTGTCTCCCTCTCTCTCTGCCCCTCCCCCATTCATGCTCTGTCTCTCTCTGTCCCAAAAATAAAAATAAAAAACGTTGAAAAAAAAATTAAAAAAAAAAAAAAAAGAAAGAACAATCAGGAGCCTCAAAATTAGTGTTTCAAAATATACGAAGTGAAACAAGTTTGCCTGATTGTTTATGTTTCTAGTTCATTGTTTACTGTTCATTTAATTCCTGTTTCTCGGAGTGCTCTTCCCTTCCCATCGCTCTTCTGAGCATTTCCTCAGGATTCAGGAAGTGAGCTGGGACCGAGAAGAGAACAAGACAAATTCTATCTCTGGTCTCACGTAACTTACAGTCTAATGGAAAACACAGATAGGAAGTCGTGTCTGCACAAAAATACACTTCTTCCCTACAGGATGGTGAAATGGAAAACTCTCAAGGTTTGGAACCAGGCCACCTAAAATCAGATCCTGCCTATTGGTGAGCCTGTGACCACATTTTAGCCTCTTTATTTTTTAGCAAAATAGGGATTGTGAAAGCGACCATAGAGAATTCTTCCTAAGACTAACTGGATAATGTCTGGACAAGGCCTGACAGTTTCAATAGGCATTCAAATCATTCCTCTTGCCTCCGTTATTTGCATTTGCCCTAATTTTCCATTCACCTAATACTGGTAACAAGATTCGACAGTGAAAAACCCTTTTCCTCTACCAAATTTAAGAATTTATTTAACAAAAATGTTCACTTCAAAACAAAAGCTAAAATCATTTTCCTAGTTAATGAAGACCTTATCTATATATTGAGATTAAGTGTATCCTGAATTTTGTTATCCAGTTCCTAGCCAATTTTCAGCGTTCATCCAATTTCCTTACAACTGAAAGCGTTAAAAAAAAAAAATAACATTTTCATTGCCTTAGGGAAAACTTGATTTTATATTCACAACAACAAAGCTCACAGAAAGCAAAGAAAAAAGTACGTACACTCTGTGCTGTTTCCTCTTAGGTGTAAGAAAACCAAGCTTATGGAATTAAAATTATTTAGGTCTTTGCGATCAATATAAATTTGAACAAAGCTAATGCCGTTAAGGCAATTATCAGTAGTTTATGTGAGTAACAAAAATTATTTTTGCTTACAGTAAAATGAAATTAAATGTGTGTGAGTAAAATAAAATATTAATCTTCATTGGAAGTTTTCATGCATATTAAGATTTCTCTAGGGTTGTCTTTTAACTCTATTTTTAAGACATGAAGCAGGAGACTTAATCTTGCATGTGACGTTATGAAGAATGACAAGCATACTCATTCTTACATCTCTTCAGGTTCTGGTGGTGCCTTTTTAAATGCTGTAGACTGAGCTCTGAGCTTCTGAATTCATTACGGTTCATTTTAATATGACCTTCCTTGGAAGAAGCTTTAGAATTTTGCTTATCATCTAAAATTCTGATGAACAGAATCCTGCTGCCTCCTTTTCTTGAGATAGCATGAAGGAAAACAGCTGTCTTAACTGCAGAATCATAGCACCCTGTTGTAGGAAGAGAACTTTAAAGAGGTAACTTATACCAATTATCTTATTACATTGATATGAGACAACTCTGGAGGTCTAAGGTCCTATTGCTTTTCTCTTTTAATTTCTTTTTAACGTTTGTTTATTTTTGAGACAGAGGGAGACAGAGTGTGAGTGGGGGAGGGGCAGAGAGAGAGGGAGACACAGAATTTGAAACAGGCTCCAGGCTCTGAGCTGTCAGCACAGAGGTTAATGTGGGGCTCAAACCCACGAACCAGGAGATCATGACCTGCGCCGAAGTCGGACGCTTAACCGACGGGGCCACCCCGGTGCCTCCCTATTGCTTTTTTTTTTTTTTTTTTTTTTTTTTAAGTTTATTTATTTTGAGAGGGAGTGAGGGAGAGAGTGAGAATCCCAAGCAGGCTCCACACTGCCAGGGCAGAGACTGAGGTGGGGTCAAACCCACAAACTGTGAGATCATGACCCAAGTAGAAATCAAGAGTTACATGCTTCACCGACTGAGCCACCCAGGCACCCCTAAGGTCCAATATCAAGTAGTGTCTGAGCCAAGACTGGAGCTTCCTCTGTGGTCCATATGTGGGGATGGCTCTGAAGGTGTGGCTCACACAGGTGCCGTGTGAGGGTCCACATCTGTTTATTTATTTCTTCTGCATACTGAGTGCCAACTGGGCACTTCACAATGTCTGCTATACTGAAGGGTGGGAGGGACAATCTTCCCACTGATCTCAAATTGTTCTGAATCCAAGTTTTAGGGTTCACACATGTGCTGCTAGCATTCTGTGAACACATTCTAAAACCATTTTAACACCACAATTAAAGGAACAAATCACACAAACAACTCAATGTTTTATATACCAAATTTGAATACATTAGAAGCCTCCGGTACCTAACTGTTCGCTGCTAAACTGACTCGCTTTTCCGCAGGCCTTAGAATAAAGCCAGGTCACAAAGCAAATGACATCAAGGACCGAGGAACTAATGGGACGTCTATGAGGAACTGAAGGGTGCAGCCCCATCTAAACCAGGCAGCTGAGTGGTAGCTGAGGCAATACAGACCCAAAGTTGACACCTCTTAATTCTTTCCAGTCATGAAAGAAGACCTTATCTTTATGAAATAAGAAAACAGGAAAAATTCAGTAAAGGATCCAACCCGTCACTGCCTTCATTATCACTTGCTCTAATTAACTCAAGTTACTAACCACAAGGTAAAAAAGGCCCATCAAATGACAGAGGACTAGCACAACATTAGGAGCCAGAAAGTCCTGGGTCTGAATGCCTCTTTCTTCATCTAGGAGTCGCTTGAGCACTTGCAAGTACGTAACTCAAAAGAGAAATCAATCTGCACATGTCAAGTAGAGAATAACAATACCACCTCGTGAACTGAATGCAAATTCAGTAAGATAAGGCACACAGATATTGTGAATAGTGCCATGCATTCAATAAACCGCTATTATTACCATGATCATCGTTATTTTGAGACTGCTTCTTCACAGGCATACTGAATCGAGTCAATGCTCTAAAACCCCACACAGCAAACAGATGAACCCATTCTACGTGGAAAAACAAACACCCCAAATGAATTCATGTCTATCTTTGTTGTTTGATACAAACATACTGAACGGTTTTATAAAAGAATTTAATGCTTTCCACGTACTTAAAAGTGAAAAATTGTTTTTGTAAATACAATATGCACAGAAGATAAAAAGACAATAGAGGTGCAGGAAATTATAGGAGATCCACCCTGACTTAGATGATTATCGTTCCCAGCTGTAATTGTTTACGTAGTAATAAGCATCACTTGACCGAATTCTTGAACCCACAAGCGATACTGGCCCTATTGAAATAAAATCTCTAAAGGCTATCATTTTTAGATGATCTTTTCTGGAGACATTTGCGTGTGACCTTTAAATTTTCCTCACTATCAAACTGCGATAATTTGGGGAAGCTTTTCTTCCCGCACCAAACTACAGATGACCATCTGTTTCAACGATGTTGTTCAATAAAGTTGTTCCCGTCTGTAAGAAGTGACATTTGTTAACAGGAGAATCTCCATAGCACCATTTGAATTTTCAGTTACTTCTAGACAGGCCCAATCACTGTCATGGAGAGTAATTAAAAAAGGCACTACTGCATCTCACGGCATTCACACGAAGTCAACAAAGGAAAATGAGGTAAATGATTCAAAAATAACTTTTTTCAAAAATAACTTTTTAAAAAAGCTATTACAAATGTAAGCTGGTGCATAAAATACTTAATTATAAGTTAACTGTGCCGCTTTAAAATGATTGAAAAAAATGCATTCAAAAGGTAAGGATTTTACATAGTGCTTCTTAAGGCGCGCTTCCTAAATAAATGCAAGTATGTATCAACAATCATCACAGCAATTGTACAGACATAAACCCCTTCCTTTGCAAGGGTCAGAGGCAAGGAAACCAACCTTCAGAGACTTGAATGACACACACCCACACACGCGCTCCATCAAGACTCCAGTAAGGTGAGAATGGGAAGTCAGGGGCTCCTCTGTACCTATAAACAGGAACAACGGCTATATTCTCATTATTTCCCCCAAGGAAGTTCCGAAGTACAGAACATCATCTTTTCCCTCAAAATGTCCCCTCAAACTGGTTAGTTCAAAAACTGCCCTGGAACTTCCTGACTTCGTTTTTGTCCAACCTCATACTTATTGTCCTACCTCATACTTACTGTATAAAAGAACAGATTTCTGAAAAGCCGGACAACATAAACCATAGACAAGATTCTACAAAAGGATCCTACACTATACCGTCAAATGCAAGACTCTGAAACTGAAATGGATTCCAAGAAATTGATATTCACACATGTGGATCTGAAATCCACCTTGGTTTAGTTTCATTTCTCGAAGCAATGGAGTATTAAACCCCATTTTCCAAAAGATCAAGGCGTGGCCACATTTCACAAGAGGTGGAAAACGCCTGGGGATGAGGAACCTTTACTGTAACACAAAGAATACATCTCGTAAAAGACAGCTAGATTCGTAGTGCGCAGAAAAGACACTTGTCAGAACACTGAAAAGAGCGTCACCTTTAAGCCGAGCAGCGCTAGGTGGCAGAGGAGAGTCGACCAGGCGTCCAGGCTCTCCAGACCGCTCTGGCGGGAGCTGCTTTCCAGCTTTCAAAGAGAAGCCTTTAGGCTGGCTTGAGTTCCAACAGCGGCCTCTTCTCTAGGGGAAAACCGCTCTGAGCTAAATAGAACTCTTTGGAACGTTCACCACAATTTATTGGAGTGGCTGGATTACGTCCGCGTTGAAGGGACCTACCTGGACAGCCGTGTTCTCCTGTCTAGCAGATCACCTTCACGATGCAACCCCACATCAATAAGAGAAAGACGCAGAGGGGACGGCCGGGGACTCCTCTCGCCCACAAAACGGGAGCTGAATTACTACCAAAGCTGAATCTTGGGAGGAAGTGCTGAGACGGGGCCTGCTTCCTGGCATGCTACCGGCTGAAACTGGTTTAGGTTGAAACCTCCCTAAAAGGCTTGATTGGAAGGTCCACATGGGGGAGGCACGCAGGAACAGGTGTGTGCTTGCATGCGTGGCTCTCATCATCGTTTGATGGTGTTTACAAAACTGGAAGAAGACGTTCTTCTAGGAATCGAGCCTTGGGAGCCACCCAACCGTCTAAGCCTCATTTACTTTGTTTCAAAAGGAAGATAATAACAGTGCCTATTTAAAGGTCGTTGTGAGGCGTAAATGAGATGGGTGGTCCATGAAAAGTGCTTTGTAAATAAAATGAGATGGGTGGTCCATGAAAAGTGCTTTGTAAATAAAGTCCTCAGTAAACGGTAGCTATTCATATTGCCACCCTCAAACAAGACAGGCAATGGGAAGGGTTTATAAAACAAAGAACAGCCATCATTATCATCCTCGTTGTTATTACCACTCTTCTTATGCTCTCTCTGTTTCTCTCTGTTCCCGCCAAACCGGGTGACTTGGTAGTACCCTATAATTCCTCTCCTTTCTCGTGTCTAGAGCAGAATTCACAGCTCTTGGTATGGAGTTACATATAAGTGATGATACTGAAATCTGTCTCTGCTGTTAACCAGCTACGGAACTTTGGGCGACTGGTCTCATCTCTCTGAGCCTCAGTTTCCCCACCAGAAAAACAAGGATAGTAATAGGCCTTTCCTCCATAGGTTACCTATGAGAATGAGACACCATACTGTCTGATGCAGGGTGACAGTTCACCAGATGCTAGCTCCTTCTAGCAGTATTATTACTATTCATTTGCCTTGGCATACTCCCCGCACCTAAAACTTAATTCCTTTAAGGCTCAGTTTTTTTTTTTTAACGTTTATTTATTTTTGAGACAGAGAGAGACAGAGCATGAACAGGGGAGGAGCAGAGAGAGAGGGAGACACAGAATCGGAAACAGGCTCCAGGCTCTGAGCTGTCAACACAGAGCCCGACGCGGGGCTCGAACTCACGGACCGTGAGATCATGACCTGAGCCGAAGTCGGACGCTTAACCGACCAAGCCACCCAGGTGCCCCAAGGCTCAGTTTTAACATCTCCTCCATTCATCCACATACTCTTTCAGGTGACCTATATTCTGTGTCTCTTTGATACTCTGGGGACTTAAGTACCAAAAGGCTTAGCTCCTGGTATCAAGAGATCCTACCATGGGAGCAAAAACAAGTCAGATGTACAATGTTCTTAGTGCAATGAAGAATGTGAAGCGGCCAAAGAAGCGTTTATTTTAAAGACAGTGTTAATTTCACTTAGGAAGACTGTAGGAAAAGAGACTACGTGCACCATCATGATTAGAAGCATGGAGTTTTGTGTTACAGTGCTCTGAGTCCAGTCTCAGCTTCGCCATTTGTTCCCTGGATAACTTTGGAGAAGTTATAATATTGTCACTGAGGCTCAGTGTATTCTTCTGTAAAACAGGGATAATCGTAGGACCTATATAATCGTGGGTAAAGTGAAGGTCATACATGCAAATCTGGTTAAAGTACTACAAAAGTTTCAATATAGGTTCGTTCATATTAGCAGTAATCATATCAACATAAGTAATACCATCATCAAGTCTTAGTGATGGAAACACTGAATGTGCTTCTCGAATTAAAGAGCGGTATTTGAATACAAGGCTGGGGAAAGGCAATGAGGCAAGAAGAAAAACTTGGAAGGGAGAAAGAAGGGGAAGTTTGGAGGAACCAGAAAGTAGTTCACGTTGGCCTCATTAAGCACGAAATGTGTACTTAGAGGAACTCTCTGTCCTGGGTTGCCTGGGGCTGATGAGTTCACCAGAGAAGCAGTTACTTTCAATACTAAAACTGGGTAACTTCTGGGAAAATTGGGGTGAGTTGATCACTCTACACTTAGAGGATTGTAGCCCAGCAAACAAGGGTCTTGAAGGACATGTGAAGGGGTTTAGGCTCTATTTATACAAAACAGGGAACACGTGAAAGTTCTTCCGTAAGGGAGTAACTGATCAGAAGTGCAGAAGCCTGTGCTAGGCAGCCAGCACAAGGAAGACTCGGTCCCTCTTTTCTTCCAGATCAGTTTGCTCCTCCCTGCTCTTCTCATAGGATTTTATTTGTCCTCTAGCAATTAATCACATGTTGTCTGTGTTATATATTTGTGTGTGTCCTCATACTCTTAAAATATACTTTACTTGCTACCAGGATTGAGTATTTATTATTTTCTCCTCATGCTACCCTATACATAATATAAGCACAATATGCATTGAATTAAGTTGATTAAAATCGATGATTCTATGCAATACAATATTGACATTTGCTATTCGTCTCAGTTCAAAATCGAACATCAGTTTTTTGTGCACCTAGTAATGATTCTTCATGGGACATAAAGTCAGTCTATTAAAATACTGACTGGCAAATACACACACAAAATAATTTTCTGTGAAATGTAAGGGAGTATTCTCCCCCTCCCATTAAAATTAAAAAAAATTTTTTTATATTTTATTTATTTTTGAGAGAGAGAGAGAGAGAGAGAGCGAGCACAAGTTGGGGAGGGGCAAAGAGAGAGGGAGACACAGAATCTGAAACAGGCTCCAGGTTCTGAGATGTCAGCACATAGCCTGATGCGGGGCTCGAACTCACAAACCACGAGATCATGACCTGAGCCGAAGCCGGACGCTTAACTGGCTGAGCCACCCGGGCGCCCCTCCCATTAAAATTTTAAATTGAAGACATTTTTCTTATTCATTCATTCATTCATTCACTCAACCAGCAAATGTAGCTTAGTAGTACTATGTGTTTGTTCCTGTCCTGGAACCCAAGATACAGGTAAAAAATTGAGGTTCCCCACCATATGTGGTGGCCAGTCAAATTCCTGTAAGGCAGAGCACCAGGGTAAAGTTGCCATGCAAAGTTCAAGATAGCTTAAGGTCATCCTCAAATGCTTAAATATCCCCCTTAGAAAAGTATGTTTTAAGTACTATCAAATCAACAAATGAAGGTAAAAGCATTTGTTCCTATGCATTAGTGACTTTGGAGAAAACCAAGATATATTAGCTAGTGGGAAAATATAGCATGGTGGCTTTAAGGCAGGTGTTCTAGGGTCAGAAAGACATGGGTTCCGATCTCAGCTGAATATCTCATTTCCTTACCTTGACTACCTTTACTGGCGAAACAGGGGCTTCTTTGTAGCCATTTCGTTCACTCAGGTATTCATGTATTCAATCACAGAGTTTATAATCATTGCGCTGACCAAGCTTTGAAATTATGTGATTCTTGATCAATTTGGGGTTTCTGGGTAGGTTGGGTTGGGTTCCTGGCAGGCAGACTCTGAGTGGAGGTAAGCATTTGGGAACTTTATGAAGGAATGACATCAGGATCAAGACCTAAAGGGGAAGGGAAGGGTTCAGTCCCAACAAAGGTACCAGTTGACCCCACAGGATGCTCTTTTAGGACATCCAATGTTCGGGCTTTAAGATCCCTGTTTTAACCAGTTCTTGGAGGGAAGTTGCCTGGTCTTGAGTAGGGGCAGCTCTTTTCAGATGAGGCACTCTCCCAAGAGACACTGAGAGGCCTCTCAGCCCATTTCACTGCCAGCAAGTGGGTGAATAAGGTCCTAAAGGGGGGGAGGGGACTCGGCAGCATAGCACCCCATCCGCTACATAATTGTCAAGATTGCAGATGTTGTACATAGAGTGAAAGTTTACATTTTAAGTGACAACTTCAAAATTACATACATGGTTGCCTTACCGTGTACGTTTCCTACTGCTCCCATTTTGCCACCTTTAGCTAATTCTTAATTTCTCATCTTCTTAATGGTGTCTGTCTTGTAGCATTCTGGTGAAGATTAAAAATCATATAATGTATGTAAGGTGCTTTGCAAACTTCCTGGCACTCAGCAAATGTCTGGTATGTGTTAGCTGTTTTTATTAAGAGAAGGTCTAGGAATACAGAAGGACTCAGTAATAAGTGAAAAAAAGGAAACTATGTCAGAATTCTAAAACTTACAGACTGACTTAAAGCACTGAGCCTGTCACTGGCAAAGTTTACATTATGGTATTTGACTAGTGGGTGTCTCAGTCTGGTTTTATGTCAACATTAAATAAAGGTTTGGGTTTCGGCACCTCGTGGGAAGTCTCAGCTAGACTGTTAACATTCTTCGGTCCCTCTTATGAGTAGGGAATTTGAGAATGTTAGAACTACACTCTGTCCGTTTGGGAAATGAACAAGTAAACAGTGATGACAAGGGAAGGATACAAACAAGATATAATAAAGGATCTAAGTTCCAGATACAGGGTATTTATCTCCCAACTAGGTTGTCACATGAACCAAATTTTTAATATTGATAATCTCGCTTGAATCCTTAGAACATGAGTTCTCTTAGGCAGACACTGAATTTCTGTAATTGCTTTTTAATTTACTGAACATAGTATCAGCATTAATGGACAGATGAGAATGTTCCTCTTGCCTGTCTTCCTAAGGAGAATGGTTATTTGTTCAATATGTTTCATGTACCTATTTGTAAAAATAGATCCAAAACAGACTTCCTACTGTTGCCCTGCTTCCTTCCCCACCCCTAAAATAGGGTTCAAACGCTTTTTGGGGGATGAGGAATCCTATTCTGATTTTGTCTCATTTTTTCTGTTTTGTTTTCACCTCCACCAATACCTAGTGGAATTCAGTGTGCACTCAATAAAATTTTGTGGAATGAGAGGTGCCTGGCTGGGTCAGTTGTTAGAGCATGTGACTCTTAATCTCAGGGTTAGGTGTACAGTCTAATTTAAAAAATTAGTCTTGGTGGGGCTCAGTCGATTAAGTGTCAGACTTCAGCTCCAGTCATGATCTCAGTGTTGGTGAGTTCGAGCCCCGTATCCAGCTCCTTGCTGTCAGCACAAAGCCAGCTTCAGATCCTCTGTCCCCTCTGTCTCTCTACCCCTTCCCTGCTCGCTCTCTCTCTCAGAAATAAACATTAAAAAAATTTTCAAAATGTATTGAATGAAAGAACGAATGAATTTCAGAGCTGGAAAAGACATTAGAGATAATAGAGTCCTCATTTTAAAAATGGACAGAGGCATATTCAGGAGTGTACGTGGCTGTCTGAGTCAGAGCAAGGACCCAGCTCTCACAACGCCCCAAACCCCCCCGCTCCCAAGCAAGACTCTTACTACCATAGCACACTGTACCTTCTGTGCTCTAAAAACCCATGTAAGTCTGCTCAGAGCATTGCTTGTCAGTCATTCTTACTCAGGGCATTCATTTCTTGAGATATTTGCTTCTCTAAAACTAGACATAAAACAAAGTATGCCTTCCTCATTATAGCCCATCACATAATGTTAACACATCCCAGGTACCTTCACACTTTTTTTTTCTTTCACATATTTGTGAAATTTCCTTTTATTTGTAGGATCTGCCAGATGCCTTCTTTAATCAATCCTCATCATTCTGAGGTTTCTCTTATCTAATTTATTCCACAAATTTGGAGTAGGTCTAGATGATACATCAGACACAGAAATAAGGATGGAAGCAGGATTGAAAGGTGTAAATCTGTAACAAATGTATTATAAAAACTATATAGTCATCATCAAAAGAGAAAAATGTTTTTTGAAAATTGTCCATGATCTCATCCCCCCTAACATAACAAAGATAATAGCATTCTGGCAAATTTCTTCATATTTTTTTCTTTGTTTTGAAGATTTTTAAAAAATGTTTATTTATTTTTGAGAGAGAGAGAAAGTGAGGAGTGGGGAAGAGAGAGGGAGACACAGAATCTGAAGCAGGCTCCACGTTCTGAGTTGTCAGCACAGAGCCCAATGCGGGACTTGAACTCACAAACCATGAGATCATGACCTGAGCTGAAGTTGGATGGTTAACCAACTGAGCCACCCAGGTGCCCCTAGTTTTGTTTTGTTTTGTTTTCTTTTGTTAGCCATAATTTCCCATAGGTATAAATCAGAGTGCACTGATATCTATAACTTCTACCTGTTCACTCAATGTTATATCATTAGTATATCCATGTTTTAACGTAGCCTTTATGACTACAATTTTCATTGATCGTGTACTGTTCCCTTTAATACATACATCACAACTGTTGGGGAGGAAGAATTTCCTCTGTCTTTCAATGTCCTTCCAGCTGAACTTAGAATCACATTGACATGAGAAAGATTAATAGGAGAAAATCAAATTTAATAGTGGATGTATGGGGATCCACATAGACAAGGAAATTCCAAAGACAGTGAGGCAACATAATGCTTATATGCACTAAGAGAGGGTTACAGGTCAGAGGATACACAAGACACAAAGGCCATTAGCCGGAAGGTGTGAGGAGGTGTTTGGAAAACAGGTTGCTCTCTTACACAGATAAGTTTATTAAGTAAAGAGGAATCTCTCTAAATAGCTCTCTGTTAATATGTCTCTCTCCCTGAGTGGGAGGTAAAGAGCTTTTCCTAAGTCTGCTGGGTTTGATTGTATTATTCAAATTATTCAAAATAATGTTCCTGCCAAAGTGGCTCATCTTGGGGCACCCTGCCCTTGGCCTTTACATAACTGATCTGTTTCCCTAAAGGTGGACCTGAATGCTTTTTCCAGTCATTTGATATTATAAATCAAGTAGGGATGAGTATTTTGGGTCACATAGCTTTTTCTATGTTTTGCTTTGTTCCCTTAGGACAAATTCCCAAAGTAGAATTACTGACTCCAAGAGAATGGACATTTTTATAACTCTTCAAGCATATATTGCCAAGTCCCCGGGTGGAAGGAGAGGATGTTGAATTTAATTAAATTAGGTAAGGGGCAGCAGTTGAGGTTTCCTGTGATCAGTATTTCCAGGCAGCCAATTAGGACTCCAATAGTGTGAACAGAGACGGTTGTTTTGAGCTTTTCAGCCCAGCCTATAGAGACTCATGAGAACTGTGTTGGGTCACAATTATTTCTTAGAAATATGCATTTGAAATTCTAGATGAACCTCAGTGTTGACTTTCCTTAGTCCTGTTTTTAATCTGTGACAATTGTCTAATACGGAAACAGGAAAAGAAGGCTTTTTAGATTAACACGTTTTCATGTCATTCCTTCTAATCAGGTTAAAAAGGTTCCAAAGCTGAGACTTAAAGAGAGAGTATTAGCTCAGACATTCTTGTAACACTCAATCACGTGGTCAGAAGCCACTATGGCTTAGGAAGAGGCCCCTGGTCAAATAGGATCCTCAGGGGCCCTGATTTACCTCTCAATGCACACAGCAGTGAGATTGAAGGTTTGTTCTGTGCCCTTAAGTGGTTATGCTGAGGTGAAACCCTTAGAAACACATTTCATTAGTCAGGAAAACACATCTGGTTGTTTGAATCAGTAGAAAGGGACCCCCAGCTATTCTTTAACTACACACCTAATGATTGAGTAAATAGACACTCTCTTACTGGCATGCTTATTCCTCAAAGCAAAGAAGACTTTATCAAGTCCCAGAGAGTGACTACACGTAGATGAAGAATTAGTAACACTTCTAGCATTTGTGCATGCTTCGTAGTTTCACGGATATTTTCATGCAAGTAACCTTCACAAGAGCCTTGAGAGTTTAATGCTTTTCTCCTTCCTATTTTCCAGATGAAACAGTGAAGGCTCAGAAGCATCCATGATTTTCCTTCAATCATGAGCCCTGCAAGACACTAAATCATGACTAAAATTCCTGTCTCTGAGCCTAAATCCTGTAGGTGTATTGCCTCCATCACCACAAACACCAATCACAGAAATATATTAGGTGAATGTCAAAAATCCTGGCGCCATTTCAAAGAAAACTTCTGAGCATGAGAATTACAACCGATGGAAATAACAAAAATTTGGGTCAGAACATTCTCAGAGCCAAAGGCAGCAGAGAAAACTGGGGCAGCAAAATAACGTACTTCTCAATCACAGGTGCAGCTATCACTGAGGCCAAAGACGACATGGGGCTCAGACGACTTCATGCCCTAAAATACCTACACCTTTTCCATTCAAACAGCTTTTCCCCATGCCTAATTTCTAATTATCCGAAGACTGAGATGATACACTTGACCTCACAAGCCAAGATTTCATCATTGCATACATTTTGTGCTCTCTTTAAGTCACCTGTGTGTCCTTTGTAATGCTCTTATAATTTTACGAGATCTCTATCGATTATTTGAGCCAGTCTTCATTCTAATCTGCCAACAAATCTGGATTATTACCCACATGAGGAAACTGAAGTCTGGACGGTTGTGACTTGCTCAAGATCCTGTATTCAGTCAAGGTAGAAGACAGGAAAAGAGTGGGCTTCCTACAGGTAAGGTGCTTTCTCCACCATAATTGAGGGAGAACCAACTTTTTCCTCTTTCTATCGTCCTTTCCAGACAATAAAACAGAAATTCCAGCTAATTGGAAAGGTTGAAACTACCAGCTTTTCAATACTTCTCATGAGAAAGAAATCAATGAGATGACAAAAACTGCCATCCACGATCTGCATTTTTCTGCTAAGAGACACTGATGAGTTCAACATTGCTCTGTTTCTGTGGCTTCACTCTCTCTGACTCCCTGAGCTTTTAAGACACAGCTCTCTCTTCTCCACATTTGAGGGGAAGCATTCAGAATTCCCTTTTGGCCATCTGTCCATTTTATGTTCTCTGATCAGGAGTGGCCAGGTAGAAAGCTGGTACCCTGTTTCTGTCTGCTTTCTATGCCAAATCTCAGTGTGTTTAGGATCCAGAGGAAGGGGAAGGTATGAATTAACTGCCTTCCTTAGGAACTTTAACAATGTCCAAATATTTACTTCCTATATATTTTGACCAACTTAATTCTTAGTTACATCTAGTAGAGGCTCTCTTAACAAACCTCCACTTAGCAACTTGCCAGATCAACTAATGCTCTCTAATCCAGGGTTTCTCAACCTCAGCACTATTGACATTTGGAGCCAGATAATTCTTTGTTGTGAAAGGCTGTTCTGAGCATGGTAGGACATTGAACAGCATTCCTGGCCTCCACCTACTGGATGCCAGTACCACTCCCTAAGTAGGGGCAGCCAAACATGTTTCCAGACATTGCTAAATGTCTCATGAAGGGCAAAATCACCTCTGGTCAAGAAGCACTGCTCTAAACCATCAGTGACACAGAATGCCTGATAAACAGGGCCTGCTGAGCCCTCCAAGTTAGAAGGTTCCCCTCTAAGATGCCCATGTCCTCTCCATCCCAGTAGTTGGTCTGTAGACTTAGCAAGTTTCAGTTTTATATTTCAAATATATTTATGTCAGTTGCACTGTTGTGATTTTATTTCACATGAATAGCACAGAATCCAATGAAATATGAGATCAAAATAAGAGACCTTTTATTTCTATTCTAAGTTGAATGATCAGAAAAGCCTCCATATGACAGAAACAAATTATATTTCTTCACCATATCCCTTTTCTCCAGGATGTACAACTAAACAATTCCCAGCTTCCCCTGCAGTTAGGGGGAATCCATGTGATTGAGTTTGTGCCAGTAGAAGGTGGGCAAAAACCATGCACACCATTTCTAAGTCTGGCACTTAAAACTCCACTTGCTCTCTCATACTGCACCTGCGAAGAATCAAGAAGAGGTCTCTGGTGTCCTAACGTGCAGGCTGGCAAACTTCTTTTGCACAGGGCCAGACTGTAAACATTTTCAGGTTCACATATTCTATTCTATTCTATGCTACGCTATGCTATCCTATCCTATCCTACCCTATCCTATCCTATCCTATCCTATCCTATCCTATCCTATCCTATCCTATCCTATCCTATCTTATTTATTTAGAACAAGTGAGGGGATGCAGAGAGAGAGGAGAACAGAGGATCCCAAGCAGGCTCTGTACTGACAGCAAAAGAGCCTGATGCGGGGCTCGAACTTGCAAACTGCAAGATCATGACCTGAGCTGAAGTTGGATGTTTAATTGACTAGCCACCTAGGTGTCCCATATATTCTTTTTTTTTTTTTTTTTTAACAATCCTTTAAAACTGTAGAAACTGTGCTTAGCTTATAGACTGTACAAAACACACAATAGTCTGGATTTGGCTTATGGGTAGTCAAAAAAAAAAAATCCAGTCAAATTAGGTATAGCCAAAACAACTGTAAAATATTACAGGGGACCATAAAAGCCTAGAATGATTCTGCATATAGTTGTTTCAAATCTCTTTAAGTTCTTATTCTACTTTAAAGAAATTGAAAAAGGAAACTATAGGCTTTGCCTTCCAGATACTGTGTAAGGAAGAAAAATAGTGCAGATTCCAACTAGGAGACTCAGTCCAAGGTGAGGCTCTGGTCTTACACCAGAAGACTGGTGAAAAGGAGGTTTATGCTTTGAATTCAAATTAAAGTTTAAACTCTGTATCACATTTGTATGACTCTCTATTTTAATAGACTTTTATTCAAGTATGAAGGCTTCTTTTTTAACTCTCTTTTGTGTGAAAACAGACTGAGAGGAGATGAGAGGAAAGCCTCAAAAGAAAGAGGACAGTACCACAATAGTGACGCCTCTGTTCTGGGTCTTGGCTTGCACATCAGCTCTCCCAGGAATTTATGATAATACAATTGTGGCAATGTTCTACATGCAGAAATGTTAGACTCTTTAAATGTTTGCTATACAGAGGTGTACAAAAAGAGCAGTTAGTGTATTTAATATAAATGGACATGGGCCAGGAGTGAGAATAAGCTTAAGAACATTCAAAAAAAAAAAAAGCCAGTCATCATTCACGTGAATGTGTCTACCTATTCTAATATACCTTAAGTTAAAAAACAGCCATTCATTGCATGGAAACCCTACACAGACTGGCTTTCAGATTTACAAAGTACTAACTATATAGCTAATAGCATCCTCTTTTCTGCAATTCCTATCAGCTATCACAACAAAGTGTTTCCAGTTGTCAGCGTGGACTGCCATAAGAGGCCATGCCTGGCTTAAAAAACAGAAACTTATTTTCCCTCAGTTCTGGAGCCTGGTAAGTCCAAGATCAAGGGGACAATATGGATGGGTTTTGGTGAGAGCTTTCTTCCTGTCTTAGATGTGAGGAAACAATCCAGAATGGGAAAACAGAGTTGTATGAAGGGGAAAAAAAAGCATCAAAATATGATAAGTATGTAGGAATGTAAACAAACTTTGACCATATAAAGCAGTAATGGTAATGTGGGGTTTAAATTATGCCAAATAAAATTCCTCCAACTGTGCCATCTATATCAATAAGGAGATAAATGGAATTAAAATGTTTCTAAGGACCTTACCTTTTCTGGAATAAGGAAACAAGATTAACAATAGACCATTATAAATCAATGATGTATCTTATCTGTGTTATAATAACTAAGATTATTACTAAAGAAAAGGAATAGTGCTTATAACTTCCAAACAAAGGGAGAAAATGGAATGATAAAAAATACTTTATCAATTAAAAAAAAGAATAGAACATATAGGCTGGGAAAAAAATCTGACGCACATACAATAATGTTAATATTTAAATTAAATACACAGTAATTACATTAAATCTAGAACTAAATGTTCTATTTCAAAATTTTCAGACTTGATTATAAAATACGTGCTATTTATATTAAAATACATGCCAACTTAAATGTAAGGATACAGTAAGGTTGAAAATAAAAGGAGAAGAAGTTAGACTGTGTAAACACCAATAAAAAAACTGTTTGTATTAATATCAGAAAAAATAGACTTTAGGATGAAAGGTGTTATTAAAATAAGGACTGTCACTTGGTAATGGAAAAAGTTGAATTTTCTAGAAAGATAAAATAATTCTTAATTAGTATGTGCTCCAAAATATGGCCAAAAGGCCTATCAAATTTATTTAAAATGTATTTATTTATTTTTAAAAGTTTATTTATTTTGAGAGAGAGAGAGAGAGAGAGACCACAAGCAGATGAGAGGCAGAGAGAAGGAAAGACAGAATCTCAAGCAGGCTCTGGGCCATCAGCACAGAGCCTGATGTGGGGTTTGAACCCATGAACCGCAAGATCATGACCTGAGTTGAGACCAAGAGTCAGATGCTTAACTGACTGACCCACCCAGTCGCCCCTATTTAAAATGTATTATATATCATATATCTGTAAAATTAACGTATATATTTCTAAAGGACAAAACATGGAGATTATTTGGTGACAAACTATGCCAAAATAGGAGAGGATATTTAGTGTTTTATTCCTAGCTTTAATCCATGTCTTAACCTACTGAAGCTATTTGATTAATTTGTGTGGCAAGTAAAAATATAACATTTAATTTTTTACTTTTTGTTAGTTAACGTATAGTGCAATATTGGTTTCAGAAGTAGAATTCAGTGTTTCATCACTTATACACAACACCCAATACTCATCACAAGTGCCCTTCTTAATACCCATCACCCATGTAGCCCATCTCCCTCCATCATCCCTCAGTTTGTTCTCTATTGTTAAGTCTCTTGTGGTTTGTTTCCCTTTATTCTCTCCCCACCCTTGTCATATGTTCAGCTGTTTTGTTTCTTAAATTCAACGAGTGAAATCACATGATATTTGTCTTTCTGTGATTGACCAATTTCTCTTAGCATAATACATTCTGGCGCCATCCACATTGTTGCAAATGGCAAGATTTCATTTTTTTTTTTTTGAAGGCTGAGTAATATTCTATTGTATATGTGTACCAAATCTTATCCTTTTGTCAGTCGATGGACATTCGGGCTCTATCTGTAGTTCGCCTATTGTTGATAATGTTGCTATAAACATTGGGTGCATGTACCCCTTCAAATTTGTATTTTTTGTATCCTTTGGGTAAATACCTAATAGTACAATTGTTGGATTGTAGGGTAGTTCTAATTTTAGTTTCTGAGGAACCTCCATACTGTTCTCCAGAGTGGCTGCACCAATTTGCATTCCCACCAGCAGTGTAAGAGGGTTCCGCTTTTTCCGCATCCTCACCAACACCTCTTGTTTTCTTGTGTTGTTCATTTTAGCCATTCTGACGGTGTGAGATGGTATCTCAGTGTGGTTTTGATTTGTATTTCCCTGATCATGAGTGATGTGGAGCATCTTTTCGTGTGTCGGTTGGCCATCTGGATGTCTTCTTTGTAAAAGTGTCTATTCATGACTTCTGCCCATTTCTTAACGGGGTTGTTACTTTTTTGGGTATTGAATTTGATAAGTTCTTTACAGATTTTGGATACTAACCCTGTATCTGATATGCCGTTTGCAAATACCTTCTCCCATTCCATAAGCTGCCTTTTAGTTTTGTTGATTGTTTCCTTCACTGTGAAGAAGCTTTTTATCTTGATGAAGTCCCAATAGTTCATGTTTGCTTTCATTTCCCTTGCCTTGGGCGACGGCAATGTGTCTAGTAAGAAGCTGCTGCAGCCGAGATCAAAAAGGCTGCTGCCTATGTTGTCCTCTAGATTTCGATGGTTTCCTGTCTCACATTTAGGTCTTTCGTCCATTTCGAATTTATTGTTGTATCATATTTCATTCCTTAATCTACCCACCCATTTCACACCGTTATTCACCATCTTGGGGCAGGGACAAGCTCAAAGGCATCTTCAGAGTTGTAAGGAAGGTTGAAATTGGGTTGAAAGTATAGAAGCAAAGGGCAGGCTGCCCCAAGATGGGCCACTTTGGCATGCAGATTATGCCAAGCTGAAAACAATCAAGGCCCAAAAGACTCAGGCAGAAACTTTGACTTCCCTCCCCTACTAACAACTGACTAAAAGAATTTTGATAGAGGACCTGTTCCAGGAAGAAAGCTATTGCCATAGATAACTGCATTATAATATAAACTAGATATGATAGGGAAGAAGTCAGAAAATCCTCTTTAATCAACATTCTTTCTATGCCCTATTATCCTGAGTGACTCAGCAAACATTTGTTTACCAAACATTTAGTCTTTTTCATCTTCTTGTGAATTGCATTCCTTCCCTTTGAAGTCCCAGGCCCCTACCCCTTTCTCCTTTGTTCAGGATGATGTGTATTCCTTATTTTCCTTGATTATCTGGAGTTTCAAGTCTGTGTGGATTCCCTGTGTGTACAAAATTCAATTTGATTTTCTCCTGTTAATCTGTCTCATGTCAGAAATTTGTCTCAAATATCAGCTAGAAGAATCTTTTTTTTTTTTTTTTTTTTTTTTTTGTTTTTTATTTTTATTTTTGGGACAGAGAGAGACAGAGCATGAACGGGGGAGGGGCAGAGAGAGAGGGAGACACAGAATCGGAAACAGGCTCCAGGCTCCGAGCCATCGGCCCAGAGCCTGACGCGGGGCTCGAACTCGCGGACCGCGAGATCGTGACCTGGCTGAAGTCGGACGCTTAACCGACTGCGCCACCCAGGCGCCCCTAGAAGAATCTTAAAGTGTTAAGAGTAAAATTCTTCCTCCCCAACAGAAGCTATATTATAAATACCTTCCCTTGTTTAGTGTGATTTAAAACAACATGAAACCTACTGGAATCATAAGCTGAGACTCTTATAGTAATTAAGATAATTTCTTAAGAAATCATTTAAGTGGGGGTACCTGGGCGACTCACTGATTGTCTAACTCTTATTTCAGTTCACATCATGATCTCATGGTTCGGGAGTTCGAACCCCACATTGAGCTCTGCACTGATTGTGTGTGTGCCTCCTTGAGATTCTCTCTCGATCTCCCTCTCTCTCTGCCCGTCCCGTCTCTCTCTCTCTCTCAAAATAAATAAATAAACTTAAAAAAAAAGAAATCATGTAGGTTTTCCTGTTAGTTTTGAGAGACATTTATTGCTATTTCCATTATACTTTTTTCCTCTAGAACAAGAAATAGTCATAGACATGGCAGTTTTTAGAATAACACCAAGATATTGAGTCTTCTTAGGAGATTGGCGTATAATGTTATTCTTTCTGTGTAACCAGACTGATGTTTTTCTAGAGTAAAAATGTTAAAATATACCATGTTTGATGTTAGTTTATATTGTAATTTCATTTATCACCGGTCATCTCAGTAACATAGCAAATGATTTAAAACATAAAGCTGTTTCCACCTTTCTGTACTAGCTAATGTACAAACACGTGTATGTGTAATATTCTATGCAAGTACTTCACTCCCCCAATTAGTATGATAGTTTTAGTTTTAACTTTATTATTGAAGTTTGTAGAACATTAATTCATGTTAACAACATATGTTCTATTTTGAATAATTATAAGTTTATGTGATCCCTTATACTTTAACAGAAATTCTTTTGGTTTCTCTTTGTGTTTCTACATGGCGGGGAGATAGGGCTCCACCCTATCATGGCAGTCCCATGATATCACCTAAAACTACCTTGCAAAGACCCCATTTCCAAATACCTTCACAGCTGGGTGCATTAAAAAGGAGATAACGGGGTGGCACCCAACTGGCTCAGTCAATAGAGCATGTGACTCTTGATCTCCACATCAAGAGTTTGAGCCTCACACTGGGGTAGAGTTTACTTACAAAAAAAAGAGGCAACAGGACCAAAATGGAATCACTTGTCAGGCCCACCTCAGCAAACTGAAATGAGTATCTAACCTAATTGCACTTCCTACCATCTCCAGGAATATAATCTCAACTGGTCAGTCTGGAACTTCTTGGTCAGCCTGAGTGAGTTCATTTCCTGATGGACTGATTTTGTTCCCCAAAAGAAAGGACCTTGCCTGAAATAGTCTTTTTTGTTTTTTGTTTTGTTTTGTTTTGTTTTGTTTTGTTTTGTTTATGTGTCCCTTGTCCTAAGCCCTATCTGCCTTTTAAAACCTTTTCTGTAGCTCTTTTTTGCTCCTTTCTATTTGCTAGATGGGATGCTGCCTGAGACATGAATCATTCATTAAAGCCAATTAGATTTAAAATTTATTCAGCTGAATTTTTGTTATATAACAGGAGTTAGGCCTTCAACATTGAAATTCCGAGGGACACAATTCAGTCCATAGTATCATTCAGCAAGGAGGTATTCAAGGTACAACCCACTACAATAAACTGTCAGACCTTGCAAGCACTGAGTGCTAATTAAGCACTTTTTATCTCAGTACAATCTGTAGCTATTTAGCGAAGCAGCTTAGGGCCCAGTGCTGATGAATCAAAGTCAACTCAGACTGAATCATGCTAAAAAGGCTTACCTTTATTTTTGCCTGAGTATGCCTTTTTGTTGGTAAGGAAAGGAGCCAGTTGACATTGTGTGGCTAAATCTGGAATCCTCCACCATCACTGTTGAAAATACACCCTGGGGAGAGAAGCATCATCAATATGATTTAACAAAGATTTGAATAGTGTGTTCCATCATATCCTAATATTATTATTTCTACCACATTTTCTCTAAGGAAAAAACTAAGACAATTTTTAATGTTATCTCATTTTAAGATTTCAAGTTGACGGCATAAAAGCTCTTCCTTTCTGCTACCTTACACATCTGGGGTTTTTGTTTATTTATTTCTACTTTTTTTTACTTGAAAAATTTAAACCTGCAAAAGCAGCACAATGAATCCAGTAAACTCTTCATTTCAGTTTATCAAAAAGATAACATGTTGCCAAATTTGCTTTATTCCTGGGGGTGTGTAAACTTTTATACTTAGGATTTGTGCCAAAACATTTGAGAACAAGTTGCAGGAATTATGGACCCATCACTCCTAAAGACTTGAGCCTATATTCTGTTTGGCCAAATACATTTACTTAATAAACATAACCCAGAGAATAAAAGGGAAAAAATGGTTGGTATTCACCAAGGACAGATATGAAAGGGGCCATTTTTTTTTATGAAGAATTTGCATAACAATTAAATTTCCCTTGTGACTTCAGGAAACTTGTCAATAAAAGAATTCCAAAGTGGGTTCAGGCCTGCTCCTTTAACCTGTTGTAGTCTGAGTAATGAGGAAAGTATTTGGATTTGGATTTGTGCTACAAGCTTCAACCCCCTGAGGAGACAGTGAGCTAACACAGGTGGAAAAGTTAGCAATTTATTGATTTGGTACATTCCAAACATAGTTTGGAGACCCCAAACTGGGATCATTCTTGTAAATGATTGCATTGGCTTCCTCTCAGTCATCAGGATTAACATGCTGCGGGGCCAGGGTTTGCCTTTTGATTCACAGATTAACAGCCCACAAATATCCTTTTGCCAAGCACCACATCATGCCTCTGGAACCAGTCATCTATCTGCAAGCCTCAGGCTTGAGGCTCAGACCAGAAAACAAAATTCGCTGTCTGGGAACTAACTTTAAACCCAAATTCAAACACAAGTTGACTTTGGAAGGTTAAAATTCCCTCAGTGTAGTTTACTTATAGCTCCCAGTCTTTAGGTATAAAGAATTCATTCCACATGCCTCTCTTGCTTCTGCATTCATTTGTGTCTGTAAAAAGTTGTCTCACAAACTCAATTAGTACCCCTGAGCTTTAGCACACCCCCTTTCCTTGGTCACCCCCTATTGTCCATCGTTTCTTGACTACTCCTATCATGGTGGACTGTTCCTAGAGAAAGGTGACCCTGTCACGGTCTTACCATAGCCTGATATAAAGCTTATTATCCATGGTAAGCATCTCATTAACTCATGCCACTTTTTTTTCCTCTCACTGGGACTAAATTTTGCTCTAATTAAGTTGGCATACATGTTTGTGGTACTGTTTCGAAAAGCAATGCTTTAAATTTGAATTTCAAAGTCTTTTGGGGGAAAAAAATGGAAAATATAGTCAACTCTCATGTGGATCTCAAAACGGATGAACCAGATGTGCACTTCTGAATAAAAGTACCATACCTGAACATGAAATGTATGATGGTAGAGCATGATTAAGTTATGGGGGTGATGGGGAGTTCGTGGGGTCCAGGGCTGATGGCCAAGAAAGAATTCTTGAAGACATCTTTGGTGCAAAAAGATGATTTCATTAAAGCATGGGGACAGGATCCATGGGCAGGAAGTGCTGCATGGGGTCTTGACAGGCAACTCACTATATACCCTCAGGTTGGGAAGGGGTCAGGGATAGAATAAGTCTCCATAGAATTTTGGAAGCAAGGTTTCCAGGACCCTGAGGGGCTAGCTGTTGCTAGGGAAACACCATTTATTACCATTTAATAAAACCTCCGTCATAAGACCCTTCAGATGCATATCAGGGGGCCATAAGCTTGGAGTATGATTGCTAGCATGTATCTTGGGGCAGCTGAGATAAAGGACGTTGACTTATAGGATCATCAAGGTTGGGATAATGTTAAACTATGCTAAGGTTCTCTTTTGCCCCTAGCAAAATGTCATTATCGAGGCAGCTGAGTCCTAGAGGGAGGTCAATCGGCTGGTTTCAAGGACTTGTGGATGGGCTGTAGGCAGTAAGGGAATTTAATTTTTCATTTGCCTTAGTTTCCCACATTACCATGGCAAGCATTTAAACTCCTTTCCTTTGTTCTTGGGTAGCCAGGAGTGTCTGAGGACTATCACACATATTCCCCCTTGGTGGTGGGGGGTGGGGGTGGGGTGCAGCCTGTATTTTGCCCTCAGCTTGCCCCAAGCTCCCTCATCAGAGCACACGTGGGCTTCTGGTTACTTCTGTCTAGTAAGGTCTCAACTACAGATATTTGACAGGCCTAATACTCATTTCAGTGGACTTAGAAGTGTGTGTGAGAAAGTCTGAAAATTATAAACCAGAGTTTTTCAGCCTCAGCACCTTAGACATTTGGGGCCAGATAGTTTCTTTTTTGTGTGGGGAGCTTTGCTGTGAGTTGTAGGATACTTAGCAACCTCCCTGGCTCCTCTGCAACCTTTTAATATGTGAAAACCAAAAATATCCTCTGGGGGACAAATTCACCCTGGTGGAGGACCCCTGCAATAGACAGTTGGCTTTGGTTTCTTTTTCCCATGTGATTGGGGGAAAATAATTGTAGCAACTGTTGGTTTGTTTTAAAGTCATGTGTGTATGCTACAGATTCTCTTCCTAATTGCCAGGTCACTGAGAGTGGGTACTGGGTGTTATTTACTCCTGCATCACTAAAAGTGTCTAGCACAATCCTTAACACGGTATGTTTGTCATTGATGTTGGTCTCTGGCCTTGCTGCTTCTGAGAACAGTAGAATTGGACTTCCCATCCCATATGCTGGTGCAGTTAAGAGTGGCCACATGACTCTTCTGGCCAATGAAATGGGAAGAGAAGTGATGCATGTCTTTCCAGGTGAAAACTTTAAAACCTAGGTGCACAATTTACCACATACTTTTGTTAGGAAGGGAGAATTTCCTCTGCCCTTCAAGGTCCCTCTAGTTGGACCAAGAATCAAATTGAGGTGAGGAAGATAAACAGGAGAAAGTCAAATTTGATGGTGTTTGTATGGGGAATCCACACACACATGAAATTCCAAAGACAGTGAGGCAACATGATGCTTATATGAGGTAAGAGAGGCGTAGATGTTTGAGGATACAAAGCGGACAAAGACCATTAGCAGGAAAATGAGAGGAGATGTTCAGAAAACAAAGCTTTCCCTGTTATGTAGCTAAATTTCTTAGGTAAAGGGGAATCTTTGTTAATAGGTTTCGTCCTGGTACAAACCACCATTGAGTGGGAGGTAAAGAGCTTTTCTGAATCTGCCAGGTTTTGATTTCTTTTAACTCAAAATAACATTCATACCAAAGTAGCCCATCTTGGGGCAGCCTGCCTTTGGCACCAACATTTTCTTTCTGGCATAGTGACCATGAACATTTGCAGTGGTGGCTGCTCCATCAGTTTGGGTCTCTGAGTAACTGCAATGAGGAGAATGTCTGTTTGCCTGTGTTGGACATTAGCAAGAGTCAATCCCATACTTTATCCTTACATATACGTGCTAGTTTTTAATATCACAGACATTTGCATTCAGAACGCCTATGGGGGTGGTTTGATTCCTCTTCCCTTACCGTTAGAAAGGCTAGAGATCACTAATGATGAGCCTATGACACAGTATTGAGGTAGGAAAATACAGTAAAACCTTGCATCGTGAGTAATTTGTTCTGCAAGTGTTCTGCAAGATGAGCAAACATTTCTAATAAATTTTAACTTGATAAATGAGCCATGTCTTGCAATAGAAGTTGTAGGTGATATGGAACGTCACATGATCATAGCTGAGCCAATGGTTCCTCTCTCTCTTTCCCTCCCTTTTTCTCTCTCTCTCTCTCTTTCCCTATGCAGGATTGTGGGTGCTTGACTCCCATGCTTGGATGCTCGGTATCAAACCACAGTGTTTGGCAGATATCAGTCATTTTTCAGAATGTTGGAAGTGTATTTTCTGTCACTTCAAAGCACCTATAGACAGTCCTTTGCTTTTCCATATAAGAGTAAGCTTCACTTCCATACAAGGGAAGCTTTGCTTCATTCTAGGTCAGGCTGCCAGCAAATATAGAGCTTTTCTTTGGCTGCCTTATTGCCAGTTACATTAAATACAGTATATGCTAAGAGTTTATCAACATCTGTGTGAGCATATACAATGGCCCCAATGCAGAAAAAGATTCCATTGAGCCAAGAGAGAGCAGTGGTCCCATAAGTGATAGTGAAAGTTACCCTACACAATAACCTACCTCTCTCGTCTTCCTCTCACAAGCCATGAAGGTTTTCAAAGGTAAGTGCAGGTTAATTTATTTTTTTATATTGTGTATTTTCTTTATTATTTTGTATGACATTACAGTATTATAGCCACTTTCATATGGATATTGTCAGGTTGTGGAACAACTCATCTGAGTTTCCATTATTTCTTATGGGGAAATTCGCTTCGATATACGAGTGCTTAGGATTACAAACATGTTTCCGGAACGAATTATGCTCACAAACCAGGTTTTTACTGTAGCTGCATCCCAGGTTCCTGCTCAGGTTTATCTATGAGTAAGCTGCAAACGGGTTAATATGCCATGAAAAATAAAAATTAATTTGTCATTTTCTGCAATGATTATATATATACATATTTAACCATTTAATTTAATTATTTAGTGGTTCTCAACACGGGACAACTTTCCCCATAAGGGATATTTGAGAATCTCTGGGGACATTTTTGGTTGACACATCTTTGTGAGAGGTGTTACTGGCATCTGGTGGGTAGGGGCCAGGGGTGTTGGCGTTGCTAAGTATCTGATAATGCACAGAACACCCCACCATGACAAAGAGTTATCTGGCTGCAAATGTCAGCAATGCAGAGATTCAGAAACCGTGTGATACAACAATCAGAAATAAAAATTAAATATCCCTGAAATTACTGCGGTACACCAACACATTTGCTTTATAAATATTGATAGTTTGGGGGATTAAAGTACAATTAACTCCTTATCCTCTGTGTTTTCTCTGCTGTGTTTAATGTACTCCTTTCCTGTTTCTGATGCCTATTCTGCCCGAATTTCATTTCCTGTGTCTACATGCTGAAGACCACTGCCCTCTGATATTCCCTTCCATTTGGCTTTTTTGTGATTCTGTAAGCTTCAGAGAAAAAAAAAATTCAGATCATGACTGAGGTTAGAGAAATTCAACAATCGTTGTTTAGTTCCATTCATTCCATTTGGATTATAAGCTCATCTTCAAGCAGGGAAGGGTGTTGATGTCTCACATTTGACTGTGGCCTTGACTCTCACAGATTCTAAGCTTAAATATTATCAAATAACTCAAGGGTCCAGTATGGTAATTCCATTCAGTCTCCAGTTTTGTAAAAATAATTCAATCTTGCAGTAGGATGGTGAAAAATAGTCAAGTTAATAAATATTAATGATTAATCATATTTATACATATTTAAGCATTTTATTTAATTATTTAGTGGAAAGATAAAAAATACTAAGTTATTACACCTTGAAATCTATCAGTTCAGTCTGACAAAGCCAAATTACTTTAACAGTGTGACTATTTCCCCTGTGACTTTAAATTTTTTTTCCATTTCTTGGGGCATGAAAGTATCTCAGACCTACACGAATAGTACTGTCCATTTGATAAATACTAGCAGATACTATTTGACTGTGATTTGATACAGACCAAGACCTGTTTAAAGGAGAAAAAAATTCTACATCTTATTTTCAATACTCTGTCTTATTCCTAGGGACCTTTATATACTGTAATCAAAACAGAGTTGGCTTTAGAGCCAAAGATCTCTGTATGAGTATGGACAAATTATTTAAGTTCTCCACTCATTAGTCTCTTCATTTGTAACACTGTTCTTATACTATTCAATTAAAACATGAAATTCAGTGAAATAATGTAGGCGACACATAGCCATGAATTTCTTATCCTTGTTCAAGCCCTGAATTAAGCCCTATCAATACTAAAGTATGGATGAATTAACGCTTTACCTTGTGTGTCAAGCCAAGATAAAGCAAATGGGTAAGAACATACTCTATCCCTTTTGTGAATATCTCTGTGGTATATCCTCCTTTGATGCCTAGCTGAAATCTCACACCAGCTGGACAAAATCTCATCTGTCTTCTGAAATCCTTAATATTAATTTTCTGAAAGGCTTCTTTTATTCCAACTAGGGCTGCCCTCAGTCCTCATTTTTTAGTCGAGTTTTATGTGAAAATGTGAATTTTCATGTTTTATCTCAATGGATAAAATGTATATGTATATGGATAAAATCGTATACATATATATTCCTATATATACCTTATATCACACACACACACACACACACACACACACACACACACACCTTAGTCGAGTTAGGCTGCTGTAACAGAATACCATACATTAGGTGGCTTATAAGCAGTAGAAATTTCTCACAGTTCTGGAGTCTGGGAAATCTAAGATCAAGGCTCTGGCAGGTTTTGTTTCTAGCGAGGTTCCTATCCTGTTCGTGGAATTATTGTCTTCTCTACCTGTCCTCACAGGGTGGAAACCCTCTGGGGTCTCTTTTATAAGGGCACTAATCCCATTCATGAGAGCTCCACCCTATTTACCTAAATCACCTCCCACAGGGCCCTCCCCCATTGTTTTTGATTTCAGGAATATTACTTTATACAGTGCCTGCCCAGAATGCAGATTGGGGAATGGTAATAAATATCTTGGGAGAATTGCACATGCCTGCCACTAGTTTTACAGTCTTCTGTTTTTCATATATATGCTAACTTTCAAATACTTAAAAGACAAATCAGTGTGTTTTAATATCCCTCTGTATGGTCAAATTCAGTGATTCACAAAAGGCAGTCTTCTAGTTAATATCATGTTGAATCCTCACATCACTTCAAAGGAATTAAAATTGAAATATAGGGTGCTTAGCTGTCTCAGTTTGAAAAGCATGCAACTTTTGATCTCACTCATGAGTTTGAGTCCCATGTTGGGTGTAGAGATGACTTAAAAATAAATTTAAAACATTAAAATACAACAAAGGTCAGTAATGCACAATCAATAAACCTGATGTTAATATCTCTTTAGAGTTTTGAACTGAAAAGAAACAAAATCATATGAAAAGTATCAGGCTTTAGACATTACAAAAAACCCACTTTTTTCAGTATTAAATTTATATTCAAACAATAGCTTTTGTTGCTTCATTTATAGCATTAATTTAGGGGCACCTGGGTGGTTCGGTCAGCTGAGCACATGATTCTTGATTTGGGCTCAGGCCATGATCCCAGGATCATGGGACCAAGCCCCGAGTTGGACTCCATGCTGAGCATAGAACCTGTTTACGATTCTCTCTCTCCCCCTCTGCCTTTCTCCCTGGCTTGTGCTCTCTCTCTATATATATAAAAACTAAAAAAATAAATACAAATATAAAGCATTAATTCAGCCAACATAAAAGTCGTTAGCAAGTAAAAATGTCACATTTTGCTATAGTTATAGCCTGAGAAGGATACATACAGAAGGATGTCATTTGTTAAAAGATAGCAGTCACAGGTATTCTCTCTTTACTTTCATTTTATATTACTCTGGTCAATTTCACAGCCTCAACCAGTACTGAACAGGGAAATTGGAAAACAGCAGAATCGATTTGCAGGGTGATGTCCTATTTTCGTTTATACCTTCTTCATCAGGGTTGCTATCATTCTTGTGTTGTGTGGTATTATTATCAACAGTAGCCTGGGCACAGCTGATAACTTCTGAAAGTCATTCTCCTAAAGTAGAAGCATTTAAAAAAAAAAAAAAGAAACAAAACAAGGCAACTGTGCAATTTTCTCATTTTCCAAATTTGCTGCTTTCATAATACTTCATCTTTGCTAGAGTTTTAACATAAGGACTTTTTTCTCAAACAACCATGATTATAGCAAACTTCTTTCCTTTTGGTTCCTAGATAATTAAGTATTAAAATAATAAAGCTCTAAGTGTCTCATTTGAACTAAATATAGGTCGCTCAAGTATCTGGTTTGCTTTTTCAATTTCCATCCTTACTAAATTTTACTTTAAATTATAAATATATGAGAAAATGCTTCACAGGAAAATATAGTACTTAAGGCATTAACAAAACTGGCTTACTTCTGGGGCTGCCTTTCTAGATCGGCAGTAAGTCCTTATACAATTACAAATTAGAGCTATTTGAAAACAAAGCTGTAGACTTTGGCTGTTTAGTATCAACCCTGAAACAAAATCTCCTTTGTATTCTTAAAGATCATTGAGAATGAGTAATGTGGGACTACTGGCTCAATTTTTACATCCCCCTATTTCTTCTTCTTCTTCTTTTTTTTAATGCATTTCTGATGATGATGAAATCTTTACTATGTAATGCCATCTGCCCAGTAGAATGGAGACTATTTACAGTGTCATATAAACGGCAACCTTGCAATTATAAATGTTCACTTTTTCTCCTATTTATATTTAGATTGGCCTTTGTTCTTTGTATCCTGCCACCTAGAAATTCAGAAATTTTTGTGGGTCAAAGAATCAAAAGCTTTCTTTGAATCAATTAAACTGTATTGCCAAGTCTATTTGTTAATTAGGTGAGAATTAAATGAAAAAGAAAACTGGCCAAATTTCTTAAGGCTTAGATAGTTTATGAGGACAAAAACAAAACATAAGAAAATTAATATTTTAGGGGCGCCTGGGTGGCTGAGTTGGTTAAATGTCTGACTCTTCATTTCTGCTCAGGTCATGATCTCACAATTTTTGAGTTCAAGCCCCGTGTGGGTTCTGTGCAGACAGTGCTGAGCCTGCTTGGGGTTCTCTCTCTCCCTTTCTGCCTCTCCCCTGTTTGTGTGCAAGTGTGCACTCTCTCAAAAAATAAATAAAGATCCTTAAAAAAATAATGCATTAAAAAAAAGGAAATCAATATTTTAACATATTTGAAAAGGTTGCCAGATAAAATGCAGAGCACCCAATTAATTTTGAATTTTCGGTAACAAGTATTTTACTTATGTTGTCAATATTGCGTGTCCTCTATTTTTATTTGCCAAATCCCTAAGGATTGATGCCAGTTTTGTCTTAATACTTTCAATATGGTGAGTGAAACCTCCAGTATTTTCATAAGTCACAAAGCAACAGCACTGAGATCATAGTAAAATGGAAATTTAAAGTTCTGAGTATCAAGTTTAAATCAATTTTATCCATGCAGAACTGTGCAGACAGGGTATACAGGGTACAGTCAGGGTGTAGACATAGTGTAGACATCAATGTTTGTATATCCCAGCCCCAAGGAAATGACAATTCTTGTTAACTTGCATGGGATTATAGTATTTTGAGCTCTAAATTTTTCAGCAGAGCTAGAACCGGATTGTTTTTCATCATTCTCTTTCTTTCTCAGTCACAACTTAAGTTCTAAATCCTTTATCAAGAAGCTCAACTCTTTGATCTTTTCAGTGTTAGAAAAGCTATGCACACAGAATATCTATATCTCTACTAAGAATTCCTTCCCATTCACTCATGATACTTCCTTATGTTTCAAAGGTCTACAAATAGCACTTCCAATGTGAGGTCACCTGTGCCTTACATTTGTTTTTAAAACATTAAGTATCTATCATGTGCCAGGCACCCTGTTAGACGCTAGAAACACAAGACAAGTACATCAAAACGTGTCAACTGTAGGGGCGCCTGGGTGGCGTAGTCGGTTAAGCGTCCGACTTCAGCCAGGTCACGATCTCGCGGTCTGTGAGTTCGAGCCCCGCATCGGGCTCTGGGCCGATGGCTCGGAGCCTGGAGCCTGTTTCCGATTCTGTGTCTCCCTCTCTCTCTGCCCCTCCCCTGTTCATGCTCTGTCTCTCTCTGTCCCAAAAATAAATTAAAAACGTTGAAAAAAAAATTAAAAAAAAAAACAAAAACAAAAACGTGTCAACTGTAAAATTTCTGCTTTCTTTCCAAAGGCCTGTAGGCTATGGGGTAGATGGAACAGTAATTGTAATTCACATGGTACAGGTGAAGAGCTAAGTGCCCCAGATTTAAAAGGTCTTATCTAAGTTCACATATTTAGTAAGAAAAGAGCCAGGGCTTCAGTAATGATCCCTGGCTCAAGCTCAGGGCACCCTCCAATATTTCTTCAAAGGAAATCTCAGACTATTCAGTATCTTAACTTCTCCATTTCCCAGGAGCAAAAAGGAAAGCATCCTGAATCCCTCTAGACTGTTCACGCCCTCTTAAAAGTGGAACAGGTGTTCTCTGGGTGTTGGAGAAAAGCAAGGCATGAGTGGGAGTTAAAGATCCTGAGCAGCCGTTGTAACCAGACCAATTAATCTGTAGAAACCAGAGCACTCGGCCAAGGCGATGCTATTTCAATTGGGTGTCACAGGTGACTCATCAGAGATGGCTTGCTTTGGGGCCTCCTGATATTTTACTTCAGGGTGGAGTGTCAGATTTCCTTCCCATTTTTGGACAACAGCCCTCTTGTCCATTTCCAAATTTTTCTGGTTTCACAGCCCTCAGGCAGAGCCCGCTCTCAGACCGGAAGCTAGTCACTGGCGAGAGGTTTAGGGAATGAAGAAAAAAGGTGGAAAAAAAAAAAAAAGAGCCGGGGCCTGGAGAGGGGCCTAAAATGGGGGAAATTTGCACTTCAAGAGCTTTCCTTACCCCAGCCCCTCAGAATGACAGCTCTCCTCAGCCAGAAGACTACCTCTCCCGGCAGGCTCTGCACGCCCCACAGACACAGGCTGGCGAGTTCCCAGCTCTCCACCTCCGCCAGAACCAGCCAATAGGAATCACCGGCCTGAGCCTCCGCCCTACTCGGACCACGCGGGAGCGGGGGCAATAAAACTACATTCCCCGAAGCGCCTTGCGCACTTCATGGCCAATCGGAGCATGGAACTCGGAGGCTAGGGGCGGAGCCGGATGCATAGGCCACCCCATTGGCCAGGTGAAGCTAAGAAGAGCCGGAACCCGGGAGCGAGAGAAGCGAAATGACATTTCCTCTTTAAATAGCTGGAGCCGGGCCCCGTAGAGAAATGGCCGCGTCGGCAGGTGGGTCGTGTGGTGGCTAGGGAGGTGTGTTAGGGGGGAGGTGGGCCAGGGTCCAGGCTTAGACTGCGAGCTGAGGAGGTGGCGACGAGGAGCCGGAGAGAAGGATGGGGAGGTGGAGAGGGATGAGGGGAGGGAGGATGGATGGCGTGGAGGGCGGTGGGCGGTCCGGCTGGGCAGCGATGGGGAGGCCGGGTACCCGCCGCCACCCCGACGCGTTCATCAGGCGGTTGAGGGGGCACTGGCGGCCGCCATCCATCGAGCTTCCCTCGTGAGGCTCCTGCCCTCCGCTCTCGGCTGGGACGTTCTGGCTCTCGGCGGAGTCGCCGCAGACGCCGAGACTGTTCTGCCGGCACAGTCCCTCGGCGAGCACGGGGCTTCGGGCTCGCCGGGTTCCCGGAGGAACAGACTGGTGCTTGAACTTGCATCGCAGCCCTGTCTCTCTCCCAGATCCTACCCCGCGGTCCCTTTTGATGGTGTATGTCTCTACACATAATATGTATTTTTCTAGGGGCGGGGGGAGCGTGAACGCCGTAACTGGCTCGGAACTTCTTGTGGTTGTACGATTTTTCTCCTAGATTTAAGTAAGTCTTCCCCAACACCGAATGGGATTCCATCTTCAGACACAGCCAATGATGCCATGGACCCCTTCCATGCGTGCAGTATTCTTAAGCAACTCAAAACAATGTACGATGAAGGACAGTTGACAGACATTGTAGTGGAAGTGGATCACGGGAAAACATTTTCCTGTCATAGAAACGTTCTTGCTGCAATCAGCCCTTACTTCAGGTATGATGATGGTAGAAACTTCTGTCGATGTCCGCACGGAGTTCCCTTTGTCCCTCAGTATTGCCCACTTGATTATAAAACGGAGGTGAGACGATGAAACGAAACCCACGAGTTTGTTTCCTTAGAAGAAGTAACAGGCCCTATTTTATTAAGCCCTTGTTTTTGACTTGATGGATTCTTCTAGAATTCAGGTGGTTGGTTTTTAAGCGAGTGAATATATTTTTGTTTGTTTCCGGCAAATAACTACAAAATCTAGAATTGTGCTGCTCAGCATGGCCGCCACAGGCCACATGCAGCTCTTTAAACGTCATTGTTTTAAATTAAATAAAATAAAAAATTCAGTGCCTCAGGCAAACTAACCACATTTCAAGTGCTCAGTAGCCACATGGAGGTAGGAGCTGCCAGCTGTATAACCCAGATAAAAGTTTGGGTGGACAGTGCTGATCTAGTATTTGTTCCAAAACTCCAACCATGACACATATTTCTCCGGTGCCGGTAACTCTTAGAATGTAAAACTTACTAGCACGTTCCTTGGGAAACAAATTACCATTCGGTAGTTTGTTTTAACGCCACAGGGGTCAAAGCAATGACATAAAATGAATGAAATACAGTTTCTGCGTTATCTTAGGCTCCAGACTCATGATCGTTTCCAAGATTTCCAGAAGTGTTTTTAACGTGAAGTTTTCATTTTCATCGCATTCTTCTTTGGGTATCAAAAAGTTACAGCAGTACAGTTTTAAAACCTGGATCTGACAAAGAATTTCCTACTTTAAGACAAGATCACTGATACAGACAGTTTCCTGCTTGAGTTTAACTTCCTTGGTTTCAAGGGCTCATTTTTTGAAGCCTTTCAGTGTTCACTAATAGTGTCTGAAAGACAGTGAACTAATTTTCTCAACTACGGTCTGAAAGTGCTGTTTTTCTTTTTCAGGGTGCTTTTCAGTGTAGCGTTCCAGACCGTAGTTTCTGGTTCCTCTTTCTCAGAATACTGGGTTAAATATAGTCGCTTCATAGCCTGATGCTTATGATGTAACCATTAAGACTTGCCTAGGGATAGGTCATCGGACTGTTAAGTATTAACCATCATGAGGCAGTGAGCTGGAAGGGAAAAAGAAGAAAATGATATGCACAGAAGGTAGGAAGTTGGGCCTGGTAATGGAAACTGCCTGGGGAGATTTGCTTGTCCGGACTCTCTGTTAGATATGGTTAGTTCATCCATGGATTTAAATATATGTCCCGGTTACTACTGATCAAATTCTGGGCTAAGCTTACTTTACCTACATTGTTTTATATGTCTTCACAGTCCTGTCTCTGTACAGTTATTTCCATTTTAAATGTGAAAAACTGAGATTCGGGGAGGTTAAATGAACTGCCTGAGTCATCCATCTACTAAGTGGCAGAGGCTGGATTTGATTCTAGAGCCAAGCTTCTTAGTCACTATCATGACTTTTAACAAACAGGAGTGGGTCCTCTTTGAAGTTGCCTTTCAGAAATTTCTATTGTATGTTAAATTTGAATAGTTAAAAAAAATTGAAACTTGAAAGTGAAAATGTCTATATTTTATACTGAAATTTTATACTCTGGCTTGTATCATTTAAATTTTATACTTAATTAAAATTAGTTTTGAAGACTTGGACTAATCACCTTAAAAGAAATATGCTATAGTAGATTTTCTTAATTATAAGAAATTAAGGAAATGCTTGGAAAAGTTTCTAAGCATAAGAGAGGTGAATTCAGATGAAGGTATTTGGCTAGAAAACTTAAGGATTAGGTTCTTATCTCTTGCAAGAGCTATTTGTACAGAAATTTCTTGGCACTGGTGCTGCTCCTTATGTGAAATCGAGGAAGACATACTTAATAGTTTCTAAGTCTTGCATCACTGGTGGAAAAATAAGAATAGCTTGAAATCTGGCATGGTTGTGTCATGATCCCAGTGACCTGTCAGAATTAAAATTTGCATGATTATTAGAAACTTTCTGCTGCTCAGGATTTTGTGTGAGGAAATGCTCCATCTTTATGTGGCATTTCCAGAAAGAACCTAGTAGAACAGAGAACTCATCAGGTGTCACACTGCTCCTGTGTGTGAGGCCAGCCTATTCAAGTCAGTAGAGTTCCCATGATAAAGGGGTATGTGGTAATGTTCTCCTTTGGGAGTTAATCTTTGCCTAATGAAAGGCTTTATTTTTCTTTTTAATTGGTAGCTGTATAGCTGGGTGTTTCAGCACCTGAACTGGAAAACCAGCTCCTACATTGGGACATCTAGTTTTCACTCATGAAAAAAAAGCCCATTTGATCTTAAACTTAAGATTTACATTGTAGACGTCAAAATAGGACTCAGAGATGGTGAACCCAGGCAGCAAGCTGGGTCCTTGTACCCAGGTATATACCCAGTGTTTCTCATTGTATCTCAAAAGTAACTAGTTAAGGATGTTTTTTTACAACCTAGCATTGTAAAATGAGAAGGGCCTAGAACTGTATCAACAACTTTATCACAAATGTTAGGTTGATTTCTTCAATAGACATCTATTAAGCACCCAAGGGCAAACAGCCCTTTTCTTAAAATCTTTTTCAAAGAACCTTGATTTGATTTTTGTATTTAATTTTAACAGCAGTCCAGGAAGAAGCCTTAAAGGAGGGGAAAAAAAGGCAAATGATGTGTATACACGACTAATAACACTTAAATACAGAGTCAGACTTTTGACTACTTAATATTTTGGCCAAGAAGAGCCCACAAATGCAGATATTTACAATAAATAAATAAATAAATAAATAAATAAATAAATAGGTAAGTAAGTAAATAAGAAAGTCTGCTTTCAAAGGCAAAAGCTTGGGATTTTCAAAACCGTCATCTCCAAAGAATTAATTCTTAAACTCTCTTTAGAAGTACGTATCATGGGGCACTGGGTGACTCAGTCGGTTAAGCGTCCGACTTCGGCTCAGGTCATGATTTCACAGTCCATGAGTTCGAACCCTGTGTCGGGCTCTGTGCTGACAGCTCAGAGCCTGGAGCCTGTTTCAGATTCTGTGTCTCCCTCTCTCTCTGCTCCTCCCCTGTTCATGCTCTGTCTCTCTCTGTCTCAAAAATAAATAAACGTTAAAAAAAAAGTACACATTATATTGAGCCTACTATAATCTATTTATATTCAGATATACCTGGGTAAAATATGGTACCTTTGAGAAAACTGAGTATATTTCTTTAAGCAAAGGTTTTCACACTGTCGAAGGAAAAGTGAAGTGATGTTCTTTATATTCCTTATAATGATGAAGGAAGCATTCAAAAGATAAAGGGAGTAGGTAGACAATATGAACTTCTGAAGAACATCCTGTTTTTCTGAGATGAAATTTTTAAAGATCTATTTTGGGGACAAGTTGCCTTGTACATTTCCACTGAGACATGAAAAGTTTAATCAATCTATATATGCCAGTGTGTTACATTGACACCCTCTATGCGTTCTTAAATTTTCTTACTGGTCTGGTGAGTTAAGATCTCAAGTCCCTAAGGCAACTGATAAGAAGGTTGGATAGGGACTCCAAGGAAAGTAAGGTGTCCTGGAATATTTCATGGCATCTTTTGGTGTGCTTTATTTAGGTATATTCTTTTTCTCAGAGTTGGCATAAAGGGGACTGGCCCTCAGAGTAGGATTTTGGAGATTAACCAGGCTAAATCCTTATGCTAGATGATCAACTTTTACCCCCATTCAGAGTATCAGGAAACACATTAGGAAATTTTTTTCCGTTACAAAGGTTATCTCTGTGGTAACTGTATACCTCCAAAAATTTGCCACCATAATTTTTATATGGAACGCAGATATACTATTAACCACTCTTTCCTTCCTAGATCCATGTTCACTAGCGGCCTTACAGAAAGTACTCAAAAAGAAGTTCGAATAGTTGGTGTTGAAGCTGAATCCATGGATTTGGTGTTGAACTATGCCTACACCTCCAGAGTTGTTCTGACAGAGGCCAATGTTCAAGCCTTGTTCACTGCAGCTAGCATCTTCCAGATTCCTTCCATCCAAGACCAATGTGCTAAGTATATGATCAGTCATTTGGACCCGCAGAATTCTATTGGGGTCTTCATCTTTGCTGATCATTATGGTCATCAGGAACTTGGAGATCGATCAAAAGAATACATTCGTAAGAAGTTTCTGTGTGTCACCAAAGAACAAGAGTTTCTCCAGCTGACAAAAGACCAACTGATAAGTATATTAGACAGTGATGATTTAAACGTAGACCGAGAAGAGCATGTTTATGAAAGCATCGTAAGGTGGTTTGAACATGAACAGGATGAAAGAGAAGGGCACCTTCCAGAAATTTTTGCCAAATGCATACGTTTTCCTCTGATGGAGGATGCCTTTATAGAGAAAATTCCACCTCAGTTTGCACAGGCTATAGCCAAAAGCTATGTAGAAAAGGGCCCATCCAGTACCAATGGCTGCACACAGAGACTTGGAATGACTGCCTCCGAAATGATCATATGTTTTGATGCTGCCCACAAACACTCAGGAAAGAAGCAAACAGTGCCTTGTCTAGATACAGTCACAGGAAGAGTGTTTAAACTATGCAAACCACCAAATGATCTAAGAGAAGTGGGGATTCTCGTATCACCAGACAATGACATTTACATTGCAGGAGGGTACAGGCCGAGCAGCAGCGAGGTCTCCATCGACCATAAGGCAGAAAATGATTTCTGGATGTATGACCATTCCACCAACAGGTGGCTCTCCAAGCCCCCCCTGCTGCGAGCGAGAATAGGCTGCAAACTGGTGTATTGCTGTGGTAAGATGTATGCGATTGGAGGTCGTGTTTACGAAGGTGATGGGAGAAACTCACTAAAATCGGTGGAGTGCTACGATAGCAGAGAGAATTGTTGGACCAGCGTTTGTGCGATGCCTGTTGCCATGGAGTTTCATAATGCTGTGGAGTACAAAGAGAAGATCTATGTCTTACAGGGTAGGTGCCTGAGTGGTTTATTCTCCATGAGAGGGTAGCAGAATAACCTACTTTTATTAAAACAGGTGCTTGTTCTTGTTCACTGGGGACTTCCTCTGGCTTTCTTACCGTAATCTGTTGGTGGGAACAGTCTATTCTAGAAAGGATGTTTAAAGACCATCAGCTTTTGAATCCACAAAGGCAGGCATCTTTAAATGAGCCTGTAAGTTTTTATGTTCTTACTGTGTTTTGACATCATGTAGAATAAGTATTTTTCAAAACAATCTGATAAGTATTAGTTTGGCCTTCTGGGGAAAACTATTTCAGAGCCGTTTTTAAGACTTTAAGAGAGCAAGTCTGATACATGTCTTTTTACTCTTCCATAACACATAATCAAGAGATGTAGCAACTACTTTTTATGGAACTTAGTGGATTAGTTTGAAAGAGAAAAACAAACAAAGAATTTTGTGATCAACCTTAGGATTGCCAAGGTCATGAAACGGATTTATAAAGAGTTTGAAATTGCAGTCTTTAGATTTTAATTTCACCGCAGTGTGTGATACCTTTCAAAATATGTTTTTAAGCTTTTTCAGTGAAAAACTTGGGATGCCACTTTTTCTTGCGTTTGCTATTACAGATGAAGAGGGACTATCAAATCGACTTAGCTTTAAACATTTTTTTTGTTTGAACTACGGAAGGCTAGGACTCTGGTAAAGATGATGTAGCAGCAGTAGTAGAAAGAACGACCAAGTGAGTAGAAATAAGATAATTTATCGAAGGTTCTAATTGGTGATAAATAATGTTTTCCCTGTGTTCGGTTTCGTAGACATTTTAGTCGCTTGGATGTTGAATGCGATGATGGTACTACCAACGTCTTTATTCCTCTTCCTGTGTTTCTTAATTGCTTATACATGTTTTCCTCACACTGTTACTTTAATAAAATAAGAAAAAAGGGATGATTCTGTATAGATACATAAGATTTTTTTCGCTGTTACACCATTAAAAAAATATATTCTTTGCTGTCATCCTTATTTGACACAAAATGCCTGAACCCATTTGTTTAAACTTCAATATCATTTTAATTCTCCAAAAGGAGTATTAACTAACTAGTATCTTATTTTAGTTAAATAGGAACATGGGCATGGATAGGTTTATTGGTCTTGCTGAATAATGGAATATAAGAATGGACACATAACCTGTCCAGTATGGTTGCATAGGTTATATCCTCCAATATGATGAAGATTTCTCTACATATATTTTGGTCTTGCTGGCTAACCAGTTAGTTGGTAGAGATATAATTAATTAAGAGATTCCCAGTTGTAAGGTAAAGGTTATGTATTAATGTAAATACTAAAGCAAAGTAACAATGAATTAACAGAATTTTCAGGGCTGGAATGAACATTGTTTAACCTGAGATTATGTTTTATGTAAGAGGAATCTGAGACTCTAAAAGTTTTTTTAATTGCCTTTCACTGGTTAAGCTTTTAAAGAGGACTTTAGATTTTAAAAATTTACTTTGTTTGTCATCTTTCCTTTTTATAAGAAATTTGTAGGGGGTGTCTGGGTGGCTCAGTAGTTAGGCATCTGACTCTGATTTTGGCTCAGGTCACAATCTCACGGTTCATGAGTTTGAGCCCTGCATCAGGCTTTTGCTGACAGCCCGGAGCCTGCTTGGGATTCTATCTCTACCTCTCTCTCTGCCCCTCCCCTTCTCATGCTGTCCCTCTCTCAAAAAAAAAAAAAAAAAAAAAAAAAAAAAATTGGAGAGAGGTAGTACACATTAGTTTTAATTTCTTTTTCTTTTCTTTTTTTAAACATGTTTATTTATTTTTGAGAGAGAGAGTATGAGCAAGGGTGGGGCAGAGAGAGGATCTGAAGTGGGCTCTGGGCTGAGAGGGAGATCATGAGGTCATGACCTGAGCCACAGTCAGAGGCTTTACTGACTGAGCCACCCAGGCGCCCCAGAAAGTTTTCATTTCTATTGTCTTTATTAAGAATCCTGTTAAGGGGCGCCTGGGTGGCTCATTCGGTTAAGTATCCGACTTCGGCTCAGGTCATGATCTCTCGGTCCGTGGGTTCGAGCCCCGCATCGGGCTCTGTGCTGACAGCTCAGAGCCTGGAGCCTGTTTCGGATTCTGTGTCTCCCTCTCTCTCTGACCCTCCCCCGTTCATGCTCTGTCTCTCTCTGTCTCAAAAATAAATAAACATGAAAAAAAAAATTAAAAAAGAATTCTGTTAAAAGTCAGTGAGGGTAGGTGATATGCAACCAAAAGGTGGTAGTTTAAGAAGCTCCTCTAAGAAAAATGGAAATTATAGTGTCACTACTACTGAGTAGTCCGTTAAATCTGTAGATAAGAGTAAATCTAGTTCAGTTTTCAAGGGGAAGCTCAATTTAGAAGTAGGTATTTCTAATCTAAACAAAGCCTCTTTATATAAATAAAGTTGACATAAATAGTCAGAAGCTTATGCTGTACTATGTGTGGCTATTGGAGTATCATATAGTCTGTTCATAAAGGGTCCAGATTTTTAAATCAAGGATTTTATACAAATGTTATAGTTAGCCAAACTCTTGTAAATCTTCGCTAGTTAAATTCATGCGGACATTTTTATATTGGCAGTCTGTCTCCGCACACCCTTTTGTTATCAAAATAGAATTAAAAGTGACCCAAATTCAACTCCATGAAATGTATGTTTTCTATCCTGTTAAAGCCATGTTTTTTTCTCTTAAGTATTTGTCTTTGCATTACGGCAGTGCTAAAGTAAACATATCCATGGCCTGTAGACACACATCTGAACAATTCCGTGTGCTGCCTTCTAATTAAGTAATTAGCACATAAATGTATAGTGGTTTGTTCATGATGAAGCTGTATACATACTCTGATTGTACTGGCTAACCATTAGTAATTATGCTTTTTTAGAGCTGGCTTAAAATAAATTTTCTGAAATATACCATTGGGTAGAATAAATGGAGCCAAGCTCTCAATTCTTATTCTGTCTTCAAGTCAAAGTAACTCCTTCTCCCTCCCTATTTCGAACCCCTCCCCAATTCAGGTTGACTATAATATTACGTGTTATGTTCTGCCATGGAATGAAGACATTTTAAACTATTTTATACTATATAATGTATCTCTGGAGATTATACAAGAAATCTTTTAGAAAGTGAAATATTTAGAAAATTAGGCTCTTCAACATAACAAAAAGACACATGTAAATATAAATATATATATATATATATATATATATATATATATATATATATATATTCTTGTTTTTCTTTCTGTTTTTTTAGGAGAATTTTTCCTCTTCTATGAGCCTCAAAAAGACTACTGGGGTTTTTTAACCCCCATGACTGTGCCTAGAATCCAGGGCTTAGCAGCTGTATACAAGGACTCTATCTACTACATAGCTGGAACCTGTGGAAATCATCAACGTATGTTCACTGTAGAAGCCTATGATATTGAGCTCAATAAATGGACTCGGAAGAAGGACTTTCCATGTGATGAGTCCATAAATCCGTACCTTAAACTGGTACTTTTCCAGAATAAACTCCATTTATTTGTTCGAGCTACTCAAGTGACCGTTGAAGAACATGTCTTCAGAACCAGCAGGAAAAATTCCCTTTACCAATATGACGACGTCACTGACCAGTGGATGAAAGTGTACGAGACCCCAGATCGTCTCTGGGACCTTGGCCGGCATTTTGAATGTGCTGTTGCTAAACTCTATCCTCAGTGTCTTCAGAAAGTACTTTAATGAGTAGCAGGCCTTAGTGAGCTCACTGGCATCTTGGGCTTGGGGAAACAATGATACAAGAAGTGCTGTCAGTATTTAAGAAGCTGAGAGAGTTTATATATGGCAATGGGTGCTCTTAAAGATTATGGTGTAGGAGGGATTTCTTTTCATCCTTGTGATGTTTTCATTTCATTAAGCAAAAGGTAACAAAGTGCAATTATCAGCATTTTTTTTTTTTTCTGGTATAAAAGTAATCCTTTTCATTATAGAATTTTGTGATAATTCGTCACTGAGATACCAGATGAATCAACAACTATGCACTCTTTTAAGAGCAGTTAGGGTATTATTGGTCAGAGACATCCAAACTAGTTTGATGTGACTTTTTATTTTAAATACGGGTAAAAATTTGAGGCAATATCACTAGGACTTTAGCTGTGACCTCTCCAACACAGAGAAGCACTAACTTAGACCCTCATTCTTAGTATGTATATATATATATGTATATACATACACACACACACATTTGTGTACTGTTTTCAAGTGTACTGAGATTTAAATATGTTATTAGAGTAGGCTGAAGGAAAACAAATACGTCTTAGAGCTTTTCGTCTGATTGTTTCCTATTTCCCACGGAAGTTTAAGTTAAGTTTTTAGTAGTTTTTTTGTTGATAACTTTTTCGTGTGCTCACACTGTCTCATTATTTACAAATCCCAAAAAGGGCTTAAATTCACAGGTGGCTGGTGCTGGTATAAGTGAATTCATGTGTATACCTAGATAGGTTTAAATTGTCTGAGCCTATGCTTACCTTTCACATTGGCCTGTTAGTTTTGTGGCATCGTACTTTACCTGTTGAACTCTTGTGATTTCACAGGATTCTCTGCCTACATGACAGCAAGATATCTAACTGGACTCAGAATAGTGAGAACATTACTCTCAGTTTGCACTAACACGGGCCATTTTGTTGCCTGACCTCCTTTTCCATCCTCCACCTGTCCCTTCATTATCGGTACAGTGAAAGTTAACTTATTTCTCTTCTGCACAGAGCATAATGTGAAGTTTTACACCTGCTTTTACATTTTTGTTTTCCAGAAACATGGAACTCCTTCGGTGGTCTAATTTAATGGCTTTTAAGTTACATATGACCATTAAAACCTCACTTTTTTTTTTTTTTCCATTTTTTGCACTTAATAGTAATGTATTTTTTTACATTGCAAACCTTGTTCTAGCTGAAGGTGACTGAGAAGGAAAAGGGTGAGTGAGTAGAACCATAGCATTATAGGTACTAAATCTCTTTTCATATTGAACGGATGAATTTCTAACAGTCAGTTAGTTATTAACATAAAGGACAAACCAAGTCATTGGTCATACCTAAGGTGGATATTTGGATCAGTAACTTGTTTTTTACTATGCCTAGAATAATTGATAAAAAGTAGATGGATAGCCCGGAGTCTGTCCTCAAGTAGAATATTTTGATTCTCTTAAGGAAAACAAACTGGCATGGTTTGTATTAGAAACTCTTGCACAAATTGTCATGTGATACTGTGAAACAAATTTAAAACATTGCCTCTTTGCCTCACATACCTCGTTTTTCAGAAACTTTCCAAACGGCTTGTCCTTGACCTCTGCAAGTAAGGAACGTTTTCTGAAGCAGAATTTAAAGTGGACAGCATTTATAGAATTAACATTTTAAAATCAAGTCTTGGGGAAGTTGGATATGTGGTTTCTTATTGGCCTTGATAGTATGTCTATAATCTCTTTATAAACTTTGTCAACCACTTGTTTTTCTCTCTCTCTAGTTTTTCTTCTCTTTTCCTTTATCTACATGCTGATTGGGGGCTTTTGCTGTGAGTGTTTTGAAGCATCTTTACAGTGTTGCATCGCAGACGGGAGGACAAGACAAAAATCCCTAACTTTTGCAAGAGATGTTCATGTAATTTATTTTTGGAAGCTTTGTTGAATACCTTAAGATTTCCTGCCGCTTCTTGACAATCTTCTGTGTTTATTTAGAACAATGTGTTACTTGAAAACATGACATAGAACAGTGAGTTAGCAATTTACACGTGCTGTGTGACATATAGGGGTACAATATACTGTGGTCAATTCTGCAGTAGGTTTATTCCGTTCATCTGCACAACAGTCGATCCTTTGCTATAACAATTTATATCGGGGGTGTGATCTAAGTATAGTGTGTCAAAGCCAAGGCTTAGAATTTGCTACAGGAGTAGAATATATATTGAATTTTGTACGAAGAACTATTTGTTTAAATTATATAACTGGGATATTTTGCCACTTTTAAAATGATTTCAGAAGAGGTCCTAGAAAACTAAGATTAGTAATTTGTGTGGGTATGTGTTTAGATATTTAAGGTACATTTGCATAGGATGATGAGAATAAAAGTAAAAGGCACAATGGGGACTACAGAATTAAAATCTAGGCTAACATATGCCAGTCCCACTTGAACTTCGTTTTTGCATTTGAAGAATGTATGTAGCACTTTCCTCTGTATTTTTTACACATTGGAAACTGGACTTGGTGTAACTGTGTTATAGGAAAGTAGAAACTGTATTCTTTATTTTCCATCTTTGTTTTCTGTTATCCTGCAAAGATGATGCTTAAGCATCAGGCTGATTTCATGGGTGCATGAAGAAAAGAGGGTGTGCTCTGCAAGGAATCAGATTCCCGACGTGAAGCAGTTTAAAATGGCATTCAATGTTCAGTGCTCAGGTATGTAGTTAAGTACTGTAGTCCTTTGGGGGCAAATGTGTAGATATTTTTAAACATTTTGCCATAATTGCACAATTTTTTGCATTTTTACCTGATGGCATTGTTTCTTATAATAAAACCTTTTCTGATTAAAAACTACCATTGTTGTAACTGGACCTCTGACTAGGGAGTTGTACAGAATTAAAATTTGGTGAAAAACATGAAATACCTTCTGTCGTAGTAGAATGGAATAAGATTTTAATCTCTCAAATATTTGGCCTCTGAGACAAAATGAACTACTTCATATCACCTTATATAATGCTCTTTAAACTCCAAAGCAAGCTTGCTTATGTCATTAATACCTTGGATGCGTTTGTTCTGGCCTGAACTTTTGTTATTCCACTCCTCTGTCACACACCTCACATCCAATCCATCAGAAAATTCTGTCACCTCTTCCTTCAAAATATACCTACACTCTGGCGTGCCTGGATGGCTCAGCTGGTGAAGCATCTGACTTTGCCTCAGGTCATGATCTTGTGGTTCGCAGGTTCAAGCCCCATATCAGGCTGTGTGCTGACAGCTTAAAGCCTAAAGCCTGCTTCGGATTCTGTGTCTCCCTCTCTCACTGCCCCTCCCCTGCTGTCTCTCTCGCTCGCTCTCTCTCTCTCTCTCTCTCAAAAATAAATAAAAACATTAAAAATGTGTGTGTATATATATATATATATATACCTAGACTCTGACCAGGTACCATTAACACCATTATCGCTGTAGTCTAAACTAGCCTACCTTGTCCACCTTAATGCACTGCTCCTGAACTGGTCTGCCTTCTGTCACCCTGGACTGGTTGTAATCTGTTCTGTTCTCCACACAGTAGCCAGATTATGTCCCTCTTCTGCTCAAACCCCTCCAGGAGATGACTTCTCATCTCCTTTCTGATGAGAGCCAGACTCCTTCCTTACATGATCGACACCTCACAACCCCACCTCTTGGACCTCAGGTAACATCCCACCAGCTCACTCTATTCCAGCCACACAGACTGCCATTCCTGAGACAGGCCAAGCCCTTCCAACATCACTGCCTTTATCCTTGCTGTGTTTTTAGCCAGGGAAGCCCTGACAACCCACTTTACTCAAGCCTCTATTAAAATTCCAGACAGGACCTCCCTGATCACATTATGGAAAAGAGAACACTTTGCTTCCAACTCTACTCACCCATACCACCTGTCTTCCTCCATTGAAATGTAAGCTCCATGAAAGCAAGGAATTCATTTTATTCATTATGCACCTCGGATCTGAGTCTAGCATATACTAGGCACTCAACGAGTGGGTTTTTTTTTTTAACGTTTTTCTTAAAAAAATTTTTTTAATGTGTACTTATTTTCAAGGGACACAGCATGAGCCAGGGAGGGGCAGGGAGAGGGGGAAACACAGAATTCAAAGCAGGCTCTGGGCTCTGAGCCATCAGCAGAGAGCCCAACGCAGGGCTCAAACTCAGGAGCGGTGAGATCATGACCTGAGCTGAAGTCAGATGCTTAACTGAGCCACCCAGGTGCCCCTAGGCAATCAATGAGTGTTTGTAAAAAAAAGAAATGAATTCTCAGTTAAATCTTAGAGAACTCTGAGATGTGGTAGGACCCCTACAATCCTATTTCATCAGATAGAAAACACAAAGACCAAGTGAATTGCTGAAGGTCATCTAACTAATAAGGAGTTCATCTGGGATTAGAACAAAGATTTCCACTTTGACCTTAGTCTATTTCCTACATGCTCCATTAGTTCCAAACAAAACTGAAGAAGAGGTAGCAACTTTCTAAGGCAACACTGTTACATAAAATACCCACTGTAATTTTTAACTGTGATTGATCATCAATGAGGGAATAGATGAGGTGGGAAAATACCTTCTCTTTGTCACCCCACCTGGATATCCCATTTTTATATCATTATGCTAATACACTCCTGTTATGAGTTCTGACCCTCAAGTAAGTTGAAAAACAAGAAGTAAAGGCTTGTGAAGTACTGTTATTTTTGTTCTTAAAATGACTAACTGTGTTAATTTTAATGTTTTAAATGTTTCAAAATGTTTATTTTGAGAGAGAGAGACAGAGAGAGTGGGAAAGGGGCAGAGAGAGAAGGAGACAGAATCTGAAGAGGGCTCTGTGCTGGCAGCAGAGAGCATGATGTGGGGCTCGAGCCCATGAACTGCGAGATCGTGACCTGAGCCGAAATCGGACGCTTAACTGACTGAGCCGCCCAAGTGCCCATGAGTTGCCATTTTAAAATCTTGGTTTTGTATGCCAGTGGTTTTTATTGAAAAATTCTTTGCAAATACAAAAAGTAAGTGATCTGGTATCTCTAAATCTTCAGAGCAATGATGTAAATGACATCTGCTTAGTCTTTTTGAAGTGAAATCTGGCATTTTATATAATGGATTTGAGTGGAGGGAAAAGTATTTTCCCATCGTTTATGCTTCTAGGATATACTGAAACTTCTTGACTTAGAACTTGGGTAGACAGAGTTCAAGTGCTTTTCAATATAAACATGAAGAGGTAGCATTAACTACGCCAGTTCTAGTGAGTCCCTAATTCTCATTCTCCATACTCGATTTTGACTACCTGTATCTCTCTGGTAGAAGATTCAAGAACCTAGAAAGTTGGGTCTCTGGCTCATGAGTCTGCTGGTTTTCCTTTCTCTTTTGGTAACCTGTGTTAGCCCAGATACTGTGTGTATACACAAGCAAGCTGTTGCACACACGCATACAGGTGAATCAATATGGCTGGCATTTCAGAGAAAAGAAAAAGCACAGTCACAAAGTAAACATTTAGAGATTGAAATTGCTAGGCCATAAAGGCACAATTTTCATCTGTGCAAGTGGGAAGTGTTTTATGACTGCTGAGGGGGAGCACAGTCCAGTATGACTAGGTAACCATGGTACAATATTTACTTCCACTCTTCAATCATGTATTTTAAATTATTAAAATGGCACAAAATATGCAATAAACGCCTCACAGCCACCACCTCTATTGTTGAAACTCTCTTGCTCAAGAACCCTGTTACTAGCTTTGGGGGATCACTGAGATGCCAACCCATGGACCCCACTGCTTTTTCTACTATCCATTAGTCCTTATTGGGGAACTTTCCTGAACTTAGTCAAGTTCAATTCCATGATTCATTCAGAATAATGTCATTTTACATTTCCTCAGTTACCTTGTCTCTTTTTACTACCGCCATACTTGCCTGACGAAACCCCATCCCTGAGTGATTCCAGCTATGATCCTTGTCTGTGCCTGGCCCCGAGTGGCATAGAAATCCCATTCTTGCTGGCGGTTGGACCCACCTGGTCCACTGTAAGGCAGGCTGGCAGTGTCAGAGTTAACACCCCGGAGGGCTAGACTGCACCCAATTCCTGTTGGGACTGGTTGATAAAATCCCAGCTTCTTTCTACAGGTGGAATACGTGACACATGTTCTCTACCGTGTCCTAGAGTTCCTCAGTGCAAACGAATCCTAGTTGACCATGAAAGTAACCTGCTTGATATCATAGCTTCCCTGTTTCACTTTCCCGCCCTCCTACCATTGCCTCTTGGGACATCCCACCTCCCCTCAATGAACCAACTACTGGCACTCAAATCCTTCCTTGGACCTGCAATCAAATACTTGCTCAGGACTGGCTTCTGCAAAAGCCCAACATGAAGACGCTGGCCATTCTTCCAATTCCTCAAGGCTCTCCCAATATTACAAACTTTGGTCATATTGTTTCCTGTACATGGAGACTCCTCTTCACCTGTTCTTTGCATAACTATTTCATTCTCATCTTTCAGGTCTCAAAGAAATCTTCCCTGATAATCCTAGCTAAAATAAATGCCCTGTCATGCTTGATCACACCGTCCAAAGTGGTTCTCTTCCCATGACTTTTTGTTTGGTTCCCCACCGAACAGTAAGTTCCGTGAGGACAGGCACCAAGTCGGTTTGTTATGCAATGTGTCTGGAGGACCTGGAAAAGTGTCTAGCATATGATAGACTTTTTAAAAATATTTTTTTAGAGTTTATTTATTTGAGAGAGAGAGAGAGAGAGAGAGAGAGAGAGAGAGAGAGAGAAAATCTGAAGCAAGAGCCAGGCTCCAAGCTGTCAGCACAGAGCCTGATGTGGGACTTGAACCCATGAACCATGAGATCATGACCTGAGCTGAAGTCCGACGCTTACCTGACTGAGCCACCCAGGCGCCCGAGACCTTCTTTGTTTTTGATGACTTCGGCAGTTTTGAGGAGTACTTCCTAGTCAGATGTTTTGTAGAATGCTCCTTAATTGCCATCTGTCAGATTTTTTTCTTTTCCATGATTAGATTGGGGTTATGTATTGTGGGGAGGAAGACCACAGAGGAAAAGTACCATTCTGTCACAGCTTATTAAGGGTATATACTCTCAATCTGACTTACCACTGTTGATGTGAACCTTGATCACCTGGCTGGGACAGTGTTTGTCAGGTTTCCCCACTGTGAAGTTATTCCCTCTCTATTCCATACTGTACCCTTTGGAAGGAAGTTGCTATGGGAAGCCCACACTTAAGGAGTGCAGAGTTACTCGCCATCTCTTGGGGGTGGGGCATCTACATAAATTATTTGGGATTCTTCTCCCTAATCTATTTATTTATCCATTTATATCAGTATGGGCTCATGAGTACTCAATTTATACTTAGGCTTATAATCCACTAATACTTTATTTTCAAATTGTTAACAGCTTTGGCCATTGGGAGCTCTTCAGTTGGGGCCTGTGCCCTTCTGACCTACTCTCATCAAAATAAATGTTTTTGGTTTATTTAAAAAAAAAAGGGGGGGGGGGAGTGTCTATTTTTGACACTGCAAGATGCTCCAGGCCCATCTTGTATATTTCCTTCCCCAGCCCCCAAATCCATTTTCCCAAGTATCTCCAGTTGTTGTTCTCCGAGATGCGGGCGTTAGGCGTGCTTGTTGCTACTGGGATATTGTTTCTAGAACCTCTCAGCCGACTAGATAAGGAAGTAAGAACCTGTATGTACTTTAACCCGGCTGCCACCATCCACCATCCATTTACTTAATTATTCAGTTCTAGTATATACACAGAGTGCTGTAGGGATTGTTCACCCACACTCCCATGGAAAGTCACTTTATCAGTGACAGTACAGTCCTTTTGCCTTCACACTTACTGACTCCATTCATTTCTAGGGTTATTCAGGTCGACATCTCTCCCTCCCATCTACTTTCATGAAGCTGTTTTACACATTTTTTATAATTTCTATGATAATACTTCTCTTCTTTAGCCTGTGATATGGTGGATTATATTCACTGACTTTTCAAATGTTGAACTAGCCTTACATATCTGGAATAAACCCCACTTGGTTATGATGTATTTTTTTATACATTGTTGGGTTTGATTTGCTTAAATTGTGTTGAGAGTTTTTGACTCTATGCTAATGAGAAAAATCAGTCAGTAGTTTTTCTTTCTTGTAATGTTTTTCTCTGTGTTTAAGATTAGGGTAATGCTGGTGTCTTAGTAAGAGTTAGGAAGATTTTATTTTTATCCCATTTTTCTGGAAGAGATTGTGGAGAGATGGTATAATTTGTACCTTGAATGTGTTGTAGAATTTATGAGTGAAACCATCTGGGCTCGATGCTTTAATTTTGTAAAGTTACTAATTATTAATTCAATTTCTTTAATAGTTATTGGGTTGGTTACTCAGACTATATATTCTTCGTTAAGTTTTGAATTTTTCAAGAAATTGGTTCATTTCATCTATAATATAAAGTTGAGCGTCAAGTGGTTTATAGTATTTATTCCTTTATTCTTCTAATGTCCAGGGAATCAGTAGTGATTAACCCCTTTTTATTCCTGATGCTGGAAATTTGTATCTTGCCCCTTCCTTCCTTCCTTCCTTCCTTCCTTCCTTCCTTCCTTCCTTCCTTCCTTCCTTCCTTCCTTCCTTCCTTCCTTCCTTCTAATCCAGCTAGAGGCTTATTAATTTTATTGGTCTCTTCAAAGAACCAGATTTTGATTTTAATTAATTTTCTCTGTTGTTTTGTATTTTTAATTTCATTAACATCTGTTCTAATTTTTATTATTTTTTTCTGCTTGCTTTAATTGTTCTTTTTTACTTAAGGTGGAAACTTATGTTACTACTTTTAAATCTTTCTTCTTTTCTAATATGATGCATGTGATGCTATAAATTTCCCTCTAAGCAATGTTTTTGTAGTATCCCACAAATTCTGATATGTTATATTTTGTCTTCTTTAGTACAAAATATTTTGATCATGTCTGCTTGTAGAACTGGCCCTTTTCATAATTATGTAATGCCCCTTTATATCCCTGATAGTTTTCCTTGTTCTGAAGGCTTTCTATCTTAAGTTCAAATGGCCACTCCAGTTTTCATTTAGTGTTAATTTGATGTAACTTTCTCTAAGCGATTTCTTTTAACTATCTGAGTCTTAATACTTAAAGTGGGTTTCTTGTAAATAACTTAAAGTTGGGGCTTTTTCTTTTTTTATATCCACTGTGAGAATCTATCTTTTGATTGATATAGTTAGGACATTTACATTTACATTGATTATACAGGGACACCTGGGTGGCTCATTCGGTTAAGCGTCCAACTTCGGCTGAAGTCCTGATCTCCTGGTTCGTGAGTTCGAGCCCCGCGTCGGACTTTGTGCTGACAGCTCGGGGATTGGAGCCTGCTTCGGATTCTGTCTCCCTCTCTCTCTGTCCCTCCCCCGCTCATGCTCTGTCTCTCTCTGTCTCAAAAATAAATAGAACATTTAAGAAAAATTTTTTAATTTATTATACAGCTGGATTAATATCTACCAGATTTCTTACTGTTTTCTATTTGTTGTCTTTATCCTTTCTCTTTTTCATTTATTTTCTGCCTTCTCTGGTTTAAATTTTTTTTTTAATGTTTATTTATTTTTGAGACAGAGAGAGACAGAGCATGAATAGGGGAGGGTCAGAGAGAGAGGGAGACACAGAATCAGAAGCAGGCTCCAGGCTCTGAGCTGTCGGCACAGAGCCTGACGCAGGGCTCAAACTCGGGGACCAGGAGATCATGACCTGAGCCAAAGTCGGATGCTTAACCGACCAAGCCACCCAGGCGCCCCAAGCCTTCTCTGGTTTAATTGAACATTTTATATGATTCTGTTTGAGCTTTTCTCTTATCACATCAAATATACATCTTTGAATTTTTTTCTTCCAGTGGTTGCCCTAGATTTACAATACACATTTTTTAACTAATTCAAATTCATCTTTAAATAACACTATACTGCTTTGTGTAGTGCAAGTACCTTACAATACCAATTCCTCCCTTCCATGCCCTATGGATTTGACTGTTCATTTCACTTATCCATAGGCTCTAGTCACTTAATATGGTGTTGCTATTTTTACTTTAAACAGTTATCCTTAAGATCAATTAATGTAAGAAAAATATTTTGCTTTCATTTAATCCTTCTCTGACAATTTCTTTCTGTAGATCTAAGTTTCTGACCTATATCGTTTTACTAGTTTCTGAAGAATTTCTTTTAACATTGCTTTTAGGACAGGTGTGCAAATCATAAATTGCTTTAGATTTTGTTTGTCTGGGAATGTCTTTATGTCTCCTTCATTTTTAAAGATAAGTTTACTAGACTTAGAATTCTAGGTTGGTGGGGTTTTGGTTTCAACCTTTTAAATATTTCATTCCACTGTCTCGTTATATGCATAGGTTCCAAAGAGAAGTATGAGCTGATTCTCATTCTTGTTCCTGCCCAATGATGGATATTTTTTTTTCCATGTTGCTTCTTTAAAATTTTTCTCTTTGGTTTTGAAACTTCAAATATGATATACCTTGGTGAAACTTTTGGTATTTATCCTGCTTGGTGTTCTCTGAACTTCCCAGATCTCTAGTTTAGTGTCTGTTATTAATTGTGAAAACTTTTCAGCATCATGCAAATATTTCTTTTGCTCATTTCTCTCTTTCTTCTCTACCTGGTGTTTCAATTTTGAATATATTATACCTTTTCTAATTATCCTACAGTTCTTGGATTTTTGTGTCTTTATTTTTTTTTCTTTTCATGTTTATTTGCAAAATTTCTACTGGCATCTATTTAAGTTCCCTGATTCTTTCCTCAGCCACATCCAGTCTACTGATAATTCCAACAAAGACATTTTTCATTTCTTCTATAGTGTTTTTGACTTCTAATATTTCCTTCTTATTCCTTCTTGGAGTTTCTGAGATCTTTGCCTGTATGTTGTCTGCCCTTTTCATTAAATCTCTTACCTCTTAGAGTTGCTTCTTTTTAAGTGATTGGTTTTTTAAAAAAATGTTTATTTATTTTGAGAGAGAGAGAATGTGTGAGTGGGGGAGAGAGTCAGAGAGAGAGGGAGAGACTATCCCAAGCAGGCTCCATGTTCAGCATGGAGCCCAATGTGGGGCTTGATCTCATGACTCTGAGATCATGACTTGAGCCGAAACCAAGAGTTGGATGCTTGACCAACTGAGCCACCTAGGAGCTCGATTACCTTACTTCACATTACTCGATACATCATGTCTGACTTTCAGTGAATAATTACGACATGCTAAAATGTATGAAAAATATATTCTGAACAGAAAAATCATGCATCGGAGTCATGAGATAGAGCCCCGCATCAGAGCCTGCTTGAGATGCTCTCTCTCCCCCTCTGTCCCTCTCCCCTACTCAGGCTCTTTCTTTTTAAAAAAAGAAAAAGGAAAAAAAAAAAACTAGGATAAATAGACCTATAGCATGAACATTTATGTTAATATGGCTAGGAGTTGGGCTTTGTTAAATGATTCCTATACTTAAGGTCTTAGAGGCATTGAATTTCTCTAGTACCCTTGTTTTCTCTCCCCCTTACCTTTGGTCTTCTCTGAGTACTTCTACTCAGAGAAAGTCGACGTCTTGCAGCTCCTATTATATGGAAGCTTGTTGGTGTGGTTGCATAGGTACTGGAGAAAGACCGCAGTATAAAGTTTACCAATTGAATCTAAGTCTTTTAAGTGAGGTTGTCTCATAGAGCTGTGACCTTCACAGTTATTTTTCCAGCGGAATAGTGTTTTATTTTCCCTCGCATCATCTTCCTTTCCCCATTATGGCATTCCCAATCTGTTTCTGACCCCTATTGACTATGTACCTTCCTTTTTCCCTTAGGTGAGACAGGAAGGCTAACTCTTCCTCCAGCTTTTATCAAGTTCTGTCGACGTATTTTTCCCTGGAGAGGCTATGGAAAAGGCTCTGGGTATATGTCACAATTATTACCCCTCCCCTGCTGCTGGAGCCACTGGGGAACCTTTCTCAGATCTTTGCCATAAGACTGCTGGGGTGACTGTAGGTAAAGCCCACAAAAGTTTGGGGGCTCCCCTAAGATGGCAGTTCCCACGGCTTCTTCACTCTCACGCTAGTCCACAATCAGCCTTCAGTAGTTCATCGAAATTATCATTGAAGTGTTCTTATGGCTCTTGGCACTTTTGGGCCAGGTAAGCAAATGCTGACTGCAACTGTCTGGATTTAGCTGTACTCCAGATTTCAGAGTGACTGTTTGCCCTGCAAACGATTTCTCCGATGGGTCCAAGAAAAGTCACTGATACTCTTTCTAAAACAGGTTTATCTTGCTGCAAGTTTTGTGAGTGACAACTTCCAAGCTCTGTACATTCCGGGGCTGAATCTGGAAGTTTATAAAAAGCTTCTCATATATATTTCTCAACTGAATAAGTTATTCTTTAGTTCCTACATAAATACGTTATGCCCTCTTTTGTGTATATATGACATATTTCACAATAAAAAATAAGTAAAATAGTCTTACTTTATAAAATATGTTCATACACGTAGTCATATTTAGGTATCTTTTGTTTGTAATTGACATGGTCATGGTGTTATTTAACATATAGTTCAGTGAATAGTGACTCTCGAGTACCTAATAACCCAGTTTTCTAGGACCTAATTAAAATTATATGATATGATTTAATTAAAATCATCAATCTATTTTGAGATTTTTAAAATCCTACTTTGAAAACTAAATTGAACATTAAAATGTAATCATTTTAAATTATCCTTATCATGAATACACAGAACATTTTCTATTGATTAGTTTGTTCAAAGTAAATGGAATTTAATAGATCTTTTTCTTCCTTTTCCACTTCCACAAATATACACGCAACTATATGATTTGGTGAAAAAAAAAAAAAGTATAGGGGCACCTGGGTGGCTCAGTTGATTAAGTGTCCGACTTCAGCTCAGGTCATGATCTCACAGTTCGTAAGTTCGAGCCCCACATCGGACTCTGTGCTGATGGCTCGGTGCCTGGAGCCTGCTTCAGATTCTGTGTCTTCCTCTCGCTCTCTGTCCCTCCCCCACTTGCACTCTGTCTCTCTCTCTCTCTCTCTCTCTCTCTCTCTCTCTCAAATATAAATAAAAACATTAAGAAAATTAAAAGAAAAACAAAACTAAGCATAAATATTAACAAATAAAAAATGTTCATAGATTTTCGAAGTATTTTTTTGTTGTTGGTCTGATGAACAAAAATTATAGTGTTTTTGGTGAATATGAGAAGATTTCTTAACCTCTCAGAGCTTCAGTTTTCTTGTATATAAAATAGGACTAATAATCCACCTAATACACTTTTTGTGAGGATCGAGTGAGCATGACAAACTGTTATTACAGAGCCTGGCACATAATGAACACTCTATAAATGTTCATTGTTGTTAGTATTATTAATAATTATATTATAGTCTTTCAGGTATATTCAAAACATAGCTTCAGCAGAACAAGATTTTCTTAATAGCTAATATGACATATATACTAAAGAGTTGGGAAGCCATTTGCACTCCTGTTAATGACATTGTGCCCATAATCCCCAAGTGAAAGCAATTTTCACAGTTTTCTGGTCACACAGATCTCACTTTCCTTTCTGCCTTGTGCATTTCTCAAGGTTTGAGCTTCAATAGTATTTATTTATTTATTTTTTTCTTTTTTTTTTTTTTTTCAACTTTTTAAAATTTATTTTTGGGACAGAGAGAGACATAGCATGAACGGGGGAGGGGCAGAGAGAGAGGGAGACACAGAATCGGAAACAGGCTCCAGGCTCTGAGCCATCAGCCCAGAGCCTGACGCGGGGCTCGAACTCACTGACCGCGAGATCGTGACCTGGCTGAAGTCGGACGCTTAACCGACTGCGCCACCCAGGCGCCCCCAATAGTATTTAAAGCAAGCTTGTAACCTTTGTCTGCAAAATAAAAATGAGGGTTTCTCGTTGTTTGCTTTTAAGACCTGTCCTTTGAGTTTATCTTGTCCTCTGCTGTCATTTAGAGATAAGGATCTAATAGAGTTCGGGTCACGTAGGTCACCTCTTGAAAACTGATTCCAAAGATCCTTTAACGATAAAGAGACAAGGTCAAACACCGCACCTCCCACCAGCAGTCAGATTAGGATGTTTGGCATCTATCCATAAGTCAGGCAGCCAAAGTGAAGTTTTAAAAATCATACACAGGGAGTGCCTGGGTGGCTCAGTCGATTGGTTAAGCCTCCAGCTCTGGATTTTGGCTCAGGTCATGTTCTCACAGTTCGTGGGATGGAGCCCCTTGTTGGGCTTCTTTGCTGACAGCATGGAGCCTGCTTAGGATTCTCTCTCTTGCCCTCTCTCTCTGCCCCTGTCTTGCTTGTTCTCTCTGCCTCAAAATAAATCAAAATAAACTTAAAGAAAAATCATACACCGGGAAGGACCTGTACAACACGGGAAAGAATTTCCATGTCAGCATTGAGCCTCTGAGATGGTGAGAAGTCTGGATACTCTCTGGCAATTGGGCTAAGCTCACGAGTTAGGTCAAAGTTAGCAATGGAAATCAGGATTCTGGCGTCTACGGTGCTGGTTTTAGCTGAATTAAATTTTTTTTAATGTTTATTTATTTTTGAGAGAGAGAGAGAGAGAGAGAGAGAGAGAGAGTGAGCAGGGAATGGGCAGAGAGAGGAGACACGGAATCTGAAGCAGGCTCCAGGCTCTGACCTGTCAGCACAAGAGCCCGAAGCAAGGCTCAAACCCATGGACAACGAGATCATGACCTGAGCTGAAGTCAGACACCCAACCGAATGAACCACCCAGGTGTCCCTAGTTTTAGTTGAATTTGAGTGAACTGGTGGATTAGCTCAAGCAGACAATGAAGAATGAGAAGAAAAAGTATCTAAGAACAAAATCTGAGAAATTCAGTTGGAGGAGAAGAAAGGGGACCCGTGAAGGAGTCCTGCAAGAGAGAGTTTCAAGAATGAGATCCATAGAGAATAAGGGAAATGTAGGCTACAAAGGGGCTCCTGGATCTGGCAGGTTAAAAGTATTTTTTTTTTTTTAATGTTTGTTTGAGAGACAGACAGAGAGATAGACAGACAGAGTGCGAGCAGGGGAGGGGCAGAGAGGGAGGCACAGAATCCAAAGCAGGCTCCAGGCTCTGAGCTGTCAGCACAGAGCCCGATGTGGGGCTCGAACCCGCGAACTGTGAGATCATGACCTGAGCTGAAGTCGGATGCTTAACCTACTGAGCCACCCAGGTGCCCCCTGGATCTGGCAGGTTAAAGCCTGAAAATGACAGAGCAGATTCAGCAGGGTGTTAGGGACAGAAACCACACTGCTGTGAATTGAGGTGCATATGGAGGGTGTGAGTGGGGGTGGGTGGGCAAGGGTGTGGGCACCCGGCCCAGGAAGCCTGGAGGCGAGGAGACTCTGAGACACGCAGGCCTGGAGCCACCAAGTTAAAAAAAAAAAAAAAAAATCAGAGCACTTAATAACTTTCTGATAAAAACAGGAGATGAGAAATACCCATGCAAAAAGTCATAACCTATTCCCCTTCTAGACCATCCCCCATTGAGAGTTCGGCATGTAATAAAAGCCATGTAATAAAAGCCATGGAGACACGAACATGCAGAAACCTACAGGCAGGGGTCTGGAATGATGAAAAACAACTCCCTAGAAACAGCAGCAGAGTGAAAGAAGACAAAGGGAAAAGGACACACTTTTTGGGGCCTCTCGCATTTGTGCAAGAGCATAATGTGAAGTGGGAAGTTTTTGCAAGTTCTTGCTACTTTGCCCCACAGGCCAGATGAAATTCTACCCAGAGCCAGCTGCGGTTCTCACCTCTCACCCAAAACATCTGGTTTGTGGTAAGTACTCAAGGTCCCGTGTTTTCGAAAGCATGTGGTGGGTGTGGTGATGGCAGGAGTGACAGGACCCAGAATGGATGGGCTAATCAGAGGGTGCCAGACAGGAAGGTGGCAAAGACCCGAGTACTTTCACACAGTGGTGTTGTACCAGAGAGGTTAGAGAGGTAGTACCCATGACCTAGACCCGCCCCCGGTCCTTCACTGATTCGTGGGTTTCGTTCATGGTTTCTGGATCTCTCCACTAGGTTGTAGGGCATGCGCCCAGGGATTTAGCCCTGGGACGGCTGTAGTCTACGGTTTATAAAGCCACACTACAGCTGGGGGTAGGCAAAGAGAAGGCATAGGGCACGTGGATCTATACTTTTACGGTCATACATAAATGTGATACATAGCAAAATATGTACATCTATATATGTATGTCTTTCTCGAAGGTTTCTAAGAGATACGATTTTCTCTTAAACCTACATTTCACTATTTCAAAAATAAAATACTATCCACGTTTTATGGGGTCCTGAGCTGCACAAGTTTGATTTGTCGTTCGGCATGACAAACTCTATATTTTAAGCCCATGTATCCTATTTATCATACTTGTATATGACACCAGCCTCCCATGCAAAAAATATTTTAATGTTTATGAGCCACCGGCTGACATCTTATTCTTGCGCAACTTTCTACTTTCCACAATGCTTTTATATACGTTATCTTTTTGGAGCCTATTGCCCACACGGCAGCCATCTGTCACTGCTCTGTTTTTAGTGTTGTGGAAACAAACAAACTGAAAGGGAATTGTGACGTGTGTGGGATCCAACCTAGCTGTACGTGAAAGTGGACACATCGAGTTCCTCCCAGGCCCCAGGGAATGGGGACCCGGGAGGATGGCTGGAAGGGTTCCATTTTCACAACCAGAATGCTGGAGGTGTTAGGAGTGCAGACAGTTGGAAAGGAAGCCGGTGTGGGATGTGAAGAGGGTGAGCTCACTTTTGGAAGAGCCGCGTTGCAAGTGACCGTGGGATGAGGGTGTATAGATTGCTTGTGCAGACAAGCAGCCAGGATGGGCGTGGAGGCAGGAAACCGAATGAAGGTGACAGGTCAAGCGAAGATGTGGATTTGGCAGCCGTCCAAGCACTGATCAGCTCGGGCTCCTGGAAGGAGCCTGGACTGAGAGAAGGACGTGCGAGGGAAAAGCCAAGCCCGGGAGGCCCCACGTGAGGCACGGGAAAGGGAAGAGAGACCTTCTGGAGAGCCAAGAGCAGAGAGGTCCTGAGGAACGTAGCATCGAGAGAGGAAAGGGGCCGCGTGGTCTTGCCAGGGCTGGGTGTTCAGAATGACAATGACTCCTGAAAAGAAACTCAGTAAAGACTCTTGTGCCGCAGCTTTGTCCGTTTTAAACGCTGACTCTGAAAACTTGGTTATTCATTTGGAATCACCAGATGATTTAATGAATCTGAACACCTCACCCTAACCAGTATGGCCGAAGGCATTTAACTCCATTTTTTAATGATTGCCTGATTGTCCTTTTATACCCCTGCGCCTCCTCTCGGCGCTCTGGTCCTCCTCTGTCCCTGCCCAGATACGAAGCTCCTGATAGCAGGGACAGTGTGCTTTTTACTCTTGAGTGTATACCGAGCACAGAGCCAGGTGCCCGGAGCTCGGAATCCCTCGCCTATTTGAAGAATAAATAAACCACGGGTTTAGTCTCTAGGACTTTCTGACTCCACACTGCCCTATTGTTTGGAAAGATACATTTTTTCAGGCTTAGGGGTGATTGGCAAACATATTTATACAGGACGTGGCATTTAAACATCCGGAAGAGTTGTGAAATCAATTTTCTGCAGATAAAGATGGACAGATGGAAATATCTGGTGCTTTTCTACACATGTGCAATATACATAATGAGATCACTGCTTATTGTGCTACACTTGAACTCTGTTTTACCAGATTTTAGGGAGAGTATTGTCTTTTGTTTTGGAGCCTGAATCCTCAGTGGAAATACTGCCTCCTGACTGAAAAGAGAGCTGGGTGTGGAATGTTTATCAGTGTTGAGCTTTCCTATACGTTTCCTAAACACTGACCACATCTCTTTGGAGAATTTAGATTTCCTTTCTCTCACTTAGTGTACAATTGCACCGATTCCCTCTCTTTTATCGTGTTGTATGTGGTTGAAGGAAGGGGAAGAAAAAATAAAATTAACAGAAATGGAAAAAGAGAAGGGAACTACTATTTTTTAATGTGGGAGCCCATCTTGGAAACTACAGGATCTGTGAGCATCAAGAAGCAGATTGCAATACTTTAATCTTGTAACTCAGATATGGGGAATAATAATTTCATTATTTCGGCTATATGCAAGCAGTCCACCTTTCTGGATCCCCACTCACTGGGTACTGGGAGGAAATCAATAAAATGTCCATGTTCATTTACACCTAAATTAGATCTAGTACATTTCATAATTTCCTTATAGGAGCCCTTAGATTTTCAGATAAACACTCCCAGTTTTATCCCTGCCTGACAGGCTGTCCTGCCAAATCAGTGTGGCCATGTCCCGGGTTGGTGTGGGGGCAGCCCAGGGGATGCTCTCGTCCAGAGTTCTCTGCCCATGATGTTGCTACATCTGTCGTGTCCTCACCACTCAGTTGTCCTGTGCACTCCTCCACACCATCTCTCTCCCCCTACAGTCCTGTTTTACAGAAACCTCCAGATGGCGGTGAATAAGTCTGGCACTTGGTAACGTGAGAGCGAATGGTACAGGAATGAAGGACTCTGCCTCAAAGGAGAAGCTGGGTTCACAAGCTTATTTTCTTGCCTCATAATCCTATTTTGCATGCCTTACACTGAGTACTGCTTTAGTCAATGTCTCTGCTGTCTGTGTCTAAAAAATCCTAACCACATGTAGAAGATAGTTAACTCCTAGGGGCCAGGAAAACACTCTTTTTAAAAAAAATTTTTACAATGTTTATTTATTTTTGAGAGACAGAGAGAGACAGAACATGAGTGGGGAAGGCGCACTGTGCTGTCATCACAGAGCCTGATGCAGGTCTTGAACCCACAGACCATGAGATCGGGACCTGAGCCAAAGTCGGACACCTAACAGACTGAGTCACTCAGGCACCCCTCTTTTTTTTTTTTTTAGGTTGATTTATTTATTTTGAGAGAGAGGCAGAGAGAGCAAGGGGGGAGAGGCACAGAGATCAAGAGAAAGAGAATCTCAAGCAGGCTCCACATTGCCAACATGGAGCTTGATACGGGACTTGAACCCACGAACTGTGAGCTCATGACCTGAGCCCCAAGTCCAAGAGTTGGACGCTTGACCGACCGAGCCACCCAGGCACTCTACCAAGAAAACATTCTTGAATGGCAAAAGGAAAAATATTACCCCAATTCAAAAGCACATTCTTGTTTTTTTCTAAATGCCATTCAGATCACCTTTTCCCCGCCAGTGACCTCCCTTTTCTTGGAGCCCTTAACCAAGTACCGCAGAGTTCTCCATGCTTCTGCCCCCAGAGCCCACTTCACAGCGTCCTTTTACAACCTTTCTCCTACTCTATTATGTTGGATTTACTCTTTCTTTTTTCTTGACCTCTGCTTCATTTTATATTAACCCATTCTCTAGCAGTTTCTAAGAAAGAACGTTTGGAGGCAAATTTTATTAAATCCTTGTTTATCAGATAAGCAGATGTCTTTATTTTACTTGACATATGACTGATCAATTCTGAGTACATAATTCTAGATGGAAAATAACTTCCCCCACTATACGGAAGCCATTGCTTTCTAGCATTCAGTCCTACCATTGGTAAGCACTAAGTCCCATGTCCTATGTTCCCTATCCCATTTTCTTTATTCTTGTGGGTTTATGGTGTGTGTGTGTGTGTGTGTGTGTGTGTGTGATACTATATTATGTATGTATACATATACATAGATTTTTTAATTTTTTATTATTTTTTTATCCAAATTTTTACACCATCATTTAATGGAGGCTGAAGATGGTGAGGAACAAATGTACACATGGCTTACACATCATTTTCATCAGAAAGCTCCTTTCTCATCGTCTTTCCTATATAATTTTGTGTTTTATCCAAGTATCTTCAAGTGATATGCTCATAAAGCATATGGATACACCCATAAAGTTCATGGGTAGTATACTTTTTGAATCCGTGTGTAACAGAAAATGTTTTTATGTTTTGTATCTTTATTTCACCTTAACCCTTGATTGTGAAAGTTCACAGTCCTTCACTCTTGTAACTTTCTAGGCTTTTCTCCATTATCTTATAGCATTTGGTGTCATGGATCAGAAGCCTGATTTGTGTTTAATTCCTATTCCTTTGTAAATAATCAGTTTGCCTCATTCTAAAATAGGTATGGATTTCACTTTATTCTGGAAATTTAAAACATCAGGAAAGGCTACCATGGGGTTAGTGGCTCTGGGAAAGGTACCAAGTCTCTATTGCTTCAGCATCAATCAGAAGGAGTGTCAGGACCAGAGAAATGGGCTGCCATCATGCACTGGGTAATAAGTTTTTCTGGATCTCATCTTCCCAGAAAAGGTGAGGCTAGAGAGGGGTTGTTCAGTGTGTTAACTTCAGAACACAACAGCGCAGAAAAATATATAGGAAAAAGTTGTGAATCCGTCTAACAAAGAACGATCAGCTGCCATTCTAATCCAGTTCCTAACAAAATGGCCTGCTAACCCTCAAATTTGAGGAGTTCCCCTGACCGGGATTATAAACAGTATCCAATCTAGCAGAGCTGACCCTTAAAGGAAGGGATTCAACACATTCAAAGAGAAAATGGAGTATCCAAAATTGGTGACTCTGGATGTGCACAGCCGAGGACACGTGCCTTTCCCCTAAGAAGCTGAATTGCTGAACAGATGCTACATACCGTTAATACCCAACTTTTGTTTCAGATTCAAAAGGCAAGCTTCAAATGTTTCCCAGGTAAATGTGGAAATGTGGAATCAAAGTAATCCCTCATGCTAAAACTAGCTGGATAGATCTACGTTGTGTTTTTTTGTTTTTTTTTTTTTCTGAAGTCAGTGAAAGGAGCCTGAAAGATTCTCTAAATGAATGGTGATTTTCTTATGGAGAGGCCACAAGTGAAAACCTAGCTATGGGGACCTCAGTGCAGAGAAGAGGCAGAGGGATAGAGGAGAAAATGCATGGACTTGCCATCTATACTTACACCAAACTACACGTCTTTCCTAGGAAAGATGCCTAAAAGTGCAAGCCAGTAAGTGGGAGAGAAGAGCAGTGATTAGCTTCACATGTGCTAACCAACTCAGCTGTGCTGGAAAGAAGGCAACACTGAGTCACTGCAGGATTTGTGACACAAGAGGCCATTTTAATCTCTTGTTAACCCCAAGTTGGAGAATGCTAGAAACCTAGGAATGATGTTGCCTCTAGGGCAGAAGTCTTCACGGACTGGATGAGAAAGTACTTAAAAACAAGATGTCCAAATTAAAGCTACTGGCACACAATTGATTCCCCAAACCATCCCTACTCTGTTCTTGACAGAGGACAGGATAAACTGTCTACATTCCAAGAAGAGTAACATGAAGAAAGGAACAACCTTGGGATCTGTGCATTGATACTACGGGGGGGGGGGGGGAGAGAGAGAGAGAGAGAGAGTGAAAGAAGAAGAAGAAGAAGAAGAAGAAGAAGAAGAAGAAGAAGAAGACGACGATGACGATGATGGAGGAGGAGGAGGGGGAGGAGGAGGAGGAAGGTGGGGGGAGGGGGGAGGAAGAGAGAAAGATGAGGAAGGAGGAGGAAAGGCGGGGGTGGGGAGGAGGAGGAGGGGGAGGAGGAAAGAGAAGAAGGAGAAGAAAACATAACAAACAACTTGGAGATAATGAAAGCATGACAGAACTACTCCAGAAAACAAAAGAAAATTTCAGACACATACTAATCTATATTCTCTTATCAGTTGAAGAAAACATACATGATATAGAAAAAGAAAGTGGTCAAAGAAGTGATAAGGAAGCAGCAGAAAAAGAACAATATACTGGGAGAACTTACTAAAGAAATGGGAGCTCTTCAAATCACTGCAGAGAGCCGAAGAAACATAAAGTAGAAAAGACGGCTGCCAGGGGCCTGGGGAATGACTTGAAAATCACAGAGAGAAAAGCCATACTCTCCCACTGATCTATATAAAATTCAATACCTACAGTGAATATAAACATTCAATAAGCTAGGAAAAGAAATAAATTTGCTTTGGTTGACACAGACTACCTTAGAAGAAACTCCCATGAAACATTTACATTGGAGTAACTGTATAGGCATTCCTACTCAAGTCGGATGAAGAGTGCTATCATTTATCCCTGCCCTGGCAGTGTAAATTTAGACAAGGGAGTAACAATAAATTTCATGGGCAAAAGACGGACAAGATTATTTCTCTGTAAATGATTGGTTTGTCTATCTAGAAATTTAGGAGAATCATAATGAAAAGATTGGAACTAATTACACAGTTTAGTGAGTGAGGCAGGGAGATAAACTGTCAATACAGGAATTAAAACCTAAGCATGCAAACCTAAGACTTTTCCAAAATTATGATTTTTAAATGATGATTTGATTTCAATGTTACATTCAAGGTGGTAATTAAAAAATTAATATCCCTTTTGTAAGACAGTTTATCATCATCTGTCAAGATTTCCCCAAACACATAATCTTGAATCCAAGAATCCTACTCCTAGGAATTTGTTCCAGAGAAATTCAGCACAAGTAAAAATATATGTAGAAGAATATTAATTACTGTGTTATTTGTAACAATACATAGAAAGATATTTTAAAGACAGAGAAACATGTATTTTAGATATTAAGAGAAAAACTATATACATTGTATAAATATGTCCCATTTTTATAAAAGTGCCTCCTGTATTCATATGTATAACACTATATGTGTATCTATATACCTTCAACAGAATTTACTTTTAGAGACTGAGATACAGAAGCACTCTTATCGTTTCATTTCTAAGTTGTTTTTATTTATTTTGAACAAAGAGAATGTATCATTTATTACACAAGTAAAACAAAGCTAACACTAAGCTCCCTGAACTTGACCCTCAGCTCTACCTCTCACTGACTTACATGATCTTTGGGAAGTTACTTAAGTTTCCAGTGTCTCAGTTTCCTAATTTTTAACATGGGGATAGTAATAGTACCTACCTCACAGAGGGGTTAGAAGGTTAATAAGTTAATATATGATGGGATATTCTCCAGAATATATCACATACTGGGTCACAGATCAGGCCTCAAAAAGTACAAAAAGAGTGAGAGATCATACCATGCATCCTTTCTGACCACATCTCTATGAAACTTGAAGTCAACTACAAGAAAAAATTTGGAAAGACTACAAAAACATAGAGGTGAAATAACACACGACTAAACAATGAATGGATTAACCAAGAAATCCAAGGAGAAATAAAAAAAAAAAACCATGAAAACAAATGAAAATGAAAATGCAATGGAACAAATCTTTGAAATGCAGCAAAAGTGGTCCTAAGAGGGAAGTATATAGCAATACAGGCCTAAGAAAAATCTCAAATAAACAACCTAACCTTACACCTAAAGAAGCTAGAAAAAGAACAATAAACAAAATCTAAAGACAGCAGAAGGAGGGAAATGATAAAGGTTAGAGCAAAAATAAACGAAAGAGAAAGTAAAAATACAATAGAACAGATCAATGAAAACAGGAGTTGGTTCTTTGGAAAAATTAGTAAAATTCATAAACCCCTCATCAGACTTATGAAAAAGAAAAGGGAAAGGACCCAAATAAATAAAACTGCAAATGAGAGAGGAGACAAAACCACAGAAATATAAACAATTGTCAGAGAATTATATGAAAAACTGTATGCCAACAAATTGGACGACCTGGAAGAAATGGTTATATTCTTAGGCACATATAAACTACCAAAATTGAAACAGGAAGAAGTAGAAAACTTGAACACACCAAGAACAGCAAATAAATTGAATCAGTAAAAAAAATTTCCCAACAAAAATAGTCCAGGACCAGATGGTTTCACAAGTGAATTTTACCAAACATTTAAAGAAGAATTAATATCTATTCTTCTCAAACTATTCCAAAAGATCAAAAATGAAGGAAAACTGTCAAATTCATTCTACGAGGCCAACATTACCCCTATACCAAAGCCAGATAAAGATTCCATTAAGAAAGAAAACTACAGGCCAATACCCCTGAGGAACATGGATACAAAAATTCTCAATAAAATGCTAGCAAAGTGAATCCAACAGCACATTAAAAGAATTGTTCACCACGATCAAATGGGATTTATTCCTGTACATGATTCTCTATACAGCAAACCCAAAAGACTCCACCAAAACATTGCTAAAACTGATGCATGAATTCGTAAAGTCACAGGATACAAAATCAGTATACGGAAATCTGTTGTATTTCTACACACTAATAATGAAGCAGCAGAAAGAGAAATTAAGGAATCAATCTCATTTATAGTTGCACTCAAAACAATAAGATGCCTGGGAATAAACCTAACCAAAGAGGTGAGAGATGTGTACTCTGAAAACTACAAAACACAAATGAAAGAAACCGAAGACGACACAAAGACACAGAAAGACATTCCAGGCTCATGGGCTGGAACAAATATTGTTAAAATGTCCAAACTAGCCAAAACAATCTACACATTTAATGCAATCCCTTTCAAAATACCAGCAGCATTTTTCACAGTGCTAGAACAAACAATCCTAAAATTTGTATGGAACCGCAAGAGACCCCCAAATAGCCAAAGCAGCCGTGAAAATGAAATGCAGCGCTGAAGGCATCACAATTCCAAACTTCAAGTTATATTACAAAGCTGTAGTTATTAAGACGGTTTGGCACTGGCACAAGAACAGCAAAGCCAGAAATGAATCCACACCCATATGGTCAATTAATTTTTGACAAGACAGGAAAGGGTATCCAATGGAAAAAAGACAGTCTCTTCAACAAATGGCGTTGGGAAAACTGGACAGCAACATGCAAATGAATGAAACCGAACCGCTTTCTTCCACCATAAACAAACATAATTTCAAAATGGATTAAAGACCTAAATGTGAGACAGGACACCATTAAAATTCTAGAGGATAACATAGGTAGTAACCTCTTTGACATCAGCTATAGCAACTTCTTATTAGACCTATACCTTGAGGCAAAAGACACAAAAGCAAAAATAATCTATTGGGACTTTATAAAAACCAAAAACCAAACAAACCAAACAACAAAACAAAGAAACCCACTTCTGCACGGCAAGGGAAACAATCAACAAAACCAAAAGGGAACCTATGGCATGGCATGGTAGAAGATACTTGAAAATGACCTATCTGATAAAGGGTTAGTATTCAAAATGTATAAAGAACTTCTAAAGTTCAAGACCTGGAAAATAACCCAATTTATTCATTTAAGACATGAATAGACATTTTTCCAAAGAAGACATACAGACGGTATACAGACTCATGAAAAGATGTTTATCACTCATTATCAGGGAAATACAAATCAAAACTACAATGAGATAGCACCTCACACTTGTCAGAATGACTAAAATCAACAACACAGGAAACAACAGATGTTGGTGAGGATGCAGTGAAAGGGAAATTCTCTTATGTTATTGGTGGGAATGCAAACTGATACATCCACTCCGGAAAACAGTAAAGAGTTTCCTCATAAAGTTAAAAATAGAATCACCCTATGACCCAGCAACTGGACTACTAGGTGTTTACTCAAACGATACAAAAATACAGGTTTGAAGGGGCACACACACCTTGATGTTTAGAGCAACATTATCAACAATAGCCAAATTATGGAAAGAGCCCAAAGGTCCATCGACCAATGAATGGATAAAGAAGATGTGGTATAACTACGCAATGGAATATTACTCAGATGTCAAAAAGAATGAAATCTTGCCATTTGCAATGATGTGGATGGAGCTAGAGAGTATAATGCTAAGCAAAATAAGTCAGAGAAAGACAAATACCATATGATTTCGCACATGTGGAATTTAAGAAACAAAACAAATGGTCATAGAGGAGAAAAAAAGGAGAGGGCAAACCAAGAAACAGAGTTTTAACTATAGAGAACAAATTGATAGTTACCAGAGGGTGGGTGGGTGGGAGGATGGGATAGATAGGTGATGGGTATTAAAGAGGGCATTTGTGATGAACACCAGGTGATGTATGGAAGTGTTGAATCGCTAAATTGTATACCAGAAACTAATATTACATTGTATGTTAACTAACTGGAATTTAAATAAAAACTTAGAAAAAATAAGTTAATATATGTAAAACATTTAGAAAGTTCCTGGCATATACTAAGCACTCTGTATCAGCTATTAATTATGGGTACTTATTTAAGAGTTGTGAATTATTTGCCCTCACTTTTTTATTACCAGTTAATTTTTATAAACAGTATATTAAATAAAACTTCAATATATGTATTTCCAAATGTATATCAATTTATGTGTTTTATAAAATTATACTTCTCTACTACTTACTGCTCAAGTGAGTAGATTTTATGGCAATTTTCTTATTTTTCTTTTTCTTCAACTTTAATACTATTATTTTTCTTCAAATTTAATACTACTTAAGATATATTACTCTCAATATACCAGTCTGGTTTTTTAAATAAATATAATGTAGAAATTTACCTTACTTAAAAGCCTATCATGCATAATATTCCCCCCCTGCCCTCTCCACCCCCCCCCCCCCCCACATTTCATCATTCTTTAATTTTATGCAATGACTCTCACATCTAGAAGGCTGCAGAACTTTGAACGAGTCTTTTCAGGAGCCCATTGTAAAAGAACACTTATCTTTCGTTAAAAAAAATAAGTACCCTGAATTTCTTATGCATATATTTTTATGCACATATCTAAGTAGAAAAGGTAATAAATGTTTTATGGTTATGTTTTTATCTCTATATTAATTGATAGATTTGAAAAACTAAACAGGCTTCCCTCTACTATCCCCAGTCTGAGTTAAGGGCCACTTCTTTATGCTCCCAAGAGAATGCTCCATCATATCACTTGTTGGTTTATGGGTCCATCTCTGTGACCTCTTTGAGGACAATGATTTAAAATGTTTGCAGAAGGAAATTGGAATTTTAAAATGTATTACTACTGTTCATTGCAATCCATGTTAACTTGATGTCATTTACAAACTGTACATCCTGATTTCCTTCACTCAGAAATATATAAGAAATAACATCTGACATTTATTGAACACCAACTATGTATGTCAGGGGCTATTTTAAGACCTTAAAATATTAGTTCATCTAAGCTTTACAGTAACACTTTGGGGAAAGTACTATTATTTATTATTCTCATTACAGATAAGGAAACAGACTTATAGGGAGATTAAGATTCTTCCTAAAGATCACACAGTTGGGAATACGGTCAATGGTATTGTAACAATGTTGTATGGTGATAAATGGTAGCTGCACTTGTGGTGAGCAGTTGGTGAGTGAAGTGGGAAAATTTGAACCAAAAAAGTTTGTCTCCACCTTATACTACACTGCCTCTCCTTTGTCACCGTGGTCATTTTAAATATAGTTCATTTCAGTTCTATTATCAATATCTTTTGAATGATGTGGCAGCCATATACTAGCCACTGACACACAGCAATTCCTGCCCAAGGGAATCAATAATCTCAAGGAGGAAATAACTGTATAATTAAAATACTCTGTGATAAGGGCCAAAGACATGTAGGCACTAGAGGAGGAATAGAAGTTATCTCTTGCTATGTAACAAATTACTCCAAACCTGGCAGCTTAAAATAATGAACATTTATTATCTCACAGTTTCTGTGGATTAGGAATTTGCCCACAGCTTAGCTGGGTGCCTCCATTTCAAGCTCCCTCACGGAGCTACAATAAAGGTGCTGGCCAGGGCTGTGGTCTCATCTGAAGGCTCAACTGGAGGGGGGATCATGTGATTGTGGCTGGGATTCAATCTCTCGTAGGTTGGTAGACTGAGGGCCTCAGTTCCCCACTGGCTATTGGTTGAGGCCTCCCTCAGTTCCTTGCCACCTGGGCCTCTCCATAGGGTACAAGCATTGTTTCGGATATCTAGTTTCTTTCCGTGCTCACCAGCATCTGGTAATATCATGAGTTCTAATTTTATCCACTCTGATGGTTATTTAATAATATTTCTATCGGGGTTTTACTTTACTCTCATTTCTTATGTGTAGCTGTTGTGGTGTTTTAACTGACTGCTTTGAGTATTCAGTGAATTTTGTCCACCACGTCAGAAGATAACTCAAATAATTTCATGAGCAGGCTCCAGAAATTGTTCATCAAACAGTTCCCAGTAATTATTTATCCATTCCCTTGGATTTTACCCTATACATACATAAATTTGTAATCAGCCAAAGACTCAAGGGGGCCCATGCATATTTCTGGAGTCTCCATCTTTGGAGACCTTAACATGTACAATATTAATGTTTAGAATCTTCTGGTTTCTCAGTCCCTTCATGTTTCCAGATGTAACAGTCACCACCTCTACCGTACCCAGCTTCTCTTGGTTAAAATAGACCCTTCCATCTTCTTATCCCATCTCTTGGACCTTCTTCAAGGCTCAGCAGTTACCCACTGGTAGAACCAATAGTGGCTCCCCAAAGATGTCTATACCCTAATCCCTAGAGCCTATGGAAGTGTTATCTTACAAGGTAAAAGGGCTTTACAGATGTGACTGAATTGAGGAGGATCTTGAGATGGGGAGATTACCCTGGACTATCCAGGTGGGTGCTATGTACTCATAAGGTTCCTTATATAAAAGAGAGACAAGAGGCACAGTCTGAGAGAGAGAGGATAGAAGCAGAGATCAGAAGAGGAAAAAAAATGTTACTCTGCTGCTTTGTGGATGGAGGAAGGGACCACAAGCCAAGAAATGCAGGCGGCCTTTAGAAGCTTTAAAGGTCAAGACAACAGATTCTTACCTAGAGCTTCCAGAAGGAATATAGGCCAGATGACACCCTGATTTTGGCCCAGTGAAAGTGATTTCAGACTTCCAATATCCAGAAATGGAAGAGAATTGGTGTGGTTTAAGCTACCAAGTTTATGGTCACTTGTCATAGCAGAGGAGACTGCTACATGCCCGTTATGTTGTCTTTCAACTGAGCTTTCAGTTTTCCTCCTTGGCTTGGTTCCTGTCCTTCCCTCTGTAAATGCTGTCCAGCTCCTCTGGAGTCTGAGCTCCTACATTCTTTAGGGCCATTCTTCTTCAACACTGTCCTCCTTACTGTTCTCACACCCTATCCCCCACTCACTTCATTCTCTGTAAATTCCCTGCCCACCACACACTGAAATCTCTTTGGTTTTAACTCACACACATATAATCAACAGGCCAATCCTGTAACTTCCTTCTGTGTCTCTGCAGCATTTGATAAAGTGGATTGCTAAACATACAATGTCTCTCCCTTTAAAAATAAGAAGATGATTTTAGAACAGTTTTAGATTTACAGGAAATTGAAAATACAGTACAGCAGCTTTCCACATATATCCCTCCATTTTTAATGTTTATTTATTTTTGAGAGAGAGAGAAAGAGTGGGTGCAGGAACCCTTGAGCAGGGGAGAGGCAGAGAGTGGTGGAGGGGCAGAGAGAGAGGGAGAGAGAGAGAATCCCAAGCAGGCTTTCTGCTGTTAGCACAGAGCCCGACACGGAGCTAAAAACTGTGAGATCATGAGTTGAAATCAAGAGTTGGATGCTTAACTGACTGAGTCACACAGGCACCCACATGTATACCCTTAACCAGTTTCCCCTATTGTTAACATTAATATGGTATATTTGTTACAATTTCTGAATCATTATTGGTGAATTATTATTAACTAAATTCTACATAATATGTAGATTTCCTTAGTTTTTGCCTAACATTTTTTTTTCTGTCCCAGGTTCCCATCCAGGATATAATACAAAAAAACCCAAAAAAACCCATTTACTTGAATTTATCCTCAGACCCCTCTTATCTGTGATGGTTTTGTATAGTTTCCTTGTTTTGCTTTTTTTGTTTTTTTGTTTTTTTGTTTTTATGACTCACAGTTTTGAGGAGTACTAGCCAGATATTTTGTAGAATGTTCCTCACTTTGAGTTTATATGATATTTTCCTCATGATGAGACTGGGATTATGAGTTTTGAGGAAGAATACCACAGAAGTGAAAGGCCATTTTCATCATATCAGGCTATCCACACGATCTATGGCGGTCAAGGTTGACTTGATCACCTGCCTGCCTGGTCTCTTCTCTCCACGTAAAGTTCCTCCTTTTTCTCCTTTTCAAACTCTCCTTTGTGGAAGCAAGTTACTATGGGCAGCTCATACTTAAGGAGTGAGGAGTTATGGTTCCTCTATGTTCACTTCTAAATCTCCAGCCTTGAAATGTTCTCACAGAGCACAGTGTTGGTTTGTTTTCTCTGATATTCTACATGTAGGTCTAACCAAATGTCCTGTGTCAATGGTGTCTCCTTTTCCCTCCTCAGTAAACCCTCTTTTCCACTCCACTTCCTTATCTTCTCCTGCTCAGGAGAGGCTCCTAAAAGTATAATCTTAGCCCTGGCCCCTCTCCTGAGCTCAAAAGCCAGTTATCTCCACAACATTCGCCTGTGAGTATGTGACAGTTCAACCTTTCAAACACTGACCTCTTCACTTTCTTTCTTTATTCATGTCTTTGTTTTTAAATATTTTTAAAGTGTATTTATTTTGGGAAAGAGAAAGAGAGAGAGTGGGCGAGCAGGGGAGGGACAGAGGGAGAAAGAGAGAGAGAGAGAGAGAGAGAGAGAGAGAGAGAGAGAGAGAGAGAGAGAGAGAAAACCAAGCGAGCACCATGCTATTAGTGCCGAGCCGGATGCAGGGCTCAATCTCACCAAAACCACGAGATCATGATCTGAGCCAAAATCAAGAGTTGGATGCTTCACCAACTGATCCACCCAGGCATCCCTATTTCTTCGTTTCTACTAACAGCTTCTCGAATTGCTTAGTTGTTCAGTCATGAAACCTCAGAGTGATATCAAGTCGTTCTTGCTTGCAGCTAAATCATCAGTTCCCGAAATTATCTGTATAAAATATCTCTCTCCGGCACTTGTGATGATGAGCACTGGATGTTGTGTATAATGGATGACTCACTGAATTCTACCCCTGAAACCAATATTGCACTGTCTGTTAACTAACTAAACTTTAAAAAATAAAATAAAGTAAAATAAAAATAAAATAAAGTAAAATAAAAATAAAATAAAATAAAATAAAATAAAATAAAGTAAAATAAAATAATCTCTCTCATCAATCTCTCTCTCTCTTTTTTTAATCCCATGGTCACCCAGAGTCAAGTCCTCATTTTCTCTCATCTAGGTAGTTCCAGTGGTATTCATTCATATATCTCTCTCCTCATTGTCTGTTCTAGGCCTCCTGTTAGACTGTTTATTCATATTCAGTACAGCTAAAAGGGGTAGTATTGAGGTAAACATCTCCAGTGCCTCCCTTTTAGTGAATAGCGCCCTCCCTCCCCTCCTTCTTCCCTTGCTTCACACACCCACTCTGCCACCACCATCCCCAACACCACCAATTACTGAATGGCAAGCATTTGACTCAATGCTAGTGGGGTAGAGACAAGTTGTTGAAATGTGGCTCTTGTCAACCGGGGTGAGGACACATTCTTCATGTTGACATATAAGGCACCAAATATTCTAGCCTCTACCTCCAAATACATCCTCTTCTCATTGTTCTAAAAATATGTCTAATATAAATGCTGCCTTAAACATATTATTTAATCTACCTAGAAGGTCCTGTATTCTGAGACAACCGCATTACGAACACACAGACACAAGCGTGCGCGCACACACACGTTATCTCGCTTGTCTTCAGATTCATGTAGCATTCTGTTTGTCTTTAACACATGGGGCTTTTCCCCCCTAAATTATCGTCTTGTCTGTACATGTCGTTTATCCCTCCCCAGACCGGTAGTTCTTGCAAGCCACTGCTGTGCTTTAGTTATGTCTTATCTCCTCCAGTGCTCGCACACAGGAGACCTTCAGTAAATCATTTTGACAGGTTACCTTGCTTTGTGTTGCAGAGAAGTCCTTGAAATGAGAAACAGGGCCTAGATAATTCCTGTAAACCTTGCCCCGTGTACCCTACAACACTATCAGGAATGGGCTGCACTTTGTATCCAATCTGGCACACATCAAATAATTATCTGTCTGCCATATGAGTAGTGTTAGGATTTATTTTCTTTTATCAGTAAGAAAAGTGGCATCGATAAGAAACAATGTGAAAAACAAAGCCCAGGGTGTCTGTACTTACTTAAGTAGCTTTTACTTAGCAGCTTTTTAAATCCCTTGCCGGCCAAGACATTTTAAGCACCTTCCTACTCTAATTGCACAAAAATAACCATGGTTTTAGGGTTGGACTTTTCTCTTTTGTGTACTTTCCAGAATTCATTTCAGACATAGTTTTCAATTTTGAATAATAACATTTCAAATCGACCCCAAGGTAAAAGTTGTAGGACAACATAAAAAATGAAGTCACTTTTCATGTGTTTCCCATTGGCAAATTACTGTGTTTTTTCTGCCACCAGGCTTCATCTAACGATGTGACCTTTACCGTGCTAATAGACAGCAAACAAAGATCTGCCAAATAGTGATAAAATATAGGTTTTAAATATAAAATGAATTAAGCTAAGAAGATTTATAAAGGTCAAAAGCTTGGAAAGAATTAAGTTGAAACAGTGATTTGTGTTTGACACATGTTATACCAGATTTTGTCCAAGGTTATTTTCTGAAATCTTAATGCTTAATAACTGTACAAGGGAATGTACTTTTTTTTTTTTTTTAAGTAACACTATGATAGTATTGACTAATGTTTGTCCAGGCTCAGAGATTAGTTCATTCAATAATTATTTATTGTACACCTTAATATGTGCCAGGTGATGGGACACATTCAATAAACTCAATAAGGATCCTTAACATTTTGCAAAATACAGTTTAATAGGCGAGAGAGATAAGGAAATGTTTAACTATTTCAGGGGAAATGAGGGGGAAAGCTGTACCTCCCTCACCCAGACTTCTAAGTTGAGCCCTGAAAAGAAGATGGACTATGCTGGGTATACAGCAGGGGAAGAGAATTGCACACAAAAAGAGTACAGAAAATACAAAAGTACGGAGGAGAGAAACAGTGAAAGAGCTGAAAGAAATTTGTTCATGGTGTGAGAGTCAAGCTGGAAGGCGTAAAAGACTATACACTGGTGCTTCTCGACCAGGGATGAGTTTGGCCACAGGGACATCTGTCAATGTCTGCAGATGCTTCTGGTTGCCATTAACTGTTGTGTGTATGGAGGCTTACTGGCATCTAGTGCGTAGAGGACAGAGATGCATCTAATCATCCTCTAATGCACAGGACAAGGCCCTAAAACAAAGAATTCTCTGGCCCCAATGTCAGTAGTGCCTAGGCTGATGCTGTTATAGATAAACCTGTAGACTTAAGTTGGGGTTTGGTCACAAAACTAACGGAAGGAATTTGGGATTTATGCCGGGAGTCATGGGATACCACTAAAAGATTTCAGCACACTTTTTTTTTGTCACTCCAAGAGCCCTCTATTATTACGGCTGTAATTAAATATTTGTTTATAGTGAGTCTCACTCATGAGACTGGAAAACAGGGCTTGCTATGAATTACATCTATCAGTCTTACAAAGATGGAAAGCCCAACATTGTGGAAAGTTTGCTAGAAGTTTAAAAGCCAAAAGGAAAGAGGCCTTAACTCTTTGGTCCTTGCCAGTCACAACATCATTTTTAAAAATGTGTGTATTTATTTTATTGGGCTCTCTCCTGTCACAGATTCAAGCATGAGTACCCACTTGCGTGAATCTGAAGCACTTCTGGAGATCAACAGAAGATCACAATGAACCATTGTGCATTTTCAACCAGGAAAGAGAAAAAGAGAGACAGAAAGAAAAACCTCCTATGTCCTGAGTGAAGAGGAATCATCCAAAACTCCAGAACAGAACACTTTTTATTTATTTATTTATTTATTTATTTATTTATTTATTTAGTCCACAGCCGTTTGAACATCTGGACAAGTATGGCCTCTCTTTTTAGAAATAGGCCTTTATCCTCCCAAACAGTGCATCTAATTTGAGGGATTTGTAGACCCTTCAGAGATACAGTAATTTCTCACATGACGCTGATGTTCCCCAAAATATCTAAAGGCTAGATTTACAGCAACAGAAATTTGCCAAAAGAAAATATGGCACCAGTTAGTATCACCTAGTGAAAGCTTTGCATTTTTAATCAATGAAGAACTCTTTCCAAAAAAGCTAAGATACCATTTGCGAAATATAAATAATATTGCATCACAGCAAAAAAAAAAAAAAAAAACGTCAATGGAAACAGGCATTTTCTCTTACGATCTATAATGAGGACAATATGTTGCTCTGGTTACAATAACCTCTGTGATAAACAATTCTGTATACCATGAGCTTTCTGCTGATTCCTGTTCATATAATCATGACTTTCTCGAAAAACAGGGATTGCTGACAGTCTCAGTGTCTTACAAGTGGGAAGAGCAAATTGATCTTGCTGGTGTTCACAACAGTTCTTCTCCTCTACAGTCAAGGACTGAACTGTGAATTGCCTTCACCCTCTTGTATCACAGATGTTCGGCTGCCTTAGTCAGGAGAGAAGTGCCCCCAGGATACCCACACCATCATAAACACACACATGCACGTGAACATACGCTCTCATCAGCTCTTTGGAGGAGATCAGCCATGCCTATCCAATGGTTTCTATCTCTCGTGATACTATCACCATTAATCCACTGTCTTTTCTGTTTCTTGTCTGTCCATACACCCTTCATTTTTCTTACTTCCTAGTCTGTACAAAGAATCTGAGCATCACCAGTTCTCTGGGATTTCTCCCAATTCGCTCTGGGATTTCGAGTAATTTGTTCACTTGAACCAAATTCCATGATAACAATCTGAATGTCCCTTGGTGCCCTTTAGATTGGGGTTTTGCGTACTTTATGAATATGAGGGAGAAATTAACATCTAGTCAGAATCAAGGTGCTGGCTGGGACTCGGGGTCTTCTTACCAGCTCATCGGTTGTCTGCAGAACTCATTTCCTTCTCAGGATTTTTGCACGTCTGGCTCCATCTTCAAGCCAGTAATCACGGCTAGAATCCTTCTACTACTTCCTGTCTCTCTCTTCTCTTTCTGCCACATTTCCCTGACTCCAGGTAGAGAAAGTTCTCTGCTTTGAAGGGCTCGTGGGATTAGATCGGGTTTACCTGGATAACATAGGATACTCTGTCTTAAGGTTCCTAACCTTAATTACTTGTACACAGTCCCTTTGCCATGTAACATAACATACTTGTGGATTCCAAGGAGTAGGTTCTGGACCACCTTGGGGCATTACATTACCACAGAAAACTAGAGGTAAAAAGTATCATGGACACTCAGAAGAGGGGTGGGGGTGATCGATTGTAATTAGAACTGTCATGGAAGATTGAAATCACAAACAGATATTACCTCACACCTGTTAAGGGGCTGTCATTAAAACGACAAGAATAACATGTGCTGTCAATGATGTCAAGAAAAAGGAACCCCCGGGCACTGTTGGTGGGAATGTAAATTGGTGCAGCCACTATGAACAACATGCGTACGGAGGTTCTTAAAAAAAATTAAAAATAGAACTATCAGGTGGTCCAGCAATCCCACTTCTGTACGTATATCCAAAGGAAATAAAATCAGGATCTTGAAGAGATATCTGCACTCCCATGGTCACTGCAGCATTATTTGCTATAGCTGAGATAGGGAAACAACGTAAGTGCCCATCACAGAATGAAGAGACAACGAAGATGTGGCATGCAAAGTGGTGGAATATTACTCAGCCATGAGAAAGAAAGAAATCCTGCCATTTGTGACCGCATGGATGGACCTTAAGGGCATTATGCTAGGTAAAAGAATTTAGAGAAAGACCAATCGTGCATAATATTACTTATACGCTAAACTCTGGAGCACGTCTCTCTCAAAATAAACAGACTAAAAAATAACCATGCTAAACTCACAGAAATAGAGAGTAGAATGATGGTTACGAGTGTATGAGGTGGAGGCAGAGGAAATGGGAAGACACTGGTCAGAAGGTACAAACTTTCAGCTAGAGGATGAATCCATTTTGGGGATCTAATGTACGGCATGGTGATTATTTATAATTATATATATTACATATATTATAATTATATACTTGCAAATGGCTAAGAGAATAGATCTCAAATGCTCTCACCACAAAAAAAGGGATGGTAATTGTGAGAAGTGATGGTGGTGTTAGCTAACACCAGAGGGGCAATGATTTTGCAATATAGAAGTGTATCAAACGAACATGCCATACTCCTTAAACTTGCAAAGTATCATAGGTCAATTAAAAATACACAAATACATAAATACAGACATTAATAGGTAAACTTTTCTAAAACTAAAGGTTAGAAAAAGACCCATAATGGAAGAAGTATATAATAAAAACTATTAGAGGTGGCAGGGTGCCCGGGTAGCTCAGTCGATTGAGTGTCCGACTTCAGCTCAGGTCATGATCTCACAATTGGTGGGTTCGAGCCCTGCGTTGGGCTCTGTGCTGACGGCTCAGAGCCTGGAGCCTGCTTTGGATTCTGTGTCTCCCTCTCTTTCTGTCCCTCCCCCACTCACACTCTCTCTCTCTGTCAAAAAATAAATAAACATTAAAAAAATTAAACAAACGACTAGAGGTGGGACCTTAGGTTTCTAGCAGGGCCTTAAGGTTTGAGTAGAATTTTAACCAATGGAGCTGAAATTGGAGGGCACAGAGATCCAAATATGGGAAAGTAGGAGAGTATGGGAGAAATACTGAGTAGTCAAATTTGGGGTGTGAAACATGAAAAAACAGGATAGAACTGGGGATGAGGGGACCTTAAACTATGGGTCAATAGTTTACTGTTACTAAGAATGTGACCTATACCTTGAAGATATTAGATAAAAAATGTATTAAGATTACAAAGCTAAAAGAAAAACATTTCTTAATGCGGCAAGTGAATTGTGAGAAAAGCCAATTCTGTAATGGTTGGCTAAATTTAGCTGCAGAAAGTATAATGTTAGTGGTATGAACTGGGTTGTGGGAAGGGCCTGAGAATTGATGAAGGGAAATGCAGAAACAGTGCCTCTTAGCAATTCCTAAATAAGGACTTCCTATGACGGTCTTAATATTTTCTGTGAAGTAAAGGCTCAGATTTTACCGATGTTCATGCTCGAACACCATTGTAAGTGCCTGCTTCACCACAAATGTCAGTGACTTGTAGGTTACCTCTGTTCCCTTTTATTCTTGATAATAATCAAATGTATTTTGTTTGAAAAAACCTAGATAAAAAATTCAGAAGAAGTAAAAGATCTTGCTTACAGTAGCAATGACAAAGATAAAAGGGAATAAACTTAACAAGAAATGTGCAAGACTTATGTGAAGAACCCTTTCAAATGCTATCAAGAATATGAAAAAAGACTTCAACTACTGGAAATATGTATTAGGTTTTGAATCAGGAAGACTCGATATCATAAAGATATCGATTCTTCTTCTGTTAATTTAAAATTGAATGTTATAGTACCAATAAAATACCAACAGTTTTCTTTTTTTTTTTTTAAACTGGACAAACTGAATATAAAATTCACATGGCAAAATCAGTAAGAATACCTGAAAAGAAAATATTTACAAAAGAAAAACAGAGGGAAAATGAATCATATTGGATAGTAAATCATACCCTAAGTTTCAATAATGTACACATTATGATAGTAGTCCAGGATTAGCTCAAAGTCTGGAGCCTGTTTCAGATTCTGTGTCTCCCTCTCTCTCTCCTCCTCCCGTGCTTGCACTGTGTCACTCTCTCTCTCAAAAATCAATAAACATTAAAAAAAGCATAAATGTACAAAATGAAACCATAAGAGCACTAGAGGAATCCATGAAAAAAAATCCCTTTATGACCTTGGATGAGCAAAAGTTATAAAGCATGCATGATTACATCAAGATTTTGTTTCGAGATGAAAGCAACATAAGCTGAGTCAAAATACACTAATTGATAACTGTAGTCGCAGTAATATTTAAAATGGCAGAATATTGGAAACATTTAAAAATTTCCTCTGTGGGGACCATTTAATCATGTTGGATCCATATAATGGAATACTATGCTGCTATAAAACAGAATAAGGGAATTCTCTATGTAACGGTATTAAAAGAACACCAAGATCTATTATGAAGTGTAAAAAGCAAAGTGTAAAACGCTGATTTAGCATGCTATCTTGTATATAAAAAGGGGGAAAATTGAAGGTATATATTTATTTGCTTGTATAGGGATGAAGGAATTTTGGAAGTATACACAAGAAACCAAGATTAGAGCTCATCTGCAGGTTGAGAAATGGAGAGGAGAGAATCATAGGTGAGAGCAATATTTTTCTCTGAATCCCTTTTTTTACATTACTTTCTTTTATATTATTGATTTAAAAATTTAAATAATAAAAGCAGTCTTAGAGTATCTTTCTCTTCCTAGGCAATCCTAACTCATTCTATCAATTCTTATTCTATTCAGTTACCATAGAGACAATTACTAACCACAGAATTCATTCAAAGCAATGCTTAGTTTGGCTCAGTCGGTTAAGCATTTCAACTCAGGTCATGATCTCACGGTCCGTGAGACTGAGCCCTCCATTGGGCTCTGTGGTGAAAGTGCTGAGCCTGCTCGGGATTCTCTCTCTTCCCCTCTCTCTGCCCTCCCCCACTCTCTCACTTGGGCGTGAACGTGCTCTCTCTCTGTCTCTTATGATAAATAAATAAACCCTTAAAAAACAAAACAAAACAAAACAAAACAAAACAAAACAAAACACCCAAAGCGATGCTTAGTTTGATAAAGGTAAAGTCCTTCTGGGTTTTGACCTCTAATGGCTCTCATACCACTTCTGAAGAGTTGATCACACTCTTGAAACTCACTGAATCCATCCATTGGGCTATAAAATAAAACTTGAAGGATCCAGTGAGCCATGCAGTGAGTTCTGGGGCCAAGAAATGAGCAAGTGAATCCACGAGTAGGATAAAGAGTTAGTCAACATAAGGTACATACCAAAGTTGGCCAGGGTCTGCATTCTGAATTTATTTCTCTCCTTGCCTGGCCTCAGTAAATCTATCCTGACCTCCCATCTCTGCAGGGCCTTGTGAATTCCAACATGATACAAAGGAGGGAAATGGGAAATTAAGCAGAGGGGGAGAAAATTGCCATTTTTAGCTGCTATATAAATGAATGGTATTTTTGGTTAATGAGATGTGTTGGAAAAGCTGTCTTATCGCTCCATTTAAAACCATTTTTAGGGGCCCCCGAGTGGCTCATTTGGTTGAGCATCTGAGTCTTGATTTCAGCACAGGTCATGATCCCAGGATCGTGGGATCGTTGGGCTCCGCACGAAGCATGGAGCTTGTTTGAGATTCTCTCTCTTTCACTCTCCCCTGCTGGTATACTCTCTCTTTCTAAAAAAAAAAAAAAAAAAAAAAAAATTAAAAAAACACATTTTTATATTGTGCTTAGGTGTCTTTCTTTAAAAAGTAAGATTCTGGGAAAAGAGGCCTGGATCCTTTCAAATGCGGCAAGCTGAGATATTAAAGATTTGTGTGTGTATGGAGGGCAGCAGGCAAGCTTAGAATAAATGAAATTCCATTTCAATTAAAAAGGGATTCTTGGAAGCACCTCAACCAAGCTAGAATTACTGTCATGCCTGTTGATGTTTTAATCTCTCCTTTTCTATTGGCTGAAAGGCATATGAAGGAGCAGAGAAACAAGGCAAGTAACTTGAGAAAGCAAATGAAGGGTTTTGTGTGTGTGTTTTTTTTTTATTCCTTTATAAATTTCAAGTGGAAAGAGCCTGGCTAAAGTTGAGATGGAGTTACAGTATAAATGGTCTGAGAAGAACAAAGGCTACAGTGGTTTTGATAACTGATCATGGCAAATAAGAATTTAATTCCTAAAGAAGCCCTAAAAAATGAAAAAATCAGATTGCGAGGAACTCACTCAAGCTCGGAAGGAAACTCAAGGTTAAATCAAGCCATGAGCAACAGAACTGAAGATGAGTTAGAAAAATATCCATTCTTACCTGGTATCATTCCTAAATTTTTCTCCAAACTGTGCATTTTGTTTAAAGAGAGTCCTTCATCCTGTTTCTGCTGTCTTGCTTAATAGAGAATTCTATTTCAGGTAAAGCCTGAGTAGAAAATATAGCTAAATCCTGTGACTGACTTAATCATGCTTGTGGGAAGCTAGCTATTCACATCTTGAAGCTAAGACAGCACTCTGAATAGAATGACACTTTATTCCGGGGCACCAGGGTGCCGAGGGTAAGCCGACTTGAACTCAGGTTAGAATCTCACAGTTTGCGAGTTCCAGCCCCGCATTGGTCTCTGTGTTGATAGCTCAGAGCCTGGAACATTCTTTGGTTTTCTGTGTCTCCCTCTCTCTCTGCCCCTCCCCACTCGCGCTCTGTCTCTCTCTCTCAAAAGTGAATACACATTTGAGAAAAGGATGACACTTTATTCAAACACTGGCAGTGGATCAGGAGAAATTTAGATGCCGCTGACACACTAGCGGGAACATGCAAGCGTACAGAATAACCTTGGCAAGTATCATACCGTGTAAAAATACCAGTTTGTAGGATCTGTTGCTCAGAGGACAATGCTGAAATGGGCTGTTTGGGCAGACGCAGTTTTCAAAGCGAGAAAGAGATCTTAGGACTTCAGAGCCTACATAACAAGGAAACCAACAAACAACTTAGGGATGATCACTGGAGTCTATTTAATGGTTAGCTGTGCAACTTAAAAGCCAGTAATTTTAATCTTCGTATTATTTGAATACCATAGTATTCCAAAATTTTAAATGACAGTGGGATTCATTTTTCAAATATTAACCTTTTACAGAACCTGGGTCCGTGGAACAAACAAAACATGGAATTTTAGGAGTTTTAACCTGTAAGTTCACATTTCGAACAGTTTTTTATTTATGGATAAGAACAGAGAAAATGGATCAGGCTATCTTGACAAGTGGATCATTTGACCGCCGGGGTTGTGATCACAGTAGTTAGGACAGTGAGGTCTTTTAGCCTCTTCAGCACTCAACCAATTTTTGTATTTTTGTTTGCACAACAAGGAGAAAATCCATTTCACTAAATAGGAGCACACCACAGAAGATGCTAGATGTTTTCCTACATTTATTTATTAATATTATCTAACTATTGGTAGATAAGTGTTCAAACTTCAGAGAAGCTCATAAAAAGATAGAATCAATTTTTGAGGAACTTGTTTAAAAATCTATCTTACAATATGGTGTTTGGTGTAGTTATTTCATTTATTAAAGAAATCTTTTGTGTATTGCTTGTCTCTATTCAATAGTTACTTAAAGTAGTATAGTCAAATAGTCAAACGAATTTCATTTTGTGTGTTAAGATTTGGCCTCACTGCTCATATTGTCTGCTTCGAAAGGATGATACTATTGCAACCTGAATAGTTTAATGAATAGTATTTGCATTGCAAAAATTATTAGCAAGACGCAAAAGCTGATGCGAAATGTAAAATCTAATGCACAGCCCTGAACACTATAAAAAAGACATGTATGCCAAGCCATGTAAATTTTTTAGGATTAGTGCGGCATTTATAAGAAGTTCAACTGTGTGCAGAAACTGCAAAGCAAATGTTATTTTGAAATTTGTAGCTACATGTTTCACCAGAGAGCAGAGAGCAGGCATTCTTGCTTTATAGTGTGTTGAAATACGGTATTGGACGCTTTTGAACATGTGGGTTTGTGCGGCTGTTCCAGTTCAAACAATATCTAAAAATGTATGAAATAATGTTTGAATTAAACTATTGTGGGGTTTAGGAAGCATATCTTGAAATATCTTTCAAGACATCTCAATAGCGGAGTCAGAGTTTTGGGACCTAGGGTTGGAAACAATTAGTACAAGCCTAAAATCCTGAGCTTTCAAGTTGGTGTATAAATCCCATAAATCTCTTAATCACTCTTAGGGCAAGCTTTCATCCAATTTTCCCAAGAGAGAGTTATCAAAGCAATTCTCGGAGTTGAATTAGGACACGTTGGAGCTCTTTAGAGGATAGGCTTCGTACAGCTCTCATAAATCAATACGTATCTCAGGCTTGCGTAATATAATAATTGTGTTAGATCCATTTCTTCAGAATGTTGTGCTTTGACATTATCACAAAACATCACCACAAAAAGGTTGAATTTCTTTTCCAAAAAATGTAGAGTTAAGCCTTCTTTAATAAATAAGAGAGTACATTTTATAAGACTACCTCACAGCGAGTTTTCCCGGTTTGGCCCTTAATGTCACCTCTTGTCTATGTCAGCTGAAGGTATTTTATTTCAGATCTCATGAACTGTCATGACTAGCGATAAAAGCTACAACGCCCTAACTTTTCTCAGCAGGCCGGCAATCCAGCCGGAAGCATAGGAAATGCTGATGTGTACCCCTCACATTCCTGATTTGACTCCAAGAGGAAAATTACCAGAGTGTGTAGTTACAGCCCCATTACAGCTTCCATTTTCTGTGTCAATTACTGTGAAATGAAACCCACTAAAAAAATGTATGCTCTTCCTATCTCAGTTTGTTCTTTCTATCGTCCTATTTTAAAAGAGTGATAAACTCTGGTTCTCATCTCCTCGTCAAACATAGGCAAGGTTCTTGAGTCCTGACTTTAGTCACATTTTCCTTATTATGATGATTTATCAAGCAATCTGTGAAGACTAATATCACAGCTCTGACCTCTGCCAGCTAGATGTGTGAGGTATATGCACTCTCTCCCATCTGTTTCCTGTTTTGACCTAATGTGGATCTGTGAAGTGTATGGAAAATAAATCCTTTTTAAAAAAAAATATTGTGATAAAAACACTTAAACATCAAATCTACCCCTTCACAGATTTTTTGGAAGTTTTATTTATTTATTTTGAGATAGAGCGTGCATATGAGTGTGAGCAGGGAAAGGGCAGAGAGACAGAGCGAGAATCCCAAGCAGGCTCCACATTGTCAGCGCAGAGCCCCATGCAGGGCTTGAACTCACATACCATGAGATCATGACCTGAGCCGAAAGCAGGAGTCAGACGCTTAACAGACTGAGCCACCCAGGCACTCCTACCCCTAACAGATGTTTAAGGGGTCAGTATATTATCGTTGAGTATAGAGGTACAATGTTGTATTGTTTTTGCCTCTGTATTTCAGTGGCCACGCAAGATTCCTGAAGGTACATGGTGGGAAGTACCATGGGAAGACACAAAGAACTTCAGGAAGGTAGTTCAGATGACTCACTGGTAAGGAGCAGGGAGGATATATACTATTGTATTCTAGAATTGAATACAGCTAAAAGATTCTCTGGACAGCCAGATTTAGCAGTCGAGTTTAGACTTCTTGCTCAGATATATTTTAGCTGGATAGAAAAAGCTTATAAAATATCTATTAAATCCATCAAGATGCCCAGATATGGGAACAAGTTGTGTTAGATTCTGGGTATTGTAGGAACTCCATTTTTCACCAAGGCACAATAGAAAGGCTCTGCCATAAAGCTATTCCTGTGTAGTGCTGACCTAGTGAAGAACTAGAAGAAGGTCTATTAAGCCAAACGAGAAAAATCTGTTCTTGTTTTTTTAGCATGTATTTGCACATATATATTTGAATGTGTCCTTCACTCTAGAAATTTCCATTGCTTACACAAACAGTCAAGCCACACTAAGCCGAAGTAAACAGTGAACTATGATGACCTGGGGGTGCCTGGGTGGCTCAGCCGGTTGAGCGTCTGACTTTGGCTCGGGTCATGATCTCGTGGTTCGTGAGTTCGAGCCCCGCATCAGGCTCTGCGTTGACAGCCCGGAGCTTGAAGCCTGCTTCGGATTCTGTGTCTCCCTCCTCTCTGCCCCTCCCCCACTCATGCTCTGTCTCTCTCAAAAAATAAATACACGTTAAAAAAATTTTTTTTAAAACTATGATTATTTGACTCAAAAGACGACAAATTGATGCTTCTCATTCTTTCTCTGCTGATCAGTTCTTCCAGTTCTCAGGCAGCACCCCAGTGATTGAAGCAAAGCAGTAGCCTTGAAAGACTTATTTCTTTGCGTTTGTTAGCACCCACCTTACCTATCACTTAGGAAAAATGAAGTACTTTGCCATATATTCCAGCTCCCAGAAAAAAAACAACAACTATTCACATACACTGGAAAGTTCTTAAATAAGTGGAGCAGGTAATACTGTCAATAACATTTTGAAGGCATAACTTAGCATGATTCCTCAGATACTCTCTCCAAAGGCAAGTGCCTCATTTATCCCATCTGTGACAGTCATATGGAGGTCTAATCATTTTATCTAACTATCCAATAATAATTTTATAATTGCATGCTTCACACAACATACAAAAAAAAGTTTCAGGTGATCAAAGGCCTAATATGAAAAGCAAAACTTCTAGAATTCTTTTTAGAAGTTATGAGAATAGTTTTATGATATTGATGCATAAAGAACCAGATGCATAAAGAACCAGATTATAAGATATTAAACTGACAAGAACAGATACTACACTTGATCTTAGCCAAAAGGCCGAGAAGCGATAAGGACCAGATTATAAGAGAGAAGACTGATAGATGAGACTACATGTAAACAACAACTTGTATTAAAAACAGAAACAAAAACCATTATAGGGGCGCCTGGGTGGCTCAGTTGGTTAAATGTCCAACTTTGGTACAGGTCATGATCTCGCAGTTTGTGAGTTCAAGCCCCGCATTGGGCTCTGTGCTGACAGCTTGGAGCCTGGAGCCTGCTTTGGATTCTGTGTCTCCCTCTCTCTCTGCCCCTCCCCTGCTCATGCTCTGTCTCTCTCTCAAAAATAAATAAACATCTAAAACTACAATGACAACATTTCATGCTCTAAAATTTAATAGTTGATTCATACCAGGCATTAGCAACCACAAGGTGAAAGAGGAAACTTTCATCAACTCTTGGCAGAAGTGGAAATTAAAACAACCACCTGGGAAAGTAATTTGGTAATAATTAGTAAAGTTGAAGACAAGCATTCCCATTTTCAGGTATATACTTAACCCTTGCATAAAAAACACATGAGGATATTCATTATAGCAATGGAAACAGGGGAATGGACACGTAACTGATAGAATTCTACATGGCAGCTAAAATGAATACATTTGCCTTATATGTATCAAAATATAATGTTGGGTAAAAAGCAAGTTTCATTTAATGAAATTATTAGAATAAACAGAAAAGTACACGGAATAATATGGTATATATTCGGGTGTCTATGGCCCCAGGTTCGTAGATGTTAACTTCTGTCATGATTGCTTCAGCAATTATTTTTAAATAAATAAAATATTACAGGTAAGTTTAAAACCCCCATATTACTTCCCCTGGACTTTGCCCTCTCCAAGTTTCTCTCTCCAGAGGCAGCCTCTTTCCTGAGGACGGTTCGTAACTTTCCTGTCCATATCTGTATATATTTGCCACATAAACCAAATTTAAATATTTTATATAGATGGTATAATATTTTTATCATTCCATAACTAAGTAACAAAATGGGTAGTTATTCATCTCAAAGATAAATTAACAATGAGTTCAAAGCCAAAAATTGACAAAACTTAAAAAAACTTATCTCCCAAAATAACCATTGGTAAAAGAAGATATTTTAAAAATTAAATAACTGACTTTTAAAATAATAAAAGTGGAATATTACATAGTAGGACTTATGGAATGTGGTCAATATGTTCCTTAGACAAAAATTGTTTGTCTTTACTGAATTTACTTTAAGAATTAATTCAGAACTAATTCAAAACCTGAGGCAAGTAGGTGGAGGCAATGTAAAGATGACTGTGGAAATTAATTATTTAAAAACTAATTCTTAAAAATTTTTTTTTTAATGTTTATTTATTTTTGAGAGAGAGAGACAGAACATGGGCAGGGGAGAGGCAGAGAAAGAGGAAGACAAAGAATCCAAAGCAAGCAGGTCCAGGCTCCGAGCTGTCAGCACAGAGCCTGACGCGGGGCTCAAACTCAGAAACCGTGAGATCGTGACCTGAGCCACGAGATCGGACGCTTAACTGACTGAGCCACCCAGGCGCCCCATCAAACTAATTATCCATAATAAATCAATGAATTTGTCTCAAATCTATATCCAATGTCATACGTAGGATGAAGAAAGCATTTGAGTTATTCTTTATTTAGCATTGTTCTTGAAATTCTAGAAGAGCAAAACAAAATAAAACAAAACAAAAAAACAAACAGAAAAAAGTTGTATATGTGTAGTAAAATAGAACAAGTGATCATTATTATTTACATGTGATGTAATTTACATGTGTTTTTTTTATTAAAAAAAACCCAACAGAATGAGTTGAGAGCATCTTAGAGTTGATAAGAGTATAACAGACACTAGAGGTATATATGTCTCTAAATATATAAGTCCAATCTCTCTATAAAATATGTACATATTATATTTATACAAAATATGCATATTTTTACATATGATATACACATCTCCACATACAAATGTAGGCACATATATAATATATATCTTTGTAGCGCTTGAACACATCAAACAATAGAACTTAAAAAGAAAAAGACATATGCACACATTATACATACATCTCTCTCTTTTTCTCATTAAGAACAAATGCACTACCTGGGGATAAATGGCAATATTAATAAATTATATGGGGAAAATATCCTACTGATTCAAAGAATCAACTTGTATCCAGTAAGAGAAAGCAGGTATCACCAGTTTTTACACAAGAGGAATAAATATAAGAAGGATAATTACTATTCCCAAATTAATACATTAATACAATCTATTTTTTTTCCACTGAACAAAATAATTCTAAAATTGATCTTAAAGATTAAACAAGTGAGCCTCCAGCATAGTGCCTACGACAGGGTAAACACTCAAGCTAGTGTTTTCTCCTAACATGGCGGTCCAGCAGAAGTCAGCTACTGATCTAGTCTCAGTCCCCAGCTGGACCTGGTTGAAAACAACTGAGCACACATTCTCTCTGGTCAGACTTGCTCCTAAGAGGAAGAGAGAAGACGGTTGTGCCTAATAGCCAAGAGCAGTAAACCAGAACGTTCACCTGTGGTCATGTCATTCAGAGAATAATACTATTTAGCATTGAAAGTGAATTAAACACAGACAGAGTCATCAAGGATAAGCCTCAAAGACATAATGGTAGCAAAAGAAGTGACTGGCAGAAGAACCCAAGCAGTATGCTTCCATTTAAACAAAGCTCAGAACAGACAAGGCTGAACAAACAACTGTTTAGAGCTACATACATGGGAAGGAAACTTTTTTTTTTTTAATTTTTTTTTTTTTACGTTTATTTATTTTTGAGACAGAGAGAGACAGAGCATGAACGGGGGAGGGTCAGAGAGAGGGAGACACAGAATCTGAAACAGGCTCCAGGCTCTGAGCTGTCAGCACAGAGCCAGACGCGGGGCTCGAACTCACAGACCGCGAGATCATGACCTGAGCCGAAGTCGGACGCTCAACGGACAGAGCCACCCAGGCACCACGGGAAGGAAACTTTTAAAGCAGAGGAATGATTGTCACAAAAACCAGAATGTGATTATCTCGGGGAGCACACAGGGGCTGTAATAACAGTCACAAACAGGGGCCTTCTAAGGCAGTGGCATGTTCATAGTCTTGGGTGATTGGTAAATATGCATTTTCTATATTCTTCTGTGTGCATGATATATTTCAAATTGGGAGAAAAAGGGAGACATGGTATAAAAAATAAGAATTAGAAAACCCTTCTCTCTTGAATACCTGCATCTTAGTTTTCCTAAACAAACCATCATAATTCATTACACGTTTACCTGTCTCTTTTGGAAAGATATCCGTTGGCCCCTTTCTACCTTTTGCCACAGTTTTTTAAATTTAAAAATATTAATTATAAATTCAGAGGAAGTCACAAAGAGAGCACAAAAAGGGTTTTCAGGTATCCTCTACCTGTTGTTCCTCAAGGGTTATGTCTCACAGAATTACAGCACGCTTTCAAGTCAGTGCCTTGACAGTTGTATGTATAGGTTTTATCAGGCATACATTTGGACAACCATCACCGTAATTCAACATACGGTAACAATTCCATCACCACGAAGATTTCCCTCACGCCATATTGCATTATATTTCCCTTAGGTATAGCTTACGCTCACTGCCAGTGCCCATTATCCTTAATCTCAGGCAGTCCCTAATCTGGTTTCTTACTCTCTAACTATGTCATTTTGAGAATGTTATAGAAAGGGAATAATATGAGATTGGCTTTGTTTACTGGGCATAATGCTCTGGATCCATTCAAGGCGTTGAGTGTATCAATCGTTCATCCCCGTTTCTTCCCTAGTAGTATTCTACGGTATGGAGGTATCATAGTTTAACCATTCACTTACTGAGGGGCATTTTGATTGTTTCCAGTTTTTGGCTTTTACGAATAAAGCTGCTATGAACCATTGTGCACAAGTTTTTGGGTGGACATAAATTTTAATTTATCTGAGATGAGTGCCCAGGAGCACAATACCGGATCATATGGTAAATGTATGATTAATTTTTAAAGACACTACCGAATAATTTTCAAGAGAGGCTGTATCGTTTACATCTCTCCTAGCAATGTATGGGAGATCCAGTTTCTGTACATGTTCACCTGTATTGTTACTATTCTTCAGATTTTATCTGTTCTCGTGCATCCACAGTAAGAGCTTATTGTGGTCTCAATTTGCATGTTTCTAGTTGTGTTAATGTCCTATTGCTGCTATAACAAATTATCACAAACAGTGTCTGAAAAGATAAATAAATTTATTCTCTTACAATTCAGGAGGTCAGAAATCTAAAACAGGTCTGCAGGGCTACGTCTCTTCTGGAGGCTCTAGGGGAGAATCAATTTCCCTCCTTTTCCCAACCTCTAGAGACTGCCTACATGCCTTGGCTCCTGGTCTTTTTTCTGTCTTCATATCATTTCATAGCGTCTTCTCTCTTCCTTGATCCTGCCTCCCTACCTTGTGATTACATCAGGCCCACCTGCATAATGTAGGGCAATCTTATCTCAAGATCCTTAATTACTTAATCACATTTGCAAGGTTCCTTTTGAATATGAGATAATATATTCCCAGGTTCTGGAGATCAGATGACCAGGCATTATTCTATCTACCAGAGCGAATGATGTTAAGCATTTTCTCCTGTGTTTATTTACCATCCATATAACCTCTCCGGGAGTGTCTTTCTTCTACAAAGATTGTTAGGGTTTTGTTTTACTGTTGAGTTAGGAGAGTTCTTGGTATATTTTAGATCTTTGTCAGATTTAAATAAGGTCTTTGTCAGATATCGTTGAGTCTGTAGCTTGTCTTTCGTCTTCTTAACAGGGTCTTTCACAGAGCAAAGGTTTTAAATTTAACTTTGATGGAATCCAATTTATTGTTTTTTTTTTTTAAGAAATAATCCTTATGATGTCAAGTCTAAGAAGTCTTTGCCGACCCCTAGATCACGAAGATTTTCTCTTACATTACAAAAACTTCTATAGTTTTACATTTTACGCTTCCGTTCATGATCTGTTTTGACTTACTTTTTGTAGAAGGTACAAGGTTTATATCATAGCTCTTTTGCTAACACTTTCTGTGTCTTTGCTAAGACTTTCCATTATTTCGTCTGCTTCAAGTCCATTTGTAATTACTCAGAAACATTTTTATGATGGCTACTTTAAACTCCTTGTCTGACAATTCTAACATCTGTGTCATCTTGATGTTGGCATCTGTTGATTGCCTCGTTGTTGTGCAAGTTGAGGTTTCCTTGGTCTTTTGCATAGCAAGTGGTTTTTCGAATGAAGCCATTCTGCCATTCCTTAGGTTTGAGGTCTTCAGCTTGTCTGTCTTTTTCTCTCCAGCTTTCAGATTCCTCTGTCTTTTTTAAAACATGTAACTTATTTAATTTATTTTTTTATTATTTTAGAGATAGAGAGTGCAAGCAGGTGAGAGGAGCAGAAGGAGAAAGGGAATCTCAAGCTGAGCATGAAGCCTGAAACGGGGCTTGACCCAATGACCCTGGGATCATCACCTGAGCCCATGCCAAGAGTGGGACACTAAGCCAATTAAGCCACCCAGGTGCCCGCCTTCTGTTTTATATATTATGTCCAGGGGTTTTAGATGTGGCTAGCAAGAGGAAAGAGACAACTATGTCTATCTTTATAGAAGTGGAAGTCTCCACAAATTTTCTTTAAAAAAAAAAAAAAAGTTTATTTACTTATTTTGAGAGAGAGACCTAGCAATGGCAGGGGAAGGACAGAGAGAGAGGGAGACAGAGAATCCCAAGCAGGCTCCACACTGTCAGCACAGAGCCTGATGTGGGGCTCACACTCATGAACCATGAGATCATGACCTGAGCCAAAATCAAGAGTCGGACGCTTAACCGACTGAGCCACCCAGGCGCCCCACCACAAATTACTCTTAATGGTGTTTGATTATTGGGCACAATAGCTCACAATATTTGAGTTAAAATTTTCCTTCTGCTACATCCTATTGTCAGCATTTGGGGGTATATACTTGGTTGTAGGTCAGTAGTTATTGCAGGGGACCGTATCAGTGCCCTGGGGATTATAATTTTGATATTCACCTCCAAAATCATAGGATACATATGTGGATGGAAGGAGTGGTAGGTATTATTTAATAATTAACTAATGCAAACTTCTAATATCTTCCCTAGATAGTCCTAAGCGTTTTAAAAGCCAATTGATTTGGGAAAAGTTAGGCATTCTTGTACTTTATATGAAAGTCACCCATATCATTCTCTAACCCATTTATCTCTAATCAGAGTTGTCATATTTGGTTGTGTAGATTGTGTACTGCACATATGTGGGGTGGGAAGTCCATTCACAATGCTTTCTGTTGAAAATAGGATACAGGAAAGGAAAAATTATCATAGCACCTGGCTTCTGGTGCACCGCCACATTTTACAATCTTCATTAACCTTAAGTATTATTTGGTTTACTAGAGCAGAATGACTAGTTCAGAGTTATCCAGCAATCCTCAGGTGCAAAGTTAATTGGACTCTAAATCTCCAATCCTCTCTCTTCCTTCCATACATAAACACGTTGCTTACAAAGTACCACTGGGAGCCCAAGGGTTTTTAAAGGCTGCAGTAATGCAGACAAAAGGAAGGAGAGGGAGGGGATTTATAGCTGACAGCAAGGTGATAGTTCCATTAGGGTTTCCTTCCATTTCAAGTTCTACCGTGTGCGGCTCACACAGGTCTGGGTTTGGTAAGGAGCAAGTAGTTCCCGGCCTCTTTCTAGATTCTCCATATATCCCCATGGATGGCAGTTTCCCCGAGGGAAGTGGTAGCTCTTGACTCCTACCCTGCCTGAGGGAGGGGGGTCAGAAGAGGTGACATTAAGGACAAAGCATTGCTGTGAGAGCCAGCCTCGCAAGAGAAGGCTGGATGTTTTTCTCTTCTCACCTGTTCCAGCGGCAGATAAGCATGATTACAGTCCTTTTTCCCCCTAGCTTTGTGGGGGTGGGGGTGGGGAATAACATAAGGAGCAAAGTAGTTTTTTATTTTGTTTTATTTCATTAAGTTTATTTATTTATTTTGAGAGAGAGAGACAGAGACAGAAAGAGAGAGTGCCAGTGAGGAAGCGGCAGAGAAAGAGAGAGAATACCAAGCTGGCTCTGCACCACCAGTGTGGAGCCCGATGTGGGACTCGAACTCATGAACTGCGAGATTCTGACCTGAGCCCAAGTCAGATGCTTAACTGACTGAGCCACCCAGGCGCCCGCATTTTTATTTTAAAGCAGGAAGCATAAGCATCTGTGAAAAGGACTTTACACTTTCACCCTAAAATACAAAAGTACCCAAAGAAGGAGAAATGCGTGGACAAATATAGTTTATTACTTTTTTGCTAATATTACTAACAACCAGAAACACCACTAAAAGGTGAAATAAATGACAGTGACAACACATTCGTAAATAACTGACTTTATAATGTAAAATATCAATTTTTAGAGGGTATCGCTAAACATTCTTGAAAGAAGCATTTCTTGGCAATTTAAAAACATTTGTTTTTAGGGGCGCCTGGGTGGCTCAGTCGGTTAAGTGTCCGACTTTGGCTCAGGTCACCATCTCACGGTTCGTGAGTTCGAGCCCCACATCAGGCTCTGTGCTGACAGCTCAGAGCCTGGAGCCTGCTTCGAATTCTACGACTCCCTCTCTCTCTCTCTCCCTCCCCTGCTCACATTCTGTCTATCTCTCTCAAAAATAAATACACATTAAAAAAAACACATTTGTTTTTATAAAATATGACAAACAGATTACAAATTAGTTTTAATTACCCACTAGTACCTGGAGACCCCAAACTGACAAACAATATCTATTTATAAATAATTAAAATCAAAGAAACTATTTCTTTAAGTAGTCTTCATATATCCTGTATTTCTGGCATTAGCTTAAAGTAATTAAATTTTACCTTATCTCAAACTCAAATTCTGATAATGTGTAAGTTGGCTTCTCTGGGTCTCAGAACTGTAAAATGTATCCTTGTCTGCTTTAGCCATTTAATAAGGTGGCCTTGGATGTAAAATAAGGTAGGAATTTGAAAAAGGCTTTAAAGAAATGTGTAAGTGGTTAACATGGTTGTCAATTTATGCTGTTGATTTGAATATTCTTTTTTTTTTTATTAAAAAATTTTTTTTTTTAACGTTTATTTATTTTTGAGACAGAGAGAGACAGAGCATGAACGGGGGAGGGTCAGAGAGAGGGAGACACAGAATCTGAAACAGGCTCCAGGCTCTGAGCTGTCAGCACAGAGCCCGACGCGGGGCTCGAACTCACGGACCGCGAGATCGTGACCTGAGCCGAAGTCGGCCGCTTAACCGACTGAGCCACCCAGGCGCCCCTGATTTGAATATTCTTAAGATTAAGACCAAAAGCTTTAACATGGACTGTAGAGTATTGCCTAGTCTGGACCCCCGTGCCTCCCCAGCCAGCATCAACCCCATGGCTCACTCTCCCTGACATGGCTCCCTTGCACGGCTGGAGCACGTGAGGGCCATCCACATGCTAACTCTTTCCTCCCCTCGAGAGCAAACAGTTGTATGCAGACGGTATGAACAGTTCCAGAAATTGGCCTCGGAGATAGCTTTCACTGAGAATGGCTTCAAAAACCCTTAAGAAAGAAAGTCATCTGCTAATGGCATTGCAATGACAGCAAGTCTAGTGACTCTAGCCTTTCTGCTCCCCTCGAACTAATTGATGCTACAGCTATTGCTGCAGGGGGAGTTTATCCTCTTAGGTAGAATTCTTCTTACTTTCTGGGTACCAGGGATTCTTTATGGGCCCTTTAGCCTAAAGGCAAAGAAAGCAAGGTTGATGCCACGGGCAATGGAGTAGATGAAACCAAACCGCACTAGCTGAAAAAACACCCGGTTTCGTGAATACTGATAATATCCTAGACCTTACATTTTAAAGCATGGAACTTTGCTAATTCTCTTGGTGGGAGTTGCAGAGACAGTATTCTAACTCTTTCCTTTCTGAATGAGTTTGCGAGGGCCGCCATAACAAATACTACAGACTGCGTGGCTTAAAGGACAGACATTAATTTTTTCTTAATTCTGGAGGCTGGAAGTCCAAGATCAAGATGTTGGTTGGTTGCTTCTTCTCTGAACCTCTCTCCTTGGCCCATAGATTGTCTTTTCCTGTGTCTTCATGTGCTCCTTGCTCATGTGTGTCTGTGTCCTATCTCCTCACCATTAAGGACTCCAGTCATAATGGGTTAGGACCCATCCTAATGACCTCTTTTCACTTAATTACCTCTTTAAAGGCTCTGTCTCCAAACACAGTATCTGAGGTGCTAGGAGTCTGGGCTTCAACCTATGAATTCTGGGGCAACACAATTCAGTTCATAACACCTTCCAAAGCTACTTCTGATAGTTCAGTTAGGCCATAGTAATGAACCATCTATAGCCACTTCTCAGAGCACAAGTACCTTGGTGGATATGGTTTTCATTCCTTAGACTTGAATACTGGCAAAATCTAAAAAGAGGCCAGCCTTTAATTCTATTTGACAACAGTACAGTAATTCTGTACATTGAGATCATGTAGATTAGCATAAGTTTTTCAGAACCCATACTCATTCAGTAGTGTATTGTGTGTGCATTTTAATTATTTTAAGTTTGCTTCTTTGTTAATTTATCGAGAGAGAGAGAGAGAGAGAGAGAGAGATCAGGGGAGGGGCAGAGAGAGGGAGAGAGAGAATCCTAAGCAGGCTCCGTGCTGTCAGAGCAGAGTCCAATGCGGGGCTTGAACCCATGAACTGTAAAATCATTACCTGAGCCAAAATCAAGAGTTGGACGCTCAACCGATGGAGCCACCCAGGCACTCCATGTTTTTGTTAGAATGGTTTTATAGAGATAGAATTCATGCCCCCCCCCCCAATTCACCTTTGAAGTGTCAAATTCAATGACTTTTAGTATATCCACAGAGTTGTACAACTTAATTCCAGAACATTTTCATCCCCCTGCTGCTGTAAAAAAAAAAAAAAAAAAAAAAAAAAAATCATGCCCAATAGCAGTCTCTCTCCTTTCCCCCTTCCTCCAGCCTTTGGTAACTACAAACTTATTTTTCTGTCTTTATAGACTTGTCTGTTCAAGACATTTCATATAAATAGAATCATACAATATGTATGTGACGGTTTTCTTTCACTTAGCATAACGTTTTCAAGGTTCATGCATTTTGTAGCCGTATCAGTATGTCATTCCTTTTTGTTGCCAAATAATATTCTATTGTATGGATCTGTGACATTTTGTTTGGATGTATCATATTTTGTTTATTCACTCACCAGGTGGAGGACATTTGCATTGTTTCCACTTTTTGCCTATTCTGAATAATGCGGCTGTGAATATTCATGAACAAGTTTTTGTGTGGACATATGTTTTCAGTTATCTGGGGTATAAACTGAAGAGTCAAATTACTAGGTCATATGGTAACTCTATGTTTAACATTTTGAGGACATGCCAGACTGTTTTGCAAAGTGACTGCACCATTTCACATTCCCACCAGCCATGTATAAGGGATCCAAAACCTCCACATTCTTGCCAACACTTGTTATAGCTCATCCTTTTTATTTTAGACATCATGGTGGGTTCAAGAGCATATACTGCACGATTTCTATTCTTTTAAATTTGTTAGGATGTGTTTTATAGCTCAGAATGTGGTCTTTGTTCGTGAATTTTCAAAGTGAGCTTGAGAAGAATCTATGATCTCCTGTTGGTGGATGAACTTGTCCATAGATGTCCATTATATCCAGTTCGTTGATGGTGCTGTTGAATTCAACTATGTCCTTATGGATTTTCTGCCTACTGGCTCTGTCCATTTCTGATAGAGGGGTGCTGAATTCTTCAACTAACAACTGAATTTATCCATTTTGCTTTGCAGTTTTAACAGCTATTACCTCAAATCTTGATTCTCTGTCATTAGGCACATACACATTAAGGATTATTATGTCTTCCTGGAGAATTGACCACTTCATCATTATATAAAGCCCCTTTTAATCCCAATAACTTTCTTAGCTTTGAAGTCTTCTCTGTCTGAAATGAACAGAATGACTTCACCTTTCTTTTGATTTGTGTTAGCACGATATATATTTCTCTCCCTTTATTTTTAATCTATGTATCTTTATATTTCAAGAAGGTTACTTGTAGATACCATGCAGCTGTGTCTTGTTTTTTGATTTACTCTGACAGTCTCTTCTTTAAATTGATACAGTTAGACCATTGACACCTAAAACGAGTACTGATATAACTTGATTAATATCTACCGTATTTGTTACTATTGTCTATTTGTTGTCCTTGCTCCTTGTTTCTATTTTTGTCTTCCACCCTTCTTCTGCCTTTTGTAGTTTTAATTAAGCATTTTATATGTTCCATTTTCTCTCTTTTCTTAGCATATCAATTATACTTGCCTTTTTAGGTTTTTTTGTTTGTTTGTTTTTTGTTGTTTTTCTTAGTAGTTGTCTTGGAATTGCAATACACACTTGGAACTAACACTATAGTACTTCGTGGGTAGTCCAATTATCTTATAATAACAATGTATTTCTAATTCCTTCCTCCTGCCTCTTGGATCATTGCTGTCCCGCGTCTCACTTATACATAAGCTATAACCATCTAGTACATCGTAGCTATTGTTATTTTGGGCAAACTGTCATTTGTTAGATAAATTAAGAATAATAACAACAAAATCTTTAATTTCACCTTCACTTATTTCTTCTCTAATGCTATTTCTTTCTTTATGTAGATCTGAGTTACTGATGTTACTCTGTTTCTTCTCTGCAGAACCTCTTTTAACATTTCTTGTAAGGCAGGTTTATTGGCAAGAAACTCCCTCAAGTTTCGTTTGTCTGAGAAAATCTTTATTTCTTTTTCACTTTTGAATGATAATTTCACAAGATACAAAGTTTAGGTTGGTGGTTTTTTTCTCAACACTTTAAACATTTCTTAAGAAAAACTTCTTTTCTTTGTTCCTTCAGGCCCCCAACACTTTAAATATTTCACTCCACTCTCTTGTTACATGCATGGTTTCTGAGGAGGAGAAGTCAATTGATCCCTATTTTGCAACTCCATGGGGAAAGTGTTTTATTTATTTTGGCTTTTTTCAAGACTTTTTTTCCTTCTCTTTAATGCTTGGGTGTAGTGTTTTCTCCCTCCCTTCCTTGGCAATTATCATTGTGTTCTCTGAATTTTGTGAATATATGGGTAGGTGGGGAAATTCTGTCATTATTGGTTCAAATATTTCTTCTGTCCTTTTCGCTCTTTCTTCTGTATATGTCTGTTACATATTTTGTAGATATCCCATAGTTCTTGGATATTTTGTTCCAGGTTTTCAGTCTTTTCTCTTTGCTTTCAGTTCTGAAAGATTTTATTGACATATCTAATGAACCCATTAAACCAATGAACCCGTTAGCCGAGCATTTCTTTTTTACTCTTTTCAGATTTGCCATCTCTCTGCGGACATTACCCATTTGTTCTTGCATATTGTCTATTTTTTCCATTAGAGCCCTCAGCCTATTCATCATAGTTGTTTTAGATTCATGGTCTGATAAGTCCAGCATCACTGCCATATCTAAGTCTGGTTCTGATGCTTGCTGTAGCTCTTCAAACTATTTTTTCGCCTTTAGTATGCCTTGTAATTTTCTATTGAAAGCCTGACATAATGTACTGAGTAAAAGAAATTGAGTAAATAGGTCTTTCGTACTGTGGTGGTAATGTGTTGGGGACAGGAAGTGTTCTCTAGTCCTGTGATTAGGTCTCAGGCTTTGAGCGAGCTGTTGCTTCTCGTTGTGAACCTTGCAAGTGCTTCTGAGTTTTTTGCCCCCTTAAGTGGGACAGGATGGCTGGGGGGGTGGGTAGAGTTGGGTATGTTGGGTATTTCCCTTCCCCTAGGTTAGTTAGGCTTTGATTAAAGCTTAATTGGTTAGACTATGGTCAAACGGTTGCTCTCGAGGTCAAGACTTATTAAGAAGAACAGAATGCTGTGATGTATTTCAAAATGCCTCTCTTCTTCTTAGAGATCACTGTGAGAACCTGAAAGGGATCCTGGAGGTAAATTATGGAAAGAGCCTAAATGTCCATCAACTGATGAATGGATAAAGAAGATGTGGTTAATATATACAATGAAATACTACTTGGCAATGAGAAAGAATGAAATCTGGCCATTTGTAGCAACATGGATGGGACTGGAGAGTATTATGCTAAGTGAAATAAATCAGTAGAGAAAGATTCCATATGTTTTCACTCATATGTGGATCCTGAGAAACTTAACAGAAGACCATGGGGGAGGGGAAGGGGGAAAAAAGTTACAGAGAGGGAAGGAGGCAAACCATAAGAGACTCTTAAATACTGAGAACAAACTGAGGGTTGATGGGGGGTGGGAGGGAGGGGAGGGTGGGTGATGGGCATTGAGGAGGGCACCTGTTGGGATGAGCACTGGGTGTTGTATGGAAACCAATTTGACAATAAATTATATTAAAAAAAAAAAAAGAAATGTGTATCCCCACGCTGGATCCCCTGGAGTTTTTAACCCTGAGACTTGTCCACAATGAACCTCTAGAAATTCATCAATTACAGTTCAGTTTCTCCTATCCCAACAGCTGTTTTCATCTGAGTTTCTGCTCATGGAGTCTTCTGCTTGAGTCTCTGCTATGGTTGTGATTCTCAGTATCCACCTGTCTGTCATTCAGAAGTCTCTGGAGGAAATTTTAGCCTCTGAAACCTACAACCAGTATACTAGCCTAACTCATGGTCAGATTAACATACAGTCACACACTAAAGGCTTATTTACCCCATTTCCTTTTATCTAATAAGTCATGTCTGACTTTCAATTAAAAAGGCTTGCTAAATAATACAATGTGAAACCTCTGGATTTGGAATGTTTTCTCTACTTTTAGGATTTTTGTTGTCATTGTGGTTGTTGTTGCTATCTGCTTGTTTTGTGACCTTCCTGGTCAAATTCTTTGTCATGTGAAGTCACTTAGGTCTGTGCTTGGTTAGCTTAGAAGGTACGCAATGATTGGATGGAGATTTCCTCAAACCAGTAAACCTTCCTGCCTTTGCCACAGGGCTCTGTGTTGGGGCACACCTTCAATGCCCAGGCTGGCATTTTAAAACTTTGCCTTAATATTCGCTTCCTGTTTGGGCTGTCTCACGGTCAGCCAAAGGTGAGAGAAAAAAGCCTTCTTACGTCTCTCCTGAGCATACACACCACCCTGCCCATGCTGTGTTCTAGCTTTCCAGGAGTTTGCATGAGATTTTCTTTTTTTTTAAATTTTTTTTTTTAACGTTTTTTATTTATTTTTGAGACAGAGAGAGACAGAGCATGAACGGGGGAGGGACAGAGAGAGAGGGAGACACAGAATCGGAAGCAGGCTTCAGGCTCTGAGCCATCAGCCCAGAGCCCGACGCGGGGCTCGAACTCACGGACCGCGAGATCGTGACCTGAGCCGAAGTCGGATGCCCAACCGACTGAGCCACCCAGGCGCCCCGGCATGAGATTTTCAAAGTTCCCCATTGACATCTAATTCTCCAGTTTCTCCCTTTAAGTGTTTTTTTTTTTTTTTTTTTTTTTTTTTTTTTTTTTTAACATTTATTTATTTTTGAGACAGAGAGAGACAGAGCATGAACGGGGAAGGGTCAGAGAGAGAGGGAGACACAGAATCTGAAACGGGCTCCAGGCTCCGAGCCATCAGCCCAGAGCCTGACGCGGGGCTCGAACTCACGGACCGCGAGATCGTGACCTGGCTGAAGTCGGACGCTTAACCGACTGCGCCACCCAGGCGCCCCTCCCTTTAAGTGTTTTTATCAGGCTCTTGTTAGCCTCAACTGGTGTCACTGTCACAGGCAAGAGTGACGTGAAACGAATGCTGCTGATTTTGTGTGTGTATGGGGGTGGGGGGAATGCCCTAGTGTTGGGGCTGTTTCCACAGAGTGAGCTCTGAATCAGGTCAAATAAAGACAAGCCTTGTAAACAGAACTTTTCCAGGAAGTTTTCAAATCGGCCGATTAATGGCAATTCTCTGGGGATGGTGCTTTTCGGGGACTCGAAACCTGTTCTGCCTTGTCCAGTAGCTGCCAGGCTGCTGGTTGTCATAGCTACTATAGTGAATAAAGCTGTTGTTTTCCTAGGTGCAGTAGAGCTGGGGATATGAAGATGGGAATGGGGAAGAAGAAAAGCCACGGAGCTTGTAGTTCTTATGGAGATTCTCCTGTTTTTCTTGCATAAATGCACAGATAACCAAAGGATTGTTGCAAGTTTTTGGTTAATATCCACAGTTCTGCCAACATTGACTTTCATGACTTTTTGCCAGTGTTCTCACTGTTATGCACAAGAGTGGATTTTTGGAGGTCCTTAGTCCACCATTCCAGAAGTGCTTCTCCTGGACTGTGTTAATGGCATATGTCTGGGTGTGACTGATTCACTACCATTTGAAACTCTTCCAGTCATGGTGAGAAGTACCTGATACACAAGCACTGTTGGGAATCGTCTTGCTGGGAATGTTTTGCTATCACTACCTGATGTCCAATTTCCCTTTAAAAAATTTTTTTTAAAATGTGTATTTACTTTTTGAGAGAGACAGAGACAGAACGCGAGTGGGGTAGGGGCAGAGAGAGGGAGACACAGATCCAAAGCAGGATCCAGGCTCCGAGCTGTCAGCACAGAGCCCGATGTGGGGCTCCAATTCACAAGCCGTGAGATCATGACCTGAGCTGAAGTTGGACGCTCAACCAACTGAGCCACCCAGGAACCCCTCATGTCTCTTTTCTTAAATGTAGCTACAAATGAAGAATAAATCAAAGAGGTGCTGCCAGGATATAAAAGAATATATGCTACATCAGTTAACCAGAAACTCCCAAGGAAGAAACTCATTAGCTTGTCAGATAAAAAAAAAAAAAAAAAGAAAATATTCCCCTGTTATCACTTGCAGGTGGATACAGTTTTCCTTCAAAAAGTATTTAAAGTGAAAATACTATGTTACTTTTAAAAATGGAAATTATTGTAAGGTCCCATGAGTTATGGGGAGGGCAAAGTGAGTGCTTTTTCTTTTTTCTTATTTTTAAAACATTCAATAATTCTATATATTTTTTCCTTAAAATAGCAAGCCATTAAGATAAGGTTTTGACTTTAGGTCTGATGCTCATTTATATAACATGAGTAAATAAATATATTTTTAAGACTAGCCGGACATAAGGGAATTAACTGTATTAAATACAGTAATAACACTTTAACAATGTTTTAATGGAAAGAACATTATTGTAGTATTTCCTGTGATTTAAGATAACCAGTCTTGCCATAAAGTTTGGAGATTGTGGAGGCTTTATATTAGATTAGGCATTATTACATAAGATACTTCCTACTTATAAGCTCAGAGCAAAGGGAGGTGATCAAATTAAGTGTCTAAATTAATTCTATAGAACAACTAAATCCGAACCATCACAATTTAGAATGTCATTATTTTCACATGGATGAGCCAAAGTTTTTCTTTACTCTCTTTATATTAAAAAAATGTTTGCAGAGTAAGTTAATTGGATAAAAAAATTCTTAGGAATAAACTATAAGATGTAAGAACATATGAATCATGAACATACAGATTTAAACTGTTATTTATTTGTTAAGCAAGTCAGAAAAATTTCCTATTTAGAAACAGTGAAACAGTTTGTATGAAGGGATTTATTTGGTCATTCATCCATGACCAGTAAACATTTACTTAATCCCAACTAGGTGCTAGACATTTACAATATAACACTGAAAAGACAGACATGGTCCTCATGGAACACGGTAGAAGACCCAACACTTCTCCCTACTCCATCCTCTCTAAAGTCAACAGAAATCAGGGGGATGCAACATGAGATAACGACAGACAGGATCCCAAAGAGGCTGAGACATTAAAAAAGGATAAGAGTTAGAAGAATTGCTGTAAACAGTGCAGTCATGGGAGACCTCTCTGATGTGGGATCCCAATAAATGACAGGCCTGGGTGACTAAAGAGAAGTATGTTAGTTAGGCAGGGGGACAGCGTGAACAAAAGTCCTGAGGCTAGAGAGAACTTGAGTATTTCATGACCTGAAAGAAAGGGTTTTCCTCTCAAGGATATAGTGCTCATATTAAAAACAATTTTTTAAACGTTTGTTTGTTTTCTAGAGAGACAGAGCACAAGTGAGTTAGGGGCAGAGAGAGAGGGAGACACAGAATCCAACGCAGGCTCCAGGCTCCGAGCTGTCAGCACAGAGCCCGATGCGGGGCTCGAACTCCCGAACTGTGAGAGCATGACCTGAGTTGAAGTTGGATGCTTAACGGACTGAGCCACCCGGGCCCTCCTACAGTGCTTACGTTTATTCACCAGATAAAGCAGGAATATTTGAAGCTAACAGGCAGAATGGAAAACCCTTAGGATTTTGTTCCCTTTATGTTAAAAGAAAAACATTGCTTCCAAAAGTCTGTCAATGAAGCAGATACATTTGCATTCTCTCCTCTGGTAAACAGAAATACTTGCATGTTATCTCTGGCAGCTCAGAGGACTTCCAAGTCAGACTCTTGTGCCCTAAAACATCTTGGATAGTTTAATAATGGCGTGAGGCAGTTTTAGGCTGAAAATCAAAGGTCTCAATGATTGGGGCGCCTGGGTGGCGCAGTCGGTTAAGCGTCCGACTTCAGCCAGGTCACGATCTCGCGGTCCGGTCCGTGAGTTCGAGCCCCGCGTCAGGCTCTGGGCTGATGGCTCGGAGCCTGGAGTCTGTTTCCGATTCTGTGTCTCCCTCTCTCTCTGCCCCTCCCCCGTTCACGCTCTGTCTCTCTCTGTCCCAAAAATAAAAAAATAAAACCTTGAAAAAAAAAAAAGGTCTCAATGACAATAGCAGCAATGGCTACCGTTTATCGAGTATCCGCTGTTAGCAGTGCTCTATATGAATTAACTCATTCAATCTCTGTAGCCCTATGTAACTATTATCACTATCCCCATTTTATTATTTTTGTATTGTTTTTAATTTAATTTACATCCAAGTTAGTTAGCATATAGTGCAATAATGATTTCAGGAGTAGATTCCATCCTATCCCCATTTCAAACACATAGAAACTAAAGCAGGAAGAATTTCAGTAATTTGCCCATGGCCATGTTGTTAGAAAGTGACATGATTGGGATTCGAACGCAGGAATTCTGGTTTCTGAGGCCAGGCTGTGTCCACGACACTTCTTTGACTACTGTGAGGGTCATTCTCTACACTTCAAGATTTGGACTCGCCATGCTGTATATCTGAAAACTCGGCCATCAGTTTAGAAGGGGAAGCTCCACTGCCCATATGATAAAAGGCTGATTTCTGTCAGCTAGGGGGATTCACTAATGCAGAATTTTTACAAAGGTATACTGACATACGATATCCTATTAGTTTCAGGTGTACATCATAGTGATTTAATATTTTTAGACATTGGAAATGATCCACAATTAAGTCTAGTTAACATCTGTCACCATCAAAGTTATTTGCATGCCAAAAGTAAAAAAGGTCTTTGGGTTGAAAACCAAGTTAATGTTAGAGGACCGCCCAGCACACATACAGAATCTGAATCAGAAAGGTGTCTATGAGGAGGAATATTGGTTGCTAAGGTCATCTAATCTTAAAATATGGTCTTTCCTCCAAACCATCTCCTGAAATAACCTGGTGTGATTCATAAAGTAGGTGGCCATGGAATTATAAGTTTGAAAGTTGGTGCCTAACTAAATTTGCCACGGAAGGCATAAAGAATGCTGTTTGACATGAGCACTTTAAAATCATATTTCTAAAATTTCTATTTTTCAACTGTGTGAGCTGAAAAGCTGTTTCAATTCAGAAATATGTGAATATTTGGGGAATAAGCTTTTCTTGCATAATAACATATAAGATGCATATTTCCAGGATATATCAAAACTTTCTATCTTAGAAATTCTTTAAAGTTACTTCCACATATCTTTTTAAAGTTAAATGTTAATTTGTAGACTAGATATTCTATCAATGAACTTTGTAATTCAAAATGCATATGTTAAAATATAACCCACTAAAGGAAGGCATTAATTTCCCATATCTTTTTCATGTGATATGCTAATGATCTCCCATTGGAGAGAACATGCAATCATAATATATGAAGGAGAACCAAAAGAAGTCTTTTAGAAAAACACTTCTTGTTTTCTCTGGCAGTAACATTTTTTCTACCTTCTAAACTTATACTTTATTTTCTAATTTACAAGCATAATTATAGATAATTATGTGTCTTATAGCTATGTACGTGTCCTAACATAGTTAGCATATAGAGTTATATCTAGCATGTAATAGCTGAGTTCTATTCTGGAATTTTCTTCTATTTTATGGTGGCCTATAACATAATAATTCAAAAAGAGAGAAAAGAGAGAAATAAAAATGAATAATGAAAGAGTACAAGAAGACAAAAAGCATAAATCAAAAGTGCAAATTTGAATAGTTGAGAAAATCATAAAAGCAAAAGCTCTGATCTAAAAGGAAATTACATGTGTCTCAATTACCTAATTTTAAGTACATAATGATGTTAGCATAAAATGGAAATTAATTAGTTTCTGAACACTCTGAAACATAGAGAAATCTTTATAACGCTTTAAAATATTGTCTTCTATCCACAGTTATTTCATAGTTAAATAGGGTTTTACTATCGGTGATTCCTAAAAATATGTTAACATTTAAAATATTAATATTAAAAAATAAGGTATTATATATACCTGAAAATGATGGCATTTTACAAGTACTAGAAACACAACGATAGAAGGAAATCACATGGATTTGGTATTTTATCAACATTTCATAGCTTCCTATTTGGGGGTATCAAAGTACACATTACAAATATGATGTTACTACAACTATACTGGTTTGAGAAGTATGATACATGTACAATATGCTCAAAACACCCTGTGTTGAGATTAATACTGAAATTACATGCAGCTAATATAACAGTTCATTGGATCTGTATGTGAGCCAATAGGTAGTGTTAACATACCAGAATTGGAACCATATTATTCCAGTGGGATAGAACCCAATGCATAAGCCCAGCATTCTAAAACATTCACTATGAAGTAAGATTTTAGATTCTGGCCATTTCCAGTTAGTAGGAAATCCTTGAACCTTTGCTGATGCTGACACTATTTTAAGTTTTCTACCCTTCTATGTGGTCAACAATTTTAGGTAGTCACTGTTGTTCATTCTAAGTTATAATGTGGTATGGTACCTTTGATTCGTATTTTAGAAATATTTATCATATGAAATACATGGGCGCTTTCCAATCATACATGCTGTTTTCTATCTAATTGATACTAGCAATGTGAATTAAAAAAAAAAAACAAAAACCTGTGGAGAGTTCGACAAACATCTGATCGACTCTATGAAATGTGAACACTACAACTTTCCTACCAAAAAATAATTTAAAGTTGTTCTTTAGAACATAAACTGTTCAGAAACAATTTTGTTACTTTTAGATGGGTGGTTGAATATGAAGCGTATTTGTGGCTAGAAATGCAAAAGGTTCTAGTTAATTGTACGTCTTATAAAGGTAATCATCACTGCTTTTCAAACTTTATGTGATCAATTTTTAAGAGAGGTTTAGTTTATTCGTAACATTTTGCATTTTGTGTTTCCATTTGTCATTTCAAAGGGAGTTAAGAATTGTTATAATAATATTATGTTTTAAGACATCAGTAGTAACTGATTTCAATAAATACAGTGAGCTCCATTATGTAAGGAGCTTGTTTTGCAAGGAAAGGTAGGAACTGTTTCCGTATGTACAAAGCATAAATTTCTATAAAATTTCCATGAGGAATAGGTGGAGACAGCTTGGAGGAACCTGTATCCAAAGCTAGTTTTGACTCACAAGAAGCCCCAGGAAGAACTACAGAGGAGCAGCATTTAGCAAAAATATGGATGGTCAACAACTTGGGTTGGCATAAAGTCAGCGGCACATAGAGTGCGCCCAGGACAGAAAACGAGCCAGTTACTTACTGATGGGGGACCTCTTGTTCACTTGAAGGTATAAACTGAGATGTATTGAGGTGCCGGATAATTTAAATGGACGTCTAATATAAAATAGGAGTGAATTCAGAAAGAGCAGAAAATTTCAAAGGATTCAGTCATTCAACAAATACTTATTAAGTGACTATTGTGTAAGGCACTCTTCCAGGTATTGAGGGCACCGCGGTGAACAAAACGATAAATTCACTCATGTCACTTACTTCCAGTGGGGAAAAGAAATAATAAAAAAGACGTGTGTGTGTGTGTGTGTGTGTGTGTGTGTGTGTGTGTTCAGTAAGTTAAAATCACAATAAAGCTAAAGATAAAACAGAGGTATGCAGAGGTACGGGATAAGGAACATTGGGCTTGGCTCAAATATCACACAGTGACCAGAAAAGGCTTCCCAAAGGAGATGAGCAGGGTAAGGACTGAGAAGTGAGGCAACTAGCTATGTGACGGAGGGTAGAGCTTTTCTGGCCCAGGGCACTTCACGGGCAAAGACCCTGGAATGAGAGCATCCTGATAAGTTCTGTGACCAACAGTGACAGCCGTGGGGCTGAAGCAGCTAGTGAAAGGAAGAGCAGCATGCAATTAGGTAAAAAAGATAAGAGGAGTGCAGATCACGGAGGGCATTTGGATCATGGATCATGGGACACCCTTGGTGGGTTCAGAGCAGAGGAGGACATGAGCTGTAAAGGATTACAACAGCTGCCTTGTTACACATATTCCATAGCTGGAGAGGAGAGGAGCAGGGGAGATGAATGAGGAGACTACGACACTAATCCAGGGAGTGACGAAGCCAGCTCAGCAGAGGTGGTGGCAAGTGGGATGACTGGATATATTCTGAAGCCATGGCCAATAGGATTTGCTACAGACTAGCTGTGGGGTGCAAGAAAAAGAAGTCAAATATAACAACCGTGTTTTAGCCTAAGCAAATGGAAGACAGGAATTTCCAGTAACTAAAAAGAGGTAGGCTACAGGAGGAGGTGGCTTTGGGAAGAAAGTCAGGAGCTCAGTTTTGGACCCCTGGGCATCCATGTGGAGATGTCAAGGGGCAGTTGAATATATAGGGCTATAAGGCAGAGGACTGGAGATAGAAAGGTGAGCAACATTAGAATATAGATAGCATTTAAGGTCAGGAAAAAGGGATGTGATTACATAGGGAGAGGATGTCGACAGAAAAGAGTAAATCCAAAAAGTGGGTCACGGAGGACTCCTCCTTTAGAGATCTGGGAAGGGAAGAGGGGGAGGTGAGAAAGTGGCAAACGGATTGAGAGCTGACGGTGCTTGCCACATTGCTCATGCCTCTGTGCAGTGTGAAGGAGTTGGATCCTTACACCCTCATACCTGCACTAAATATAGCCAACCTGGGAATACCAGGAAGAGTAGCTGCTAAGTAAGAAAATGATGACAGTAATGCACCTTTCCTGGGCGTTTACATGTTCAAGGCATTGCGTTAAACACATACAGGAAGGTGCAACTATTTTTATCTTCATTTTTCTCCACAAGAAACATGTAGATTAATGGGATTAAATAACTTGCTTGGGGTCACACCACTGGCACGTGCTGAAAATTGGATTCACATTCAGGCAACGTGCCTTCGGAGCCAGAGGAAGCTGATGATTAACTGAAACCAAAATTAACACCACTGATCAGGATCACGGCTTTAGTGTCAGGATGACTTGGGTTCTAGCATTCACTCATTAATTCTTTGGACTTTGGGCACATAGTTAACCTTTTGGAACCATAACTTCCTCATTTGTAAAAGTAGGTGCCCTCTTTCCTGCATGGTTACGCAGCCTCCAACAAATGGAATCTCTTACTCTTGAGCATTATCCTTGCGTTCTCCCTCCCTTACCAGCCCAACCCAATCACTTCTCAAGCCTCATTGTTTCAAACCTTCCGTGGCTTGAATATGTCTTTCTTTCTACCCCCACACTAGTAGAGGCCACCATTCTCTCCTTTCTGGATTTCTTTCCTCCAGATTTCCCTGTCCCTCTTTCTCCAGTCTTTCCAAACAGCAGAGTGATCTTTTTAAAATGCAAATCAGATCAGGATGTTTACACTAGTTAAGACCCCTTAATAGCTCCCTGTCGCCCTCAGGATAGAGCAGCTTGGAGGTCACTTCTTAAAGCTTTTCCTAACCCGGACTGTGTTAGGTTCTCCCTGTCCTTGCCACAAAATGGCACATTAGGAAATGGACTGCTACTGTTAGTTTGCAAGCCTGCACCCCTTACCTCCCTCCGCATGCCCTCTAGACTAATGTAAATCTCTACAGAGCCAGGAGAATGATCTGGATCATATTCCAGTGAATCCCTAGTGTCTAGTATAGGGCAGTAAATATTTCTTTAAGAATGACACATAGTAAGTGTTACTGATAAAATGACACAAAGCATTCCTGGATGAATGATGTGTAGTATTCCTGAAAAAGTTAAGAAATGAATAATAAGGAGCATGCCAAGGCATAAGCTGTTCACTTAAGTTTAATCTGCAGAAGGCAGAGGTCTCACTGTTGTAGGATGGACAGTCAGGGGTGCTTTGAAACCAATGTCAAAATTGCAATCGGTAAAGCATATGAGAGAGGAGGAAGGGGCTGTGCTATTGAATCACCGGGTATGCGTTACAATAACTCCTTTTGATCCTTAGGATGTGTTAGACCCTGAAGGTATGAAGCCCCATACACCTGCTGTGGAATTATTTGGTTATGGATCCTTGAGTTTAAAATGCAGTATAACAGAGCAGGTGTAATCCTTGGTCATTAGGACTGGCAGCTTAGTACCAGGTCAAAATACAAGTGGCTCAGCGTGCCCTACATACTCTCCTTTCTCACAAGCATTTGGGTTCCATCCCTCTGGGAGTCATCTGAAAGTGCCATCCTGCTCAAAGTTAAGGAGAAAGAGTAAGACAGAGACCAAACCAGTCAACCTTAGAGACCCGTGGGAAGCGGTGGCTATGATGACATAAAAGAAATGGAAATGAGTGACACACCCTGTCTCCTGAAATTGATGGGGATTGCTTCCTGGGTGCATCCAAGTGTATCCACTTGGAAGTGATCCTACATTTGAAGCATTCTGTGTTTTTCTGGTCTACCATGCACGTTTCTAGTTTTTCCTCCTGGTGGCTGAGCACGTTTGTGAGTTTTCTCAAAGCACAGCAGGTTCAAGGACCAGTAGCCCTGACATTATCTAGGGATTCATTAGAAACACAGAATCTCTATTGTAGCAAGGTCCCTAAAGTGATTGGGCTGCACATCAAAATTTGGGAAGCACTATTTTAGAGGACTGCCAGAGAAAAGCAAGACATCAGTGGCTCTCCAAGTGTGGCCCCTGCACCAGTACCATCAACATCACTAAGGGAACTTGATAGAAATGCACATCCTCATCCCTACCCCAGAACTACTGAATCAGAAATTCTGGGGTGAGGCCGACTACTCTGTACTATAACAAGTCTTCCAAATGATGCTGATGATCACAGAGGTCTGAGAACCCCCAATCGAGGCAGACTGCCAGTAATCACTCAAGGGACTGGGGGCATGTGGTGCAAAGGGAGGAGCAGGCAGGAGATGCGGAGGCTGGGTCTCTTGCCAGCTGCGATTCATTAGCTATGTGACCTTGGGGAAGGAACTTGACTAATTGACTGGATCCAGTTTCCTTAGCTGCAAAGGGAGAAGGATATAAGTTCTCTGGAGTAAAAGCTGTCAAATTGTGGTTCACAGGGATCCAGGGGATTTACCTAGGGCTCTGTTGGCAGTTGACTTATTTTGGAGCTATAAATAATAGCACACATAATAAAAAGAAGAGGCAAGAATGTGTTTTGTTTAAATACAGGTATTGATTCTGAACTATAAGGTACGAATGCTACAGAACTGTGATTAAACACCACAGCACATGCTATGGGGTCTGGGCTGGACAAGGCTGACGAGTTCATCCCAGTTAACCTTTAGTTAACAGGGTGCACATAATGTCTCTAATGTGTTTACACATCATACACATCTTAACCATGTACGTTTGTTAATTTCCCATTTTTCTTTGTTGCAATTATACTATTCTATAATTGCAACTTATAAAAATGGTCCATTGGCTCCAAAGTGGGTCATTGATGCATAAAAGTGTCAGTGCAATAACAACATAAATGCTATTTCAGAATAACCCTGTGAATGTAATGAGTAGTACTCTGGGATGAATGTAGGGTTTGAACCTGATTATATAGGGACAAGTGAATCTTTGGTATAAGAATATTACTCAGGCAGTAGGAATATATGAATTAAAAAGATAATCTAAATATCTTCTCTTAGTCTTCACCATGCTGTATGTTAAGAACATTTGAGGATATGCCTTCCTGTTTGTTGCTTTCTTACTGCCAAAAAGGTAAGTGCCGTACTCTATCCAGAAAGCTTGTAAACACCACATTAATGACATATCATATCTGGGTGGGAAGAAAAAACCAACTCTTGGCAGATTCCTTTACGACAGTGTTGCATAATTGGACGATTCCAGTAACGCACACGTGGAAAAGCCATGGTGACACATGTATGTGTGCTAAGTCGGATGAAACCATGAAGATGCAAAATAGAAATCTCCTCTGTGCACACCTGCCTAGTGTGTATATGACAAGGGAGTGCTCAATGACTCTTATTCTCCGTTCCACCTGCCACCCATGCCATATAAGAGAGGAGAGATTGGTCAGTTAGCCAATGCTCATAGTGCTTGCCAGATGTAGACTTGGAAAATGTACCCTGTGGTCAGTGCTGATGGAACAGGGCAATGTAAGAACTCTGAAGGATACAGCTCGGGGAAGGAAAGAATGCCAACCTGTACATGGCTTCATTCACAGAAGAGCTGGAATTCGACAATGTGCCTCTTGATCTCAAGTCAGCACTGATAAGTACAATTACAATTGTGGACGTGATTATGTTATGGCCACTGAGTGAACACACATCCAATGGGGGAAGAAATCGCAAGGAGTCCAAGGCTTTTTTCCACATTGAATCGTTCTGATTATCCATGGCAAAAGTGCTTATGGGATTTTTAAATTTATGTTTATTGAGGAATTATTTGTCTACCCTCATATGACTGTCAGTGTAATCATAATATGGAACATTTCTACCACGCCCCAAAGTTCCCCGTGCTTCTTGTATGCTCCTTTCCTCTCCAGTTCCTGACAACTACTGACCTCTTTGCTGACCCTAGTTTTGTTTTTCCCAGAATGTCATATAGTATGCAGTCTTGGGGGCTGGCTTCTTCTCAATTCTTTGTGAGATTCTGGCTGGAGAATGAGATAAAACACTATTTGAAAAGGGCAGTAGGCCTTATTTCTTTGATTTCACGTGACATGCTCAACAGCATATCTCCGTAGGATATTTATATCTTCAAAACCTAAATGCAGCACTTCATAGCCAAAATTCTAGGATTTATCAAGATCAAACTGTGGAACAGATGCTTTGATTGACAAGAGTCTGACTCTTTCCCACAATTTAGTTGTTTTTCCATCTTTAAAATTTGTGTTAGGTATAGGGCACCTGGGTGGCTCAGTCAGTTAGGCGTCCAGCTTTGGCTCAGGTCATGATCTCAAGGCTCGTGAGTTCGAGCCCCGGGTCTGTGCTGACACCTCAGAGCCTGGAGCCTGTTCCGGATTCTGTCTCCCTTTCTCTCTGCCCCTTCCCCGCTCACACTCTGTCTCTGTCTCTCTCAAAAATAAATAAACATTAAAAAAATTGTATTAGGTATAGTTAACATACAGTGTTATATTAGTTTCAGGCATACAATATAGTGATTCAACAATTCTATACATGGCTCAGTGCTCATCACGATAAGTATAAGTTTTTTTCTTTTTCTTTTGAGAAAAATCAATGATCTCATTAGTCATTAAACACACACACACACACACACACACACACACACACACACACTGCAACAGAGTATGAAGAATGCTTTCCAGAGCCCCACAGCAACTAGAGAGTGAATTAAGAATCCATCAGCTATCATCTTTCAGGTTACTTAGTCACTCTTACAGCTTTAGAGTGTCATGTGCATTTGATGGTAAATGGTGTTCGGTGAGAATCCTGTATGTAATTTCATGGTCCATCCATGTTCAATGGGACTTTCTATAACTGTTTAGACCAAAAGTGACTTGCCACCATTTTTACCTTGAGTTTCATACTCATATTTTACCCACAGTTTATAAAACTTACTCGTCTGTTTAGTCTTTCTTTAATTTTTATTTGTATCGTCATGATTATTTTTATTATCCTGGGTGAGAGAGACTTTTTGTATAATTAGCATGGCTCACAGTGTGTTCCAAAGAGACCAGGAATTTCTTTATATTTTTGAGGCTGTTTTCCTGTTTCTATTTTTTTTTCCCTATGGATCTAAATAAGTGAAAACTCTCAGTTGAGATTTTCAGGAAATCACCCAACTACAGGCTGATCCAATGCGTTGCCATGAGAAATTGAATATGCAAATCATTTTTACACGCGCATTTATGTAGAAAAAACACCTGCACATCTGGGTTCCCAGCAGTCCCTGTTGATTAATATGCATGTAACCCAGAACTGCCCATTGCTGGGTAATAAGAATTTTAAATGCACTTGGCTTGTTTTCAAGTAAATCCCTGGGTCTTCAGTATGCAATTGAATGTGCCAGGTTAGACACTCATTTTATATTAAACAAACTTTCTACCTTATGAAAGAAGCTCCATTTTGTATTCAATATGTATTTTTCTCTTTACTTGGGGGAAAAACAATGACTCCAGTTAACAGCAAACAATGGGCTTTACATTGTAAAGAAAACCATCTGGTAAACTAGACTGTTTTAGGGAATGAATAGAAAAAAAGTCGGGAGATGGCTCCTGCCCAAATGTAACTGAAAAACATAAGCCAGCTGGCCAGGTTGCCCCTGGTGAATGATATCTCCTTTTTGTGGAGTACTTATAAAATTCAAATTGTACATGGCTTATTTCACTTGGGCATCTACAAAGCCTTGGAGGTAGGTAGTAAGAAGTAGGTTGTATTTTGAGGTGGAGAAATCCTTCCAACTAAGTGGAAATAAAGGTCAAGAGTAGAGTTGAATAGAAGTCATTTCCTCTGCTCAGGCATCTGCCGCCTGCTTGTTCTGTTTGGCAGAGCTCAGTCTGGGGTATTTAGATCATTTATTCTATCTGCATAAGAAACAAAAGCTTTAACTTACAACCTTTTAACTTAATAACACCGTTTACATTTTAGCGGGTGCTGTCTGTTGCTGTTATTTTGGATTTTGGAAACAGGTATCCATCCAGGAATCTTGAGGCAGAAAATCTCCAGGAATCCATTACCCACCTCACCAGACTCTGAAAAGGATGAAGTTCAAACTGGTTGCTGTTACTTGCAGGAGGAGGTTACCAAATAAAATAATCTAAGAAATATTTGACAGCTATACCTGACACCTTTTATGATAGTCCCCCAGAAAACACAGTTTCTGTGATTCTTTTATTTAAAAAAATTACTCTTTTTTGTACCTTAGTAATACCCCTTCATAATAGAATTTGGTTTAAGCCCGTGTCAAATAGGGGATTATAGGAGTTCTTTACTTATGTCAGGCATTACATACTTAATTTCATTTGCCTAATTTAATCCTCAAAACAACTTCATGAGGTAAGTAGTATTATTTTCATGTTACATATGAGGGAGGTCAGACCGAGGCAAGGTGCATGAGTCGTGCACTATAATCGTGTTTTCCTACCCCTCCCATCCCTGCCAACTAGGGAGTTCTTTTTTTTTTTTTTTTTTAATTTTTTTTTTTTTTAATTTTTTTTTCAACGTTTTTTATTTAGTTTTTGGGACAGAGAGAGACAGAGCATGAACGGGGGAGGGGCAGAGAGAGAGGGAGACACAGAATCGGAAACAGGCTCCAGGCTCCGAGCCATCAGCCCAGAGCCCGACGCGGGGCTCGAACTCACGGACCGTGAGATCGTGACCTGGCTGAAGTCGGACGCTTAACCGACTGCGCCACCCAGGCGCCCCGGGAGTTCTTTCTTTCACTCCTTGTCCCACACATTTCACCTTCTATTTACTTAAATATTTTTTTTTTCTGAATCAGGTGAGCATCTATGATGTAGTGAAGGAAAATTCATCAAGAAAAGCAGTCAATAATGAGTCAAAAAAATACAGTCAAAGACTATGAAAAGAGATAAGATTCAAGAAAATATTCTAAAGAATTGGTTCTACTTTCCTAGTTTTTGCTTTACTAGTATTGCTTTACATCTCTTGTGACTTTTGGAGGGACTGTTTTGACCCTTCAGCCACCCTTTTATAACCACACTCTTGCACATGTTGGTGCCATTTTCCCACTTCTGATGCTGTCAGCGCAGACATTCTATGTTCAGACAACAACCCTTGCTAGGTCTCCCCATTCTTATTAAGAATTCAATTCTCTGTTCAATACTGAGACCTGCAATTCTTTCGGGCTCCTCTCCCAGCCTCCTTCTTCATTTTTTCCCACTATTCAAGCCTAGCTTAGAATGTGTCTCTCTTCAACGACTATCTTATAAATATCCTTAACTCTCTTGACCCTTGGCCTTCCCATACACCTGACTCACCAAAACTCTACCCACATTTGGATGAGTCCCAGAGTGGACTGCCCATATACCCACATTACTGAGAAGTGTTGGATGCATAGAGCCGTGCAGACTGGGGCAAATTTGGGTTTGCAATCACTGACCTAAGACAGCTGGTGCATTTTCTCCAACAATCTTATTTATATTCTTATTCCATGCCCATTTTCCATGGCACATCAACATTCTCTACTCGTTAGGCCTTCAATTGCCTATCTCATTTATCCTATGTGATATTTTCTTTTCCTGAATTGCACTGTCTTACTTGGGATGCTCTGAAAACTAAAGCTTGAGGTGATACTTACATGCTAATGCTTTACAGGGACATGCAATTCCAGGGCAGTGGGAGTGAGGGAAAGGAAATGTGGGTCAAGGAAAGAAAATACAGGGTGGTGCATCACTCAGCTGTCCACTTCTTCATGAGGTGGAAACAGATCCAAGATCAGTCACTTGCCCAAGTGGGCTACCTCTTGAAAGGATGTACAGAATATAGGTATTCCAGAGTAGTCCAATAGAAAGAGGAATTAAAAGAGAAATTTCTAATCGTTCCTGTTAGTCTCATCTTTTACTGGTCAAAGGCTGACTCATGGGTAGCTGTCCCCTCCATACTTCTCTTTTGTGCCACTTTGCACATTTTCGAGTTTTCAAATGGGTACAGGAAACATGGTGGAGTAGGAGGGAGGGGGGAGTTGAATGAAATAGATGACTGAATAAGTCACAGAGATGAAAAGTAAAGCATAGGAAATACAGTCAAAAATATAATAATGTTGTATGGTGATAGATGATAATTATCTTTACTGTGGTGAACATTCATAATGTATATAGTTGTTGAATCACTATGTTCTGTACCTGAAACTAATATATTTCAACTATACTTCAATTAAAAAAATAAAAATAAAATTTTAAATGTTTTTCTTCTCTCTTATCCTTTCTATCCTCTCCTCTTTGGGACTCCATTTACACATATATTTGGTTGCATGAAGTTTCCCAAAGTTCACGGATACCTCTTTCAGTTTCTAGAGCTGTTTATCTCTCTAATTTATTTTGCATTGTTTCTATTGCTATGTCATCAAGTTCACTAATCTTTTCCTCTGCGATGCTGAATCTGCAATTATTTTTCTATCCTGTGTATTTTGCATCTCCAACATCATAGTTTTCATCCTTAATAGTTTGGTTTGGGTCTTTTTTTATGTCTCTACTTAATATATTCAATCTTTCCTCTGCCTTCTGGAGTATATGGACTGGTTGGAATAACTGCTCATGTCTTTGTCTAGTTAGTGCACCATTGTGCCATTTATAGATGAATTTTGACTGATTTTTCTCATTATTATGGGTTACATTCTCTTGCTTTTTTGCAAGCTTGGTAAGTTTTGATTGAATACCACACATTGGGACTTTTGGCTAGTTGGGTGTGGAGTCTTTTTTTTTTTCCTCCTATAAGTTAGCTTTGTTTTGAGACTTGGTTAAGTTGCTTGACTTGGTGTGATCATTTAAGGTCTTGCTTTTAAGCTTTGTTTTAAGCCCTTTAAGGAAGGGCTAGAGCAGTGTTTGGTCCACACGAATTTTCCCATTCAGATGCTTTTATTTTCTCATACATCCTCATATACCCCCCACAGGAGACTGTGGTTAGGTGGCCATATCTGTGGTTTCCAAGAGGACTCCCAGGTTCTATGATTTATTACAGCCAAAAGACAGAAATCAAAATCAACAGAGGTAAAAGGTTCCTGGGGTAAAGTCTAGAGGAAACCAGGCCCAAGGGTCTTCTCTTAGTGGAGTTACACGGAACATGCTTAACTCTTCCACCAACAAGTTGTGACAACCCATGTGAACTGTAATCTACCAGGGAAGCTCATTATTGACTAAGTGCTCAGGGTTTTTCCTGGGGGCTGCTCATGTAGGCAACCTCTGTCTGGCATGTACTAAGGTTCCAGACTCCCAGAAAGAAAGCAGGTGTTCAGCATACATCATGTTATGTGTACAAGTAGTTCAAATACAATAAGCCATTCTTGTCAGAGAATGGTTGGCACTCTCATGAAATCCAAGGACCAACCTGGTTAGCAGGATTTTTAAGGATAACCAATATCATGCCTGCTATATTTACTCTTCTGCACAGTGCCAACCTTTTAAGTTTCCATAACACCTTGTACTCCTCCTCTAAATCCATCTGTTCAACTGTTTGCCTCCCACACACTGTAAGCCTTATGAGAAAAGAAGACACTACTACTTTGTTCAAAATCCTGTCTCCTGTGCCTGGTATAAAGATTAGTATAAAGTAGATGCTCAATAAATACTTGTTAAATGAAGACAAAGGATTAATATTGTGAGAATATATAAAACCCTTAAAACTATAAAGGAAAATGGGTAAATGACATTACGAAATATTCAGTAATAAGAAAATATATCTAAATTTAAAAACTGAGAGACTTTTTTTCATGTTTCAAAGTGAAAAAAATTTAAAATGTTAATATGCAAAGTTAAAGTGTGATTAAATAATACTTGTTACACCCTGCTAACAAGAATACATAAGTTTTATAGATGAACAATTTAGTAATGTGTATCAAGAGTTTTAAGATGGTCATAATCATATCTCAGAAAATTCCACTTATAGTAACTGATCACAAGAAACGAATTAAGAGTTAAATAAATAAATATGTTAATCGCATCATTATTTACAATGGCAAATATCTGCAAACAACATAAATGTCTAATGATAGGAGCAAAGGACATTCTCTACACATTCAGTGAGTGTAACCTGGCACCATCTATCTTCAGGGACCCCCGTGCATTACGACAAAGGAAAAATCATGTTATATTTTCCTCCTTACTTAAGGTGGTTGGGATTTTTTTCTGTACAAACTAGAATAAACCTGTGAACCCTGATTAACCTTCAAAAAATAAATTATGGGATATAAATACAGGGAGGTATTAGGACATCAACTATAGGCTTTTTAAAAAATGTTTATTTATTTATTTTTCAGAGAGAGAGACAGAGTGTGTGTGTAAGCAGGGGAGGGGCAAACAGAGAGAGGGAGAGAGGGAATCCCAAGCAGGCTCCATGCTGTCAGCACAGAGCCCAACATGGGGCTCAAACCCATGAACCATGAGATCATGACCTGAGCCGAAATCAAGACCTAGATCCTTAACCGACTGAGCTACGCAGACTAGGAAATAGCCAGGCTATTTCAATAAGTATCTTATGACATGGAAAAATACTCATTGTATAGTAAGTGAAAAGTTTAGGATATCAAATAGTTAACATAGTTTGAGCCAAATTCTGTTCTGTATGTACATTTACATATATAAATGTATTTTATTTAAAAATATAATAAATATGTGTTATAGACGCTGAAAGATTAATAACTATTTCTGAAAGTTTATTCATGGGGTCACTAGTCTTCTTCTAAATTTTTATGTGCTTTCTAAAGTGGGTATATTTTGTAATTAGTACACACAAACACACACAACTTGCATATAAATGAACATATATTTCCTAATTTGTTTCACTATTTGATCACAGGACAACAACTGATATTGGGTGAAGGACTTCATATTAGACATCAGGAAGTTGAGTGAGTCTGCCCCCATGAGATGACCAATTCTCACAAGACACATATGGAGAACTGCCTGATTCTTAGCTGGTACTAATCCAGTATCACTCACCATTATCAGTATTTTACTTGAAGATATATTTCTGTTGGTCTAATTCTTTCATTTCAGTAATTAAATACCTTTCTTCATGATCTCAGGGCTATTTATCTCTATTTCTGAAGGCTTGTGTATGAAGGTGTCCACAAGATATTTTATGTTGTCTTTGAAACTGTGATTTTGTCATCTTTCGTATTTAAAATTCTAAAGCATTTGCTTTTAAAATGTGAGTGAAATGTGCAGTCATCAGAGGTTAATTAAATTTCTCTAATCTATTTTGAATATTTATGCAGGATTAAAGGATTTGAGCACACACTCACATATACACACACAGAGACTTGTCATTCTGGCTCTAAAACCCTCATAAGGAAAGCTATGTAATTTATGACAAATGATTTATTAAAAAGAATCTTTCCTGACAAATTGTATTTCCTGCAACATCTGTCATTTTCTTATCTGATTATGATGTTTGCCTTTCATTCCAACCATTATAGACCATGGATGTTTTGATAAGTAGATCCACAATGCTGAATTATTTCTAAAACCAGGCTCCCTCTCTTGTCTTGGTTTAGGTTCCTCCTAAAGAAGACCCTGAGCCAAGGATTTGGCTGCAAGTAACTGATTTGTGTGTGTGTGGGGGTAATCCCAGGATATATGGTGAGGGACTGGGTAGTAAGGCAGGGGAGGGATGGATGCCAATGAAGCAGGTGTTTATGAGCAAGGTACTTCCAAGGGCAACCAGAGCCCATTCTTGTGAGTGACTCTCCAAGAGACTGTGGAATCTCTCTCAGAAATGTCCCACTTAAGGACAGGGAAGCTCAGTATGAATCATTAAAAAAATTTTTTTAAATTTATTTTTGAGATAGAAAGAGCGACCAGGGGAGGGACACAGAGAGAGGGACAGGGAGGATCTGAAGCAGGCTCCACGCAGAGACTGGAGAGCCTAATGTGGGGCTTGGACTCATGAGCTAAGAGATCACGACCTGAGTCGAAGTCAGACACCTAACCAACTGAGCCACCCAGGCGCCCTGCTCAGTATGAATTCTACTCATCCATCAAAACTTCTCTGTCATTGCTTGAGGGTCATCCCAGGGACATGAACTTTCAGTTATTTCCAGCCATCCTCCAGAGCGGGCCACACATGCCTACAGGCAGAGAGAAGAAGATGTTCTCTCTGTGGGCCGTCTGCAGGAGACAGGCATCAACTATACCCTCTGGGTAAAACAAGATGTGGTGAGGCAGAAGAAGTAAGATTCTGGCCATTTTTCTTTCACAGAGACTGCAGGGCCCAGGGTCACTAGTTCTGACTTGAGTCTTAGCACCAACGATCCCTGCGACTTTGAGCCAGTTACAGAACCTCTCCAAACCACAGGCTTTCTCCCCTGGACTAGGGTTTTGTCAGAAAAAATATCTTAAACTCAAAAATGAGCAAAAGGATCACTGGATGTTCCTTCTGTGATGTCCTGGCCTTAATTTTCTACTCACTGGGCTATTTTATAAATCTGGAGGGGCAAAGGTTACTTTGTAGACTTTGCTCTATAGCGATGCAAATAATTTATTTCCAGTTTTATTTTTTTGTATGATGTTTAAATAGGTGACACACACAATATTACATTGGTTTCAACTTCTCTATATGCTATGCCGTGCTCACCACAAGTGTGGCTAACCTGTCACCATACAACACTATTACAATATCATTGACCATATTCCCTATGCTCTGCCCTTTATTGATGTAACTTCTTCATTCCATAACTGGATGCCTGTATCTCCCTCTCCCCTTCACCCATTTGGCCCATCCCTTCTACCCCTCCACTTTGGTAATCATCAGTTTGTTCTCTGCATTTATAGGTCTGATTCTGCTTTTTGTTTGTCTATTAATTTGTTTTGTTTTGTCTTTTAGATTGCACATGAGTGAAATAGTATGGTATTTTTCTTTCTCATTCTAATTTATTTCGCTTAGCATAATACTCTCTAGGTACCTCCATGTTGTTGTAAATGGCAAGTTCTCATCCTGTGTTTATGGCCCAGTAATATTCCATTACACACACACACACACACACACACACACACACACCCCCCACACCTTTCTTGTTCATTCATCTATTTATGACACTCAAGTTCCTTCTCTATCTTGGCTACTGTAAATAATGCTGCAATAAACACAGGGGTACATATATCTTTTCGAATTAGTGTTTTCATTTTCCTTGGGTAAATAACCAATAGTGGAATTACTGGATCATATTGTGATTCTATTTTTAATTTTTTGAAGAACTTCTATACTGTTTTCCACAGTGGCTGTGCCAATTTACATTTTGAACAGTTCATGAGGATTCCCTTTTCTCCACATCCTCACCAATACTTGTTATTTCTTGTCTTTTCGATATTTAGCCATTGTGACAGGTGTAAGGTGATATCTCATTGAGGTTCCCATTTGCATTTCTCTGATGATTGATGGTGTTGAGCATACTGTCATGTATCTGTTGGCCATCTGTATGTCTTCTTTGGAAAATATCTAGGCAGGTCCTGTACCCATTTTTTAAGAGTATCTATTTATTTTGAGAGAGTGTGGTGCTCACTTTGGTAGCACATATATTTTGAGAGAGTGTGGAGAGGGGTAGAGAGAGAGGGAGAGACAGCATGGAGCCCGATGTGGGGCTTGATATGATGAGATCATGACCTAAGCCAAAATCAAGAGTAGAATGCTTAACCAACTGTGCCACATAGGCACCCCCTGTGCCCATTTTTAAACTGGATTATGTGGTTGTTTGGGTTTGTTTGTTTGTTTGTTTGTTCTTTGGTGTTTTTTTTTCTTTTTTGGTGTTGAATCTGTCTCCAGTTTTAAATTTTTTTTAATGTTTATTTTTGAGAGAGAGAGAGAGAGAGAGAGAGAGAGAGACAGTACATGAGCAGGGAAGGGGCAGAGAGAAAGGGAGACACATATCTGAAGCAGGCTCCAGACTCTGAGCTATCAGCACAGAGCCTGATGCAGGGCTCAAACTCCTGCCATGAGATCATGACCTGAACCAAAGTCGGATGCTTAACCGACTGAGCCACCCAGGCACCCCGTCTCCAGTGCTAAAATCTTATTATACATACAATATAATACTACTTGGTGATGAAAAAGAATGAAATTTTGCCATTTGTAACAATGTGGATGGAACTACAGTGTATTATGCTAAGCAAAATAAGTCAGAGAAAGACAAATATCATATGATTTCACTCATATGTAGAATTTAAGAAGCACAACAGGTGAATGTAGGGGAAGGGAAGGAAAAGTAAGATAAAAACACAGAGGGAGGAAGGCAAACCATAAGGGACTCTTATATACAGAGAACAGAGTGGGGGTTGATGAAGGCGAAGTGGGTGGTATGATGAGTTGAACGGGTGATGGGCATGGAGGAGGGCACTTTTTGGGATGAGCACTGGGTATTGTATGTGAGACATGAATCACTGGGTTCTACTCCTGGAACCAAGACTGCAGTGTATATTAACTAACTTGAATTTAAATTACAAAAAAGAAAAAAAGAAAATCTTGTTTTAACTTTGAAACTCTCCTATCTAAGCTGACATAAGACCAGCTGTTTGTAAAACAGATTAAGTAAGTAGCTGGGAATGGGGCACAGATATGCCTACCTCCAGGTTTCTTAAAAGATGGCAAGTAACCTGCCTGTCTGGCTCTCTGAGTGTTACAGGTGCTCTTCTAATGATCCCCAGACCCCTTCCAGCTCTTTTTTTTTTCTTCCAGATATCTCTTTTATAGAAGAAAAATCTGGAAACAATAAAAACCCACCCAAATGAGAAAAAGCAAAGAGTATTTATTTATACAAAGGAGTCAGCTGCTGTCACTTGCATTTAGCAGAGACTGGAAGGCAGGCAGTGAGGTGGAAAGCTTTAAAGTGGAAAAAGGGAAGGATTCAGGTATGCCCTGGTTGGAGGCTGTTGGTATAGGGAAGCTGTAGAAGGGCTGAGTAAAAGCAGGGCATCCTACGGGATTGGCTTGGGGGGGCATATTTGGCTTTCTCTTTCTGATTCTAAGTTGGAAGCAGGCACAAATATTAAAGAAGCTATCAGTTATTGATTAAGTACACACCCTTTTGGGCTGATTGCTATCGAAATTATGGTTTGGTCCCCTGGACTGGTTGCTACAGATCGTGGATTGGAGTTCCATTTGCGGGTATCATCTGGCCATTGTCCATTTGTTTCTTCGGCCTTTGAAAACTAAGGGTTAAGTATATTAAGTTGCTTGAGGTCCCACACAGTGGCTAAGGCAAGATTCCATGTCTCCCATGCATTCTAGCCTTAGTTTCCCTGTAAAGAGCTCAGGTTTCTTTGGTTGGGAAGTGACGCAACTTCCTGAGGCCCAGACCCGCTGCCAGCTATAGCAGCAGCTACCAGGAGGGCCTGGCAGAAGAGCCGGAGAGCAGCTTGGGAGGACATGTGAGAAATCCCAAGGCCTTCCACACACTGAGACCTCAAAATGAGCAGTGAAGACTGAAAACTGAGGGGCTGTGTGAAGTTGGCAAAAATCTTGGTATTTATGTGACCTCTGAAACCCGAAGCGCGTGGAACCCGTGACGATCAAGGTTCCATCTACCTCTACACTTGAATACCACATACTGAACCAGTCATATTCCCTCCTCAGGAATCTGCAAACAGCTCTGCACACCAGAGCGTGACCACCTCCCTTATCTGAGAACAGCATTACAAACAGAGCAAAAGTCGCTCTTGCTATGGGGATGGATCGAAAGACTCTGTGATCAGTCATTCCAGTCACGAGAGTCTATCCCTAAACCAGAGATGGTAATGAAAGTAATTTTACATACATCTATAATTAATTTGTTACACTTTCCCTGCTGCTGGCAAATCATACTATTTTAGAAAAGTTCATGGAACTAATCTCCCAGAAGAGAGGTGGGATGGAAAGCCTTCAGAAATAAATGGTTTTGTTTACTCCAAACATGTGAGGATTAAGAGCCAATTTTGGCTACAGGTCAGGGTTAATTTAGTGTTTCAAATCTATCTTTTAGAAAAGTATATAAAGTCAAAGATCTTCTCCTTCCCACCAGATATACAGGAGGTCTGCAGCATAAAAACCATTTTCCTTCTTGAATGATTCCAATAATCTGGTAAAGGCAATAGATAATACGTTTTATTTTTTTAAATATGAAGACAATATAAAGGTAAGCTATGTTAGAAAAAAGGACTTTACATTTATTTATTCAGTTGTGTCTAGAGAATAAAGAAAATATGGTGCATTCCTGATATGGGTCTTACTTAAGTGATTTAGATGACAAAGGTATATCATCATTATGTTTGTAGCTGACCAAAATTTGGCCAGATTGCTAAGTAATGTGGCCAACCCATGGTGACTTGCCCAGGACTTTCCTAACTGTAGCAATGAAAGTCCTGTTTCGTGTAGTCCTGGAAAAACTGGGATGATGGGTCAGCCTACCTAAGACTGCAAATTTAAATTTACATTGATTCAATTTTGAAAAATGATGAGCAGTATAATATGGAATCAAATCAGAATGAATCCTAATCAGTGTCCTTAAACAGATTTCCAAAATATGGGATAAGAAAAAAATTGATGGAGAAATATAGGAGTCAGAGATATCACAAACCACACGAGATTCACAGAATTGGATATTTGAAAAAAAATCATTTGAGAGCAACCTCCCATTTCATATCCAGGTAGCAATCCAAGATAAGGCAAGACATGCCTGAGATTCTTTGACACTCATATTTCTTTCATGCCGCTGGATTTGTTGTTGTTGTTGTTGTTGTTGTTGTTTTGTTTCTAAGAATATCTGGAGGAGTGGTTCTCAAAGCACATTACTAGGCCAGCAGCAACAGCACCACCTGGACACTTATTTCAAATGCGAGTTGCTGAATCTGAAACTCTGGGGGAAGAGCAGAAATCTGTTTTCTCAACCTCTCCAAGTGATTTTGACGTAACTTAATGTTGAGAACCACTGATTGAGAGCAATCCTCCCTAACCTTTTTCATATCATGGGATACATCAGGAATGATCATATTTAATATAGCACATGGGGCAAATGGACGAGGCCACCTGAGGCTGCATGAAGAAGAAAAAATAATCACTTTCTCAGCATGACTGCAATCAGGCATTCAGAGTTCGTGTTTCAGCACACCACATGGGAAAGGAATAGATGGCTACACTTACCTTTTCTACATATTTGTCACTCTTTGTCACCTATCATATGAACCAGTAACCAGTAACCAACAACGGGTAACCAATAATGGGTTTTGCCATGGTTCTGATGCCACTAAACAAATGACTTCCAAACTGCCTTGTGTAGATGAATCATAATAAAAACTCAGGCAATCTAAATGATAGATCTTTGCCTCAACCATGTTTCCATACACAGACACCCTAAATCCTGAGGCATCCTGTGGACAAATGAGTCAGAGAACAGTGAAGGAGGGACCAGAAGAACAGGTGAGTCCTGGTTTTGAGCCATATTGCATTGTGTTTAATCTAGTAGACTCTCTTACATTTTAAGGAAAAGAGTTTGAGTTTGTCATCGTTTTTAGACTCCAAAGGAGATGTTGCCCTAAGTGTCTGAGGGGGGTGGTATTTTACTCCTCAGTAAAGCTGGAATTTGATCCCACTGACAACTAAGAGCCAAGGTGGGAGTCTGTCAGTGAGTCTTCGATTCCCAAAAGAGCAGTGAATTGGGGCAACAGCTCAATAGAACTTTAAATTTCTTGTTGTAAGGATCTTAACTTAGTGGAGACATAAATGATTTGAATGAACTAGTTTATAATTCAGGGTAGATGATGTCAATATGGCAAGCAATATACTTATATGGGGAGCTGTGTCAGAAAATGTTTACCCTTAGTCTAAAAATTTAGATACCCTCACATTGAGAAGTGTCCAGAAATATATTTTAAATTTCAACAACCACTGCTGACTCCTTCCAGAGAGGCCCACGTTTATTTAGCACATGGCTTTGTGAAGATGTATGTATCTTAGCAACAAAACAGAAACTTTCCCCAATTTGAAGACACTTTAGAGCCATTTAAAATCCTTCAGCTATAAATTAAATTAGACAAATGTCTAATTAGGAACAACTTGCAAAGCATTCTTTTCTTTTCAAATCATCAAAGCAATATTTTCTTTTCTTTTTCTTTTTAAATATAATTTATTGTCAAATCGGCTAACATACAGTATGTACAGTGTGCTCTTCATTTGGGGGGGTAAATTCCCATGGTTCATTGCTCACATACAACACCCAGTACTCATCCCAGCAAGTGCCGCCCTCAATGCCCACCACCCATTGTCCCCTCTCCCCACTTCCCCATCAACCTCAGTTTGTTCTTTGTATTTAAGAGTCTCTTATGGCAAAACTATATTTTCAAAGTCTCAATAGAGCACATGCATCTTCCAGTATAGTCCTTGTTTTGTCATCTAAGGTTAATTCAATTGTATAATTTTACTTCCATAATTTTTGCTTTTTCAGATAGGGTTGGCATGGTAATTGCTTTTGAGCAGCTCTAACACTTAAGACTTTAAAGGTTGTAAAAATGAATAAAGGAAAACAATCATTCAAAAGGGAGTCAGGAAATCCTGAAGGGGGCGCGCTCCCACATAGCACTCATGGAATCTTAGTTTACATAATCTAGCAGGTGGAAGGAAGATTTTCTTCTCATCCAGCAATAATCCAGCCAATGGGAATCACCGCAACTCAGCCAAGAAGTTGTTAGGAACCTAAAACCTTGCTCTTCTCCAATGGACTTTTGTTTCAAATAGCCCCTCCCAATTTGCCTTCTTGCCTCTCTAAAATAATGTTCTTCTCTTTCCTTCCCTGGATTTGCCTATGCTTTTCCATAATTTGCATATCATGAATTGCAATTCTTCTGCTATTCTCAAATAAACTAATTTTGTTCAAAACCTGGCTATTTTATTTTCAAGGTTGACAAAGTCAAAGACGACACAAGTGCAGAGATAGATCAATTTCCATAAAAAGACTGAATTCCAAAGCTACGCTTATTATTATTATTATTATTATTTTAGTTTATTTACTTATTTTGAGAGACAGAGAGAGAGCGCGCACACAGGGGAGGCAGAGAGAGGGAGAGAGAGAATCCCAAGCAGGTTCCACACTGTCATCACAGAGCCCTTCACAGGGTCTGAACCCATGAAATGCAAGAGTCTGATGCTTAACAAACAGCCACTCAGGCACCCCTATGCTTAATATTTATGCTTATTATATATATATATATATATATATATATATATATATATATATATATCAACACTATGCCTATATTAAAATATATATATATATAAATAATATATATATTTTAATTTTAATATAGGCATAGTGTTGATATATATATATATATATATATTAATATAGGCATAGTGTTGATAAAGGGTAACTTTTGTAGGAATGTGGTTTTATTTAAACTTAGTTCAAGGTTATAGAAATTAATGAGCCTATGGGACTTGAACAAAAATTCGCCTTCAAATTTATTTCCTGGACAGTGTGTGGGTGGAGGGTAGGGAGAGACATTGGAGGAGGGCTTTACTAACATCAGCTTTTTCTTTCCAAACTCAAATACGCTCAGGAGGATTTTTACTTAAAGCAATTTACGATAAGGTATGGACAACTTATCAGTGTTGCTCTCCTTTTCAAGAGAACAGACGGTAAAAGAGAAAGATCTTCAGTCGAGGAGGGAGGAAAGGTAATCAAAATGCCAACTTTTCAATTTTGTTGTGGATTTGAACGAGGTACCCCAAACTAGCAAAAGGCACTCAATATTTTCACAAGGCAGTTCATCTAAGTAAGATGGCAACTGCAATTCTGACAAAAATGATAAAACGATGCAGTAAATATTTACTGAGCACTTATTCTTCACCAGGAAGAATATTGCTTCCCCATCTCATTTAAATCTTACAACTCTTCACAATATCATTACTATTATTGGACTCTTATGACTCCAATTAAAGAAAGCCAGGAGTTTTATCAGTTCTTTACATATTTTGGGTACTGACTTTTTATCAGACATACCATTTGCAAACATCTTCTCCCATGCTGTAGGTCACCTTTCAGTTTTACTGATTGTTTCCTTGGCTGTGTGGAAGCTTTTTATTTTTATGTAGTCCCAATCATTTACTTTTGTTTTTGTTTCCATTGCCTCAGGAGAGATATCTAGTAAAAGGTTTCTTTGGCTGATGTCAATACTCAAAAAACAAATCGTCCAATTAAAAACTAGACGGAAAACATGAATAGACATTTTTCCAAAGAAGACATCCAAGTGGCCAACAGACACATGAAAAGATGCTCTGCTTCACTCATCAGCAAGGAAATACAAATCAAAACTACAGTGAGATATCACCTTACACCTGTCAGAATGAGTAAAATTAACAACAAAAGAAACAACAGGTGTTGGTGAGGATGTGGAGAAAGGGTAACCCTCTTACACTATTGGTAGGAATGCAAACTGGTGCAGCCACTCTGGAAAACAGTATGGAGGTTCCTCAAAAAGGTAAAAATAGAACTACCCTATGATTCAGCAATTGCACTATCAGGTTTTACCGAAAGAATACAAAAATACTAATTCAAAGGGATACCTGCCCTGATGTCTACAGCACCATTGTCTACAATACCCAAGACATGAAAGCTGCCCAAGTGTCCATCTTGGAATGGAATATTACTCAGCCATCAAAAAGAATGAAATCTTGCTATTTGGAACAACATGGATGAAGCTAGAGAGTATTATGTTAAGCGAAATAAGTCAGAGAAAAACAAATACCTTATGATTTCACTCATATGTGGAATTTAAGAAACAAAACAAATGATCATAAAGGACCAAAGAGAGAGGCAAACAAAGAAACAGACTCTGAACTATAGAGAACAAACTGATGGATACCAGAGGGGAGGTGGATGGGAGAAGAGGGGGAAATAAGTGATGGGGATTAAGGAGTGCATTTGTTGTGATGAGCACTGAGTGTTGTACAGAATTGTTGAATCACTATATTGTACACTTGAAACTAATATTATACTGAATGGTAACTAACTGGAATTTAAATAAAAACTTAAAAAAAAAAAACCCAGGAAACAGAGACTTAGAAGCAATAAATAACTCCGCCACCCATAAGAAATAATTGGCACAACTAGGAAACGACTTGGTGCTTTGAATGAACAACTACACTGCTCCACTCAAAAGCCAAAGCCTCCCCTTCCCATGGCTGTGTGTCCTGCTCAGGGGGCATGAACTGACTGGCTGAGGTGTTAAGAGAAAATTTCAAAGGCCCACAGTTAACAGGAGCTAATTTCGCTTTTGAGTCATAACATACACCAAACTGGGGGAAGGGTGGTTCCTCAAATGGGCAGGCCTCTGCTCTCCTAAAAAAAATTCCAAATTACTCATAAAGCCCTTGATTCAATCCAGAGCTTGTAGAGTTTGCTCTGCCCCTGGCCCTCTTCAAAGAAGGTGTTACTTACTGATTCTTTGGATCTGCCCTAATTTGGAAATAGGCAGCCATAGTTCCCTGAAATGGCTCCTTATGAGGTCGGTGTTCAGAGCACACTTTGCATCTCTCACAGACACTCATACAGCACAAGTCTCTGGTTCAGAGGTATTAGGATGATGTTTTACCAGGAAAACTGAAATAGAGAGTCGAAGCAATTTTCTAAAGCAGCTTAGGCAAAAACTTCAGATGAATGATCCTGATGTTCTACAGTATTCTCATGAGCCAAATAAGTGCCCATTTCTTGACTCTTCTACTCATTCACAATTGTTTTAAACAAGTGTCTACAGAGAGAATTTATACCACTGGGAACAACTGTAAACAAGCTAGGAGCAATATGGCTCTGAAAAGAAATGTCAGAGACAAAATCCAGAAGCATAACTATTGACACCTGAACAAAGCCATCCTCAAGTCAAATGGGCCATCGTCAGACGCGTTTGCTTTCTTCCTCTGAAGGAGAATTCAAGTTGTCAGTAGAAAATTCCTACCTTTCTTTGAATCTGAATTCTCCCATAATCTATGCGTTATACCTATACAGGGATTTTTGCAGGGTGGAACGGAAAAGGTACAAAAGGCTACAATGCCTGATTCAAAGTTTATACTTCTTCCTCTGAAAGAACCCAATCCTTTTTCTCACAAGTGTGCTGTTAAGAATAACTAATGAATGATCATAAACCACCCAGACAACTTAGTGTGCAGCATAAGTGATGGATCCTATTTTTTCTCTTGTGGCTTTCTTTCCATTTTATATAGAGCACAGAGAGTCTGAGTTTTATGTCTGTGCTCTGTTATGTGATCCCTGTGGCTTTTTTCAAGTAACAAATGCCCCTCCTCAGCTAATACACACATCAAGCCCCACATGCCTGTGTTCCGTGGAGACTGCTTTTATAGATGAGGTGACTGTATGTGATTGTACCTTCTGTGGTAATGACCTTGTAAGTTTTGAATATGTGAAGAACAAGCTAATGAGAGGCAAGCCTCAAAATGTATTTCTGCCCTATAAAAACAGCCGCCAAGCACAAGAAAAATCCAGAACTCTTTTTCAATTAGGTGTCTATCACTGTCAGAGTCAAAGCCAAGGTTTTCCCAGAAACCATTTGGAGAGAAAGAGAACACTGCTTGGGGCTAACTGCCTTGTTAAACAACAGGAGAGTCTCAGAGCATCATATCAACATAAATTCACTCAATCTTCTGTTTGGAGAAATACAGGGAATAGAAAATGAGTCACAGAAACTGTTTGCTGAGGACCCACACAAACAACCATCTCTGTAACCTCAGGGTTACAACCTTCATAGTAGAAAGGTAAGAGTCCTTTTCCCAAAGAGCTAACTGTGAACAGGAGCCCAAAAGGATGGACAAGACAGTTGTTTCAGCTCCAGTTGTTTATTTCAAACTGGAGAGAGGTTGCAGAAGAGATGGGGACCTGAGGAGTCTCTTCTATGCTATGAAACTTGTCCCAGCTCTGTAAGAACTATGGGGATTTCATTTAAATTTATGCCATGCCTACTGTTTTCAGCTTATATATGTAAAGAACTTGGAGTCAACACTCTCATTATTAAAACAGGAAAACTATGGACAAACTGGAAATCAATGACTTTTGTTGGACCCATCAGAGTACTGAAGTTGTGAGGCAAACTCACTCCCAAATATGGAGAAACAGGACCATCGAGAGGGACACAGTCGATATACACCTATCTGGGGGCAGAAGCTGTTGGAGCTGTAAACTGGTGAGAGCATTTAAATGAAAGCTTTGAAGGACTGCTGGAGACTGAGTGTGGACTAGTTTGAGACTGAAACTCCTGGGTGACACAATCTTTCGGAGATGCAACACTTTTTTGGCTTATACATCTAGGAATCTACCAGATTCTTACACTGAAGATCTAAGAATATCCCTGTGACTTCAGAAGAGGTAGAGGAAGAATAATTATTGTGAAATCTGTCCAGAGCCTTCTACATAACAAAGGTCTACTGGGGCTGGGGGGAGGGGTGGGGAAGATTTTGCCAGAGTGTTACCTTAGTTATCTCAGTTGTGGTAAAACCACTTCCCTCAGCTCCCCTCTAGTTGGATGGAGTGAACTAAAGTATTTGCTATGGGTTGAATGTGTTCCCCCAAAATTTGTATGTTGAAACCTTAACCCTTAGCGTAGATATATTTGGAGTTGGGTTCTCTAAGGAAGCAATTATGGTTAAATGAGGTCATAAACATGGGACCCTGATCTAGTAGGTTTAATGTCCTATAAGAAGAGACATCAGAATGCCCTCCCTCCATTCCTCCCCTCCCCCCATGTGTATGCACCAAGGAAAGGTCATGTGAAGACACAGAGAGAAGATGGCCATCTGCAAAACAGAAAGAGAACCCTCACTAGAAACCATATTGGCTAGAACCTTATCTTAGACTTCTCGTATTCAGATATGTGAAAAAATACATTTCTATTATTTAAGCTGCCCACTCAATGGTATGGCAGCTGGAGCAGAGTAATACAAAAAAAAAAAAAAATCTAAAATTCTATATTCATGGAAATTATCCTTCAAAAGCGAAGGAGAAGTAAAGACTTTATCAAACAAACAAAAACTGAGGGAATTCACCAGTAGATTTTTCAGGTAGAAGAAAAATGATACAGGTCAAAATCTGGAACTATACAAAGAAAAGAATAGCATTGGAGAAGGAATAAATTAAGGCAAAGTAAAACATTTTATTTTTCTCATTGCTTAATCTAATATATAACTGTCTGTTTAAGCTAATAGCAACAATTTACTGGGTGTTTGTAGCATACAGAAAAGGGAAATGAATGACAAGATATGGGAGGAAGGGATTGGCAATATTCTGTTATTACATAGCTGCACTACACGTGAAGTGTTATTTGAAAGTAGACTTATATAATTAAAAACACATATTGTAAATTTAAGGCAACCACTAAAATTTCTTAAAGGAAGTACATTTGATATTTTAAGAGAGGATACAAAATAGAATCACATAAAATGCTCAATTAAAATCAGAAAACTGGGCGAGGGGAGGGAAATAAAGAACAAATACAGAACAGAACAATTAGAACAGAACAATTAGAGACATGGTAACTATTAATCCAACCATATCGCTAATTACTTTAAGTGTGAATGACCTATAAACACCAAGTAGCAACAGAGATTTTCACAGTGGAGATAAAAACACATTCCAACTACATGTTGCCTATAAGAAATGCACTTAATGTATAAAGACTCAAGTTAAAAGAAAGGGGATGGTGAAAGATGTACCAAACTAATAATAATCAGAAAAAAGCTGGAGTAGAAAAATTAATTTCAGCAAGGCAGACTTGGAAGAAAAAATGATTATGAGGGACAAAGAGGGGCATTACATAATTATAAAAGGAACAATTCTCCAAAATACACGGCAACCTTAAATGAATATGCATCTGTGAGGAGAGCATCAAAATATATGAGGCAAACACTAAGAAAACTAGGAGGGAAAACAGACAAATCCACCATTATAGCTGGGTACTTCAACATTCCTCTGTCAGTAAGTGATAGATCAAGCAAGCAGAAAATCATGAGTATGTAGTCATTTGAACAGCACCATCAATCAACTTGATCTAATTGATGTTCATAGAATAATCCATCCAACAACAGCAGAATGTATATCCTTCTCAAACTCACGTGGAGCATTCACCAAGATAAACCAAATCCTGAGGCATAAAACACACCTTCACCAATTTAAAACAGTAGAATTTATACAAATATGTCCTCAGACAATGGAATTAAACTAAAAATCAATACAAGGAAGATATTTGAAAAAAAAATCCCAAATATCTGAAAATTAAACAACACTCTTTTTTTTCTTTTCAAAATTTTATTTAAATTCTAGTTAGTTAATATACAGTGCAATGCTGATTTCAGAAGTAGTGATTCATCACTTACATACAACACCCAGTGCTCATCATAACAAGTGCCCTCCTAAATACCTATCACCCATCTAGCCCACCCCTCGCCATGTTCATCAACCCCATTTGTTTTCTATTGTTAAGAGTCTCTTATGGTTCAACAACACACTTTTAAATCAACCATAGCTCAAAGAAGTCTCAAGAGAACTTTGTAAAAATATTTTGAGCTAAATGAAAATAAAAATATAACTTACCAAACACGTGGGATATAATGAAAATAGTTCTCAGAAGGAAATTTATAACATTAAATATATGTATTAGAAAAGAAGGAGAATCGGGGCGCCTGGGTGGCTCAGTCGGTTAAGGGTCCGACTTCGGCTCAGGTCACGATCTCACAGTCTGTGAGTTCGAGCCCTGCGTCGGGCTCTGGGCTGATGGCTCAGAGCCTGGAGCCTGCTTCCGATTCTGTGTCTCCCTCTCTCTGCCCCTTCCCCATTCATGCTCTGTCTCTCTCTGTCTCAAAAATAAATAAAAACGTTAAAAAAAATTTTTTTTTAAAATAAAAAAAGAAAAGAAGGAGAATCTAACAGCTGCAACCTAAAATTCTGCAATAGAAAACTAGAGAAAGAAGCTTTAAATCTAAAGCAAAACTAAGAAAAAAAATCAGAGCAAAAACCAATGAGAGTGAAACATAAAACAATAAAGAAAATCCATGAAATCAAAAGCTAGTTCTCTGAAATAAAAAAATAAAATAAAATTGATAAACCTCTATTCAGGCTATCCAAGAAAAAAAAGGAAAGAAGAAACACATTATGACATCAGAGATGGAAAAAAAACGTTCATTTCTATTGACCCCTTGAACATTTAAAAGATAATAAAGGAATGTTGTGAACAGGTATATGTCTACAAATCTGTTAATTCAGATGAAACAGACCAATTTCTTTCTTTTTTTTAAGGTCAATTTCATGAAAGATAAAAACTACCAAAATGCACATGGATAAACAGATAACCACAATTGCCCTATATCCATTTGAAAGCTTGAATCAATAATTAATAGCCTTCTAAAAAAAACCCCAGAAAACTAGACTTCCAAATTTACTGATTAATTTGACCAAGCATTTAAGTTAGAAATTATACCAATTATTCATAATCTCTTCTAGAAAACACAAGCAGAGGGGATATTTCAAAAGTGTGAAATATTCTGAGTCTAGCATTACCCTAATATAAAAACCAGATAAAAACATTAAGCAAAAAAGGAAAACCACAGGTCAGTATCTATCGTGAAAGTAGATGCAAATATCCTTGACAAAATATTAGCAAATCTAGTATATATTTATAACACACATATACACAAAATACATGTATAAAAATTATACAACATGATCAAGTTGCATTTTTTCAGTTATGTGAGTCTGGTTCAACATTTAAAAGTCAATCTAACCCACCACATCAACAGGCTAAAGAAGAAAGACCATATGTGTTTATCAACTGATGCTGAAAAAGCATTGCATAAAATCAAACATCAAATCATTATAATTCTCAGCAAACTAGGAGTAAGGAGGAACTTCAACTTAATCAAGAACATCTACAAAAAAGCTACAGCTAAGTCATTCATACTTAATGACAAGAGACTAGATAATTTCCCTTTACGATTGGGAACAAGGATGAGACAAGGATGTCCTCTTTTGCTGCTCCTATTCAACATCATACTGGAAGTGCTAGCTGATTCAATAAGAGAAGAAAAAGAAATGAAATGGATACCGATTGGAAGGGAAGAACAAAAATGACATGATGATGTAGGTAAGATGCAAAAGAATCAACAAAAAAATGGGATAGGTGAATATAGCAAGTTTGCAGTAAAAAAGGTCAAATACAAACTCAATTGCTGTATGTACCCACAATGAACAACTGTATTTTTGCTTTGTTTTGTTTTTCTTTTTTCTAAAGTTTACTTATTTTTGAGAGTGGGGAGTGGCATAAAGAGAGGGGGGAGGGAGAGAATCCCAAGCAGGCTCCATCCACACTGTCAGCATGGAGCTGGGTGTGGGGCTCAAACTCACAAACCATGAGATCATGACCTGAGTCAAAATCAAGGATCACCCAGGTACCCCCTTTTAAAGGTTTTATTTAAATTCCAGTTAACATACAGTGTAACATTAGTTTCAAGCGTACAATATGGTGATTCAACAATTCCATACATCACCCAGTGTTCATCACAAGTGCACTCCTTAATCCCCATCACCTATTTAACCAATCCTCCCACCCACCTCCCTTCTAGTAACCATCAATTTGTCCTCTATAGTTAAGAGTCAGTATCTTGGTTTGCCTCTCTCTCTTTTTCCCCTATGACCATTAGTTTTGTTTCTTCAATTCCACATATGAATGAAATAATATAGTATTTGTCTTTCTCAGACTGACTTATTTCACTTAGCATAATAGTCTCTAGCTCTATTCACGGTTCCAAATGGCAATATTTCATTCTTTTTCATGAATCTGTAAAAAATCTGTCCATCTGTCGATGGACACTTGGGCTGTTTCCATAATTTGGCTATTGTAGATAATGCTGCTATAAGTATTGGGGTGCATGTATCCCTTTGAATTAGTAGTTTTATATTCTTTGGGTAAATACCTAATAGTGCAATTGCTGGATCATAGGGTAGTTCTATTTTTAACTTTTTGAGGAGCCTCCATACTGTTTTCCAGAGTGGCTGCACCAGTATGCATTCCCACCAACAGTGCTCTCCACATCCTCACCAACACCTATTGTTACTTGTGTTGTTGCTTTCAGCCATTCTGACAGGTGTGAGGTGATGGTATCTCGTTGTAGTTTTGATTTGCATTTCCCTGATGATCAGTGATGCTGAGCATCTTTTCATGTGTCCGTTGGGCATCTGGATGTCTTCCTTGGAAAGGTGTCTATTCATATCTCCTGCCCATTTGTAAACTGGATTGCTCATTTTTGGGGTGTTGAGTTTGATAAGTTCTTTATAGATTTTGGATACTAACCCTTTATCAGATGTCATTTGCAAATATCTTCTCTTATTTCACAGGTTGCCTTTTAGTTTGGTTGACTGTTTCCTTTGTTGTGCATAAGCTTTTTATTTTGATGTAGTCTCAATAGTATATTTCTGATTTTGTTTCCTTTGCCTCAGGAGACATATCTAAAAAAATGTTGCTCCAGTTGAGATCAAAGAGGTTATTGCCAGTGTTCTTTTCTAGGATTTTTATGGTTTCAAGTCTCACATTTATGTCTTCAAGACATTTTGAATTTATTTTTTGTATAGTGTAAGAAAGTGGTCGAGTTTCATCCTTTTTCATGTTGCTTCCAGTTTTCCCAACATGATTTGTTGAAGAGACATTCTTTTTCCCACTGCATATTCTTTCCTGATTTGTCAAAGATTAATTGGCCATTTAATTGTGGGTTCATTTGGGGTTTTTATTCTGTTCTATTGATCTAGGGGTCCATTTTTGTGCCAGTACATACTGTTTCGATTACTACAGCTTTGTAATATAATTTAAAATCCAGGATTGTGATGCTTCCATCTTCCCTTTTCTTTTTAAAGGTTGCTTAGGCTATTTGGGGTCTTTTGTGGCTCCATACAAATTTTAGGATTGTTTGTTCTAGCTCTGTGAAAAATGCTGTTGGTACTTTGATAGGGAATGTTTAAATGTGCAGATGGCTTTGGGGAGTATAGACATTTTAACAATACTTGTTCCTCCAGTCAATGACATTGAATGCCTTTCTATTTCTTTGTGTCCTCTTCAATTTTTTTCATCAGTGTTTTCTACTTTTCAGAGTACAGCCCTTTCACCTATTTGGTTAGGTTTATTCCTTGGTATCTTACTTTAACAAGTGGAATTTGAAAAAAAAAATCCATTCACAGTTGTACAAAAAAAAAAGATCTAAATGCAAAATACTACAAAATTCTGATGAAAGAAATCAAAGAAGATGTAAATAAATAGATATTCTATGTCCCTCAATTGGAAGACTCAACATTATTCAGGTAATTCTTCCCAACTTGATCTATAAATTCACCGTAATTTTCATCAAAATTCCAGCAAAAGGTTTTATATTGACAAACTGACTCTAAAGTTTATACAAAAAAGATAAAGACCTAAAATAGCCAAAACAATATGGAAGAAGAACAAAGTGGGAGGACTCCCACTACCTGATTTTAAGATTTCCTATAAAGCTACAGAAATCAAGACAACATGGTACTGGCAGAAGAACAGACACACAGATCAAGGGAAGAGAAAAAAGACTTACCTAAATATAGTCAACTGATTTTTCTCAAAGGTGCAAGGGAGAAAAGAATGTCTTTTCAACAATTGACGTAGGAAAACATGGATGTCTCTCTATAAAAATACGAACCTAGAGGGGCTCCTGGGTGGCTCAGTCAGTTAAGTGTCCGACTCTTGATTTTGGTTCAGGTTTGATCTCACAGTTGTGAGACCCAGCCCTGTCTCAGGCTCCATGCTGGGCATAGAACCTGTTTAAGATTCTCTCTCTCTCCCTCTGCCCCTTGCTCCCCACTTTCTCTCTCTCAAAAAGAAAAAAAGAAAAAGAAAATACAAACCTAGAAACAGGTCTTACAAAGTTCTCAAAAGTTCCCTCAAAATATATCATAGACCTAAATGTAAAAGGCAAAACTGTAAATCTTTTAGGAAAAAAACACAGGAGAAAATATATGAGTTTGAGTTTGGTAAGGAAGCTTTAGATAAAATGCCAAAAGCACAATGCATGGAAGAAAAAGTTGATGACTTGACTCTATTAAAATAAAAACCTCTGTTCTGTGATAAACACTGTTAAGAGAATGAAAAAACAAGCCACACACTGGGAAATGATATTTGCAAAACGCATATCTCATATTGGACTTGTGCCCACAATATGTAAGATACATATGTTAAAAGTTAACAATAAGAAACAACCCAGTGAAAATCTGAGCCAAAGATCTGAACTGATCTTGACCCCAAAAGATATAAAGATGGCAAATAAGCATATGGAAATATGTTAAATGTCATTTGTCATTAGAAAAATGCAAATTAAAACACGATACATACCTATTAGAATGATTACAATCCAAAAAAAATGTGTAATATCCATTGCTGGCAAGGATGTGGAACAACAGTCTCATTCACAGTTGGGATGAATGCAAAACTGGCAGAGTTACTTTGGAAGAGTTTTACTACGTGGTCAACAATATTGCTTCCAGATATTTAGTGAATTAATAAGAAAATGCATGGCCACACAAAAACCCAGCATGTGAACGTTTAGAGTCACTTTATTTACAATCAGCATATACGGAATGCAACCAAGAAGTTCTTCAACAGGTACATGGATAAACAAACTGTGATATACCCATACAATGGTATACTCTTCAGTAAAAATGAACGAGCTATTATACCACTAAACTTAGAGAGGAAGAGAATTAGGTATGTGTATAATCTGATGGTTTAGAGCTGTGCTGTCCAATATGGTAGGCACAAGCCACCGTGGTCATTGCGCACTGAAACGTGAGTAGCATGACAGAAGAGGTGAATTTTAAATTTTATTTTATTTCAATTAATTCAAATATAAATATCCATATCTGCTTAGTGGCTGCCATATTGGGTGGTCCAGCTCTAAAACATGAAGCTCTGCTCCCTGCCTCCCTGCAATTTTCTCTAATCTCAAGTCCAATGGATTTTTCCTCCTGGCTCTGTTAGTATGAGGATCAATTTAGCTTTTCCCTCCTTAGTTCTTATTTGATGATCTGTCATAGGGGTAGGTGGGAATTTGGGACATGGAGAGTGAGGATAAGCAGAATAGTTGACTTAACAAAGGCAGTACTCTACGTTTTAGTGTTGGTCACTACTCTAAACATTTTGTATGACTAATTTTATTTAATTCTCATAGAAATCTTTTATCTAAGTACCACTATTATTTGCATTTTATAGATGCAGCACATAATGCACAGAGAGCCTTGCAATAGTCACTCAGCTAGAGAAGGTCAGATCCAGGACAAATTCACATGGTAAGCCACTGTCCTATAGTGCTTCCTGGTATCAGTCTATCTTATTTGGCCTAAGGACTAGACATGTCACGAATTTGCTTCCAAGGCTTGAGAGTTGGAAGTGGCAGCTTCTGGGATTTAGGCATTATTAATGATTAGTGCCTTTGTTCAAAAAAATACGTCAGTTCCCTGCTTTACATTAGGGTCCTGAGGGAGTGGGGCATAGGACAGTGAAGGGTTGATAGGAGCTGGGGAAAACAAAAGACAGCCATGTGCCTCTAACATTTGCACTGATCAGGTTATTCTCTAGGTCAAAAAACTTCAATGGTTCCCAGTAGTCTTGGCACCAAAAGCAAACTAATCTTTGTGACCTTATCTTCCACTCTTTGGGTGTGTAAGCCTTCTATAACCCACTGATCACTAAGCTCTTCGGGCATTAGTCTTCATGTCTTCTCAACGTGTGGTTGAAGCATCTTTCCCACTGGGATGTAGAATGTTACCTCTATTCATGCATCCCAATCCTTTCTCTCCCTCTAAGGGTATGAGGCTGAATGATTTCCTCCTTTCTATTCCCACTGCCACTGCTCTAGCTCATGTCCACATTACCCAGACCACCACAGTCTTTTAACTTCTTTATCATCCATCTCCAAAATGATTTCCCACAGATGCTGGCCCGGTTTGCCTAGCACAGCTTAGCAGCTCAGACTCTCACGTGTTTGCTCAAATCTTTTACCTGTTCCTCACACTGTGGTAATAGTAACTGTTTTCTAGCTCCCCTGATCCTTAGACTTGCATTTCCTCAAGTATGTCGGTGTGTTTCCATCCCAGAGCCTGTGCACCAACTGACCTACAATGCTCTGTCTCCAGATGTTTGAGTGGCCAGCTCCCACACGGCAGGCAAGCCTGTGTTCAAATTTCACCTCTCTGAGAGGCTTCCCATGATGAGCCCACCTATTCTAGCTCCTCTTTTATTCTCTTTTCCCTTGCTTTAGTTCTCTTTGGGACACTTATTATCACCTACCATGTGTATCCATTTTTTGGTAATTTCTATATTCAAATATTATTCTGTGAAGGCTTGCTTATTATCTGTTTTATTCACTGCTGTTCCTAGCACCCAGAACCATGCTGAGGCACCCAGTAAACATTTTTTAAGAAAATGAGAAAATGTGAAATAGAAATCAGAACAGCTCTATTAATCACACACCCGATTACCTGGAACAGAAAACTAGGATGGCAAAATTTAACATTTATGAGTGGAAACAATCTATAAAATTTATGAGTATTGTTTTTCTGGAGTTGTATTTTCCAAACAGGCTCTATCAAATACCTGCACACTTAGTTGGGAAAAAAGTGTCATGTGGACAAAAAACATTTATAAATGTTGCTTTCCATATCCAGTTCATGAAGATTCACTATGTGTGTCAGCATATTAAAGGTTCTGAGCAGTATCAGCACAGAATCCCTTCTCCAAAGAGTCCCGTAGAGTAGACTCAAGCTAGGATAGTCACCGGTCATGCAATAATTCTATCCTTCCCTTTTCTGATACAGACACCGTGTATCCTGGCACAAGGGTAGTCAGACATATGACCCATGCATGGCAAATTATATGCCTTATGATTTGGCTAAAGGGTAGGCACATGAACTAAAGCAGACCAATCAGAGCAAATTCCTAAGGTTTAAAGGCTAGGACTGGAAAACAGACTTCCCTTGTCTCTCAGGCTGTAATGTTTAAATGGCCTGTTACACACTCTTTGCTATGTGAAAAAGGCCTGTATATGGCAGGAAGAAAGCCAACATTCAGGGAGAGACTTAACTGAGAGATGGAGAGAAAAAGAGGAGGGAAAATTGAATACCTGAGAATAATACTGATAAATACTAACCATATGGCATTTAAGTTTCTAAATCTAATCATCCCTGAAGCCAGATACACCCCATCCTGATACTTAGATATATAAAGAGATGCATTCCCTCTCTCTCCCCCCAGTTTAGACTGGTTCACTAACACATATTCAATACCATTTTCTGCCAAATATGCTCTGAGAAATCCTGCCCCATGGCAACCTCAGCAATAAGACTGAGTTGTTGATTACCCACTCAAAAATTTAAAAAAAAATAAAATGCTTATTTTTGAGAGAGACAGAGAGAGAGAGAGAGAGAGATGATGATGATGATGATGATGAGCAGGGGAGGGGCAGAGAGAGAAGGGGACAGAAGATCTGAAGTGGGTTCCGTTTTGACAGCAGAGAGCCTGATGCGGGGCTTGAACTCACAAACCAGGAGATCATGACCTGAGCTGAAGTCAGACACTTAACCAACTGGAGCCATCCAGGTGTCCTTAGCCCACTCAAATTTTAAAGGAAAAAAAATAATGATCCAATCCACAAGAGAAAATGGTACACTTATCTCCGGATGATATACAGGTCTTATAAACATAGATATGCTCCCTGAATGAAATCTATGAGAATTCCTAGCTTCAAGCCAGAACAAAGTATTCACAGTGTGATGTTACACAAGGACCAGGGTGAGCACAGTGAGATTTTGTAGCACACAGTTCCAAGGTAGGGGTCGATGCTGTTCACAGCAGTCTTTGGAGAAAGTGTGGCAAACCTGACTGCGTGAGTCCTCTATGTCTCTATTATCTTCCACCCAGGAAAGCAAGACACTTATCCAATACCTCTTTATGTCCTCCAACAGCGTCTCAGCAGACAAGGGGCTTAATTCATATTTGTGGACTGAATGAAACTCAGGCTGGGCCTGTTCTTTATTAACATGGTTATAGTCAAGGTTGACTTAAGGAATTCTTAATAAAATTTATTTTCAGCACATTACTTCATGAATGCTATCCTTGTAGATTCATATATATTCAGTGGTTGATTTGAGAAATCTAAAAATACCGTCCCTTGGCATTTGCCCTAGAACAGCGTGCTGCCTTGATGTAGCCATAACAGCCATACCATATGGGAGGAAACCTGGGTACTTTCAAACAGACTCTTCTTTTAGGATCCAGTCTGCTGCTGTTGCTCGGGCTTGCAGCGTCCTGAACCTCTTTATTTAGGTACAGCATTCCAGGGCTATTATTTCATATGTAGCATTTTAAATAGCTTGTAGTTTGGGCTTTTCACCACTAGAGTTCAATCTTGCTCTTATCTACGTGATTTCATAGAAGAAAAATAAAACGGCACACCCCCCAACACCCAAACACAACAAAAGTCAGGGAAAACTCCCAAAGTGCTTTCTCCAATTCAAATCCTGACCTGTGGCTACCAAGAACTGACTTATTGACGTGCCTTTTCATTTTGACACATGTACTTCCTGATTGGTATTGTCCTCAAAGTATAAAATTCTTGAATGCCTTTGCTTTGTTACAAGTAACTTGTCAGTGCTTGATAAATAATTTCTTTTTTAGAGTCAGTTTGTTTATTTCTAGGTAAAATCTTCAGTTCTAATTTATAGGCTGATTTATAGGAGAGCGTGCTTCTGGTCAGTGGTACTTGGGGGTTCATGGCAGCGAGAACTATAGTAAACACAACACTGCTCTGGTTCTCAAAGTTGATCACTCATTTTTATTTTTTTATTTTTTATTATTTTTTTAAAAAAATTTTTAACGTTTATTTACTTTTGAGACAGAGAGAGACAGAGGATGAATGGGGGAGGGTCAGAGAGAGAGAGGGAGACACAGAGTCTAAAACAGGCTCCAGGCTCTGAGCTGTCAGCACAGAGCCCGACGCGGGGCTCGAACTCATGAGCCATGAGATCATGACCTGAGCCGGAGTCAGATGCTTAACCGACTGAGCCACCCAGGCGCCCCGATCACTCATTTTTAAAGAAGTTTTCAAAAAACAATTTAGATTTCTCCACGAGTCTGTGATTTCCAAATTTAAAAAAAAACTACCACTTATTCCCCTTCCTTTTTACCCACTGTCTGCAGATGTATTCCTGATGAGACCGATATCAAGTATAAGACTACAAATCCCAAATCTTGCTTCCTATATGACCAGTGACTCCAAAACTTATCATATATGCCTAGAGCATCCCAATCAAGTGACCTTAAGAAGTGCAGAGTTATAGGGTGCAGGCATTTATATTTATCATCATTCTGTCTCTTAGGGCCTTACTCTTTGAAGTATCTCTGATGTATCACACACAGCGCTCGAAGGATACCTTGGAATGAGTTCATCTTTGTCACCTATAGAGGTTTTGCCAGACGTTGGACACAGTTAAGACAGAGAAAACCAGACTGAGTTACATAATAACAGCCTGAGGAAAGATTTGAAAACCTCATCTCATAAATGAAACTTTGTTTTATAAACAACTCAGAACCATTTTACAAGTTAAGGTACAAATAAGTATGAGGTATGTTTTCCTATTATTTACTTTTTGAGGGGAGGTGGGCAGTTAGGGAAATGCATTCTATGGAAAGAAAAGGAACATTGACAAGAGAGGCAGCAAAGACACAATTTTGTCACAATGATGCTTTCAGGCAAAACCCCTAGAGCCTCTAAAACAATGGTGTACCAAATTAGGGATATAGAATAATATGTGATATTTACTGAGTATTTACTGCCTGCTTGGCATTTTCTGTGGTTTATTTCCTGTCATCTTTACATCAGCCTCATTATTCAAGTTTGCTTCTTAGTCCCATTTTTCGAATAAACATATTAATGGATGTGAGTAATTTGATGAGGGCCACCCAGACAGTAAATGGTGATCGAACCCAGGTGTCCACCTGCACAACGTGGTCAATAAGGGTTCTATATTCATATGGTCTGAACTTTTTGGAGTTACAGATTAAGAGAATAATAACAACCCTGATATAAAGAATGGCCATTTCCAGGCAGAATGGAAAGATCTGAAAGGCAAGAGAAGATCTTCAGGAGCTAGATGATAAATCATGTGCTAACAGTGAACATGATCATCAATGAGGGTGTGGCCACAGGAACATCCTGCTCAGAAAGTTGAAGTATGTAGGCTCCAGCATCTATAACAACAGAGGACATGGCCATGTGGCAAAAACCTCTCTCAGTCACGTAAGTTAAAGCTTTTATCAATTTTTTTGATAGGAGAGAGAAAAATGAACAAATGAGCAAATACACAATATACATGATGGTGATAAGTGACATGGAGAAAAATAAAATTGGGAAGGGAGACAAGAGACACTCTTTTGTTTTGTTTGTCTTCCAACTTTGAATAATAATAGTAATATAATAATAGTAATAATGAGAGTAGTTCTTACCACTGAGTCATTATAGACATTGGTACAGCTAACATTTATTCAGTGCTTACTATGTTTCAGGCCCTTTTAATTTATATCTCATGTAATCAACAATCTTTCTGACACATAAGGAAAAAAGACCAAAAAAAAATCATACAATTTGTTCAAATCACACAGCTACTAAGAAAAAGATGAGGGGCGCCTGGGTGGCCCAGTCAGTTGTGCGTCCAATTTTGGCTCTGTCCATGAACTTGTGGTTTGGGAGTTCAAGTCCCGCATCAGGCTCTGTGCTGACAGTCCAGAGCCTGAGGCCTCTTTCAGATTCTGTGTCTCCTTCTCTCTGCCCCTTCCTCACTCGTGCTTTGTCTCTCTCTCTCTCTCAAAAATAAATAAACATTAAAATTGTTTTTTAAAAAAGAAAAAGATGCAGACATTCTGAGTCAGAACCCAAGTTCTTAGTCCCACCAGAGGCTTCGTTTTGGGTACCCCTGCTATAGTCTGTAAATATCTACTTAAGAGACAACAATGAGTGAACCCTGCCAACTGAGTTTTCTAGTCCTGCTTTATTTCTTTCATGGCAATATAAAGATTACCTGTTTATTTTCCAGCAGTAACTCCTCAAATATACTTGCTAAATGGAATAGCTTAAGCTAATTGGAATTATGGTTTATTTGTATGTGTAGAATATGTACCCACTCTACATTAAAATATTTATAGCAGCTGACAACATTTAGTGCAAAACAGACTATTTGGAAGAATTATAAATTATAAATAGATGAATTTTTAGTAGGCTGTGCATAGGAAAACAAAATAAATCAATTAATGATAAAATCGAATAAGGTTCATTTGAAGGGGCAGGGGTGCAGGCAATATCAGGCATTTGAAATGAACTCATTACTGCTATTAGAAATTGAATTTGGCTATACATTTTCTAGCAGCTCATACAAAGAGAAAACCATGCTAGGTTACACGATATTTATTTTTCTGTTTGGACAAAAAAAGACAGAAAAGTTGCCTTGAGAGAAACTTTCTCTTGCAGCGGAATTCTTTTAAAAGGTTCATGGGCTAACAGTGAAGAATATCTTCAACTTTGCAGGAGGCACAGAGTCCTGCCAGAGTGATTTTTACCAAGCTTCTATAATAAATGAGAGCATAAATGCAATTGGCATTTCTGAGGGGACCCAACTGAGATAATATGATCCAGGTATTCTGTGTGCTGCATACCTTATTTAATAAAGGGGTAAAGAATGGCAAATTGGATAGTTAACATTTCCATGGGTTCTTTCCCAAAATATCAATTACACTAAGCCAAGTTTTGGCATGTGCTATATCAAAATCAGTCCCATGGCGAGGAACATTCTCCTCTGCTCAGGATAATCATTCTCTGGCTTTAGTCAGATAATTGCAACAGCCTGTGGCCACAACCAGTATGATCAGAATGTGTAGAAAACAAAACACGTATGTGTTCCCAATCGTCTAGGTAAAAATAACAAGTGTTAGCAAAATGAGAGAACCATAAAAATTACATGAAGTCAGCTCTACTCCTTATTGATAGAGAAAGGAAGCAAGGAACAACTCTGGACACTAATATAGCTGAGGATCCCTCCTCAGGTCCCAGTATAAGGAGAAACAGCTGTGACTCACTGCGGACTGCTATTTCAGAACCAAGGACAGCAGCAGACATCCCTTCCACGAGGGGGCAGAATGGTCATTGGAATTGTTTATGAAGTGAGCCTGCTTCTCCAATAGGCGGAAGACTAGCTCCATTTCCTTAGCCTCAGAGTGAGGAGCCAGGGTCCAAGAGCCCATATTTGCCCTAGATAATAACTTTGGGCCTCTTTAAGGATTTGCGCAAGTATGCAGTGGATACCTCAGGTTTTGCAGTTGGTATCAGAGTGTCAAAGAGCTGGAAAAAAGTACAAAATACCAAACATTAGAAGAGAGTTTTGACAATGTCAGCTTGAACCTACTCCTCCAAGCCCTTGTACAAATGTAGTTTTATTTCATATTTATCCACTGAGTGACAGTAATACAGGCCTTTCTAGGGCAGTTTTGGAACTAGCCTTAGCTAGGCTATTCAAAGATCAAGATGGGGGTTATTCTGGAAGGAATAGAACAAAAATGATTAAATAGATGGTCTTTGGAGACCAACCAATCTGGGTGTACACTTGATGCCTTCACTTACCCTCTCTGTGACTGTGATTAAGTGATAACCGCTCTTTACCTCAATATCCTCAACTATAAAATGGGAATGGGGTGAATGAGTGGCTCAGTCAGTTTGGCCTCAGACTTCACCTCAGGTCATGTTGTCACGGTTTGTGAGTTCAAACCCTGCCTCAGGCTCTGTGCTGACAGCTCGAAGCCTGGAGCCTGTTTCAGATCCTGTGTCTCCCTCTCTCTCTCTCTGCCCTTCCCCCACTCACTCTCTGTCTCTCAAAAATGAATAAACACTCAAAAAATAGGAATAATAATAATGCACATCTTACACAATTGTTATAATGACTAAATGAGTCTCTGAAGTACTTGGCTTGAAGCCTAGCACATGATGCTCAGTAGATGATGATAACCATGATAATAATGATGATGATGGTTCTGTTTTGTGGGAAAAACAACAACAAAAAACCTCATTGTATGTCAACTTACAGTACTCAATATAGTTTATACTTCTCAAACAAATAAAGGAAATGCCTATAACCATTCACTGGTTCATTTACTCATTTATTTGTCAAGCATTTATTAAGCATCTAGTGTGTGCCAGGCAAGGTGAATACAAAGGTCGTCATTAAGAGAGATCACAACTATTCTGGCATACGGTAAGGATTATGCCAGCCAAAAAATGACATGCACAATTGCCATGTGGTAGGTTCAAAAGCTTGTGTGTGTGTTGCCATGCTTTAAAAAAATTCCTCCAAAGCAATGTGTAATGCTACAGATAGAGTCTGCTCTGCCAGCCTGGGTCCCTGAAAGAGAATGATGACAATGCAGAGGAGAGGCTCCAGCTAACTCTTGATGGACATAAAATGTGCACAGAAATCAACTGTTTTTTTTAAGTCATTTAGATTTATGATCATTTAATACCTCAGCATAAACCTAGCCTATCCAATATGATGCAAGGCTATTGCTCTTAAAGCAAATTATAATGCAGAATCCAGGGACCAAGAAAGGGGGAAAGCAAACAGGTCAACAATTGTCTAAACTATAGTGTAAATGCTGTTAGAAAAATAAGAACAAAATGTTATAGAGCAGAAGCCAAAGCTATAACTTTGTGATATGATGTCAGGGAGACTTTCACAAAGAATGTGACACTTTATTGGACTTGAAAGGGTAAATATGACCCTTTCTGGCAGAGATATACCTAGGGAGAGTACATCGGGGAACTCCATTCTAAGCAAACGAGACATTATCTTAAGGGGATACAGGGTCTAAAACCAAAAATTAGATACTTCATGTCTGAATGAGTGGGTTTGTGTGGAGTATGTTCTGTGTATGTGTGTGTGCATGCGTGTGAGTGTTTATGAGACTGTGTGTGCCTGAGAGAGACAGAGACAGAGAGAGAGAGGGTAATTCGCTTCTCCTGAAAACTCACCATGCCTTCTTTTTCCTGGAGAGGAGAAATAAAATGTATTTCCCTCCATGATAGTCTACAAGCCCCCAAAAGAAAAGAAAGTAATCAGTGCTGAGGTGTCTGTAGCTACTACTGTTGTTAAAATAACTCATCATGTTACCTTGTAAAAGCTTGAAGAATTCAATGTAACCAAACCTGGCAGGAATAGAGAGAAAGGAGAGAGAAGGAGACGTTATCTCCTCTTAGGATACAATAGGAGCTTTCTCAATTAGGACTTGAAACCTCAACTCTTCAAGGAGTAGCAATCCCTTTAACATTTAAATTGTGAGTAGGCTGTTTATTTCTTATAGGATAATCTTGGGAGAGATAACCAAGGACACAAGGACGGTAGCTTAGAGGCAGAATGGACCAGGTACTTTTGATGGCTATGCCACTTTCTGAGAATAGTGCATAGATTTTTAGTAGATATAACTAAGACTTCAGACATTAACTCTAGTCACTGATATGGCCATTTTATTTTATTTTTTATTTTTTTTAACGTTTATTTATTTATTTATTTATTTATTTATTTTTAATTTTTTTTTTCAACGTTTTTTATTTATTTTTGGGACAGAGAGAGACAGAGCATGAACGGGGGAGGGGCAGAGAGAGAGGGAGACACAGAATCGGAAACAGGCTCCAGGCTCCGAGCCATCAGCCCAGAGCCTGACGCGGGGCTCGAACTCACGGACCGCGAGATCGTGACCTGGCTGAAGTCGGACGCTTAACCGACTGCGCCACCCAGGCGCCCCTAACGTTTATTTATTTTTGAGACAGAGAGAGACAGAGCATGAACAGGGGAGGAGCAGAGAGAGAGGGAGACACAGAATCTGAAACAGGCTCCAGGCTCTGAGCTGTCAGCACAGAGCCCGACGTGGGGCTCGAACTCACGGACTGTGAGGTCATGACCTGAGCCGAAGTCGGACGCTTAACCGACCAAGCCACCCAGGCGCCCCGATATGGCCATTTTAATAAACACATTGGATACTGATTCCTTTCAGATAAATAGGAAGAAGCTTTCTTAGGGAAAAAGAAAGAGTCTAATATAGGGATTTTTCATTTTCAGTTAGTCAACCTGTTTTCCCTATGCACTGTAATACACAGCTTCAATGCAGACCCAAAGGGTCACATATCTGAAAAGGGGTCAACTCATATACCTGAACAATGAAGGATAATCAGTTCTCTCAATGAGGCCAGACTACTAATGTCAGAGTCACAAATTTGATCTCTACCAAATCTATTCATTTCCAGCTGATCTATGGCCACCATCCCTGCTATCAATTCCCTCTGACCATCTCCCTAAAGCTTCCTAAGAGTTTACTAGTTTTGTGTCCAGTTATCAACTCCAGTATTACTACCAAAAAAAAAAAATCACCAAAAAAAAAAAAAAAAATTCAGCTAAGCATGGAATGGAACAGGAACTAACTGAGTAGCTAAAATATTTTTTATTGGAGGGATGAGGTTATAAGTGATTTACTCACTAGCAGGGCGATTCATACGATTCTGCAGAGTTACTTATGAGCATAATCTGATTCTAGTTGTTATGGCAACATACAAGAAAAAAGTGGAAGGAGTTCACGATTAAATTTTTCTCAAAATGATCCAAAATATTAACTGTAAGTATGAGAATTCTGTAGAAAATGTTATTTAAACTCTTTCTCAGAGCTGCGGTCAGGCTGCAAGTGATGTCTGCCTGCAGCTATTCGGGCAATATAATCCTCTCTGAGACGAGAGCAGAAAAGTGATGAACATTTGCAGAAAAACAGAAATCTTGCTTTGCCCTCAGGACAGCTCTTTCCTACTCCCTCCTCTGTATTAGTATGCAAGGTGTGAAACACCAAATGTCACATCCATGTCATACTCTAATGCCTATGCACAGCGGAATCAGTGTACAATTCTTTGCCAACATGACTTGGGCTAAAAAAAAAATCTATTAACCAGAAGAAAAGGTCAAAAACATAATTTTTAGTTTTCCTTCAAATTTTCTACCAAAATGAGGACAAACTGGAAAAAAAAATTTCCCAGGCTTTTAAGACACCATTTTCTCAGTTTTCTAGCAGAAAACTTTATTCAGTGCCCTGAATAGAGATGTCATGGAAAAACATCAAACTCTCTTTTATCATTCCTGAATAAAAACTTATAGCTTCATCCAGGAAAGGAAACCCATAAAACTTTTTAAGGAGAGGAGCCATTGTTGTATCTTCCTTTACAATATTTTTTCATTGAGATTGTTTTCCAGAGGAGACGTCTATTTCTCACAACTAGGCACTCAGAAAGAACGTGAAGCACTGATTGTTATTTCCACACCCAGCAAAAGAGAGCTCATTCTGTCAGTGATGGACCACTACTATCTCATTCTGCAGCTCTCTTGCACACACCTCTCGAATCTTTATTTCTTGTATTGATGACTCAATAGACTTTAGTGACTGAGCCTTTATGTGGGAATTTGACCAAGGCTAATTTTTCCAGTGGCGGGGCAAAAGCTGTCCACAACCATCAGAATTCCTGTGTGCAGGCTACTAGGTGGGATTAATATATACTTTTGTCCATTTCTCGGCAGGTAGGAGTCAGCAAGGTCACCCCAGAACATCTCTAGTCCCAAATGATCAGTACATAGGCTTTGGTGTAAGTACAACTTCAGAGGAGTAGGGGGCTGCTCTGTGCTTATGGAATATGTAAGCACTCGGTTGTTCCTAATTTGTGGTAGATGACACGGCTTTTGGATTAGCTTTCCTCCAGTCTGCCACTCTATAATTCACCTGTTTTCATCCTCTTCATGAGGAAAGAATTACGTTTTCAAATTCCACACAAGTGGTTTCCATCTTTCTCTGTATGTATAGCCCATGTTCAAAGACAAACTGCATCCCGGAACACAGCAGTCATTGCAACCTAAAGCTTATCATGGTACAATGTTCTTTGGCCTCAGTGCATCTATCGGAGATGTTGCATTTTTCTTGTGGTCACCTCCAAGCCTTGTCTTTTTACAGTAAAACTATTTATTGCCCTCATCAGGTAAATGGGTCCTGGCATGCAGTGGGGAGCAAACAGACGAGGTCCCTGTCTTCCTGTACTTCATGTCCTAGGGATGGAGACAGGTGTTAGGCAGATAATTATGCAAACTAGTTAGCCTTATCCTGATTAGTTTAACAGGGAGAGAGAGACAAAACAAGTGACAAACAAATTTTAATACTATTACAGATAAACGTTTTCTCTCCTCTCCTCCTTTTTCTCCTTTAAAGAGCTTAGGGGAGAGTGATCAGTATATTCTGTTCACATTACCAATCAGCAACCGTTAAATACCCTGACAACACCAGATGTCGACTCCAAAATGAAAGGCATCTGGTCTAGTGCAAGAGAAACAGCATGCCCAAGCACAGACCTGGGCTCTGAAACGTGCTCTCACACACCTTGGAGGATCCCGGGGAATTTTAGGACAAAACTAGCAACGGGTGCTCCATCAGCCTGTGTCCTCTGGGGATTTCCTGTGGCTTCAAAGTGCTCCCAGAGACAGTGCTTTCTCTTGTAGCTTTTATCAACACAGGATATTCACCAAAGCCAGCACTGTGCCCTTCTGACCACAGCATGGCTGCTGATTTTCTTGGTAAGGGAAAGAGCAGAAATGATATTCGAAGCCCCGGCCAACCGTAAAAGGATTTGTGAACTTGGGAGAGAAAAATAAGCAACTGTGAAGGGCCAGGGGAAGAAAGCTCTGGATGGAGAATCAGGAGACCCAAGTTTTCGCGCTGGCTCCATTACTAAAAATTTGCTCGGAAATGCTGGGCAGGCCATTTCACCTCCCTGGGGGTCCCCTGTTAGTGAATGAACTGGTGAGATCATCCTAGGAAAGACAGGATAGAGAAGTGACTAACAAGGGGACTGCAAGGAGAGGGCAGACATGGATTTGCATCGCTTCTTTCCCATTTTAGTGGATGAGTAACTCAGGAAGTTATTGCTCTAAACCTCAGTTTTCTCTTCTGAAAAATGGACATAATTATAGTGCCTACTTCATAGGGTTGTTTCCAGGATAAAATTAAGTAAAGTGCTTATCACAGTGCCTAGCTAAGTGCTGCATGTTACCTGTTAAGTTTTTAAGAAAATTTATAATTGCCTTGAAATTAAGAAATTTACATAACATTTCATGAAAGGGTAGCCATAATAATACCAAAAATTCTACTTACCATTTCTTTTTATGTTTGTCTCATAAAGTGTGTGTGTATGTGTGTGTGTGTGCGTGTGTGTGTGTAAATGTATGTGTGGGTATATAAGAACATTTGTTTATTCAATAAATATTTAGAGAGTACTTAATATGAAAATAATACTCTGCTAGTGCTATTACTGTGGAGATACAAGCACCATAGAATGTTCACTGCTTAAAGTGTAATTGGAGGTGGGAGTTACACCCACAAAACAACTACACATCTGAAGATACAACATCAAATATGAACTTAGAGAAAAATGGCAAGTACGATGGGATATATGCAAAACCATCCATAGATCACTATTACTTTCCTGGCTTCAGAAGAGTAGAGATTATGCTAAATTTGGGCTTTGTCTAAATAGAATTAATCACAGAAGTAGTGGAGGGCCTCTATTAGACAGCCTGGCTTCTAAAATGGTGTTCCTATCTACAATTAAAAGAATTCTCCTGAATGTGTGTAGAAGTCTAAGCCTTTCTTCAAAAAGTATGTTGCATGAGGATGAAAAATAAAACATTAAAACTTGTTTTAAATCACATTATGTGTTATCATTTATGAAATCTATAGTTTGGGGGCTTTTGTCAAGTAAGACTGCTCTCTTTGTGGTATAATCAGCTGATTAATAAAAACAAGCGTTCCGGAGATGTGTGCTGGTCTCCATATGCAGCAGACATGTTTGTCATTGTTTGAAAATATTAAGATGGTATTATGTCCTCAACCACTGGCCTTGGTTATGAAATTTGATTGATTCGTGGCCTTTTCTATCCATTTTATAACTTTAATGATAAAAAGTCAGCATCTGTATTTGATTTCATGATAAATCGCATCGCAGCTTTGTTTATACATACCTTACTCACATATGGTGAGTGATTCCATTCTCCTCCCGCATGTATCCCAGTGACGAACATAGCTTGGGGTTGTCAATCAATCAAGCCAGTGGATATTGAAAAGGCCGGTGTCTCCTGTACATGTCTTCATTCTCCTCACCTAATGGGCATCCCAATCCTGAGACACAATTCCACAAGGTGCCAGTGGGCAACCCCCTGGACCACTTTAGTGAACCTTCATCCCTGGTAAGCCTGCTTCAAGAAGCATGGTGGTCATTTTGCTTCACGTGCCATCTTATCACAAGATTTCATATGCCATCCTTTGGAGACATAACTACATCACTGATAACTTCTATCTACCCCCAACTCCTGCCTTCAAAAAACCAAAAAACCAACCAACAAACAAAAAACTCAACAAAACTCCAGAAATAGTTTTATTTAAAACATCTCAATTACTTGATAATTGCTCAGAAGAGATCCTCCCTTTTCCTTTAGGCTTGCCCAAGAAAACCACCTAGCTGATACCCTGAGCTCCAATGCATAATCAATTGTCGGCTGTCCACTAATTACTATTACTGTTTGTGGATATTTAGTATTTTCCAGGCACTGGTAACTGTGCTCATTACATGGATTATTTTATTTAATCTCCACAGTGACCCATGAGGTGGGCACTGTTAATTGTGCTGGGGAATGAGGTTCAGAGAGGTTAAGAGACTTGTCCATGTAAACTGAGCTAAGAAACCGAAGGAAGGGGGATAGAACCCAGGAAGTTGTGCCACTGAGGTCCATGCTATTAGTCACTCTGCACACCTTGTAACACATAGATATATGAGCTGCCAATCACTGGGTGATCATACTGCATTGAAAGAATTTTCCTAACTATTGCATAGCTAATGGAGTAGTGCAACAGCGATTAACAGAACAGACTCTTGAGTCAGAGTGCCAAGCGTTTGTTTCTTACTCTATGACTTCTTATCTGTATGGCTTTGGGTAAGTTACTTAACCTCTCTGACCTCAGTTTTGTCCTGTTCCAAAATGGAAAAATAATAGAATCTTCTTCCAAGGATGCATATGAAGACTGAACACGATAAAACAGAGTACAGTGCCACGGGCCAGATGCTCAAGGAACAGTACTAATTATCAACTATTATTATTCAATAAAATAAAGCTTGAATATTTGATTGTCTAAGGAGACATCAGGATATCTTTGTTGGGCGCAGGCTGTGGAGAGGAAACCAGAATAGAAGGCAGTTGCTTGCAAGGAAGAAAAAGGCAAAGTTCTTGGAAACAGGTGCTCAAGGCAGCAGCTTCAGCTGAACCCATCACACAGCCTCCAGCCCATTGGAATTATTATGTTTTCCCTTTCCTATTAAAGATTCACATCTGGATATAAAGTTCAAACGCAGACTTTGTCAGAACAAGGGTGCACAGGAGCTGCTTCCGCAGATAACTTGGCTGCTGTTCACGGTGCCTGGGTTTTATGTCTCTTGTTTTCCTCTGAATTATTTATCCTGAGCATCTGTGTTACATTATCTTTACGTAATGTCACAACAGAAATGGGAGAATGGATGCTCCCTTCTCATTCACCCACTGAGAGCAAGTGCACCCTGCAGCTTCCAGGTGTCTTTCCTGTCTTTCGCTCACTTATCCAGCCATCTCCCTGTCATTAATGGCTCATTCCTTCTCTTTGGAAGCTGAGGGAAGCCAGCCTCCAGTCAGCTCAGAGATGACAGACCGTCCCAGCTCTACTTAGAGATAAGCCCAATCGGTCTTTTCCAAGAGCTCCATGGTGAATCTGATTGCCTAACCAACTTGTACTGCAGACTGAATTTTGTTTTTCAGCCACCAAAATACAAATTTCTTCCGCATGCTTGTTGGAATCCCATGACCCAGACTGAACAGCACATTTCTCTGAGACCATGATTATTTGACAAGCAATTTCAAAGTGTCACATCTGGAGGTTTCTACAACAAAGCCAAACATGCTAATAACAATTCAACAACTACTATTTATTAGGCACTAAATATATGCTAGGAACTAAGTCATACACTTAGTGTAATTAACTCATTTAAATTATACTACAATCCCGTGGGACAGGTATCTTATCTTCACTTTAAACAAATGGAAGAAATGCTGCTCAAAGAAGTGACTTGACTAAGTTCACCACTGAATAGGTAGCAGAGCTAAGATTCAAACCCAAATCTCAGCTCATGATCTTTCTTACTACTTTTTTTTAAAGTTTATTTATTTTGAGACAGGGAGAGGGAGAGAGAGAATCCCAAGTAGGCCCAGCACTGTCAGCACAGAGCCCAATGTGGGGCTTGAACTCATGAATCATGAAACCATGACCTAAGCCGAAATCAAGAGTTGGACACTTAAAAGACTGCGTCACCCAGGAGCCCCATATTACTACTTTTTTATTAATATTTGCATAGTATGCCTTTTGCCATCCTTTTAACTGGTGTGTGCCTTTATATTGAAAATAATTTTCTTCTAAGCAGTATGTAGTTGAGCTCTTATTTAATCCAATTTAAAAATCTCTGATTTTTAATTAGAGTGTTTAGACCACTTACATTTAATATGATTATCAACATGTTAAATCTATTATTTATTTTATATTTGTCTGGTGGGCTCTTTGTTCATTTTTTTTTTTTTTTTTACTATTTCTTAGCCTTTGAATTGACTGTTGTTTATTTCATTTTGTCTTACTGTTGACTTATTGGCTCTTACTCTTTTTAGTGGTTTCTCCAGAATTCACAATACAACTTATTAGAGTCTACCTTCAAAAAAAATTATATTGCTTCATATATTTCAGCAGAAAATATCCACTTTTCCTCCTGTCTTTTGTATTGTTAGTATATATTTTACTTCTATATAATCTATAAACTGCATAACATGTTATAATTTTTGCTTTATGTATTCAAATAACCCTTAAAGACTTTAAAAAATAAGAAAAAATCTTTTATGTTTACCCACATATATACCATTTTTGTGTTCTTCCTTTCTTTCTTCAGTTCCACATTTCTATTTGGTATTATTTTCCTTCTGCCTGAAAGAATGACTTAAAGTTGTAGTAAAAGACATGGGGCTCCATGGTCTGTTTATGGCTATTCCTATTAATTAATTGAGTCCCAATGTCACCATCAGGGGTTACTGTGTGGCAGATGAGGTAAAACCATGTGAAGCAGGCAGCTTAGCCACAGAAGCAATGTAATGCCTGTACACTCATAAACTGGAAACCCTGGCCAAAGTCTGAGATGGATCCTGGAAAAAAAGTCTCCATCAGAAAGCCCAGTTCGGCACCTTTTGAGTTTCGTTGTCTGTGCACAGTCCTTGAATGAGACTGAGCTCAGATTACCACTTTTTAGGAATCTCTTTCTACCCTAACCTATATCTTCATGCCTTTCTGGGACAGATGATTGAAAAGTGTAAAATGCTCTCGGCCAGCTGAGTCTTTACATTCGACAGGGACCCCAGGAATGGGGATGTGTCTTCTACAGAGAAGCTACCTGTTAGTCCTCCAAGGACACGTAACCAGTTCAGCCTTGGGAAAGCCGTTCAGTGGTGATCATACTGGATGGAAAACTGGGTCTAGTTCCAGGCACTTCCATGGCCTAGCTTCAAAAGTTGGAGATAATTATGATGGGTAATAATGATAAATAATACTAGTTGGGGATTTAGTAAGGTCAGTCACTGGTCTAAGAGCTTTACAGGCACGTTCAGTTAATTCTGATAATAACCCTACTGAGCACCTCTTACTATTTGTGATTATTCCCACATTCTTGTAGAGAGAATTTAAATACCTCGTTCAAGACCATATAGCTATTATGTGTTAGAAGTGGGATTTAACCATTGAAGTTTGGCCTTAGGGTCCACACGTGTTAACATTACCCTAGAAAACTACTAAGCAAGATGTAGCTTCCCACTTTGTCCAAAGCTGCCTTGTTTTCTTCTCCAAAACTCCAGCATCTTGGATCTCTCTCTACTGACTTCCAAGAAGTAGAGGTTCACTTGGTTCCACCTTGTGAGAAAAGATCTCATCCGTTTAGAAGAAGGGGAACCCACAAAGGCTCAATGCTTCAAGGTCTCACTTTTGGGTTCTCAACGTTGGCCAAGAATTTTTGAGATGTTTCTTTTCCTGGGCTTGTGTAGGAAGGACACGGGGGGGGGGGGGGTGCATGTTTCTTTTGTTTGTGCAGGCTGTGGAAACATCTGGCCCAACTAAGCCATCGGTGCTCCAGCAGATAAGCCTTTTATAGAACTTAGCCCCTAAAATGAATGCTACTTGTACAGTAGGACTTATCCTGAGGCACAACTTGTAAAGTGAATTTCTTTAGAAAGTAGACATCATAAAAAGACATAGCCCTTATAGATGTGGAAACTAAATTAAACAGACCATAATATTCATTGGCATAACACTCTTAGAGCAGAAGCCTGAGATATTATCCTTTAAAAGGAAGTATTTCCCTCACAGTAACTTAGTGGTCCTGGAGGCTCTTCGAATCATTACATGCAGAAATGGAAGCTGAAGTGTTGAGATACTGAGTGCCTTTAGGCAAATAGGGCAGAGATCTCAGCCATTGGAGCTATAAAACTTATAGCTGTAACTCATCGGGAAATGGCCTTGGGGAAATCTTGGGGTTTGAATCATGGAGAGGAGGGCCAAGACTTGCTTCCTGACAGGGCACGAAATGTCCTACATGAAAATGAAAAAGGAATGCTGGGATCCCATTTTACTTTGGTTGTTGAACGTCTTCTCTCTCCAGAGAAGTTGAGTTGACTGCAACTCAACCCAGTGATATCCCAATTCAAATCTCACCAGCCACAACACTCTGCCTGTAATAATAGATGACAGGGGGATCTTTGAGGTGGCTGAGCTGGCATAGTGGGTTCATGAGGAAGAAGAAAACATGTGCCATCTGGCAAGCCATTCATATGGGCAATTTTGCTGCTTCACAGCCAGTATCTTTATTCCAAAACCTCTGTCCTAGGCATCATACACTGAAATAGGATTTTATCAAATTTCCCAGCAGAGAGGAAATAACATCTACAAATAACCAGCTATCTGACCTTGGGCATGAAGGTTAGCACTTGTCATTAACCACCCACCTTACTGTGATTCATACACCTTTCTGAGACAGTGGGCAAGGAAAAGGGGGAACATAAGTGATCATGTTTATTCTTTCATTCTTGGCCTCACAAGACTATCAGCAACTCCATTTTTCTATTGGGTTTCTGTTACCCTGATGTCATCTCACCTCTTATAACAGTGAGTTTCTTTTTCAATGGATGATACATCATGCAGGATTTGAGTAATCATTATTGGTGACCTAGATCAACAACAAAAATCATTAGAGCCCTGGACTTAGACAAGAAGGGCCCTAGCCCTGTGACCCTCACTTAAGAGACCATGCATACCAGAATACTAAAAAAATTAAAAATTTTAAAGAACACATGGGCCCTCTGCCACTCAAGATCCAGCTCTGTGCACCAAGGCATCATAATCTGTAACTTTAATCCTGTACCCCTGTGGCTGACCCTGTTGGGTTTGGGAAAGGCTTCTTCACACTGCCTGTGTACTCAGTACAAAAATGACTGCTTCCAAATATTGTCAAGATGTGTGGGTAGTTGCTATGGAATGCAGAGAGGTTTTGAGAGACAGAATTTAGGTAAAAGATAAAACAAGTTACTTCATACAAGTCCCCTCAGATTTTGAAAATGAATGGATGCTTGCAAAAAGAAGTGTCATTTAAAAAAAAAAAAGAAGTGTCATTTTCCATTAGGGTTGAATGTCCATTTTTCTAGATATTCTTCGTGTTTCCAACCTATGATTCTGGAGATGTAGACAAATTAGCATGGTATTCATAACAAGTGCATGCAGCAGGTGAAGAATATTGTACAATATTAAATTATTCATATTATTCACACATGTATGTATGTTGGTCTACTCCAGATACATCATGCATGAACTGTGTCACTGATGCTTTACGTTGCCAAGTAGGTGGATACTGAAGCCTAGCATTGCCAAGAGTATTATTTTTATAAGTGGAGACAAGATAATTTGATTGAAATAAAACATTGTAAGACTTTGGTCTTTAAAAATAATCGAGTTGTAATTTACAATTTCAATCAATGTTTTCCTCCTAAGTGTAACAATTGCTTCTGGATAATTAAGAAAAATAACATTGTGAGTACACTAGAAAATCAGTTTAATCTCAATTTTTTACATTTAATTTGCATTTCTGATTGAATGGCATTTCATCTTTGATCCTTTAGATTACTGTCAATAGAATATAAAATAAGTGAAAATTATGATTATAACAATTAGTAATTTTGCTTAAATGGAGGCCAGGAAAATAACCTTTGCAATAAATATGTAATCATTTAAGAAATGTCCTTATTTTATTGCTCCTATAAACAACACTATCTTTTTAAAAATTTTTTTAAATGTTTTACTTATTTTTAAGACAGAGACAGAGCATGAGCAGGGGAGAGGCAGAGAGAGAGAATCCGAAGCAGGCTCCAGGCTCTGAGCTGTCAGCACAGAGCCCGACGCGGGGCTCGAACTCACAAACTGTGAGATCATGACCTGAGCCGGAGTTGGACGCTCAACCGACTGAGCCACCCAGGCGCCCCAACACTATCTTAATAACAGACTACCCAGAACAGCACTCATAGTAATGAAATTTAGTTGCCTTTGATATTTGGCAAACTGTCAGTCTTATAAAATAGATATACATATTTTGAATTTGCATAACGAAGACTTATTTGCCAAGGTAGGAGAACAGATTATGCTTTATTTAATACTTTGTTAGACTGATTTATAACTTTTAAACACTTAGAAGTTTTGTATGTAGGCTTCCATTTATTCTCTTGCCCCAGACCCTACAAATATTAGGGTCACAAATGAGGGGAACAAGAGTTCTTTCCAGAGTCACAATTTGTGATACCTATCTCTTGAGAAGTGATCATGATCACCCTCTGAAAGGACTATTTTACAGTGTTGTCCTCTTGACTCATCCTCAGCTGAAAACTTACAACTTAATATGAATAGTGCCATTTTTATAGCTAAAAAGTTGTAGACACGGATTTACTTTTCTATTAACCTTGACAAACTTAAAGGACGTTAGGGTTTAAAAATCTTGGAATTTGTTTCTGCAGCCACCACTAGTGAATTCAGTTCACACATCTCGCTAAGTTTCAGGGACCTATTCTTCTCCTACCTTCCCCAGACCAAACAGTGTCTCTATCTCTTTTCCGAGTCCACTCTGAACCTTTAATTTTCCACTCTGGACCTTTGTCTACCTTGGCTTCCTCTCAATATCAACATTCTCCTGCTCTGCCTTTCCTCCTGGGTTTGCTCTTAACCTGGCATGAAAGCTTCCCTATGTCTTGAGTGATCTTATTAAGTCTCTTGCCATGGAAAGGGGCAAGGATAAGCTCCCCTCTTGGAGCAGAAAGGCGCTAGTAACCTCAGACTCAAGGAAGTACGTGCCCCAAGGCACAAGAAGAACTGTCTAGGTATTAGCTTCTTCTGCAAGATGCAGGTTGAGGACAGAGGTGTGAAGGATCCCGTCTACGTGTGCTTCCTTAGGATAAGTTACTGGGGTCACCATAATATATCAGTTTGAAATTACATAAATAGCAGGATAATTTATATATTAACTTGGGTTTGTTTTTGCTGTAGTTTTTCCTTCACCCATTTCAGGCAAAGAGGTTTTATGCTTTTCTTTTTTTTTCTTGTGCTGACAAATTTTGCAGGGCCAAATAAGAAATGGCAGAAGGGAATCACTCCTTCCTTTCTCTTCTGAAAGTTTGAGCTCATGGAAAATAAGATGTTAGGTATTTCTAGAGAGGGAGAGGGGGAAATAGCACACTTTGAGGACAGCAAGAAAAGGAGGAATTTTTTTTTTTTAAACCTCTAGACTGGGATGGAAGTCAGAAGATCCCATGAGCAGAGGGGACCTATGCCTTACCACATGACAGTTTCTTATCATAGATCCAAAGCCTTAGAGGCATGATGTTCAGTTCACACATCTTCAGGTATGCTTAACAAAACCAAACCTTAGCTCTGGAATTCCCATTCTTGCCTCTGTGCCCCAAATATGACCACACAATTGTTGGTTTTAAGCGACTTTGTAGGGATAGACAAATGCCTTGAGGGTCCAGGGAGTTCTAAGGACTGGGACTAAAATTCCAGCCAGTCCAGTAAAATGAGGGTTTATAATGTAAGGTTTTTAATTTTTTTTTTTAATTTGGAGGTATCTTTGGATTTACAGAAAAATTGCAAAGATAATATAAAGAGTTGCCACATGTACCTCACCCAATTTCCCTTTTGCTACCATCTTACATTACCATGGAACATTTGTCAAAACTAAGAAATGGACATTGGTACACAAGTATTTTTTTAAATTTATTTTTGAGACAGAGAGAGACACACAGCACAAATAGGGAAGGGACACAGAGAGAGTGAGACACAGAATCTGAAGCAGGCTTCAGGCTCTGAGCAGTTAGCACAGAGCACAATGCGGGGCTCGAACTCATAGACCACAAGATCGTGACCTGAGCCGAAGTCTGATGCTCAACCGACTGATTCATCCAGGCGCCCTAGTACACAACTATTTAATAAATTCCAAACTTTATTTAGATTTCATCAGTTTTCCCACTGATATCCTCTTTCTAGTCCAGGATTCAATCCAAGGTACCACATTGCATTTGTTTTCATGTCTTCCCTATCTCCTCAGATCCATGACGGTTTCTCAGTCTCTCCTTGTTTTCATGACCTTGAAAGTCTTGAGGACTAGTGGTCAGGTACTTTGTAGGAAGTCCTCGAGTGGGGCTTTTCTCATGTTCTTCTTATGATTAGATTTGGATCATGGGTTTTTGGAACAAATAACAGAAGGCAAGTACCCTTCTCATCACAGCATGTCAGGGGTATAAAGATCTTTTTTTAAATAAAGAAAATTGACAATATTTACACATCAGAATTTTTAGATGAAGAATCATTGCTATTTATATATTCATATATAAAAGGAGTTTAGACCACCACCTAAGAAAATCATTACTATAATTATTACAATTGAAGAAAAATTTAACAGCTCCTGAAGTTCTTCTAGGTTGGTAAACATTTCATCAAAGCTCCTAACAGACCTTTTTATGAGTTCCACTGTGATTCTGAGACTATTTAGAAAGGATTTCTTAAGTATTGAAGAAGTCTGTTGAAATCTCATCAAAAATAACTTTCTTACTTTCCATACTATTAATGGCTCTTAGGGCAAAAGAAAATCACTTTTGTCTGAGTCTTCAGGAAAAAGAAAAAAAAGTATATAAACTACAAACACACTATGTGTTAGGGGCTCACATCAGCATTCTCTATTTGTAGTTTCTAGGATACAGGAATTTGTTCATAATAACTTGAGTTTTAACAGTGTAGAAAAAACAGGATTCATTATAAAAACCATGAGAAGGACATTAACCAAGGTTATTAGAAAACAATTATTCCTTACCTCTTTTTCACCACAACTTTCAGCCCTTGGCATCATCCAGGTCACCATGTAGGCATTAATCAAAATGTTTCCTCTAATGTTGCTAGAAATTCTGACTCCTGGAAAATGACTGATGGTTCCTTCCCAGAGATCAGATGGCTGTGTCTTAGAGAAGCTGAATATGTGACTAGGGCAGGGAGCATTCACAAGGCTGAACAACTGCTCAGCAACAGGTGTATATCTGTTCTGATCAGGATGACACCCTACCTTTCTTCATCACACTTCCTTACTCTTATAAAAAGGTTTCGGGATATTGACATATGTCTCTTTCACTGTATGTATAGAAATCTAGAGGCTTTATAGAACAGGTGTTGCTTAATTGTTATTTTAAATAGTAATGATTTAATCACAAGGAACGCTAAAACTGATAATCTTTAAGTAGGCAAGTTTTAGTGTGTAATGATGGAGTCATCAGAGTAAGAGAGAAGGTTCAGGCTGTCCCACAGAGCAATGAATCAGTATACACTTGGTCTGTTTGGCCACAAAGGCACATTTTCCTCTGACCAATGAGCACTTACATACCACCCTGCTCTCTCCCCTACTGAGGGCAGGGAGATCATTGTTTACTGTATGGAGGAGTCTCTGCCATCAATATCTTTCCCACTGGTTATCTTTTTACTCACAAGAAACAGTTTGATAATATTTTAAAAGAGCAAAAAAAAAAAAAATAAGGGATGTGTACAATGGTTAAAACACCCAGTGAAATGTCAAAATGCAAGACACATCGCAGTGTCAGGTCAACGTGTGGAAGAGTCTGGGCAGAGCTACGTAGACAGCAAATCTTAAGGACAGGGAGGAGAAATTCTACAAGATATATGCACTGTATGTTTACTGCAGCATTATTTACAATAGCCAAGAAAAGGAAGCAACCCAAGTATTCACTGAGATGAATGGATACACAATGGACTATCATTCAGCCATAACAAACAGTGAAATCTTGTCATTTGTGGCGACAGGGATGGACATAGAGGGCATTATGCTAAGTGGCATTTTATCTAAAAAGAAAGGTCAGAAAGAAAGAAACAAAATTAGGGCAGAGGAAAAGAAGAGAAAGATAAAAGAAAAACTCAAGTGTGTTCCTAATTTTATCATAACTGTCTTGGCTAATTCAGTCAGTTTTGCATCTTTAATGGATTGTTTGAAAAAAATGATGTTTGTACCAACTAAAAGTTAAGTAGTTAGAAGACTCTGGAGATAATACCTATCTATGTGTCTTCATAAAAAGGGTGAGAATAGAGGTATTTCCGAATTGAATATTTTAAGTATATCTGGGAGAACATTATCTAAAATCTCCATTACAAGTATGATTTGAATCTGCTCCCATAGTTCTGAAGTCATATAAGTAAGCCTTAGGGAAAGAAATGGATTTTCGCATGCCCCTGATGTTTTATCCATAGCCCACACAATAGAAATATAGCATAATGCCCAAACATATGCCTGTGTTCTGATCTATGAATTCTACTTACAGGTCTGCATTCTATAGAAATCTGTTTAGGTAGGTAAAGGTAAAGCGAACCAAGTTCCCTTAAGCATTGTTTGCAACAGTAAAAAGCAGGAAACAACTTTAATGTCTATCAATAGAGAACTAGCTAAATGTATTCTGGTACATCCACATAACGGAATTCTGTCGAACAGTTAAGATTAGGTATGTGTGTGTGTGTGTGTGTGTGTGTGTGTGTGTGTGTGTATGTATATATATATGTACATATATGTGTGTGTGTGTGTGTGTGTGTGTTTTCATTCCTCTTTTTAAATGTTTATTTCTGAGAGGGAGAGAGAGACAGAGGGCGAGTGGGGGAGGGGCAGAGAGAAGAGGGAGACTCAGAATCTGAAGCAGGCTCAGGCTCCAAGTTCTCAGCACAGAGCCCAATGTGGGACTCAAACCCATGAATCATGAGATCATGACCTGAGCCAATGTTGGTTGCTTAACCGACTGAGCCAGGTAGACCTACGTTTTCTAACATGAAGAAATTTTTGTGATTACGTGAAAGAAATGGACGTCAAAATTTTGTATACACGCATATCTCTCTGTGTGTATACTTGTGCATACAATTATTCACATATAAACCCATAATAAAAGGTTTGAAAAGACATTCTTTGAATGTTAATAAATTGCTGAATGTGTACATTATAGGTATTTAAATTTCTTCATTTTTCCATAATTTTTAGATAGTTTAATATAATAAGCACATATCACTTTTTGGAATAACACAATGAAGATTAAAGCAAGCACAAAGTCCACAGCAAAGAATTGTAGAGTATTGTTGCTGATGGGAATGGAGAGTTGTTTAAACGTTACAAAGTTCATGGAACTCTTCCACTGTACAGAAGAGAAAACTAAGACCCAGAAGGGAATATCTAGCAGTCGGATTTAGGACTCCTTCCCATCATCCTCCTGCCTGTAACACCCGGCAGGTGCTCAATGATTGATGTAACTGGTTGATCTTGATGCGGAGGAGCCCGGGTGAGATCTCATTCCACTGTTGAGCTGTGGCAAAAAATCTCACTGCGGGCACAGAGATGGTTCAATTTTTCCCTCTGTGCTCATTATTCAAGCCTCAGATTTATGCTGATTGAGACATCTTTTTCAAGAGCAAAGGAATTGATAGAAATCTTAGGTAATGTAAGATTTCTTCTGACTGGGAGTATATTTCATTACCCCTACACTCAGGGGCTATTTTATGAGTGTTCACTGAGAGAAATATTTGCCCTAATTTTATTTATACCCTATCTTATATAAAATTTATCTTGATAGAGGGACCAGAGCTGGAGTTGTTAATAAGAATGTTCTAGATACAATTATTATTTTTCCCTTTAAGTTTGGAGTGTAAAATAATGTATTGTTGAGAAACAAAGTATGATGATAATGAGGAATTTGAAAAATTGTTTTCTATAAGCAGGCAAAATGCTCACAGCAGAAGTTTAGATTCCAGTTGTATGTTCAACAGTGGGCTTCTGAAGCTAAGTTTTGTGGTCTCTTGATGATGTAGTAGCCAAAAAAGGTGATGGGGTGGGGGAGGCTGCCTGTTGGAGCTCCATGACTGTCAAGAGACCGTTAAATTTTTCAGTCTGAAATGGAGGAGAACTCTTGCATTTTGCCCAATTTCCCAGTTCAGTGGTTTACTATGGTAACCAATGGCAGAATCTTCTGTGATCTTGCCTTGGCCAGGAACTGGAAGTCACAAAACCCAGGGCATCTTTATCAAAGAATTAGCAGAGCCACACACACAAAAACCTTATTTTCTGCCTCAACTTCAATGGCGCTGACATCAATGTAGTTGTTAGCACAAAATGGGGGGGGGGATCATGATCGTGGGGGAGAAATAACTCTCTACAATCATCTTTCTTGCCAACAGCTTACAGCCTGAAAAACTATTATTCAGAGAGAGAAAGTTTTATATTTATTAGATAAATCAGAGCCAACCCAGGAGGTGTTTGACAGGAGACATTTAATTTCCTCCTCAGTAGGATATCTTACTCAATAGACGGTGGTTCAGCTGATCCTTTATCCACTGTGTGGAAAAGTGGTGGGAACTGTAAATTGATTGCATTAAGTAACCAGAGCACTGAACTTTTTTGCCCTAGGTTTGTTTTTTCCTCTAGTTTTGTTTTTTTTTTTCCTTTAACCTTCTACAGAACGAGTTATCTCCACAGCGGTGTGACTCACATGTCCCTTTACCCTTTGGGACACTATTTACTTTGCACAAAATATTCCAGCGTAAAAACTGTTAAACTAAAACCAGGATTCAAATGTTATTGCTCTGTGAGGATTTAAAATTTTTCAGTACGTCTAATTCTCCTGAAAATATGTGACCCTGAAATAATAGAAGTACATGGACACACAGGACTGAAAAAGCAGAATGAGAACTACAGTCTTCTCTCTATACTTTATTTTGTGCCAATGTTGTGTTTTACATCAATATAATTATGCATCATGGTATAAAGAGCCCTGGATTGGAAGACAAAAGACCTGGGTTCTAGTTTCAGCTCTGACTCTAAATAGATGTGTGATTTTGAACAAGTAACTGCATTAATTTTCCATGGCTGCTGTAACAAATTACCACAGATTTAGCTGTTTACAATAACCCAAATTTATTATCTCACCATTCTGTAGATCATAAATCCAGTAAACAGGACTGGTTTTTCTGCTCTGAGTTCCCTAAGGCTCAAATCAAGGTGTTGGCCACTGAGGAAAATTATCTGGCATGTGTGGGGAAATATCTACTTCCCACCTCATTCATTCTTTGCAGGTAATCTGGAGAATTGGGTCCATACAGTTGTGGAACTACCGTTTCCCTGCTTGCTGTCAGCCAGGGGTTATTCTCCGCTTCTAGGTGTCCCCTACCTTCTCTATTGGTTCCTTTTATTTTTCAAACTCAACAGTGAGTTGAGTCCCTCCCAGATATCATATCTTTCCTGCCTCTTTTGCTGCTGGATCTTTCTGACTCCAGCCAGAGAAAATTTCTGCTTTCAAGGGCTCAAGTGACTAGATTGGGCCACCCAGATGATTCAGAGTAAATCCCACCATCTCAAGCTCCAACCTCAATTCCAATTACAGAGTTCCTTTTACTGTGCAAGGGCATGCACTCACAGGTTCTGGAAATTAAAGTGTGGACATCTTTGGGGGGACTACTGTTCTGCCTATCCTATCCCCCTTCTCTGGGCTGCCTCAGCTTCTTCACCTCTAAAAGAAGGGGGTTGAATGAAATTAGTGTTTCTCAAAATGTGTGGGAGACTTCCTCTGGAAGACCACACCAGAAGTAGTGGGACCTGGATGTGAATGTGACATTCAGTCCCATGGATTTACACACTGAAATTGTTATTCCTATGTCATTCTTTTTGAAGTGTTCCTATAAAGACAAGGGAAAATCTGGATGGTACTAAGATTTCTTCTACAGTCATCTGATACTTGCTTATGTCTTTTCTCATTGGAGGGGGCATAGGGAGGAGAGAGAATGGGACTCAGGCCCCAAGTTGAGGTGGAAGCAATCTACCTAGTTAAATTCGACTATGTGATTTTTCTTTATTGTATTCATTCAACTGCTATCTTCCACTTATGGCAAATTGATATTGGTTGTCTATTTACAACACTTACAACATTTTAATTTTAAAACCACTCTATGTAAAAAATAAAATGACTCAATTTTGAGAAAACACATCAAGTAAATGATAGCAGATATAATAAGACCTGTACTGTAAAGGGGACACAAGAATGACAGAGGTGGAGGGCATTCAGCACTAGATGACCACTTAAGTTCCTTCAAGTTCTGAAAAAGTCAATTTAACCACTAGAAAAATGAGCCAAAATTTGAAATAAGCACTTCAGAAAAGAGGTCATCCACATGGCCAGTGAGCATATGAAAAGGTCTTTAGCTTTATTAATAATGAGGAAAATGTGAACTAGAACCATAACGACCACCATTACATACCCATCAAACTGACGAAAATGAAAAGGTCTGATGCTACTCAGTGTGGCAAGAATGTAGAGCAATGGGAACTCACAGGTACTGCCCAGGAAGCGTAAACTGGTACTACAGAACAAATTACAAAAGACTTTGGTAAAGACCAAAAAGATTACTAGCTGTCCTGTGCAGTACAACCTTCCAGGTTACTGCTATCTTTCATTCTCTTTCGGCCATTTTGCAGCTCCACCAATTATAGAAAACTGATAGCAGTACAAGTAATTCTTGTCCACAGAAATGTAAATTGTGTCCAGGTGAATGGCACTGATTATTACCCAATGTATCCTGACCAATTTTCCATCTATTTGTGCATTCTATTTAAGTTTTTATTTTAATTCCAGTGTAGTTAACACACAATGTTGTATTAGTTTCAGGTGTGCAATATAGCGATTCACCATTTCCATACATCATTCAGCGTTCATCCCAACAAATGGCCTCCTTAATCCCCATAACCTATTTAACCCATATCTCCCCTCTGGTAACTATCAGTTTGTTCTCTATAATTCAGTCTGTTTCTCGATTTCTGTTTTTCCCCTTTGCTTGTTTGTTTTCTTAAATTCCACGTATGTGTGAAATCATATGGTACTTGTCTTTCTCTCACTTATTTCACTTAGCATTATATCCTTTAGCTTGATTCATGTTGTTGCAAACGGCAAGATTTCCCTCTTTATTTTTCAAATGTGTATATATATTCACCCACTTTCTCTTTATCCATTCATCAGTTGATGGACACTTGGGCTGCTTCCATATCTTGGCTACTGTAAATAATGCTGCTAAAGACACTGGGGCACATGTAACCCTTTGAATTAGTGTTTTTGTATTCTTTGGGAAAATGCCCAGTGGTGTGATTGCTGGATCATAAGGTAGTTCTATTTTTAAATTTTTAAGGAACCTCCATATTTTTTTCCACCATGGGTTGATATTACATATTTGTCTGTTTTTTGGCTGTCACACTTACAGGTTCCCTCAGTGATAAATGAATTAAAGAAAATCTTTGACACATACTGATTTTGTATTTGTATGAGAGTCATGATTTTATATTTTTAAAAATATCCTTTCACAGTACAAACTAGGAAATAGTTGAATATGCATAGCTCAGAAACTCCACTCCTTTGTATATATCCTAGAGTAACCCTTTCACACACACAACAGAAGACCGAAGAGTATTCAAAGAAATAATATTTGTAAAAAATATTTGTAAAAAACCCTGGAAGAACTCAAATGTTTCTTGACAGTAGAGTGTATTAATCCATTATGGTATATTCACATGATAGAATACCGTACAATGAAAATGAGTTAAACACAACTATGCACAACATGGATGAGTAAAGAACATGATAGTAAGAGAATTCAGACACAAAAGAATATATATCTATAATTCCACTTTATGTAAGCTTCAAAAAAGAGGCAAAGCTAAACTATATTGTTTAGAGATACATGCTGGGCTGTATCAAACTATAAATGAAAGGTAATAAGTATTACTAAATTTAGGATAGTGGATACTTCCAGGAGGGGGTCATGCAGAAGTGGGATATGGGCAACGTCCTATTTTGTTAGCCAGGTGGCACATACACAGGTGTGTCCATTATTATTACTCTTTAAAATGTACATATATATTTCATGTATTCCTATATATATGACATGTACTACAAAAAGAAATCTAAGTCAATGAATATGTTATTCTTGATGCTCTGGGTAAGTAAATTGCTAACTGAAATGTGAGAACAAATGACCTCCAGACACCAGCCTTTGAACCCCAGAGCTGGTATTTCATCATTATCCCTTCATGGTGACAATGTACATCATGCAGTGTAAGCCTAAGTTCTGGCCCCAAATGGCCTGCCATGCAGTCAATCTCAGATAAATACTGTCACCCTCTTCTCTTTCACATTAAATTCTGGGATGAGGGACAGAGTAACAGGAAGACTCAGGGACAAGTAGCAGCTTTGGTCTGTGCCAATTCTGGAGGAGGATGAAAACACCTCTCCCAGGTTCCTGTATCAAAGAAAAAAATGGGGGACGTGGTAAAGGAAAAGTGATGAGAAAACCCCAATTTGATTTGGGGGCCTAGATTTTGAACATAATCTACTGCTTGAGATAATGAACTTCTTCTCAGACAGTAGATGATACACTACATTGTTCCCTTCACCCTACCTCTGTACTTTTCAATTCACATTAGTTTTGGATATTGTTTATTTATGATATCAGTAAATTGAGATCTTAGATGTGAATGCATTTTGTAACCTGTAAATATAAATGGTACAGCATAGGTACCATGAATACACCTGTTCAAATTTACCAACCCTCTGTTGGGCTGTTTCATGAAGAACAAAATTGTTTTGCCTAGTGAAATTCAGGCAAACTTAGATTTTAAAAACCATCATAATTACTGGTAAACACATATATCTATAAATATCATAAATATACACATAAATCAAAGGTAAAGGAGGATCTTTTAACTTTTAACACCTAAAAGCTAATACAAATTGCTCTGGATGTTCACGCAGAGCAGAACTCTGTGTCAGTCCAATACTTGATAGAAACTGCACATCTCCTATAATCTAGAATTTCTATTATTTCTTTAGAGTATAGTAGACAGCTTATTAATTAAACAATCCGTAGGATAAATGAGTGGCTCCATTTGAAAAATCACAAAGGAGAATGTCAATGTAATGAGATTATAGAGAGAAGAAAGAACGATCTCTCTGTAAATGACTATTTATCACTTCCACAGAAATAATCTCCTAAAGGAAGGAACCTCAAATTCTAAAACTTCTTTATTATTCAGGACAATTCCTCAATGAGGGTGCCTAGGAACTTTAAACCACAACAATGAGGTCTATTCTGTGTCCGAGAGTCCCTATCATTTGTTCAAAGAGAACTTTCTTCAGCTGTGTCATCTACTACTGTAATTACTACTACTAATCCTCTGACTATGATGGTTGCTGGTACAAAGGGCTAGAATTCTCATTTGTTGACTGCTTACTCTCTTCTGAGCTTTATATGTGCAGGCTTGAACCAAGTAGATGAGCCATTAACTGCAGTATCACCTCTTGAGCAGAGTTAGTTGGTGACGGCTGCATGTAAGTTAAAAACTGTGCACTGTTAAAATTACTCTTGAAATTTCTTTACATCACCCATTCAATGTAGGCAATATTTTTGTCTGGCAAACCATCTCTTAAGAAGTCAAAAAAAGCCAGTTTCCCCAGCAGCATTGGAACTAACCACTCTTTGGTTACATGAGGTAGTAGTATATATAGTTCAGGGAGCCATGTGTCCAAGTTAAAGGTGAACACGATGTGATTGCCATCACTTTGTAAAACTCCAGTACATACAAAATTTGTTTAATGTTTTTTATTATTATTATTATTATTATTATTGTTATTATTATTATTATTTTTAAATTTTTTTGTTAACGTTTATTTATTTTTGAGACAGGGAGAGACAGCATGAACCGGGAAGGGTCAGAGAGAGAGGGAGACACAGAATCTGAAACAGGCTCCAGGCTCTGAGCTGTCAGCACAGAGCCCGACGCGGGGCTCAAACTCACGACCGCGAGATCACGACCTGAGCCGAAGTCGGACACTTAACCGACTGAGCCACCCAGGCGCCCCTAATGTTTATTATTTTTGAGAGAGAAAGAGATAGAGCAAGCAAGGGAGGGGCATAGAGAGAGGAGACACAATCTAAAGCAGGCTCCTGGCTCTGAGATGTCAGCACGTAGTCTGAGGCAGGGCTCAAACTCGCGAGCTATGAGATCATGACCTGAGCTGAAGTCGGATGCTCAACCGATTGAGCCACCCAGGCGCCCCCAAATCCAGTACTTTTTAATGAGTAATGATACATCTACTCTTTCTCTCTTTTCAGATTGCATTCTCTCTGTATAATGTAATTCTTCCCTGGAATAAATTAATTTTCAGGGGTTTGTAACCTTAAATGTATGTGTTTGAAATCAAAGAGCATTCACGTCACTTGAGGACACATGAACTCTATCATGCAACATTTAGAATGGCTGATTTGTTAGCTTATTCCTGACTCCAGTCAAGATCTCGGGCACTAATTTGGATGGCTGGAGACCCTGGGATTTAAACCAGTGCTTAATGAGTCTTTAAACAATGGCCTGCATTTAATTATATTATATTATATTATATTATATTATATTGTATTGTATTGTATTGTATTGTATTGTATTGTATTGTATTGTATTGTATCGTATCGTATCGTATCATATCATTTATAAAAGCACCTCAACCAGACAATAAATCTTGCAGAGAAGACTTTGTAGAGAGAGAAATCACATTCATGGATCATTCAAAATACCGATTACCATTCCCATCTCTAAGTTCTCATCATAATAATTATTTAGTGATGTTTTATTATTTACTTTTAGTTTTTCTTAGGCTTCACACCCAGTGCTGAGCCCAACACAGGGCTTGAACTCATGACCCTGAGATCAAGACCGGATGACAAACCCAATGAACTACCCAGGTGCTTCAGTCATGTTTTAAAAGGTACAAAGATCACGTATGCTTTGCAGACCATGACTTTGGATACATTTTAGCCCAAGAAGAATCACTAAGTTCTGTTGTCCTCAAGACTGACAAGGAGAGGAGCTGGAAGTTCTGGAGATGGGATAAATACAAAATCAAATCTGTTCTTTCCAAGTTGTGGATTTGCTTGTGCTTCTTCCTCATGGTCCTTGACCAAGGACTTTCTCCAAACTACCCTAACCTTGAAGCATTCTCCTAATGAGTAACACTCAGAGCAACCGAGATCTGTGGAAGAATTTAACTTTTTTCAGACACTTCTACAGCAGCACCTGCTCACCCTCACAACCGTCAGTTGTGAGTTTCCTTAATTTACCAATGCAAACCACATTTAGAAGGAAATCAAGCGGCATGTTGAAGGTCGCGTATATATTCCGTATCTCACAGGAACCAGGACCAAACGCTAGCTTCTAATTCTGTGCTTCTTTAGCCAAGGCAAACCTGGGTACTGGCTGGCTGCAAGGTTCATCCCTGAGTTTCTGAAGTTGTCAAGAAGCATCTCAAGAGATATGTCTGGCTAAGTTCCAGGCTCCTATGTTTAACAGCCTACTTTTGGTGGTTACTTTTTTGGTGGTTGTTCTTTATAGCTGAAAGGGAGGAAATTTTTTTCCTGTACCCTCTTACCTTTAGTGGCTGGGAGACTTGTGAATTAAACTGACAACAGATTAATTGAAGAAAAGGCATACACATTCATTAATTTTAATTTCATGCTCATAGGGACATCACAGAAAGAAGTGAATACCCAAAGAAGCAGTGAGGTTTGAGAGCTTACATACTCTCTTAATAGAGGATAGGGAGCAGAGGGGCAATGGGGGCAGAAAAAATGACTTCTTAGAAGGGAGGGGAGACAGAGCCCTTGGAAATAAAAATGCCTTTTTTTTGGAAAAATAAATAGGCCCTTGGAGAATAGATGGGAGCGCGATAGTGATAGTTTGTGACAACGTCTGTTTGGGTGTGGTGCGGACTACTCCTCTTCCAGAAGAGAAGATGAGAGTAGCCCCCTGGAGGGGATTTATGACAACAGAGTACTTTGGGGAGGCTCTTCTTTTACGCAGATAAGGGATATCAGGAACACAAATGCCTTCCATACAAAACAATTCTTAGGCCAAAGTTGCATATTTTCAGCTTCCTTATCACGATTCTCTTTCACAGCATTTTAAAATACAGAGTTATTGAGGCATAACTGAGTCACAGCAAGTACTTAAAGCATGTAAGGTATTGAATTTCAGCCTGAGTATGAGAAATAGTATTTCACATGAGTACGCACATGCCTGAGGATGATGGAACCGACACCACAATTAAGATAACGAATCTGTCCACAATCCCCACAATTCTTTGTGGCCTATTGTAATCCATCCCACAGAACAGAACTTTTTACTTTAACTCCAAATATGTTTCTACCGTATTACGGCAGATTGCACTGCCATCCACCCTGATGCTAACCTAGTACCCTATACCTCCCTATATGTTATTTGTCAGTAAGCTGCAGGTACTCTAAACCCATCCCCTCTAGGGTCACCTCCCTAGTCCAAGCCATGTGGTCTACACTGTGGCTCCATAACTGGGTTGCCTGCTTCCACTCTTGCTCACCACAATCCACTTTTGATACAGCAGCTAGAGTGATCTGTTAAAAAGAACAATCCAATCAAGTTACGCCCTTGCTTGAACTGCTTCAATGGCTTTCCACCACCTCTGGAATGAAATGCATGCTTCTCATCAGACCTTACAAGATTGGTGGTTAATCAAGTGCTACCAACCTCTCTGATGCCATTCCGTCCCACTCTACTACGTACTCTGCCTCCCTTCCTTTCCACGCCCACCCCAAACTCCCTGCCCTCACTCCACTCTATCTCTGGCTTTCTTTCAGTTTCTAGGATAAGGGAAACATATTCCTGCCCCTCTGCCTTTGCACCTACTCTTGCCCCTGCTTGGAGCATTCATTCTCCAGTTTTGCGTAACTGGCTCTTTGTGGTCTTTCACATCTCAGTTCAAAGGTGACCTCTTTGGAAGAGTCCTCTTCTGCCTCAACCTCCCTACTCTTTACCTCCAACCCATTTCCTTCTTCTATTTTTTTCATAGCACTTCCAGTATTTGGAATTACTTATTTATAGTTTTACAAGCTTATTCTTTGTCTTTTCCACAGGAATGCAAGCTAATTGAGAGTTTATTCTTCAGTACTATTCTAGGCTGATTTCATACATTATCTCGTTTTATGATTTGATGATAACCCTTCTGAGAGAGAACCATTGTTACCACTATTTCAAATCAGGAAACTGAAGCTCAGAGAGTTTAAGTAATTTTCTCAAGATCATACAGATAAGAAATAGTAGAACCAAGTGGCCTGGCTCCAGAATCTTCACTTCCGCTTCTCTGCATGCTGCCCCCCAAAAAATGAGTGCATTGGTTCACTCTTACTTTAAACAACACTTGTAACATCTAGGTTCAAATCTTAATTGTGTAGTTTTGGATAAGTGACAGACTTAACTTCTCAAATTTGGTTTTATCGTCTGAAAAGTAAGGATAATGTAGAATGTAGCTCAGAGCATATTCTTGAGGTTAAATTACCGTAGGTTTGGGATTCTCAAAGAGTGGTCTCTGGACCAGCAGCATTGGCATTACCTGAGAAGTTGTAAAATATGTAATTTTGCTGTCTCATCCCAGACCTACCGAATCAGAAACTCGAGGGTGCTGCCCTAGCAATCTGTGTTGGAATCCATCCTCCAGGTGATTCTAATGTACACCAAAATGGAAGCATCACACAGAGGTAAACCTTTTAGCTAGTGTGCGACACAAAATAAATGAAAATAACCATGGCTGTTATTATTATTTTTAAAAAATTTTTTAACATTTATTTATTTTTGAGACAGAGAGAGCGTGATCAGGGGAGGAGCAGAGAAAGGGAGACACAGAATCCGAAGCAGGCTCCAGGCTCTGAGCTCTCAGCACAGAACCCGATGCAGGGCTCGAACCCACAAACCGTGAGATCATGACCTGAGATGAAGTCGGATGCTTAACTGACTGAGCCACCCAGGCACCCCACCATGGCTATTATTAATACAGCCAGGTAAACCATCCCTTGGTGTTCTCACTGGGGACATTGTTGATATGCTAGCAGGACAATTTCTTGTTACATAGGGATGTCTCTCACATTTCAGTATGGTTAGTGTCCCTGGTACCTAGACATTAAATGTCAGTAGCAATGCCTCCAAATTTTATGACAAAGTACACCTCCCCTGCATCCCTAAAAACCACCTGTTGGGGGGTGGAGTGGGAGATTCAGTTGTGTCCCCAGTTCAGAACCACAGTTTACTAAACAGAATGGTTCTTTAATGTGTTTCCTTGTTCAGATTACAAATGCACTTTTAAGGGAGATTTGGCTGTGAATTGAGAGTAATTTGAGTTGCAAAAAAACACTGACATTTTGGATTTCCTTTAAGAAGGGTGTTTTTAACCAGATTCTGCAGGGAATGCAAAGTTGAAACAGAAATGGTTTCTTCCCTCAAGGAGTTTCAGTATAATTGGACAAGTTAAAGTAATTGCAAAAATAATTAAATTACACAGAATAGTGGAAGTTGCTAGGAGATGATGCCAGCTGATATTACAGTTCTGAAAGAGTGACCATTAACTCTGTCCAGAACTAGGATGGACTGCTTGATGAAAGCAGTATTTGACATAGGTAAATGCCTTTGGCCAAAAGAAGTTAGATATCCTAAGATCTAAGTTGAAGTGAACAATGACACTATCTCAATGTTTACGGATGAAGACAGACATATGTATGTGGATAAAAGACAGATACAAAAGACACGAAGCAATTATGAGTAAAAGAAATCCTTGTAGAACTAATGACCCACTGCCACCCAATACAAACAAAGTGACAAAGGTTTTGAAGATGGTAGCACCATGCTAACAATCCTAGCAATTCTGGGCAAATTCTTATCAACAGAGATCTCCACGTGTGCGTATCAACCAGTGAGAAGTTCCAGTAGCCTTTAAGCAAATGCTGCCTCCCTCGTTGGGCATGAAAACACGTGTTTCCATAGAATTTTAGAAGTGTGGCCAGACCAGGCTTAATGTTTTCAACTTGCAAAATTCTCATGCTGTCCCTTGTTCTGGGGTCACTACAGAAATCCCAGGAAAGGGGTGGTGGGAGGTAAGGAGTGAATACCACCTTCAATGCTCACTTGGGATGTTGGCATCTCCTTATGGTTGGAATGGCAAACATTTTGAGTGCCAACTCTTATGAGTTGTTAATGGCTGTCTGTAAAGGATTGTGAGGCCAGAGTAAGAAAGAATGCTGTAATGAACTAGTAGCATCTACCATGAAAAAGTGTTAACCTGTGATAGGGAACAAAGTTTGTCTCATGTAGTTTCTGTGCAGTGGTAAAAAAGGGTCTTATACTATTCTAAAGGGAATATTACTTGATCAACAGTAGAACTGAATCTGTATTATATTGGAGACACTTGATATTGAAATTTTTCTAAAATATGTTATTTCTTAAGTCACACAGAGAAAGATAGATACCATATGTTTTCACTCTTATGTGGATTCTGAGAAACTTAACAGAAGACCATGGGGGAGGGGAAGGAAAAAAAAGTTACAGAGAGGGAGGGAGGCAAACCATAAGAGACTCTTAAAAACTGAGAATAAACTGAGGGTTGATGGGGGGTGGGAGGGAGGGGAAAGTGGGTGATGGGCATTGAGGAGGGCACCTGTTGGGATGAGCCCTGGGTGTTGTATGGAAACCAATTTGACAATAAATTTCATATAAAAAATAAAATAAAAAACTTTATTTCTACTTAGACACACAGATCTCTGAAACATATTCTTCCATCTTGAAGATGTGTTCTTCTCTCCACTCTGAGAGTAATAATTTGTTAGTTTGCTCTTTCATTCAGTAAGACTTTCAGTATTGTGGTTATCTAGTAGGGTGTAACATCACTCCAAAACTTGGTGGTTTGAAACAACAAAAATCATTTTATTCTGTCTCCTTATTTCTATGGCTCAGGAATTTTGGAAAGACTCCCCTGGCTGGTTTTGGCTCAGTCTCCCATGTGATTTCAAGTCAGATGGTGCCTGGATATGAAAGAGTGTGGGGCTGGAGTAGCCAGGGGATGGATGGGCATCTCTCTCTCTCTCTCTAGGAGTTTCAGGGACTCTCCATGTGGGTTAATTTGGACTCCAAAGGCAGTATGTATCACTCTGTACGACCTAGCCTCTGAGGTTATACAGTATCACTTCTACCATACCCTATTGGATATCAGCCAATAAAAGCCTGCCTACCCATATTGAATGGGTGTGGAATTAGTCACCATCACTTGATAGGGATGTAGTTAGGTCTTAAAAAAACATGTGGGATGGGAAATATTATTGTTGCCATCTTTAAAAAGAATGATCAGCCACAGTCACAAATATTTATTGGGAACCTATTATGCACCAGCCTTCATACACATTGACCAAACAGTGATGAGCACAGAAAAGGCCCCTTCTCCTATACTAATTATGAATGAAGAGATAAACAATAGTAAATAAACAAGAAAGGTAATTTTGGGTAGTGATAAGTACTATGAAGAATATTTAGAAAGGAGAGTAAATGGGTTTCGGGGAGCTTCTTGTGAAAAAGGTGGTCAGGCCAGGGCTCTCTTTATCAGATAACTTAATGAGAAGGTACCAGTCACATGAGATCAGGAAGAACAGAATTCTAGACAGGAGAAAGAGCATATGCATGGCACATGAAGTGGGAACTATGTTGCATTTTGAGCAAGAGCAAAGGCTTGATGGTGGCAACATGGTGAGCAGGGAGGAAGGTGGCACGAGATGAAGTCTGAGACATCTGAGAGTTTCAAGGCTAAGATAAGAAGGATGGATTTTGTTCCAATCCTTACGTGCCTTCTTACGAAGCCTTATGTGCTTCTTCTTACATGAGGAGAAGCACTTAGTCTACTTCAGGGTTGGAACTATGAGGCTCAGAGGTCTGCCTAACATATAGCTGGAATTCACATGAGATAGGTTGAATTGAGAGTAAATGAACGAACACCAAATCTCAAGTCACCACCCGCCCATATCCCAAGGCAAGCTCCTCATGGTGGGGCCATCTTCCAAGGTGACCGAGTGGTTGAGATCTCACTTCAAATCTATAGCTTAAGATGATCGGCTGGGCTACTCAATTGCATCTATTAGCACCTAAATGAAGACACATAATAGAGAGCTGATTATAATGTGTCTTGCCCTGCTCTTGAATAATTAAATGTTTTATTGTGATGTTATAATCTGAATTTATTATCCTTTGCTGGGGAACAAAATTAAACATAATGAAGGCTGTTAGTCTCTTCTCGGTTCGGCCTGTATCCTGTACTGTATATCATTTCTACCACGTTGATTAATGGGTTTAATTTACTTTGACTGGAGTATGTAGGAATCAGTAGAGGGAGGAGGTTAGACTGTTAAAATCCTTTTAATTATACTAATAATGCCAAATCTTCATCTGTTAACAAGGATGCACCATCAATTCACTTTTGTAGGTGGTTTCTGGAAGGTAGCAGAGTAGCTGTGAAGTACCCTTGGTGATACCAGGAGATCGGTTAAGCTGACAAATGGCACATGACATTATATATTCCCTCATGAAAAAGAGCCTGTAGTATCTCCAGGGGTAGAGAATCGCACATTATAAATGCACATATCCCTACCTTGTTCTGTGGGACATCTTCTATGTATCCCTCCAGGTCTTCCCTTCCCCATCTGTCCTGCCTGGAACATAGACAAAGGGCTTCTAGTACAGGGTTCTGCTTGTTGGTTGGTTTGGCCAATGGAAGCCTCAGCAGGGGATCAGGGTATTTACTCCTTGATTTCTCTGGGAGATTACTAGACGTATCTCTGAAGCTGCGTGTTTCTCTTGACCTAAGATCACTGCTCCTAAAGACAACTTTTCCTACACAACTCTCTCCCCTCCGTGTGCTGCTAACATCTCTCTACTTTTGTCCCCTTTAGGCCAAGGAGAGGTAATAGCTCTCCCTCCATTACTCAGCCCTGATCCTTGTACTACCTCTGTAGCTCCCCGCACCCTACTCCCACCTCTGTAAATAATTCCTTTGAAAATGAACTTTCCTTGACATAGCCTGCTCTGGGTGTGCTGTTTTCTGTTGGGATGTGTCCTCTTGTTAATGCCAATGCTTGATTAGTCTTGTTATATTTTAATTTTGTACAAGTTTCATTAAAATTGACTGCATCATTTAAATAGGTTTCCATTTGCTGCTTTTGAGATGAGATAGGATGATATTTAAAGAGCTATGTACTTTCATACGCAAGCTTTCTCCACAGCTATTATTTGTTTTAATAAGAAATAAAGAGTATTTTTGGCAGATGATGGGTGGGATACTATCTTTAATAGCTGAAGCAAGTGCCCCCAAATACAAACAATTTTTAAAAATCAAGATTTCCCAGAAACATATATATTTTAAATATTTTATTTATTTTTGAGAGAGAGAGAGAGAGAGAGAAAGAAAGAAGGATATGGGCAGAGAAAGAGGGGAACAGAGGATCCAAAGCAGACCCTGTGCTCACAGCATAGAGCCTGACGTGGGGCTTGAACTCATGAATCATGACATTATGACCTGAGCAGAAGTTGGACGCTCAATTGACTGAGCCACCCGGGTGCCCCCCCGCAATGTATTAAATAAATATCATAATTCAATCATTAAAATTTCCCTTGGGTCACTATTTTTAAAGTACCAATCAATTATTATCTATAAGACGAGTACTTGAAAAAGCTTCAGTGTTTATGTGAAGTAGATATTTTAGAAATCTCTATTAATACAAAAATCCACGTACGTTGTCCACATGCACATAAAACGGGCTGTAAGGTTTTAGAAGCTCCAACTATTTGAAGAGAAACATGTACAGAAACTTCTTAACAGAACTTCTGGAAATTAGCCACAAGTTTCTTTCTATGTGTGCCAGAGGGAAGCTGACCCATGGTTCTCTGTGGGGAGAGTCCTTAAGCTTTCTGGTTGACAACTTCCAGCTTCCATGCCTACACATGTCTTTCCATTCCTAAGAGGTTTCAGCATGTTCTGGGTGTCCTAGCTGGGGTGGGGGGGGTGGTAATGGGACCTGTTAATCCATTCAGTACCCATTTTTTTCAATTAAAATTTTGCTAACAGATTTTATTGGGAAAAGAAACGGTGCTAGCCACATATGAGTTTTGGCCACTGAGATAGAAGCAGAGTTATTGGTAGGGTTTCTAAAAAACATGTTTTTTAAATTATGCCTTTTCTCCCTTTCCTTCTTATTTTGCACCTGGAAACTGGAGGTCCTGGCTAGATCACCAGAGACCATTTTGTAACTATTACCCTGAGAAAGGATGGCACCTCCTAAAATAGAAGGGGAGAAGAAAGGAAAAAAAAAATGCTAGGACACTGATGATGCCTTAGACCTCCTGCAACAGCCCCAGACAACTCACCACCATCTCTGTTAACATCGCTCTTGTTTAACCCACGGTCATTCGTAATTTAGCAAAATTGCTAAATAATACTCAGAGGAAACTACCCTGGGTACCATCTGTGCCACTTGAGAGAAGAGATTATTTCGTGAAATGAGGAGAGTATATAGACACAACTTTACTTTACTGCCTGAACTTTTGTCCTAACAAGACTAGAAAATCCATCAATTCTTGGAATCTCCCTGCAAGTTCCTGTGCCTAGATCTTTCGCCAGACTCTTGAGAAGCTTCTTCACCCTAATGCGCCTTCTGTACAATTTGTAATATTTTTCAACAGTCTCATTAAATATGACATAGTATGTTGAATTTTTTTATCGATTGGTATGAGTACCAATGTTGAAATTCACCATCTTCCCTGCTAGACTGGGCGTCCATGAGGGGAGGAGCTATGTATATTCTGTTTCCCATGGATCTGATACAATGGCCTCAACAAACATAGGCTGAGATGAGGGATAAAAGAAGAGATCAATTAATAAATAAAAGAAAATAAGTTAGAACATAAATACTGTTTAAACCCTGAAGCAATGAGGGGAACTATACAACAGAATTTAACTTTGACTAATGGCAACGGTGATGAAGAGGCTACTAACTGAATCCTGTGTGTATATGATGTGGAGGAAACAGGAGTTTGGGAGACCAGAAGACAATGTCTGTGAGCTCCAGTCTGTCTTGTTCCAGAAGCCAAACTGTGACAAAGACCCCAGGTCAGGAGGAGTGTCCTCAATAACCCCAAAATGATCCCTAAATTCTGGTCAACAGCATTTATGTCCATCATGACAGGAACAGCAACAAAAAACTGTTTTGGTCACTATTCAATCAACAAATAACTTCAATCAGTATGTACTAACGGTGGGGAAACCCAGTAACCATAACCCATTTCACAACTGTGTCTGCTACCTTGGACCCTCCTGGCCTGTCTGCTGGGACGCACAAATTCTCTTCAGAAAGAAGCTCCCAAAACCAAGACACATCTGGAGATTGTCTCCTGGGTTTGCCACCTTCACCTTTAAGCATTCTTGCCCTTCTGGTTTCTCATTCTGCTGGCTCACTTATGAGAAGCATTATGCAATCATTTGACCCTGAGCCAAGGACACAAGCCCACAGAGGCCCCAGCTAATGTGAAAATAAAGCTCTCTGCTTTGCGGGGGCTGAGTCTGCTGGGCTAAGCAGCTTCCTAGGACCATCAGAAGGTTGGTGTTACTCATTGTGCAGTTGTTCTATCATATTCTTTTCCTAAGATATGGACGAGCCTTTGCAGACGAACCGTTATTTGCACTTCCCTACTGCCACATGGGTTTGTTTATAACATATTACCAAAATATGTTTCACATAGAATCCAGAGCTTTAAGAGGCTCCATATGGTGATGTGTGCTTTCTTCTTATCTGGAGATCTGAGCCACTGTGTGATTTATGTGAATCCACTTAGCTTTCAGGTAATAAAATCAAACCTACAAGTGGTCAGATTCTCTTTTCTTGCACAAACAACTTTGCTTATATCCGTCCTTTCAGACGGTGCCAGGCAGCGAGCAGGCTGGCAACAGGGGGAAATAACACCAATGTCACCGTGTGAAGGACACTGAATTCAGAACAGGATGACTGTGTACTGGCAGTTTATACCCGTGAATCACAAATTTACTCAAGAACAAGTATGTATTATTCTTTGAAAGCTTGATCATTTAGATTCATTAAGTACTCTACTTAAAAGGAATAAGATTGGTAACTGTATTTTAATAAAATATTTAAATACTTAAACATGTTACTATTTTATTAATAAACAGAGTATATTTGACTCTAGGAGCAGGCTATTATGGCTATTGTTGTTTTTAAATAGACTAGGACTTCGGGAGAAAACCTCGAAGGACTTTAAGTCCTGTTTTTCAACCTGTTTTACAAAGAAAAATACATTTCCTTCACACGCTCAACTACTCATATTTAACTATACATATCTACACTATCAAGAACATATTTGCCTTGACCTAGAGAAAACAGAATCCCAGCCCAGTTCATACTAAATGCCTGCATCGTAGAATACGGCAGAGAGATAGACATATGCGTTGGAATTATTTATGTTGCTTGTGTACTTTGGGGAATGAACATCTTGAAGACAAACTCAGAATTTCAGTAAATCAAATCTGGAGGGTTTGGTTTTTTCTTTTTGCAATAACTGAAAGCAGAGGGGCAAATAATCCAGAAAAGCAGATAATCTAAAAGCAACTTAAGTTTAACTGTGGAATATGGCAGGCACCCAACTCCCCCTGGATGCATCTAGTTATGTTTTATGTACATTCCTATTTAAATTGACCTGAGTACTTATTAGTGAAGAACAAGCTAAGGTACTGGTTAAATAGGAGGATGAAACAAGTTACAGAGGCAAAGTGGATTCAAAACCCAGATATAATTCCATTTTCTATTGCTTTTTAACTTCTAGGCAAGCTTACTAAAGAACCACTTTTCATACTGCTCTCAGAGCATATGTCTTTTTTTTTCATACGTAAGCAACTCAAATGTTAAATGATCATAAAATACAGCCAAATATCAGCTTTTATTTCATCAGTCATAGCCACATGAGCCCAACCATTCATTTTCTATTTCAAACAAACTAACAATCTGGACTTGCCCCAAATGAATTACAGGTTCCCAAATTTGGGTGGCACTACTTTCTTTGCCAGGCTCACTTTCTCTGCCCTTGCCCGTGAATCAGCTCAGGAGTAGGGTGGCAATGACTTCTGAGGTTTGGAGCCTGATACAGAGGACTCCAAAAAATAGCAGCAATAATTGCAAGTAAGAATGGAGCCCTTCCTCTATTTGTGCCATGTGCTTGACGTGCGCCATCTTGTAACATGTTGGATTGTGTTAGGGTCAGAAATATTTAAGGCCCTGCAGAGCAAAGACAAACTGAGCTTGTGTCTCAACCACTAAAAAGTACACTTGTCTTACATCATGGAAAACTCAAACACTCAAAGCAGGTCAGAGAGATGGGGAAATAATGCCGTTAAGAGAAAAAAAACTAGGCGGATCATTCACCTTAAATAAACAAGGTGTGATTTATGAGCTATCCCTATCTTCCACATTTGCCTTGTTTTGTGACTTCACGCAAGTTGAAAAGCATGTTTCACAAACCTTAGAGCCAGCACAAGACTTAGGATTAATGGTTACACACTTCAGATGACTGAACCCAGCTTGTGCTACAATTGACGATAAAGTCTTGTATCTTGGCACTAGACATTGCAAAAACGCAATAGATAGGATCTGTAACTTACAAAGAAAGATAGAACAAAGCCACTGAATTTTATGAGAACATTGCATCCTGTTCTACTTTTGGACTGTCACAATGCTTTGCTTATTCTTATATCACGTATTTCTCCCTGTGTTCTAGGTTATACTTTGCAGGTTTGTCTTAATCTCTCTACTAAACTCTACAAAATTTGAAATAAGAGATGGATTTTATTTCCTCCTGAGGAAAAAAGAATGAATGGCATGGCATTTAGCCCAGTGTCCCACACACCAGTGAATCTCAACAACCATCACTTGAATTGAGATAATAAAAGTTTTCGTGAGTCCAGAAGGGTGTTGTTTGCAAGTGATCGCAAACTTATGAATCTTCTACCTTCTTGCCCACGCAGTAAAATATAGGGACCCACTAGGGAAACATTGTCTCCGACTCTCATGTCAAGAGAGGATCCCTGCCCATCCCCCATTGCAAAATACTCATAACAAATCAAACAGGCAGAACTTATGGAAAAGTAGAGTATGTTTTGCCTCTCAAAATGACTGAGTTTTTACTGGGGTTCACTTCTGGTTTCACTTTAATTTGGGATACAAGACCCAGGAATGTTTTGTGGTTGGCATCTGGTCAAGGATAGCAAACAAACCCAGCGGATAATCCTATCTCATTGGATAGCAGAAAATCATGACAGTTTATTAAGGTGTCAATTTGGCTAACTAGCAGTCTATAGATTACAATTTTCCTTTCTAGTGCTGTGTAGGGATAAGATGCTAAATTTACCTGGAAAAGCTCAGGAATAGCAGGTGTTCCACAAACAGATCAACATTAACTTTGTTCATCTGATCTCCTTCCCTCTCTCTCTCTTCTCTCTGCCCATCCCCTCTGTTACTATATCCCTTAATGCCTGTGGGGAGATTATGTGTTGCAGGATCAATGGGGTGGCCAAAGGGACCCAACTCCTTGAATACAGGTCTCGTTTAGCTTAAGTACTTCACTTATCATGAAAATTTCTTAGTGAAGCCTTTAACGTATTGTTCAATCTAGATCAAGCAGATCAAAAAGTAAGGACATGGAAGAACTGAGAAATAAGAGGTAATTTTGGTTTTATAGCTATGCATTAAAATGTATTCCCTAGAGAGACTATACATGTTTACAAGGTTAGAGGAACATCTCAACAAAGCCCTCCATTTGGAAATTGCACAAGCTTGTCAGATTAGCAGACAGGAAAGTGGTTAACAGTGTACAGGCTGAGTCAGTTTCGACAGGGCCCACCCATGTAAGACTGGAAGAAGGTCCCTTAAAACCAGGGCCAGGGAGTGAGAGTGAGTGTGGGGTGGAGCATGGTAAGTTTTCTGGAGAATGATACCCACAAAATGGCATCATCTTTAGATGACCTTCCCTATGCGTCCTGTGGACAAAGGCTAATGTTTCAATTGCACAGTTCCTGTTGCCTTCTCTAACAGATTTTCACCTTCCTCTTAAAACCAGTGCATCAATATATTACTTTACAAATTGTTAAAATGTGACAGTTTGGGTAAATATGCTTCAGGAAAGCTCTTGGGTCATCACTCCTTCCACTCCCAGCCATACACCTGGGTCACGTCTAAGGGCTCTGACAAGAGAGGAGGAGAGTGGGACGTATCTAAGAACTGGGCTGGAAGGCCAATGGAAATCAAATTTTGCTTAGCAAAGCGATTTGGTTGTTACAGGCTATTCAAATACTGACTCTAACTACCAGAAACACAATGATGATTTAAATCAGGTTTTGCCCTCAGTGTGCAAGGGAAAAAAGAGTGAGAAAAACAAAAACAAAGTCCAACTCACAAATGGTAATGGAAATGTTACAGGACCAGGAAAGACAGGTGGGGGTTAGTGGAAAGTGGGAGATGGGGAGAGGAGTTAGGGAGCAGTACAACGAAGAGGCCAACTTTTTAGTTGGTCCACGGTAAACAAGGGTTAGCAAAAGACTATCAAACTTAGGGAACAGCATGAGCTAAGTCTTGCAAAGAAGAAATAACATAGTCCATGGATAGTTTGGGAAGCCCTAAGAACCTTCAAAGTAAGTAATCCAAGGATTAGTAAAAGTATGTGTTTTTTATTTTAGTGCTTCCTTGACACTCTGAAGGAAACAATCATCATGTTTTCTCCTAATACATCTCAGTTACAGTGATGTACTTCTAAGATTTTTTCCAAACCCAAGGGCGCCAAAACCACAGAGTTAACAAAAACTCTTGGAGTTTACTTAGGAGAGGAACATTTGTTTTTCTCTTTTGATTACCCACAATGTTTCTAGTTGTGTCCTTTTGATCTCACAGAAAGAAACATCTTCTAATTAGTTGTACAATACATACATACATACTGGGAAAATATAGATAAGCATAAAGACAACAAGAGTAGGCTATAATGCCATCACCCAAATATATTCTCTGTTAATATAGTGGTATTGATCTTGCAATGCTTTATTCATGAATAAATACATATACATATATGTTAATATATGTATATGAATATATGTGTGTATATATATGAATAAAACATACATATGACACACCCATATATAGGTATATTATGTGTATGTGTATTTTATTTTTTTATTAAAAAAAATTTTTTTTTTTAATGTTTATTTCTGAGACAGAGAGAGCCAGAGCATGAGGTGGGGAGGGGCAGAGAGAGAGGGAGACAGAATCCGAAGCAGGCTCCAGGCTCTGAGCTGTCAGCACAGAGCCCGACGCGGGGCTCGAACTCACGGACTGTGAGATCGTGACCTGAGCCGAAGTCGGACGCTCAACTGACTGAGCCACCCAGGCGCCCATGTGTATGTGTATTTTAAACAAAATTTAAATAATAAAATTAAATATGTACATTTAGGAATCTGCCATGTCCCCTTGCTATGGCATTTTCCTCTGTAGTATCATTTATTTTGCAAAATATTCCAGAGTATGGATATTCTAATTTTAACTTGCTATTGACCATCACAGAATGGCCTAATTTTCACTACCTTTGACCATTTTTTGACTAATTAGAACTTGTCTGCCCTTCCTCTTCTCATGGATAAATTCCCTCAGGGTCTATCTATGTAGTGATGGCTGGGCCCCTCTTTTGGAGTCCTAATAAATTAGTCCATCTAACTGAACTTGATAAAAGACAATCTGGAGCCGGGCAGCTTTCACGCCTAGTAAGCAATGCCTGTGAGAAAAGAAGATCTAAGCCATATTAGTCACTAGATCCTCCAATGCCCTACAGATCCCCTGCCTATTCCAATGCTCTCCCTTCTCTCTGCATGCAGGGAAGGACAGGGTCTCTGACTGGGCTTCGTGCTCCTTTTATCTGGTTTCTATTACATGACAGTTGCTGGCTTTTCTAAACTGTAAATGGCTATGACTTTCTGCCCAGCAGTCAAATAACCATGGTCTTTTGGGAAAATGTAAGGGAAGAAATTCAGGTTATGAGAGGAACAACATGAGGCAATACTTTGCTATAATAATCCTTTTACTAGCTGAGGTCCAAAATGCTAGATTGAGTTAAATAACAAGATTAGAATGAAATAAATAATGGCAGCTAAGCGAGAAATAGGTTACAGAGATGTTATTTCAGCCTCCTCAGAAAAGAGATGTCCTTCACAGAAAAAAGGCCCTTATGTTGAGTGTTCAGATAGAAGAAGGAAAAAAAGAAACAGAAGTCCAAAGAGTATGTTAGAAAAAGGGGTATATAATTTCCAACAACATGGCTTGGGATTGCAATGGGGTTTGATGACTGGGAGAGGAGTAGTGGTGGGGTCAGTTCCGGGCTTCATGGTCGAGACCAGTGGTCTGCAAACTCTTTCTCTTTAAGGGTTAGACAGTAACTATTTTAGGATCAGCAGGTCAGACAGTCTCTCCCACCATACCACTCATCTTTGTCGTTTTAATTAGAAAGCAGCCACAGACAACACCTACACAAATGGGTATGTGTATGCGCTAACAAAAATTTATTCGTAAAATCTTGTGGCAACCTGGATACGACACAGTTTTCTGTGATTTAAATGATCAAAATGATTGTGACTGTCAACCTTCAATTCCTTTCTCCATAAAATGGAAGTCATACTATCCCAGCTCTGAGTGTTAATGAAGATTAAATAATCGTGAAAGATCCCAACACACTACCTGGCCCTAAATCCACACCAAATGTTAACCTACCCACCACCCTCAAGTCAGTGATCATTAGCCACAAGGAGCATTGCCCCAGTTAATTATGCATGCAAATTAAAAACAGCAAAGCAGGTGGGGAAGGACATGATAAATGGAAGGCAGATATTGATCTGGGTGGTGCTTTTTCTACACACACAACTCAGGACAAATTATTAAAAAGCAACGTCTTACAAATTGAACAAATGGAACAAAGTGCAACTGCAGAAACAAATGGACTGGGGTTGATCAAAAGTAATTTCCATGACAGTAACCTCCTCATTTTCCTCCACTTTAACTGAGCTTTCCAAACTTTAATACATATCCTTACTTTTAAGAAATGAAATTAAATAAAAGAGCGGAAGCAAAAACTGATTTGTATAGATGAACGGTACTCTATTGAAAGTGTAAAATAGTTCATTTAAGATGATTAATTTCAGTTAATATGGCACCTTAATTTTGACTGGGAGTGGAGTCACAATGATTTTACTTGAGAAAGTTCCTAACTACCTCTCTGCAGAGCCCCACTACAGATTCTTTGAAGCATTTCTAAATGAGGTAATTTTATTTTACACTGGGTTTCTTGTAAAAATTATTGTCTTTCTGTACATCTAATTAAAATAAAGATGTAATAAAGAATTTACTGTTTTAATTAGGGCATAGATCTTAAAGCAATTAAGGCACCATTAATAATTCTTTAACAGACTCTTGCACAAGATGAATAAAAAGATTTTTACACCATGAAAAATCAATACGCATTACTCATTTGCATTAACAAAGCTACACGAAGCAATCTGAGACTTCATTAAATTATTTCTCCTGTAAACCAGAGGAGTTTGGAGAGCCATTAGCTATTTATAACCCAGTGGAACTTCACTTAAAAGGGAGAAATCTTACCCAGAACTAGGTACTTATAGTGGTGGTATTTAAATGCACAACTACATGATACCAAAATATTAGTGAGTAGAAATGGATTGATAAATTCCATTAGAGGAACTTAATGATCAAAGACAACCCCTGTCATGGTGTTATAAATGGTTTTCAACTCTACTTGAAAAGCAAGTCTTAAATTTTTGTCATGAAGTTGTGATTAAGGTTCTCCCATCACTTTTCCATATCCTGCCTCCCCCATTTCTTTTCTTCCTCCACATTTGGGCTATCTTTCCAACAACATCTAGGAGACATGAAGACCAGTAACCTTAAATGCAATCATGAGGGCATCTCAAGTAGGATTATCAGAGTTTGGTATTTTCTATAATTTCATCTAGTATCATTGTCATATAGGAGAATCCAGGAAGGACAAAACACAAAACCAAAAATACTTGAGATAAATTTTTTCCTCTGTTGGTAAAAAAAGGAAAGATGGGGCACCTGGGTGGTTCAGTTGGTTAAATGGCTGACTCTTGATCTCTGCTCAGGTCATGATCTCAGAGTTCATGGGATTGAGCACCGCATCTGGCTCTGTGCTGACAGTGTGGAGCCGGCTTGGGATTCTCTCTCTCCCACTCTCTCTGCCCCTTCCCCCTCAAAATAAATAAACTTAAAAAAAGAAAAAGAAAGCCCATGATGTTATTAAAAAATACTGAGAGGAAGGGGCGCCTGGATGGCTCAATCGGTTAAGTGTCCAACTGCGGCTCAGGTCATGATCTCACAGTTCGTGGGTTCGAGCCCCGTGTCGGGCTCTGTGCTGACAGCTCAGAGTCTGGAACCTGCTTCAGATTCTGCGTCTCCCTCTTTCTCTGCCTCTCCTCTACTCATGCTCTGTCTCTCTCTCTCTCTCAAAAATAAATAAACATTAAAAAAAAAAAACATGGAGAGGGAGAAGAAAGGTTTGGCAACTTTAACTGAAGCCATTTGTCCCTAATTGATTAAGTGGAGGCTGCCCGGGGAGCCCTACACATGGAAGCAAAGGCCTCATGCCAGGAAATGTCCAATTCCCCATGGGAAAAATGGCCTACGGGATTGAATGACCAAATGCATAACTCCAACAGTGACTCTGGGTTCTTGTTAGTGGCTGTGTTGTATCCTAAGGTGACAAATGATGGCAGGACAGGTAAACAAAAATTCTTACTGGGTTATTTGGTAAAGCTCTCAACATGGCCAGTTTTGATGATGTGGGTGGCCAGTAATGTGGATGAAATAAAATCATCAGGTAAGTCAACAAATAATCAAACCAGTCTGTGCAAGAGCTGTTTCTGGGGCTTTGGGGAAAGTTGCTCTAGGAGCCTTCCAAGAATTTTGAGAGGATTTGTAAAATGTTCACAAACTTTTCCAACAAATCATTTGTAGGAGATGAAATTGTAGGAGATTTGTAGTTCCTTATGTGAAGTCTCACAATGTGGCCAGAGAAAACCCTCTCAGGGTGCAGGCGAGTAGAGGGTTCTGCTGCAGGGGTGCCCAGAAGGCTCTGCATGTTTGCAGAATGTGCTGCAACACCGTGTCATGCTGTAATGAACCGAATTTTGACTCAGAACACCCCATGTTTCAGTTCTCTTCTATTAACCTTAAAATATTAGATTAAATCGTATTATTGTCCATAATTCAGCTTACTGTAGGTAGAATTAGCTTTAATATTAATGTATTTTGAAGTTCATGAATTACCTCAGTCCTACCTACCAGGAAATATAAACGCACTGACACTAATAAAAATATTGATTACATGCAGGGAGATAGCTGGTTATCCTCCCCATATCTATTCTCCCATTCTTTCCAAGTGAGAGGACCCACAAATTCTAAGTGAGCTCATCACTGAGTGTGGCCTGGTTTGGGGAAATTTCATGGGGCATCTTCCTTAAAAACAACCAGATCATACCCTTTATCCTCTTCTTATTCGTCCCCCCATCCTCCTTGCTTCTGGAACACAGATGAGATGGCTGTGGCTGAAGCAGCCATCTTGGACCGTGCAATGACTTTGGAAATGGAAGCCATATATACGGAGCATCAAGACTGAAGAAGCTGGCCTATGAGGACTTCAGGGAGCAGGAACAAAGGTTCCGGAGAGGCCTTGCAGCTGACTGTAGCCTAGCTGCGAAGTGAGCAAGTTCATGGTCTGTTGTGGCAAGAGAGGGTTTGCATTTGGATTCTGCAAAAATCATAAGGATAACCCTGCTCTGCATGATCAGGGATGTATTTTCACTTGGGATGCAATTTTGAATCTGTAGCCAAATTTACTCACTTTTTTCTTTAAAGTGTCTGAGTTTTGATTGCTAAGGTCTTCTTTTCAAAATCCACTAAAAATTTTTTTCTGTAATTTCCTTCAGAACAGTTGGGTTTTCTTTTTTGGTATTCAAATTCTGTACCAATCTTAAATAAATGGTACTGGAATTGTTTATATAGTAGAGTATGTGTATAATTCATACTTAAGTCCATTTCAATGATCCATAAGCAAGCATTTTCTCCGCACCCCCCACCCCCGCCCCCCCCACTACAGTGAAATTTTTGTTCTCAGAAAGACAGGAATCTATATTTGATAGAAGAAACACATACAATGAAACCTATGGAAATGTTTACTAACAACACTAATAAAAATGTTTTGAGTATTAAATTATTCAAAATTGGAAAAAAGCAAAAAAAAAAAAAAAAAAAAAGCATTGCTGACTTCGGTATGTTAATACAGGTACTCTCATATCCTGGTGGTGGGAGTGTGAATTTCTTTTTAGAAAGCAATTTGGCGATTTGTTACAGAAAGCTTATTAAAATTCTTACTCTCTGATCTGGTAATTTCACTTTAGGAAATCTACCCTAGAGAATAAGTTCAATATTTTGACAAAGAAGTTCAAGGACACTTATCTCAGAATTATTCCTAGCAGTGAAGTCTTTTTTCAAAATGTCTGTCTCTCAAACTTGATTAACTGATGGCACATTTATCACGAGGATATTACACAGATGATAAAATGTTTTGAAGAGTTTGTAATGAAACGGGGCAGTGGTTATAATGACGAATAAGAAATACCATGTATGACTTTAAACTTAAGTAGGTACAGACAAATGACTTGAAGGAAATGCACTGTATGAATTACCCGAGATTATAGTTTTTATTTCCTGCCTTTATTATTTTTTTGTATTTTTAAGTTTTCCATAATGATAGTAGATTTTTATTGTAATTATAAAGAATGATTAAAAATCTAAGTATGATTCTGGGTCCCGGTTTGAACAACATAAGGGGTAGCACTGCTTACGAAAAACTGACTCAACCCGAAGTTTTCCTCTCTGGGTCTGGGTCTGCTGCTACATGTAATACCATTACTCTTTTGCCACCAAATCCAGAATTCGCTCTCTCATTAATAACTTGATGAATGTGAAATGAGTTATAAGCCAATTATAAAAAACTCATTACTGCCTAATAGACATAAAATAACATTAACGCAGAAATGCATCTCTTCGTGCACTGATAGTCTTGCTGCTCAAACTGCCTGGAAAATGAAACCCCCATCATTTGAATGTACCAAATCAGGAAATCTGACCAGAAACTCAGTTACTTCGTCATCTGGCAATGGGGTCTCTTCATTGGTTAAGTATTAAATGATCATCAAAGTATACTGAACAAAGACAAGTTTTACCTGAAGGAGTCTGAAAGTTCAGAAACTCAAGAACACAGAAATACTGACATTTTGGTAGTCTAGAACTGGATCGATAGCCTCAATAAAGAGTGACATTACATTAGACAGAATAACATTCTACTGATACGGCTGAATATAGAATAAAATACTTTATTCTGATTAATACCAAGTTTCAATTAGCTACGAAATCCTAGCCAATTTATTTAAAATGACCCTAAAGCATGCCCAAAGAGCTATGCACCAAAGTATTGCTGATAGCAATATTTGTATTAATGAAAATAGAAGAAAATTTAATGTCTAACAATTGAGCTTTTTAAAAATACAAATTACGTTTCCATAAAAATCCTATGCCATCATTTAAAAAATGTTGTCAAAGAATATGGAGTGAAATGGGAAAATGTAGACAACACGTATTAAAGAAAATTGTGGTTATCAGACTGGAATCCTTATACACATATATAGTATACATATGTGTATGTAGAATTTTTCCATTCCTATAAATATAAATTCATATATATGCAATTATATGTATAAAAACAAATATTGCCCCAAAACATCATCTGTAGTTGACAGTATTATAGTTAATTTTTATCTTTCTCCTTTCTGTTTTCTTTTTTTTTAATGTTTATTTATTTTTGAAAGAGAGAAAGAAAGCAAGCATGAGTGGGGGAAGGGCAGAGAGAGAGCGAGAATGGGGGTTGGGGGGAGAGTACCCAGCAGGCTCTGTACCACCAGCACAGAGCCCCATAATGACCTGAGCTGAAACCTAGAGTCAGAAGCCTAACCAACTGAGCCACCCAGGTGCCCCGCCTTTTTGTTTTCTTTAGTTTTCTTACAACAAAAAAAGATGACCTTAAAGTCTTCATAATCTTCTCATCAATGAAGTCATTAAACAAGCCACATTAATAATAAAGACATCAATATGTGCTCAAGTACAGTAACAGAGACTAAATCTCAGTAGTTGTGAAATACTTATTTACAAAGCGGGGACAAAAAGCTATTTTAACACTACCAGCAGGTTTTCTATTAGTGGTCATATATAGCTCTTCTATAAGAGGGGAGGAGAAAAATTGGCCCTTCAGTGAAACGTTGGATTATGCGAAGGCAAAACCTTCCTGGAGTGGCCGGGTGTTAATCTGAGATCAAGAGAATTTAATTGCTCTGTGTAACACTGCAAAAGACTATCTTCATTCTGTGTTGAGTTTTCCCTGTAAGGTTTTTTTGAATTGAGAAGTGAGCACAGAATATGGAGGAGGGGACGGAGAGGGAGCAAAGTTGGTTTCTCTTTCCTATGGGGCTGGACCAGGGGTGGTAGGGTAGTTGTCTCAGAGGCTGGGGGACACCTAGATGCTAAGTTTGCAGAACCCAAACAAAAGCAGGATTAGTCGGCAAGATGACCAGAAACTTTCTTGTAAAGCCTTGACTTTCCCCCTTCCAGAGCTTCCGAAACATTCTGAAAAGTAAGCAACATAATAACCACAAACAAGGATGCGCTCCTTGTCAGGGAATATTAATGAGCTAAGGTTGATGATATACAGAAATAACTTGGAGGATTAATATTCACTTGGAGTTAGAGGGCAGGACAGGAAATGTTTGTGTCTGTCTCTTTCATCGTCTGACATTATGTCCTCTATCAGGAATGCAGTTGGCTCCAAGTAATAAATAGAAAATCCAACTAAGTGTGACTTAGCCAGTACAGACATGTATTATTCCATGGAATGACAGGGAAGTTGCTGTCACTGGTTTAGCGGTTCAGTGAGGTCACCAGAGACTCAGTCTCTCCTTTCTTCCCTTTCTGTCATTCACAGCACACTGGGTTTTGTCCTTGCGTTTGCTGTCTCATGATTAGAAGGTGGCTGCCAGATCATGACATTATCTTTGCATTCCAAGACAGAAGAAACGGAAAAGAGACAAGCGCACTTGTTTCTTGTTCTAAAATAGTGAAAAACGTCCCCAGAACTTCCATCCTCACCATCAGCAACTTTCTATTGTATTTGTCACCTGGATACTTCTGGCTGAAAGAATGGCTGAGAAAGTGACTATTTCATTTCTTCCCAGCCCTTGAGGGAGGTGGCTCAGATGTGACTCTCCAGGCAGACAAGGTCTCTCTCCCACTCCTCCTTGTGGTTCTCACATTTACAGGACAGTTTTTCTATCATTTCTCATTGCTCCTTTGGCTGCTCCCCCACACTTGTGGCAGAACGTCTCTATTTTTCCATTTTGTTTGATGTGTCCATAAATATAAACAAATAACAAAATTTTGTGAACGTGGAATCTTAAACACAATGAGAAACTTACAGATGGTTTTGTACTGTACACACGGGCTGCAAAAGCTCTCAAAAATCAGTTCCTTCTGCCATGATGAAGGGAAGATGGTCAGTTAGACCCTGCCCGATTCCAAGAGAGTGGCCAACATTACGTCTTCTCCGCTTCTCTTGTCTTATGTACCTCAGGACACCAAGAGGGCACAGCTGCCAGGGAGATGAATCTGGCTACTGCACATCTTGAATACTCAAAGAGTAGTCTCTATCAGTGCTTCCCAACTTTTTTTGCATTGTTGTTCCTCTCAGAGCCTTTTTAGGCATGTGTTTCCTAATTGCCTCCCTCATAAAATCTTGGTGGACAGATACACTAAATACCTGTTCATGTATCATGTGCCTAACTGTATTTTATATATAAAAAGAGTAAGATTTGGGGGGCACCCGGTAACTCTGTTGGCTTAGCGTCTGGCTTTTTTTTTTTTTTTTAATGTTTTATTTATTTTTGAGACAGAGAGAGACAGAGCATGAATGGGGGAGGGGCAGAGAGAGAGGGAGACACAGAATCGGAAGCAGGCTCCAGGCTCTGAGCCATCAGCCCAGAGCCCGACGCAGGGCTCGAACTCACGGACCACGAGATCGTGACCTGAGCTGAAGTTGGATGCCCAACCGACTGAGCCACCCAGGCGCCCCAGCGTCTGGCTCTTGATTTCAGTTCAGATCATGATGTCATGGTTTGTGAGATCAATCCCCGTGTTGGGCTCTGTGCTGACCATGCAGAGCCTGCTGGGGATTCTTTCTCCCTCTCTCTCTGCCCCTCCCCTACTCTCTCTCTCTCTCTCTCAAAATAAATAAACTTTTAAAAAAAGACTAAGATTTTTACAATTCCCTCCAACCACAAACCAAGTTTTGCTACCTTGGGATAATATTGCTCCTACTGAGAATGCATGTCTGTATCATCACCGGTGAATGGCGGTGGGGGGATTAAGGAAAGTATCTTAATGGACTTAATGGACTCCTGGAGGACAGGACCAACCTTACATGCAGAGACAGAAGGAAAAGCATTGGATGTTGTGGGAATGCAGGAATAAAGCTGAAGAGGTAGGGGACTGTTAGGCATGTAGGGGGCATGAAGAATGTGCAACTCAGCTGGTGTCACAGGTATAGATGGGCAATAAACAGAGATAATCCTCAAAGATATATTAACTTTCAGATGCTACAGCCAAGGGTCTCCATGCCGATACAGAGTATCACCTGTAACAAATGGGGGACCTCACTGAAGGGAAGTGAATTCATCACCCATGGTGGTTTGGATGATGATTTCCAATTTGACTAGTCTCCACACCTTTATTTTTTAACTTTTCAAAGCAACTGCTTCGAAGTTATTATAAGAATGAGTCTGCCTTAATAATCTTTACTAGTGCCGATAAGAGCTCCTCAAGTTCCCACTGGACAAGAACGAGTCTTTGTTCGGATAAACTATAATGGATACCTACCAAAGCAGCATTTGAGAATATAAGAGAGTAGTAAAAAATGACTTAGGAAGAAATTGCACGAATTCTCAAATGATAAGCTCTCCCTTGAGCTTCTTACTGCAAAGAAAACACCTAGAAGCTTCAGCATGAATAAAAGTTGCTTTGTGTTCTACTTTTCTGCCAAAATGGTCATAATTAATTTTGTTGACACAAATACACAAGAGTTTAAAGAGAGACGGCCCATTGTTGATGAGACCAACCCATTCTCGTCCTAATACACTGGAGAAATACGCCTGACCATTCACCCATGTGAAAGCAATCTTTCTAATGTCTCCAAGGTCAGTGAGACCTCTGTTAAAAACAAACCAAAAAGCTGTTGCTTGAATGCAAATGCACCGGGATCATAGCATGCATTTAATTTAATCAGCATTTCAATGAAATTATGTAATAAAAGTAATTGTGAAACTTACAAAGACTTCTTTTGTGTGCTCTCTCTAGTATTATTGTATCCCCCTTAGAATAACTCTCACTTTGAGACAGACAGACACACACACACACACACACACACACACACACACACACACAGAATGGGATAATTTCAAGAGGTATGCATTAAAACTAAAAGAGAAATCTGTCTTGTGAGGGGTCAGTTAGATTAACACATTACAACTGGTAAATTCTTCATCTTTGAGATACTAGGTCAATAAATAAAAAAATAAAAAAAAAAAGGAAATGCAGGCAGATTTTTCCCATTGAATTTATAACTCTTTTGCTCTCTTCAAGAAATTTAGAAGTTATCCTATAGGGATTGATTGTTCCTTTTTTTTAGTCTGGGAAACAAATCTGTGTAAGGACCATGCCATTCAAAGCTGAGAGGCCTTCTTTCCAAACTGGTCAAAGAAACCAGTAATTAGATGCACTATCTTTTTACCCAATGGTCAGAATGCAATACCTAAATAGTGACAGAAGTTAAAATTTCTAAAGTTTAAAGGCATTTCCTAAATAAAATTTGGTATCCTGAAAAGGATCCACGATAAAGAATGTTAGTAGAAAAACTGGTAAAATCCAAATCAAGTCTGTAGTTTAGTTAGTAATAATGTATCAGTATTAATGTCTTAGTTTTAATAAATATACTTCCGTTAGGTAAAACGTTACTATTTTAGGGAAAGCTGGAGGAAAGGTATGTGGGAATGCTTGCACTGTCCTTACGATTTTTTTCTATAAATCTAAAATTATTCCCCAAAAAAGTTTATTTAAAATTTTTTTTCTCTCCAGTTTACCAGTCCTAGAGAATATCCTTAGCATTTCTTGGGAAGAACCATGTTTTCTGGTCACTCTAACACACCAAGAATTATTTCGCTCTTTTTGTAGATAGAATCAGTTAATAACGGTTTCCTGCATTAAATTCTACGAACAGTATAGCAAAACTGTTAGCTCTGGGGACTAAAGCTAACTTTGCTGGTAGCTTCCTCAAATGCTGGGGATCTTGCGTTTGGATACATAGCAAGTGGTGAGATCCGTCCCTGTGGACAGCTCAATCTCTCCATTTACACCCCATCAGGACAGGACCCAATTACACTCATCTCTTCAGCGTGAGTAACAATTCTGCAAGAATTTCGATCAGCAGGAGGTTTCATAGTAAAACCAGTTTAAACCTCCAGTTCCCCCGCTAACAGGCATGTCACTTTGGGCAAAATCTTTAGCCACTTCTGAGTCCCCTTTCCTCATCTATAAAATGTACTGCTAAGAAGATTCAGTGAGGTGACACGTGTAGAGCACCCAACAGTATGTTGAACACTGTGGAAGGTTAGCACACCTCCTCCATAGGACAGCACCATTCACGCGGGATGCTATTTATTTTTAATTTTGAAACACTCTCCTAGTACTTATGTGTGAGACTCCACTCTAAATGTTTTTCACATAGTAACGTTTTATTGTCCACCTTATGAGGTAGGCATTATTATTACTCTCCTATTTTACAGATGAGGAAAATGGAGGCTCATAAGGTATCATAGAACATATTCTACTAAAGACACACTTGGGATCAGATATTGTGCTTGCCTTCTTCTCAGCAGTACTCCTCACGGTGCCCAGTACTCAGTAGGTACTCAAACACGTGCATGACCACATGCACTCCTATCCGTCACCCAGCATCCCCAGCATTGTAGAAAGGGACTAACGTTTGCCAAGGGCCTCCAACAATCTAGTCTACCAAGTTTCAAATGTTCGACTCTCATTCAAGTCTCAACACCGCCTTATAAAGGTGCGCTGGAATATTTCCATTTCCACCTGGGGAAGTCAGAATACACAGACAGGTACTTAATTTCCACACATACTAAAATTATTAGAAGCACAGCCAAGATCATAATCTCAGGATTCCTTTCAAAGATCAGGCTCTTTCCAATGTACTCGGTAGCCTCCCAAATGAGATCATTACTGGGGATATATTTTGCCATAAAGATGGCTCTTGATCCAGGTCCCTGCTCAGCCACCATGTCAGAGAGACTTTCCCTTACCACCCCCATGTAAACTGTACACATTTCCCTTGCTATCCTTTTATTGTGCTTCTTTCCTCAATATATTCATCATTATTTGACAGCATCTGGCTTTTGTTTACCTTCTGCGCCCGAGCTCATGGGTACATTCCAGGACAGGCATGGAATTGTCTGCCTCGGTTAGATTGTATCCCAAGACCCGAAACAATACCTGATACAGAGCAGGTATTCAACCAAATATTATGGGTGGCAATAAATGAACAGACATGTAGGAGATTCTAGCAACCGGTTGTTCTTGACCTTATTAATGTTACTCATGCCTTTTATCAGTTAGGTAAGTCATTTGGGACAAAGCTTTATTTACTAAGATAATACTGATAAGAAAACCGAATAAAGAATGTTGGTGTCAACTAGATCAAAGCACAAAGACCAAGCAACACCGCCACCAACCAGGAGACCCCACAGGTGCGGTGAGGACCGCCTCCCAGCAGGCTGCACAGCTGACACCACTCTTACCAAACAGAGCCCCGCTTTTCCTGCCTGCTAAATCCTTGGGAGCTCAAAAATATCCCTCCACCCGCTGGTCATAAATTGTCTTAATTCACCTCGCATTTTCCCATCAGGAAACAATTGGCCTTGGTTTATTTTTTATCACTTTATTTACATGTCTCCTGCAAGACTGAAGCATCGATTTCCCCCAAGATAATGTTAATAGGATCAATTAACCACAATGAGCACGCATGAAAGTGCTGTTGTTTCGCTCCTAACCCCGGGGAAAGAAAGAGGCTGCAAGCAGCCAGCCTCTGCTGAAATCCGCCCAGCTCCAGTGATTTTTGAAGGTGGCAGGAAGGCACCTTTGCTGATAAATTACAAGTGAGCTCAAGCACTTGGATGACCCAGATAACACACCAAATACAGCACAACTGAGAACCCCGTGGGGAGTCCGGAAGCCTGAAGTCATATTTGAAAGCTATCTTTCAATACAGTCTATATGAGGGACAGAAGATGTGTAAGAGGTAGCTAGGGGCAAGGGTCACGCAAAGGATTAGCTCTTCAAAGGATTAGCTCTTCTTCTGAATCCTAGTTGGAGCGCCGGTGGGGGGGGGCGGTAAACTGGAACAAGGTGGTCTTACCTTTCATGGGCTTTCAGAAGTTTCTAGTTCCAGCGTGTCCAATGCAGACCAAGAAAGGGAGCTGGAGGCTTCCTGCTTAGTGGCAGCGCTGACTGGGCCTTGCAGGCGGGTTTATGTGAAGACACAAATGCAGCCTCCATCCCGCCTGTGTCTAGATTCCGCTCCCACCCAGGCAAGCAGGCTTGCAGTCCTGAAAACACACAGGCCAGAGTAGAGCCTCCCACTTCAAACACCAAGTGGTGTCGCCGCGGGACAGCAGAAAGCACTGAGTCTTCAGCTCTCTGGCAGAATCAAGCAGAGACTCTCCCAAAAGCATGCACCTTGGAGCAAGAGAGACCCCTCCCCCGCCACCACTAAGCCGATGATTACTCCACTCACCTGTGGTTCCAGAGTTTCCGTGGTCTCAGCTGGACAGCTTCTGGACCTGGTAGATTCTCCCTTCCCACTTCAGACCCACCGGTGAAAAGGCTGGGGACGGGAAGGGTGTTCATTAGGGAATGAGAATCCATATTTTAATTTTTGTTTATTTATTTTTTAAGTTTATTTTGAGAGAGAGACAGAGAGAACACGAGCAGAGCGAGAGGGAGCAGGGGAGGGGCAGAGAGAGAGGGAGAATGCCAAGCAGGCTCTGGCTGTCAATGCAGAGACTGACACAGGGCTCGAACTCATGAACTGTGAGGTCATGACTTGAGCTGAAATCCAGAGTCAGACACTTAATCGACTGAGTCACCCAGGCGCTCCAAGAATCCATGTTTTTTAAATACTCTCAAGGGATTTTATAGGACCCTTCAACGAATGTATCTCTGAGAACCAATTCTCCAAAATTTCAAAGGTTCTCAATCATGGTTGCAGATTATGTGAGTTACTGAAGAAGCTTTTAAATAATACTGATGCCTGTGTCTCATTCTAAACCAGGGTTTCTGTGTTGGGGCTGGGGGAGTCCCTGGTCCCTACCCAAAGAGATGGCCTAGCACCTTTCCCTCCCAAACAAAAATGTCTGCAGGCATTCCCTGAAAGGGCGGGCCTACGCCGGCAGACTCCATCTTGTTCTGTGTCCTTCACCTTGACCACAGCTCCTCCCCTTGAGTAACGCCAGGCGACCTGCGTGCCTAACAGGACTGCGACCCTTCCCCAGCCAATCGGCTGAGGCCACAGCCATTACCTCACCAACTGCCCCTAGACCCCAATAAAACTTTTGTGCTTTTGAAACTCGCTCTCTCTCCCCAGTATCTCACCGCTGCATCGGCGCAGGTAGGGGATTGAGCTCGAGCTACCTCGAATAAAGGCTCTTTTGCTTTTGCATCGGACTCGGCTCCCTGGTGGTCTTTGGGGATCACCAATTCTGGGCATAACACCCAAAGGCATCTTGGGAGACAAAATCCTCTGCCCTTCCTCCCCCTGGTGGTAGTGATTAGTCATCTCATGTTTTCAAGCTCATTTGGATGCGCAACCTTTTCTTCCTTCTTTTCCACTGCATCCATCCGTGGCCTCATAATCCCTGGTCACTTTGAGTAATATGCATATCTTCAATATACACAGGCACGTGTGTTTCAGGAAGATAACAAGCCCACATTCTGAGCTACGGTCCAGCTAGCATGTACATCTGAAGTTACATGTTCATGGCCAGATTTGCATTTGGATTGACTTAAACAGTTCACAAAAGGAACCTGACAACTAACAGTAAATTACTAATGGCGTTAGCAACTTTTTAAAAGGCAAATTAAAAAGGCCAAGAATATTGGTTTTTTCCCCCACCAGTTTGGCAAAATGGATTCACACATTAAATGTCTCATGAGTGTCTACAATGCGCCAGCCAGGAAGCACCACACGTGAGGTGGTTGCCATTATGGAGCCTATCCTTTGAATGAGAGAGACCAATAACATGTGAGATTACACACCAAGTAAGGCAATTGTAGAAGTCTTCAGTGTCATAAACGAAGGGAAGGAGAATCTGGGGTGGCACTACTTTAGGGCACCAGAGGAGGACATAGTAGAAATGACATCTGAGCATAAAACTGGTGGTGTGTCACCTGCTGGGGATGACGTGAAAACAGGTGCAGTCTTTTCGGAAGACAATCAGTAAACCACGATGAGCGTGCAATTGTCAATTGTCAATAAACGTCAGGGTGAAAATAATGTGCATCTTAACGCAATCATTTAGCAAATATAAGACATCTCTGAAAATATGCCCTGTCAACACCACAACTGAAACAGTATGCCAAGGAAATTTCCAACACACTGTAAAATATCTCAATACTGCAAAAACTTCATAACATTTTGTAAAACTACAAGCTACTGAACTGCCAACAAAAGGAAGTAGTTGGATAAATTGTGATGGATCTACTGAAGTGTGGAGAATGCTTAAGACATAGTGTAAAAATTTATGTGAGATCACAGAACATGTGCATATTGGTCTCTGCTCTGGTTCTTGGCACAGTGCTTCTAAAATCTTCATAATTTCCAAAGTGGTAAGAGCACTAAAGAGCACTAAAAGCTCTTCTAACATTTGTCTTGCATCCACAACCTCTTACCAATTCCTGATTACAGCACCAGGAGCATATTTTGTTCCACTGAGGTGACTCTCGGTGGCCTCCTCGGGGCTCTTGGATGGGGACTGGTCACCAGAAAGACCAAGCCATGGTTAGGAGCTTGGAACGTTCAGCCTCTCCCCTCTCTGTCCTCCAGGGAAGGGAGCGGGGCTGAAAATCAACTTAGTTATCCATCATGCCTATGTGAGGAAGCCTCCATAGAATTCCAGGAGCTTGCTGAGCTTCCAGGTGGGCAAATATACCCACATGGGGAGGATGATGCATCCCCATTCCACTGGGTCAGAAGCTCCAGTCGGGACTGTCCCAGATCCCACCCTATGTATCTCTTCATCTGGCTGTTCATCTGTATCCTTTACCATATCCCTTAATAAACTAGTAATAATGATTGTAGTTAGGATTACTGTATTATAAACTTAAAATTTGCTAATAGATCTTAAACATTCTCTTCACACAAAAAAAGAAAGTAATGATGTGACATGATGTCATTTTGCAACATATGTCTATCAAGTCAACACACTGCCTCGAACTTACACAATTTTTTGATAATTATATTTCACTAATGCTGGGGGAAAAAGAATTTTAAGGGAGCCGAAAAACTATGCAAGAAAAAAGTCTGCTTGGAGGGGAAACTTGAAGGTATGTGACAAGGAAACAAAACAACCACAAATGATCAGTTGGTAGAGATTCTCTACAGTTTATTAGTATAATCAGTAGTTATTTCTACTCCAAAATAAGCACATGTTATATACTTCAAAAATGAGGTCGCTGCGCGGTCCATTAAAAGTTTTGTATCGAGTTTTGGGAGTATCAACTTCTCTTTTCAATGTTCTATATTCACACATAATAGATGCACTTTCAAAGGGATAATTTGGCAAATAATCTGCTCTACTTTCCATCCGTAGAAAACTCACTTTGGAATATGTTCTAACTTCTGACATGAAGCTTCATTTACTATGTACAGCTTTGTATTTTCCGAGCTCAATCCCAGTAACGGTATCTTTCAGATCAGTATTTTAAAATATTCTAAATCCTTGCATTTCAAAGTTCTGTCCATGAATCAAAAGTTTTGTCATCACTTGGACGTTTGTTAGAAATGCAGAATTTCAGGCCCTACCCTGACCTGCTGAATCATGATTTGCTTTTTTTTTTTTTTTTTTTTTTTTTAAATTTTTTTTTTTCCAACGTTTTTTATTTATTTTTGGGACAGAGAGAGACAGAGCATGAACGGGGGAGGGGCAGAGAGAGAGGGAGACACAGAATCGGAAGCAGGCTCCAGGCTCCGAGCCGTCAGCCCAGAGCCTGATGCGGGGCTTGAACTCACGGACCGCGAGATCGTGACCTGGCTGAAGTCGGACGCTTAACCGACTGCGCCACCCAGGCGCCCCTCATGATTTGCTTTTTAAGGAGATCTCCACGTGACAGCTATGCTCATTATAATCTGAGAAGCCCTATTCTAGAATATGGGCTCTCAAGATTAAATGGCTTGTTCATCCGTTCCATCTTTTCTGTTTATCTGAAGGGATGAAAGTATTAGAATTTTCCATAGTTAGAACCAACACTATTGTAAACTTATGGTCTTTGTTTTGTTTTTTTTTTTTTTTTAATTTTTTTTTTCAACGTTTTTTATTTATTTTTGGGACAGAGAGAGACAAAGCATGAACGGGGGAGGGGCAGAGAGAGAGGGAGACACAGAATCGGAAACAGGCTCCAGGCTCCGAGCCATCGGCCCAGAGCCTGACGCGGGGCTCGAACTCACGGACCGTGAGATCGTGACCTGGCTGAAGTCGGACGCTTAACCGACTGCGCCACCCAGGCGCCCCCTTTGTTTTGTTTTTTAAGCAAATGGAAGGACAACCAGGCACAGTCAATTTGAATGTAGGCAGTACATCTAGTTTAGTTTTTCTGGATTGGACTGTAACTTGGAGACAGTGTCCTAGATAAGGGGATGAATGGTGTAAAAAATCCAGTGTTCTTTAAATAAATCACAAAGTCAATGAAGAAATGGATGAAGGTAGAAATAAAAAACTCTTCAGAATCTTCCTGAAATGACTTAAAGCCAACCTAAATATGACAGTCCAATTTTAAAACAATAGAAAAGTCCTGAGTTTCAAGGGTAACAACGAAGGTGATTACCAGAAGTCATTTTTTTTCTTTAACCTGAGATTAGTCAAATGCCCTCAAAAAAGAGTTTGTACTCTATTAATAATTGCAAATAAATATTCAAATATATAGGAACAAACATCTCTATGATACATCAAGACCAAATATTGACTCTTCCTCTTCCCTACCTCCAGGCACTGATTTCACAGAAGAATTCAATTGTATTTATGGCTCACGAAAAAACGTGATGGTAGAAATGCTTTGTGGATATAAACACATTTCTTCCCAGGGGCTCAAACTGCATTCTAGACATTATCTCATTAATTGCTCCCTTAAATCTTTCTCATTGATTTTTATTTTTTTTTTTTGAGCCAACAAGTTCACTATTGTTTGCATATGAAGGAAAGAGCTGGCTTCAGTTAGAATTTGAGATCTTAAGCATTTTAAAAACTGTGATACTATATCTCAACTGACAAGGGGTTACTGGAGTGGCTTCAAAAAAAACACAAAGTGGCCTAACAGCATCATTTATTTATTTATGTATGAACTAGCCAAAAGCTTGGAGGATGTCTTGGGAAGATTGTATCAGGAATATAAATATTTGACTAATGTACCTTGGCTGTGTCAACCAGAAAAGATAGGTCTGAATACGAGAGATGTGTCACGGTCTCATTTTGGAAAGGGAAAAACAAAATGCTAGTATACATTATTCAATAAGCTGTCTGACAGAATGATGTGGTGATCACAGGGACCCGTAGGGATTCGCCAAGAACAAGGTTATTCCAAACCAGCCACATACCTGATTGGGACGGTCACCAGTTTGGTAAAAGGGAATGCATAGATGCTATAAATTTCAACAAATAATGATAAATGTTTTTCACCGAGCGCTTCCCATGTGCTGGAAACTATGGGGAACACTTTATATACAACTTATTTCATTGCTTGGAATGTATGAGAAAGTATTATTACTGACAGTGAGTATATGAAGAAAAGTAACTAGTCCAGGGTGACAAGGCTGTTCCTGAAGATTATATTCCTGTGCAGCGCACGGTACTATTTTCAGGAAACTAAATTTGCTTGTGACAATTATATGGTCAATTGGTCTCCCTCTGACTGATCTAACACTTTGTCCACAATTTCTGTTATAGTATTTCTCTGTGCAAGCAAAGATACTCAAACAAGGTAAGAAAAGATTATGAAGCAACCACAGCGAGATACCACCTCATACCCATTAGATCAAAAAAGCAGAAATCAACAAGTGTTGACAAGGTTGTGGAGGAAAGGAAACACTTATGCCCGGTTGGTGAAGATGTAAAATGGCGCAGCCACAATGGAAAACAATGTGATGGTTCCTCAAAAAATTAAAAAGAGAATGACTATACGATCCAAAAATCCTATTTCTGGGTATATATCCAAAAGAATTGAAAGCATGGTCTCAAAGAGAGTGTGCACTTAAGAATGATTAAAATGGTCTTTTACGATGATTCTATGTTAAGTGTGATTTTTTAAAATCACAATGAAAGAAAAGACTAAGGAGCAGAAGAATGAAGAATCATGGCTAGAAAATCTGAAAATAGTTCTTGTTGGTCTCCAGCAAGGTGAATGCAATATAAGAGAAGAATAAAGAGATGAAGGGTAATAGGTCTGTCGCTTAGTAGCTATGATTTATATATTATCTTTTGATATTACTGAGGTTCAACTTTCTCATCTTTAAAAGAGGTTAATAATATCTCTCTTTGCTCCCTCGTAGGCTGTCATGAGGGTCCAAGCAGCTAGAAGTGCTTTGTAAACTTTAAAATCCTCTCGGAGCTGCCTTGTCCCCTTCCATTTCTTTTATTACAGTCTGTGTGCACTTCTGTCCCTTTAATCTAGAATTCAGCTCGTGTGCCTCTCACAGATCCATGCATTCAACGGCCTCTATTTGGATGTCTCAGGGGTACCTCAAATTTGAAATGTTCCAAACTGGACTCTGTATTCTCCTTTCAACCCCATTGCCCCTCTAAGTATCCTTATTTAATGACTGGCACCAGTCTCTACCAAGCTGGACTTCCTCCTTCCCTCTGAATGATGCTCACATCTAATCAAAGATAAAGTCCTGTCCATTCTCTCACTCTCCTTTGCACTTATTATGTCTTGGGATCTTTTCCTAGCCAACTCCTATTCATCCTGCAGGGCTCAGCTCATAGTACACTATCTCTAAGAAGCCTTCTTTGATACTCCAAACCTACATCAGGTAGGCCTGCCGTGTGCTCCCATTTCTATCCCTGTATCTCCCCGTTCACTGTGCTTATCACAATGTGTGGAAATTACCTGCTTGTCAGAATCCCCCACTGGCCCAAAAGCCCAGAGGGTAGGACATAAACTGTGTCAATTTCACTGCTCTGTCACATAAGCCTTCTGTTGTCCAATAATGGCCAATCATTGAACAGTCATTGGAATCCCTGCCCTCACGGAGCCTGCCGCTTCGATGGGGAGACATATAATAGAAAGTTGAACCAAAAAGAATTTTTTTTAATGGACAAATGCTACAGTGATAATGATCAGGGTCTGGATTAGACCACATTGGAGGAAAGAGACCTAATTTAGCTGGACCACCAGCAAAGGCCTCTCTGTAAAATGTCATGTGGCTAGGACCTAGTAGTTAAGAAGGAACCAACCATGTCTTGGACCAAAAGAAGTGTCCATACAGAAGGAACAGTTCGTGTTTAGATGAAGGAAAGAGCTTGAGGAGTCTGGAGAACTGAAAGAAACCCAATGTGGTTACTATGCAAAAGAAGGGAGGCTCTGATGAGGCAACACAGATAGGCAATGGGCCACGTGATTCATCTTGAACTTGATCTGCAGAACAATGGAGATCTCTGAAGGGTTTTAAGCAAGGATAGGATAGTCAAGACCCAACTTAACTTTTAAAAAAAGATCAGGCTGACCAACACCTGACTCTGAAAACCACCAATTAATTAAGGGGAAATATTCAAGCATTCATCTTGCTTTTCCTGCACAAATTATATTTTAGGGTAACCAAGTACCCCAAGTTTTTGAGGGAAAAACAGTTTTTCAATTATGAAATGTAGATGAGTGGGGATTTATAAAGAGCACCCTTTTACAACCCCTGCATGAAATAACTCATTCAGGTAACAATCATCAAGGGACAAAACTACTGAATGAAAGGTTGTGTGGGACCTTTACCAATGCAAGGATAATAAAGCAGCTACTTTCTGAACCCACAAATCAACCTTAGCAACAATGATCTGAGATAGTACACTGTAGCATAGTACATTATCTGAGAAGCACAGAGAGACTACAAAAGAAAGCTTTTTGCCAAAAAATTGAATTAGAAATTATCCAAACTTTTAGAGTTAACTTATGCTTGATATAGAAGGCAGAAGCAGAAGTTAAATACCACCATGTGAAAGCAAACAGAAAAATACAGAAAACCATGTTGTTTCTAGAATATTCTAGGAGAACTGATCCAGCTTCTTCAGTAAGTCAATAGTATGGAAAAATAAGTAAAAGGAGAGAGTACTCAACTGTTAGAGACCTAAGAAATACAACACAATGTGATTTGCAGAGCCTGTCTATGAATTTGAACAAGTCAACAATAACATTTCCTAAACAAGTGGGAAAATTTGAATATGGATAAGGTATTAGATGTTACCACACAGTGACTGTTAATTATGCAGGAGGCATAATAGCATTATACATATATAAAGAAATAAAAATTAAAAATGCAAAATAAAAAACATACATGTGAAATAATATCTGGGATTTGTATTTAAATACTTCAAAGATTGAGGAGGGAAGTAGGGTAGGCAGATACACGAAGGCTTGATAAGTTCAGAATTTTAAAAGATCACCTAGCATGTGTGAGGAGAATGTATAGGAAGGCATAATGGTGTACCTTGTCTGCATGGGAAGTGATGGCAGTCTGGACTGAGAGGGGCAGCACATAGTAGGTCCTCAAGGAAGATCTTTTCAAATAAATCCACGTGGTAAGTTTTACACACATGCACACAAACACAATTTTTTTTTTAAATGTAAGAAAGTAGAACATGTTCTTTTTGAAGATCACATTAACTTCACAACAAAATTTATGGTCATTATCTGCTCAGAGAAATATCCTATCAGCTCGTCATGCCCAGAACTCAAACATTACGCATATTTGGGTTTTTTGATAAAAACTGTTATGGCTAAGAGTCCTTGGTTTGTAATGACTGCAGTGATTGTTTTCTCAAATTCTTAGGTGGGAGAAAAGTCAGTCATGTACATCACTGACCCTATTCTTACACGCTTTACCCGCCAAGGCATTCTCCTTGACACAAGAGTAGAGCTGGTTCAGTGTATGGAGGTACATATGTTTCTAGGCCTCTTATAGAAAGCTTCAACATTTTCTTAAGACTTTGTTATTTGACTTAAATTAATATTTAATATTCTAGGTTTGTCCTTTGTGCACTTCACTCAGTGGGAATTCAGCTGAGTACTTTCAGCCTAATTTGGCCAAATCCTTGTGTAATGGTAACCACACTGTGAAACAAACCCAAGCACCATGGCCAGACGGAAAGGCACTGCCTCTCTCCTTCCTGAGAGATTTCCACTCATGTCAGACTCATCTCATGAAAGCAAATCTGGCCGCTCTCTCAGAGGTCGGGTTTGATATTTTTACTTTATCGAACTGTTGATTCTGGGAAAAGTCTCCCTCCTTGTATAATGCTGTATTTTTAAAAACCAGTTAAAGACCAAGGGGTAGAATCAGAAAAATATCATTTTTCAGTCCCCAAATGAAATAACTGATTCAGGCAACAATCATCCTTAGACATAAAACTACTGAATGAAAGGTACTGGATCAAACTACTAGATGAACAAGGGTCAGGCTGCAGAAACTCTGTGACGAGAAGGTGATGTGAGGACTGAGGAGGCACAGATATACAAGATGGCATAAGGCAACTGCTAATCCCCAGGGAGTGGGGACAGAGTGGTCGTCTGAGTCTTGCAGATTTTGAAGATGAAAGACTAACATTTATGGTTAATCACGGCGACTACGATGCCATCCCTTAGGAATTCATTCTGGCTAAATAAAGGTGGAATAAAGTTGGAGATATTCAATCACAGGGGACTGGCTTCAAAATGACTTTAGATCCATCACATGGATCACATTAAAAAGAAGATACAGGGGCGCCTGGGTGGCTCAGTCGGTTAAGCGTCCGACTTCAGCTCAGGTCACGATCTCGCGGTCTGTGAGTTCGAGCCCCGCGTGGGGCTCTGGGCTGATGGCCCGGAGCCTGGAGCCTGCTTCCGATTCTGTGTCTCCCTCTCTCTCTGCCCCTCCCCCGTTCATGCTGTGTCTCTCTCTGTCTCAAAAATAAATAAATGTTAAAAAAAAAAAAAGATACAGAACTATATTTACTGACTTTAAATGATTTCATTATTTAAAAAAAAAAAAAAAGGCAGGCTAACCAGCAGTATGCATGCTGAAATCCTATTTTTATGTATTTTATATAAAATGCCATATTTTCACATGGAACATTCTGAGAAAATTTATATTAAAAGGCCAGAGGGGTTGCCAAGGGATAGTGTTTTTTGTGTTTCTTGTGTTTTATATACTTCGCTTATTCAATTTTCTACTTGCCCAAATTTTTCCTAAAATTTCTTTCTACTTTAGGAAAAGTGCACACTTGATGATGTGTGGCAAATCTACATATTTACAAAAGCAATAGTGGATTAAAAGGGCAACATAAAAGCCAGCCTTTGGGAAGTAAAGGAAAAAGTGGGTGGTAAAGTCTATTTTTTCTGTGTGTGTGTCTCTCTCTGCTCCTCCCCAGCTCAGACTGTCTCTCTTTTTCTCTCTCTCAACGATAAATAAACATTTAAAAATGTTTAATAAAAATAATAATAAAATAATATAATAATAAATATAAATAATAAATTATAAATATAATACATATAATATATATATAATATAAAAATATAATTATTATTCATTTGTATTATTGTATACAATATTACAATATTGTATATTGTATTATTATTGTATCTGTGATACAGCCCATCACTGTTCTCCAGACACACCATGCTGCCTGATCTCTTTGCCCTTCTTCCTCTCTTTTGTTTATCAAACCCTAAGCGTCCTTCAATCCAACTCAAATTCTCCCCTAAGAAATATTCATGGATTACCCAGTCCAAAGTGATTGTTTCCTTTTATGAATTCCTGAAGCGTGTACTCTTGCTACGGGTCATTTGTCACTTAACAGATACCATCCTTGGGTTGGGTTTCTTTTTTTCATTAAAAAAACATGTTTACATATTACATGTTTAATACATGCAATTGATTCCGGACATACACCTAGTATTTGGGTCCTACGCAATGAGAGTATCATTGTGGAAACACTATCAGTACCATCAAGGTAACAAACATATTCATCACCTCTAAAGGTTTCCTTGTGCCTTTGTGTGTGGGCGTGCATGTTAAGAACACTTAACGTGTTAACTCTTAGCAAAATTTAAAGTGCACAGTACCATGTTGTTGGCTATAGGCACAATGCGGGACGGCAGATCTCCAGGAATTATTCGTGGCACACAACTGAAGGTTATGGCTCACAATTCCCCCTTTCCCCCTCTCCCCCCAGTCCCTGACAACCACCATGCCATTCTCTGCTTTTATGAGTTTGGCTATTTTAGATACCACATACAAATGCAGTCATGCAGTATTTGCCTTTCTGAGACTGGCTTTTTTCCCTTTGGCCTAATGTCTTCCAGATCCATCCACATTGTCACAAATTGTATAGTTTCCTTCTCTTTTAAGGCTAAATAATACCCCACATTTTCCTCATCCACTTATGTGTCCATGAACATTTGAGTTGTTTCTATATTTTGGCTATTGTGAGTAATGCTCCAATGAACATGGGAGTGACCTATGGTTTTTACTGATAATGTCTTATCTTTAAGCTCTCAGAACACAGTGAAAATCACTTTTATAATTGCATTCTTAAGATCTAGCATATTGCCTGTGTCGTATGGCTGTTTCCTCAATAATTATTTTTTGGAAAGACACCTGGGTGGATGAATGGGCCACCCAAACTAACGAGATTGTAAAGGCCATGATTAAAAATAAATACAGAGTGATCGGGATGGTTACATTTACGTGTCAGCTTGAGTGAGCGAAGGGATACACAGAGAGCTGGGAAAACATTATTTCTGGGTGTGTCTGTGAGTGCTTCCGGAAGAGATTAGCATTTGAACTCAGTAGACTGAGTAAAGAGATCTGCCCTGTCCACTTTAGCCATGCATCATCTAATCTGATGAGGGCCTGAATGGAACAAAAAGGTGAACAAATGGCAAATTCCTTCTCTCCTTGATCTTGGAGTCTCCATCTTCTTCATCTGCTCCTGCCCTCAGACGTCAGAACTCTTGGTTCTTCAGCTTTCAGACTCTGGGATTTACACCACACCACTCCTTGGTTCTCAGGCTGTTAGTCTCATACCGAGAGCTACACCATCAGCTCCCTTGATTCTCAGGCCCAGAGACTCAGACTGAATTATACCATCAGCTTTCCTGGTCCTCCAGTTTACAGGGGACTGATTGTGGGATTTCTTGGTCTCCATAACCACATGAGCCATTTTCTGTAATAAATCTATGTATCTAGAGATCTACCTATCATATTGGTTTGATTCTCTGAAGAACCCTAAGTAATAGTGATTTAGTTGAGTTTTGGGCTTCTTAAATGATAGATGTTATGATTTTATATTCTAAAAACAAGTTTAAGACGTACACAAGGAATGTCAATGAAAGGAGTATCCCAAATGAAAATTCCAATATTAGAGGTGGTCGGTTGGGCTGGCTCAGTTGGTGGAGCATGTGACTCTTGATCTCAGGGTTGTAAGTTCAAGCCCCAGACAATTCCAACCTTTAGATAATTCACACTAAAAAAAACTAACACTATGGAATAAGAATTTAAACAACTGATATTTATCCTAACACTTTAATTTCATAGAACACTAGAACCCTTCCAGTATAAAATTGTTAAAGATAGTGAAATCACACTACACAAAGTTTTGTGAGGATAATTATTAAAATTGGTTTAAAATGTTCAAATCTATGAATGAAAATCAACTGGAGGAGGTAAGCAGCTGTCCAGGTAACCTAGGTAAGAAAAGTTGCTGTCAAGGAGGAATTATGGGCAGTGAGGGGGAGGATGGCAGGGGTGAGGATAGCGAAGGCTGCTGTGACCAATGGTGCACACCAGATAAGAATCACACTGCTTTCTATTTTATTTTCACCTCATCAGTATTCCAAAGTTGTCACCTGGATGAATTTGGTGGGGGAAAAACTGTACTTAGAAATACAACCTTGTAGCATAGGATTTTCCTTTTCCTAAAGGATGTATTTTTTAACCACAAGAAATTACATTCAGTTCCTAGCCTTTCATTTAGTTTTACAATTGACCAGAGAGTTTTTCTGCACATTTCCATGTTTGTTCCTTATCAAAATGGATTAGAGACTTGGAGACAAGTTTTATCCTGCACTGAAATAACTTGCCATGCACAGGTTTTGCTTTTTGCTGAAGCCTTTCAAAGAACTACACCATCGTGTTATGGTCGAACGTATGCATCAGATGTTTTGTATGACCATAAACCACCACATTTGCTCGACTACTCACTTCAGTAGAGAGTTCTGTGCTGCAAAAATGCACACATAAAAATAAAAGCAGCTAATTACAACATGAATGCAAATGGAAGGTTGGCAATCTTACAGGTAAGACTGTAGAGATCACCTTAAATTGGAGACACGTGTGTTGCTATTCAGAGGCTATATAATAAATAGACAAGACATATGTCCCTGTTTCTGAAAAAAAAATCAAAATGAGAGTCCTCAGAAATCGCATAGACTGAGGTGGAAATACATGCTTGAGTCCACTGCCCTTCTCCATCAGGAGAGAAAGCCAAAAAAAAAAAAAAAAAAGGGAGAGAGAGAGAGACAAATGGAGTTTTAAACAATTTTCTCCTTCCGAAACGAAAGGAAGTGCAGGATGGGCCAGAAACAACTATATGCTGTTTAATTTGCAAGCAACAGGCGAGCTCTGCCTATCTCTCCATCTTGATGTCCTTTCCCCCAAAGATCCAAAAGAAAGTTAAAACATTGAAAAGGACAATGCAGTTGGAAGCAGGCAGGCTGGCACAGTGATAATTAATAATTGAATAATTTAAGCACGCTTTCCAAAGCTGAGTGCCTGACAGGAGGCCCGCGCTTCATTGGCATGGAGGCAGGTTAGAGCCAAGGAAGACATTCTGAGAAGTTGACAGAGTCCCTCTGGGAAAATTCTGATCAAAGGAATGATTGAGGGGGGTTGCCAAGGGTCAAACCAAAGGCTTTTATTCTTTGTACTTTAAAAAAATCACCCAATTTGGACATTTTTGTTGGAGTATGTGTTAGCAATTAAATATGTATTTGCCTAGCTGAATAGAGACTATAATTCTCTCTTAACCTTCTAAACTCAGCTTTCTGGAAGGTTTAAATCATAGGATCTCCCTAAATATAGGTGTAAGTTCCACGGAAGTGTCATGAATGAGTCTGCCCACACTGTCACATCTTCCCCTAAGAGCTGATACAGGTCTTGGCATAGAATATGTCCTCATGTTGAATAGACACATTCATACATTCAAATACACTCATAAATAAGCTTTTAAAGCTTGCGGCAACATTAGATGAAAATAATTAGGTCTAATTCCCCATAGTTTGCAAAATTGAGAAACCGAAAAGCATACTCATAAAAACTTGCACAATATCAAACATGGATATGAGGAAAGGGAAAAATCAAAGTCAGGTTTTCTACTGGCAGGATTAGCGTTTTTCTACAATTTTATACTTCACAGTGACAAGGATTCGAAAACGTCACTTTCGGTACCAAATGCCTATGTATGAAGCCTTCCGAAAAGCCCATATTCTCAAATAGGTGATAACCTTCACAAATAGTCAGTGGGTTCGGGTTTCATGTCACGCCTTACCTCTCCAAAAGCAAGGTCAGATGATGAAGGTCAAAGACTCTCCAGCTTCACACGTGGACTTTTGAGTCTCCAGTCCTGACTCTGCCACTGTTAACGCCTGATCTTGCCCGAATCACTTCATTAGCATATTTGAAGGAATGGAAAAGGATTCTTATCCTTAGTGTCGCTATCAGAGTGCCAGGGGTAGTAATTTGTGGTTTTAGATGATGAGTTTTATATTTTATTTATTTATTTATTTATTTATTTATTTAATCTATTCCCCTTCTCTTGTATATCTGGCACTAGATGTAGTAAGAAAGGCAGATACAAAACAAATACATAATAAAAAATTACAATCAAGTGAGAGAAGTCTTTAGAGTCCAGTGAGAGTTTCAGGGAGGTGGCGTCCCTAAGGGCCAGGACTTTCAGCATGAAGGACTCATGGGAAGGTAACAAGCATACTCCGGCTCATGTAGGTTATGGAGTCTAAGAGCTCCCCCAGAAGATGAACATGCCAAGGGAACTGCACCCTGCTCACGCTGGCTAGAAGAGGGATCAGGGCTGGTACAAGGGGCTAGATGGTACAGAATCTCCCATAACACACCAAGAAGTTAGGCTTTTTCCCTTTAACAGTCAACATAAAGCCACTGAATGTGGAAGCAAGGCCCTAGAGAGCTCATTCTGGCAACTGCTTGGAAGTTAAGATGGGACAGGAACAACCGGACAAAAAATTCAGGCCAAAAATGTCACCAAAATGTTTATCCAACAAGACGGGAAGCACCTTGATGCCAGGGCTAATGTAATAATCAATAAATGTACCAAACATCTGACATATAGTCGGTGGTCTCTAAATATTTTATTAAACGATTGAGCACAGAACTATATTTTGGGTGACTCTAGAAGGAATATATTCCTTAATTAGGTCACACAGGCCGAATACTTTAACACATTCTTTTGAACTATAAATAATTAGACTTTTAATCATTAAAAAGGAAAAAAAAACAAGGGCCAAAATGAAAACACAAAGTGGATTTATTTTTCTAATGAAGCATAGCTGTTAGCAATAGTCCCTTAAATATGGTGGGTGAAATGGGGTGGCGAATTTCTTCCAGCAAGGAAAGGGGCAACTAACTGCTTTCGGTTAGACAGGAAAGACAGTCCTACAAAGACTTAAATTACAAAGGTACTTAGACAATGAAGACCGTCGACTGGGTCACTCCAGTACAGGTGAGACTTTGCTCTCATGATGATTACAGCAAACCAGTCATTGCTTCTTGTCACTCTGGCCATCAAGACAGCCCGTGGGGGTCTCTGTCAATTCCCAGGCAGGCTACTCCACGGTCTAGAGATGTAATCAAAGGGGCTGTGACCCATCAGCTGCTCAGAGACAGGTTTGGGAAACTCTAGCTCTTGTTTGTTTGTTTGTTTGTTTGTTTTTTTCAAGTGTTTGTTTATTTTTGAGAGAGTGCAAGCAGGGAGTGGCAGAAAGAGGGGAGCAGAGGATCCAAGTGGGCTCTGTGCTGACAGGCTGATGCCCGAGATCAAGATGTGAGCAAGCCCAAGTCAGACGCTCAAACGGCTGAGCCACTCAGGTGCCCCTACCTCTTGGTTTTTTTAAACCAGAGCCTAGCCACCGCTTAGAGAGAACAAACTCACAGGGTCGGGAAAATAATACTAATAGAAGTTACTCATGCCTGAATACTGCCTGTGTCCAAGGCACTGTGCTTACCACTATACTGGCATTATCTCATTTAAGTCTCAAAAAACCCCTATGAGGTAGGGACCATTATTATCCCCAGTTTACAAATGGGGTAAGTGAGGCTGAGGGAAGCTTAAGAATTTGCCCAAGGTCACATAGCTAGGAAGTGGCAGGACTAACACTTGAATCCATGCCCAGACATCTGCTCCGGAAGCCTACCCTCGTTAACCATGATTATAGGCTGGATTTAGGAAGCTGCCCTTCCCCCTGACAGCACTTCATTTCTTGCTTTCAGCCACACTCCTTCTTCTGTTGAAACTAGAAGTGCCCTTGTGAGGTGGGTAAGGCATGGATTATGGCCACCCATTGACACATGATGGGACCTGTGCTAGACAACATGGCATACTCTTGAAGAGGGCTAACAAAAGAATTGCCTGGGTCCAAATCACAGTTGTGTTACTTCCTGGCTATCTGACCCTGAAAAAAAAAAATCGCTTAGCCTCTTCTGAGCCTCACTTTCCTTATGTACGAAATGGGAAAACACCGCACTGCCTGTCTCACAGTGGCTAAGGAGATTAAAAGGGACAATGCACACGGAAACCTAAAAACATTTGCTGCACACTGACTATTCAGTTCAACGCCCCCCCCCCATCAAATTTATTTCAGCTACTGATTATTGGGTGTTCAGCAGGTGACAGTATTCTAGGTCCACGTATCTTGATTCCTAGTCCTGTGTGTTACTCATGACACTTGAATTTCTCCATCGCTGAAACCCATGGTCTTGTGCTGAGGTGAGGGGCTCCTGACATGAACACCTTATGTATCTCTGGAGAGCATGTACTATTCTCCAAATACATGTCTTCCTTCCTGTTGCTTCTCTCCACCACCGTATTCTTCTGGAACAGTATGGAACTTCTCATCCTTTCTCTGTCCTTTTGTCTTTGGAATCTATGTCTTGGGCACCAATGGCACTCAGGAGCCCACGGGGCATTGCCAAGTCCTGCTTGTAGCCCCTAAGTCAAGAAAGTGGTGAACCTAGTAATTTTCATTTCAAGGAAAGCAGTCATTTGAAAGTTCCATGATGAAATAAAGCTGAAATATGGCCATGCGCATATGAATAGGAGTGGATCACAGCCAGCACTCTGCCTGACGTGAGTGATGAAATACAACATTTGGAAACCATCGCAGAGATCCATAACTGGGCTTTCTTGTGGCCTCCTTCTGGATAAAAGGCTTCCACTGGAGTGCTTGGGTTCATGCAAGTTTGTTTAAGATACATAATTCATAAAAAGTACATAGCACCACCCCTGAATAACTGTGTAGTCCCCACTGGTTTAGGATTAGATGGACTGGCTGCCTCTCATGAGAGGCTCACTCTTGAAATCTGGCATGATCATTCTTCATGGCCCGGGATGGGCCACTGGCTACTCATTTCTGTATTCTCCTTACTCCTTGGTTGTCCCCAATAGCATCTATGCTACAGCATAGATTCTTGAGCAGGTGAAGTTCTTACCTCCCTGCATGTAGTTTCAAATAGAATCTAAAACAATGACAAGCATCTCTCAATCAGGCACCTTGTCATCTACCACCATTATACCAAGACACAGGAACTAACTTTCCCTGACTGTTTATTGCATTTAAAAAAAAAAAAAAAAAGATGAGAGTGATTCAAAAGATGGGCATAAATTCAGCACTGCTCCTAAGTACTTTTGTTTGAGTTGACACGAGCCAGAAAACCATCTCCCTGGAATCCATGAGGTTGCCCAGATTATCTGTCATCCGATGCCCGATGATGACATAATAGTCAATTTAGAGGTGATTTATGGTGCTCCTGGCAGGACGGATAAGGAGTAGCTGCACAATAAGGGTTATGTGGGGGAGGCATTGCTTGTGCTCTAACCTGCTCCAAATATCCTTTTCTTAGCACACTCTGATGATTTTTTTTTCCCAGTGTGACAATACCAACCCCTTTAACACAATCCATCAAATTAAGCTAGAAGGCAAAGATAACTTTATGCCCTGAAAAACTTTATGTTCTGGCTCAGCCAACAGCCATTACTATTCACGAGGGCCCTGATAGTGGGAGTTTTCCACCTGATCCTTGTATTTCAACCTAGATACGGGCCCTGTCCTTTGTCCATTTGTCCAGGGCCAAATGTGTAAAAAATGGTATCAATGAGAAGGTTGTATTAGCTATTGTTTACAATCGACGTTCCTTTAAGGAGCTCAACACAGTGCCCATCTATAGAATTCTTCAGAGTAACTGTAAATAGCGAATCTTATTATTATCCCCATTTTACCCATTTCTGCATCTGTAAGAAAATCTAAATTGCATGTCAGCAGTAGCAGAAATAGCAATACCAATTAAAATACTAACAACGGTTGCCTTTTACAAAGTGTTTGCGAAGAGGTAGGCACTGTGAGAAGTCTCCTATTTCTCGTTTTATTACTTCCGACAAGCCTGAGGGAGGGGTCATTATCACGATCTTCATTTTTCTGACAATAAAATTATGAGGGGAAGGTCAAGCGTCATGCCGCAGGGCACACAGCCAGTAAGTTGCAGATAGGACTTGAACACAGGTCTGAGAATTCCTTCCTTGTAAAAACCAGACACTGGCTTGCCGAGAGGGCTCTAGAGAAAAACTCCCAACCGCAGTGTAGACAACAGAAACCGCACCGAAGGGGATGCCGCAGCAAATGTGGATTTGGTTACTAAAAAAGACGAAACGTCCTGAATGGTTGTAATTCATTTAATTTATTTCATTACACCCACTAAAATCTCAGGATCCCACCATTAAGGTGAGTGTCCCGGCACTTTTAATACCCTGCTGGTCAGCCCTTGAGTTAATGGCAGTCTGACCTCCATAAAACGGTGGGGACTGGCACCAGGGATTGCCCTGCAATCATACAGGGACACATAATGCATGCTGACTTTGCCTCTTTAAAAGAATTCCATCTGCTCAAGTAGAATGAAATAAGCTTTTTCTAAGAGAGACAAGGATATTTTTCTCCGGCTGCTCTGAACTGCTTTCTTTTACGGATAGCTACACATATTGACTCCTTACTAATTGCCAGTCACTGTACTTAGACACACTCTGGATACATTATCTCATTTAATCCTCAAGGGGGCTCTAGGAGACAGAGTCCCCTATTACTCCCATGTTTGCTTGTCTTTCGGGCCCCTCACCTGTTTTTCTAAGATGTTTCAAAGGTTAGAGGAGAAACTTGAAAAATTATATTGCTGTGTGAGCCGAGCACATGGACTCTATTGCTCTCAGGCTCCCAGGTGCACTGTGGCTCTCAGAAGGGGTTCACTGAGCAGCGGCTGGTGGGGACAATAATTACATAAGAAGCAATGCTTTAAGCCAGACTCCTCTTTCGGCAGGTTCCCAAGTCAACAGTTGTTTTCACTGAATCAAATCACTTAGAAAATTCTTGAAAACTGAACTTGGCCATTCTTCTGGAGGTATGTCCCTAGTCTCCACCCTTCCTGATACAGCTTGCTCAATTTTCAAAGACTGTGGCATCATGAATCCTCGCTTAAACCTCACTTCTGTCAATAGAACCTTCTTGACCAATCATCCCCTGATCTCCGTTTTCTCATTTGTGAATGGGATGATTCCAGTTATTCAAACAGATGCTTTTTGAGTACCAATTATGATTATGTCCCAGATACTGTCTTTTTTTTTTTTTTTTTTTGAGAGAGAGAGAGAGAGAGAGAGTAATAGAGGGACAGAGAGAGAATCTTAAGCAGACTCTATGCCCAGCATGGAGCTCGCATCACAGGGCTTGATCTTAGGACCCTGGGATCATGACCTGAGCTAAAATCAGGAATTGGATGCTTAACCAACTAAGTCACCCAGGCACCCTGAAGATATTGTTTTAAGTGCTTCACATTTATTATCTCATTTAAATGTCACAAGAATCTGATGAAAAGGAACTATTATTGTCCCTGTTTTATAAATGAAGGCACAAAGACGGTGTTCACACAGTTAATGAATGATAGCATTGGGATTCAAAACCTACTGGACTGACTCTCAAGTTCACCCCATTGTCCATTATCCCTGGGGTTCTTGCACCTGAATGAGCATCAGAATCACCCAGACGGCAGATGCCCCAGAAACTACACGCTGCCCTGCCCGGGGCTCTGCCCCCAGTGTCAGGATCAGAATCAGAATCATAAAAATAAATGTGAATTCAATTCACAACAGGCAGACAGGCTAGTAATTAAAGTTATGGCTTGCTTAATGCATGAAAATAGACATCTCTGAATGAGTGATTCTCATACCACCTCTGACCAGTAAACCTGGGCTGAAATATATATTCATGAATATGTTCACTTGAAATATTTTATACTGAAGTAGCAAATTTGGCCTAGGCCCAGTGGCCTCATATTCAGAGCAGGCTTATTTTTGCCTTGAGGAAGAAATACGATTTGTGACACTAAGCTTCACTACTAACAACTGGAATGTTTATCGAATTCTATTGGGATATCCTTGTGGCTGAGATAGGGCCAGGGTCACATCACATGTGAATCGAGAGCAACTATATGCATTTCTGTAAAGATCACCATCTCACCTGCAGCCCAGAGAGCAGATTTCCCACAAGCACATTGCCCACAACTGTGAGTACTGATCATACTAACATAAACGCTGGCTCTTGTGTGCTGAGTCCTGCTTCCTTTGTGCCAGGCATTGTCCTGAACTCTTCTCATCTAATCCTAACTATAAGAGATAGCGAATGTGATGACTGATTCCCATTCTACAGATCAGAAAATTGAGGCAGAGAGAAGCTGACACACAGCTAATAAATGTCTGAACTAGAATCTGACCCAGTCACTGAAACTCTAGAACTCATGATTTTAACCACTTTACTTACCCCCATCTGGGTTTGCACTGATTGTAGCTAATGAGAAACGGGCCATGGATAGTGAATTAATAACAACAACAACATCGGAAGTTAACATGTGCTGAACCCATATTATAACCCCCCTTCCAATGTGCTGGGCCTTTTTCAATTAACGCTTTATCAATTTATATCTATATGTATAACAATTTATATCTATATCTATCTATATCTATATCTAAGGTTTTCAGAGGTTAAATAGCTAGCAAGTAGCAGAGTTGGCATTCAACCCAGGTTGCTTGAAGTAAAAAATAATACATATTATAAATTCAACCCCCAAGGTCATCCAACGTGGGGCAGCATTCCTGCCCTCTGTACACAGGCACTGGGCATTGGAGATGGAATGTTTGCGGGTCCAATGACAGGCAACAGATAAATCCCACATTTTTGCTTTTTTTTTTTTTCCAGATAAAAGCCCTTTAGAAAACATGGTATTTTTTTCCAACTCAATGGCTGTAAAAATCATTGGTTAGCTGAGTGAGCATTGACTTGCTATTAATGAGAAGGGGCATTTTGCACACTACATAGTATATACAGAAACTTGCTGTCTTGGAATTAGGTAGCATTTCTGAAATGTCCAATCAGGCCATCCCCAAAGGAAGAGAAACCATTTTTTTTAATTAAAAAAAGAGAAAACAAAAACATTTCTTACGTTTCTCTGCTTTCAAACTTATGTAATTGCCAACTCTTTGGGGGTATCTCCAGGCATCAGCTCTCTTCTTTGATTTCCCTAGAAGCACGTAGTCCAGCAGGTGGGTGTTAGCAGACCTAGCCTTCGTACAGCTGCTGCTTGGGTCAGAAAAGACATCTGACGCAAGGTGGGCCAATCAGGGCTCTCTCCCTGAAGTTCTGAATTGGGTCTATGGTAGAACAGAAAACTTGAAACTCAAAGGTTATCCTGTGACCATGTTATCCATTCATATGAAGTGGGGGGAAAAGTACTCAATAGAGAAGAAGCAATGTACAAAATGAAGTAAAAAGAAGAGAACTTACGGCCACAGAAGAAAAGGAAGATGGCTGTCCACTTCTTGGTTCCAGTGCCTCTCTTGCCCAAAGTGCATTCCTGGCCTTGAGAGACACTTCAGTGTCCTCATGATAAGGGCCCTCATCCCTCCTTTCAAAAACTTAATCTCGCTTAGGTGGGTTTATATTACTTAAAACTAAAAGGGCCTTGACTTGGTAACAATTTAAACACATTTATGGGCAATCAGCTCCGAATTAAAGCAGGCAGAATTCCCCAACAGTTGCTCAAAGGGAAAACAGTTTCTTTGCTTTCTCTCCTGTTTAAAAGGATCTTCTTGAGGTTGGAACGCCTTTATTCTTTAGCATAAAAAAGGTGAAGAAAGGTTCCAGGTTTGGGATCCCCAAACTAGACCCTGAGACAAGGCTCTGAGTGAGAACAATGTACTTGGGGAGGTAATTTAGGAAGAGGAGGAGGGAAGGAAGGGAATAAAGTGAGTGTTATTCAAACTGTGACTGCCATGAGGAAGGGAGGCCTAATTCCTCTGGGGGAGCTCTGGAGTTAACTTAGACTGTGTGTCTCAGAGCCATCCCCCGTGGGGACACAGAGCTGGGGTATTCATTTATCACCAACTCCCACCAGAAACTGTTGAGGGTTAGTGGGGGGGACAGTGCATTTCCAGCCTGCTGCTTGGAGGCCACCCTGCTGTGAGGACTAGAGAAATCCCTGGGGGGGTGGGGGGGGGAGGGGAGCGGGAGCCATGAGGTACCGGGAGTTGGAAGGCCTGGAGGGACGTGGTGAAGTGTTAAAAGCAAGTGGATATGTGTGGGACCTATAGCTTCTGGTGTTGACGCATAGGAGAATTACACAGATAAGAAAGACTTTAAAGCATATACTTAACGAAAAGATTGTTCTAGTCTATTTACTAGAAGGGAGTGATTAGGTATGGTTAAAAGGGAGCAGTTTGTTCCTCTCGAATTCTTTGTTCTTAGAGTCCTTTTTCCATTAACACGTTGGACTGCGCAAGTGATGTGGGCTGTGGGTTCTTCTGGGCCAATTAAAGGGGCTCAGATAAAAACAGTTTTGACTCACAGCTAAAACTGGAGGAAATAATTCTTTTTTTTTATTTAAAAAAATTTTTTTTAACGTTTATTTATTTTTGAGACAGAGAGAGACAGAGCATGAACAGGGGAAGGGCAGAGAGAGAGGGAGACACAGAATCCGAAACAGGCTCCAGGCTCCGCGCTGTCAGCACAGAGCCCGATGCGGGGCTCGAACTCACGGACCGTGAGATCATGACCTGAGCCGAAGTCGGATGCTTAACCGACCAAGCCACCCAGGTGCCCCTGAAATAATTCTTTTTTTTTTTTTTTAAATATGTATTTATTTTGAGAGAGACAGAGAGGGAGAGAGAAGGGGAAGGGTAGAAAGAGGAGAGAGAGAATCCCAAGCAGGCTCTGTATGGTCAGCGTGGGAGCCTGACATGGGACACGAACCCATGAACCATGAGATCATGACCTGAGCTGAAACCAAGAGAGGGACACTTAGCTGACTGAGCCACCAGGTGCCCCCCTGGAGGAAATAATTCTAAGAACAGGTTTCCCCTGTTGTCCCGAAGTAGAGCGTTCCTATGAAAACTTTCATGAGCAGAAATGGAGTAAAGCAAAGAAGCAATCACCGTTAATTTACATGGAAATTTTTTGAGCACTCCCAGACCCAAACAATAACCTCTCTTAGGATTTTCTGATAGTTTAGGACCTATCCCTTAGGACATATCTTGCAAAGGGATGCACAAAATAAATCGAGATAAAGCACAGATGCTCACAGACACTGTTCTAAGCTAGACAGTTTGATGCCAAGGTGCTGAGGGTAGTTCCTGGGGAAGGAGCTCCGCGGGGCCACTCTCCGTGTGCTGGGTGAGTGCTGGCTCCATAAGAGCTCACCACGAAGCAAATGCTGAATGCTATTTTCGCGTTTCACTGTTTTTCGTAAAAGCCCGTGCCATCTTTGCATTGTCTTCGGGCAGCCAAAACAACTACTAACCTAGGTCTTTCGCAGAGGAAAGTGGTGGAATAGGAACTTTCAAGAAGCGCCTGTATTCTCCTGCATTTACCTCCTCTTGCAGCCTGCAGAGCTGGAAGAGAGGGGACCAGCTGAAGAATCTCCCACTCACAGAGTGGTGACATGTTTATTCAAAAGGGCCACAGAAAGGGCTGCAACCTTGGTAAGGCTTTGTATATATGCGGAGTCACAGAGGGTGGAAGAGATCTGTGGTAGAAGCCAATGGTTCAAGGCCCAAGGGATGGCAGCTTTTCTTCCCTAACGACCCCCTTAAGGAAATACGGGAAACAATCCCTTACTTGGAAGTCACAGGGGCTAACGAAGCAGGGGAGACATACAGGGTTCTGCTACTATCTTGGAGAACAGAAGTGGAGGCTGACAGGAGTTCTACCAGCTGAGTGGAGCTTGGGTCAGCACTCACAATAGGCACCATCCAGGGGGGTGTTGGGCCATCCGGAAGTGCTGATGTGCCCTCTCTGCTAAGCAGCTTCCTCCTTGCTTTTCTCTGCTGCTCCTTATACCCCTACCTCCTTTCAAACTCCCTAAGCCCCATCCATCCAGATCCTCCAGCCTCCCCACCCTGATTTCTGCTCTCTGGTGATTCTTTCCACGTGGGTGCCCACCAACATTCGACCTGAATCTTGTTCTATTAGTAGGTTTTTTTCTTATGCACATGCCTAGTCCCTCTATTAGTTCACAACTAGTTCGGGGAAGGGATGGAGACAAAGATAAAAGAGAATAACGAACACCCTATTTTTTATCCATGTTCCTCACTGGCTGTGGTCCAATATTCTACAATAACAGCATGGTGGCCAAACATGGATCCGAAGCCAGGCTGCCTGGATCTGCATCTCTGCTCTGCCTGTAATGCTTATAGCTGTTTCCTACGTAAACTACCTGGGTCCAAGGGACCGGTACAGTTAGCGCTCAACAAATATTTGCCGGATGGATGAAGGAATGAACCATAGAACAAACAAATAAAGGGAATAGAATGTCTCCTACATGTTGAGAGTTCAAGGAGCAGGCCTGCCTGTACCATCTGTGAGATCTGGGACCGGAGAAGAAGGGAAGCCCCCAGCACGGCTCCATCCACAGGGAGGGGATCTTGTGTCATCTTGCTGGGTGTGCGGACACCCAGCCTGTATGTCTGAGCTCTGCTCTCCACTACAGGGAAGTCACCACTAGACCTCCAGCAGGGCTTAGGGATTGCGGTCTTGGGAAAGCGACCTGGAGAGGAGCCCCAAGCAGGGCCTGGCAGTAGTCTTGCGGCCATTTGGGCAGAACACTGGGGACTCCAAGTACTCACAAGCGGCCTGAGCACTCAATGTGCCTATCCCTTCATCCTGTAGATTCCCGTCCTGTGCAGAGAATATATCCAGAGGAGGGTCAGGTGCATTCACTTTGTGAACTTCACCAGTCTGGGTACACGTATACTTCATGAATTTTTCTGTATATGCTATACTTTGATAAAATTTTAATGAAAGATAAATAGGTGTACAGATAGTAAAGCGGATTCTAAATGTTAACGATCGTTGAATCTAGGTAGCACGAGTGTGTCCGTTGTACCGTTCTCTCAATTTTTCCATGTACTTGATTTTTCAAATAGTAACGAGTTGGAAAAATTACAATAGTGGCAAATACTCTAAAGGCCAAGTCCACGATGTGATAAGACCTCATCACACAAGAATGAACGTAGCCAGGGAGGTGTGATCGCTGCCAGGCCATCTGGATCCTTGTGAACAAGTAAGAGGTTCCGGCTCCAGTGTCTTAGCTCTGTGGACTCACAGCCTCACAGGGAAACTTGTAAGAAGTAGAAAAAGGCATGCCTTCTGTCAGCCACACCAGTCCACACCAGGGCACCTGGATTGGGAAGCAGCCACTCTAGCATCATGAACGAATTACATCATCATAAACAGCCTGTTTGGGGAAGAAGTTACTTAGGTAAAGAGGTGGAAAAGAAAATTCCCAGGTAAAGGGATCAGCATGGACCAAGGTCCTGAGGCAGGACTAAGCACGATCAGGGACTGACAGGGGCCTGCTGTAGCGTAGGTGCAGAGAACTTGCAAGAGCTTGATGTGACCTAAGGCTGGAAAGATCAGCGGGGAAGAGAAAATTTGTGACGCGGAAGCATGGCAACTACCCAGTAATAGCAGACATGCTGAAAAACTGGATTCTGCCATTGGCTAACTATGATGTGGGACTTAACCTGTCTAAACCTCAGCGTCCTCACCTGTAAAATGGGAAGAGTTTTATATTAGAAGATCTAATGAACTCTGGCAAGTAACTCAATATTTAATAAATGTTCACAGTATTTCTTCTTCTTACTGCATTCCCTTCTAGCATTTACCCTCCGCCGCCAACATCGTGCTGGCATGGCAGCTAAAACTTAAAGCCCATACAATGTGCCAGGTGCTCATCTAAGCCCTTTATATGTATTAACTCATTCAATCTTCACAATAAACTTTTATGATACGGGTACTACTTTGTCCCCATTTTAAAGACGAGGAAACTGAGGCATGTTCACTGATTTGGCCAAGATCACACAGAAAGTGGCTGAGCCAGCATTTAGCTAAGGAGCCAGGCTCTAGAGACTGTGTGTTTAACCACTGTGGACTATTGCTTCTTTCACAAATAGGCAAGAAGGAGGGATCTACACATTTAAAAGGCAGCATACCTGCAAACTGTCCCTTCTGCATCACACCAGGTCCACGGAACAACAGCTTGGGGGCGAGCAGCGCCACCACACCACTAACTTTGTTAGGAGCGCTTTTCTGTGTCCAACCCCCAGGGGTTAAGACGCTGCTCTGGATCCCCTCCTATCCATCTCAACAAATGCCTCAACCTTGAAGCAAACCTGAGCTGGGAGAAAAATGAAATCAGCTCTTTGGAATGGCAGCATCAGTTTTTATCCACTACTGTCACTGAGTGTCAGTGGTGCAAAGCCTGGGGAAATGTTGACTGATCGTGGGCTCCTTGTACGACGTGGGGCTGTGAGATTATTCCGGGGCTTCAGGAAGTGAGCCAATCTTTCCACCCCCCGCCCCTTTTCTTTCTGTTTTGAAGGAGCCATCCAATATATCTCTCCGCTTGGGCAGACTGAACTGAACAAATGGGACTGAACTGTTTTCATAACTCTGGGCTAGCTCAAGCAGGGACCAGTGGGAAGATAGAAACATCACTGGCTAATTAAACAGAGAAATTTTAACATAAATAACCGTGAACTAGAAGAAGGTGGCTGATCCCAAGTGAAATCCCAAGTGAAAGAACAACTCCTCCCTCTAGGCTGAAGACGGGGCATGAGGCACAAAGGACCCAAGTCTCCTCCTGTGAGGCAGGGTTCAGATCTCTGAAGAGGGTGCGGCTACTACAGAGCCCGGAGAAACTTGCCAGAGGGCACACTGCTAGAAGTCTCTAGAAGTGGCCTGCCATGGTCATGTTTGGGCCAGGAGTGGTGAGATCAGGGCCTGAGGGCACCAGTGGAGCTGGCCCCTTCCAGAGGACTCAGCTTTCGCATTGAATAAAAAATAGAATACCGAACCCTGAAGGGAAGCATCCTCCTGCCTCTAGAGCCTTGCAGGATCATTTCAGTGTCCTCTTTTGACAAAAACCGGCATTCTGTCAGCCAGCAAAGGGTCCAGTACTGGTTGAGTCAAAGCAGTGCAAAGAAAGTGAGGATTAGAAGCTGAGAGAGAATAAATTGATAACTAGGATTCAGATGCATATGAAGCAGTCAGAAAATGGGATGTTGGAACTGGCATGCCATTATACTTAATCCTTTTGAGAGCACCTATATCTAGTTCAGTCTCTTAAAGGTAGTAAAGAACCCAACAGTTATATAGAGAGCGTGTGCAAATGTCTTCCTCTGGCAACAATGCGTTTAAATCTTACAGCTCTGTGTGTGTGTGTGTGTGTGTGTGTGTGTGTAACTGATGCTCTAGGGAGGTGCTCTATCAAATCCATGAAGCAAAGACTGTGTTTCATTCATCATTATATCCCTAAGGCTTAGTATACTACTCTGCATACAGAAAACACTCCACAAATATTTATTAAATGAATAAATGAGGGGTGCCTGGGTGGCTCAGTCAGGTGAGCATCTGACTCTTGGTTTTGGCTCAGGTCATGATTTCACGGTTTGTGAGTTTGTGCCCCTTGCTGGGCTCTATGCTACCAGTGCAGAGTCTGCTTGGGATTCTCTCTGTCTCCCTCTCTCTCTGTCCCTCCTCAGCACACACTCTCTCTCTCTCTCAAAATAAATAAACTTTAAAAAAATGAATGAATGAGTGAATGAATGCTTGGCTTATCCTGTGGTATAGCCTGTGCTATACCCTTGAGTAACTAAAGGAGCTTACACCTACCCTGATGTGAAAATCAATGGGGGAATGAAGTGTTGGCTGATTGCAGAGGGTGGTACTTAAGGCTCCAAGGGCCGGGACCTCCTACATTAGAATGGCTGCCCAACTTCCCTTAGCCAGACTGCAAACATACCCAGCTTGGCCTGGCAAAGTGCCTCCTGGATAACAGCTCATGTGTACTCTTTCCCCAACTCTTCTCATAACTGATTTTTCCTCATCTTTTGAATAAAAGGCCTTCCCCTGACCACCTTATCAAAAGTGGCTTCCTCACTCCATCCCTCCAATTATTCCTTATCATAATGATACCCAAACTTTGCTGCCCATTAGAGTCACCTGGGGACCTTTTAGAAACCCAAATTACAATAAAATCCCAAGGCAGTGTGGCTCTGGGTAGGTAGATAGATAGACAGATAGATACAAAGAACAGAATTGAGAGGCTAGAAGTAAACTGTTACATGTATGCTCAACTGACTTTAGACAAAGGTAGAGAGATAAACCAATGGGAAAAGAATATTTTTTTCAACAAATCTTCCTGGGATAATTGGATATCCACATGCAAAAGGATGAATTTTGATGCCTACCTCACACCATACACAAAAGTTTACTCAAATGGATCACAAACTTAAATGCAAGAGGACTACAGAACTTTTAGAAGAAAATTTCTGTGATCTTGGGTTAGTCAAAGAGTTTTTAGAAATGACACCCAAAGCATAACTTATTTTTAAAAAACCTGACAAAACAGACTTCATTAAAATGAAAAACTTTTGTGCTGCAAAAGATATTGTTAAGAAAAATGAAAAGACAAACCACAGACTGGGAGGAGGTATTTCCAGAACTATATGTCTGATACAGGAGTGTCTAGAATATATAAGGAATTCTTACAACTCAGTGAGAAGAAGACAAACAGCCAAGTTAAAAATGGGCAAAAGATGGGAATAGGTATTTCACCAAATAAGGTGCATAAATGGCTGATAAACCCTTGAAAAGATGCTCAACATCATTAGGCCTCGGGAAAATGCAAATGAAAACCACAATGTGATACCACTTCATACCCACAATAATGGCTATAATCACAGAGACAATAACTAATGTTGGTGGGAATGTGGAGACGCCAGAATTGCAGAGAGCGCTAGTGGGAATGTAGAAGAGTACAGCCACTTTGGAAAACAGTTTTGAAGGGGTTTAGAAGGAGCTTCCTTAAAATGTGGCACTTTGGCATGTGGATTATTTTGAACTGAAATCGACCAAGGCCCAAAAGACTCAGAGCATTTTACCTCCTCCTTCACTGCCTAAAAGAAATTTAGATAGAGGGTCTGGTCCAGGAAAATAGCTATCACCAGGCATAACTGCAAAGAGTATGCACCAGATGTGGTAAACTGGGGGAAGTCTGGCAGGGCTTTCAGATAAAATTCCTCTCTGTGTCCCCCTGTCTCTGCATGGCATGACAACCATTTGTTTATCAAACATCTGCTCTTCCCATCTTCCTGTAAATTGTCTCCCTCCCCTTTGAAATACCAGACCCCTGCTTTCTTTTCCATAGCTCAGGATGCATATAAGTCCCAACTGCCTGACTGTGTTTCTTATACTCTAATAGGGCTCCCATATACCTCTAATTAAATTTGTTTTCTTCCTGTTAATCTGTCTTTAATTTAATTAATAGACCAGCCAGAAGAACCTAGAAGGGTAAAGAAAAAAATCTTCCTCCCCTGAAATTTGATAGTTCCTTAAAAAGCTAAACATAGAGTTACTGTACGATCTAGCAAATACACTTCTAGATGTCCCAAAGGAAATGAAAATATATGTCCGTGTAAAGACCTGTAGGTGAACATTTAAAAAAAATTATTTACCAAAAACTGGAGACAATTCTAATGCCAGTCAACCGGTAAAATACACAGTATATCCATACAACGGAACCAATTAAGCAATAAAAAAGAATAAAGTCCTGATGCATGTACAACATCGATGAGCCTCAAAAACATTAGGCTGACTGAAAAAGACCAGGCACCAAAGACTATATATTGAATGATTTCACTTCTATGAAATAGCCAGACAAAAGAAATGTATAGAGAAAAAAAGTAGAACAACGGTTGCCTAGGGGCAGAGGGCGAGAACAAGGATTGACTGCAAAAGTATACAATGGATGTTCTGGGAGATGGAAAGTGTTATAAAACTGGATGGCGGTGATGGTGGCGAAACTGTAGACATACTAACAATCGTTTAATTATACTCAAAATGTAGAATAAAATGGATGAATTTTATGTATAAATTACTCCTCAACAAAGCTGTTTTTAAAAAATTCCCAATATCCGGGCTCCTGTCAGTAAAATTCAATGAAAATTGCTGGAGTGAGTTTAGGCATCTTTAAACCTCCTCAAGGAGCTCTACTGGGCAGACAGGGATGAGAACCAGTGGGCTGGGCTATCACCATGCTGCTCAGTGTAGCCTGAGGACCAGCAGCATCAGTATCATCTGGAAGCTGGTTAGAGATGTTGAATGTCAAGCTTGACTCCAGACCTGATTCAGTATCCGCATTTAACTAAGATCCCCACATGATGTAGATGCGTATCGAAGTCTGAGAGTCACTGCCCTGTGACCACGCTTTAATGATTTGTTTCAGATATTTCCTTATTTCTTTGCTGTCTACCTCCAGGACAGTTAGTACAACTCCACGTTGAATGCAGTGTGGATAGAGCTTCAACCAAACTTTTGAGAAGGCAGGATCCCTGTCTGCCTTGCTCACTGCTACTTCTCCATACCAAGCAGAATTCCTGCCACATAGCTGATACTAAAGTACACACTTCTGGAATGCATAAGTAATTATCAGCCTTGACCTCACTCCTCTTTTCTAACTATTGGAATCCTACTAATATTCAAGACCTAGATGAAAGACTAGCTCTCCAGAGAAAGTCAGTTTCCCTCCTCTGTGACCCCACTGGTCCTGTATTCGCCTATCAGGAAGCGGTGGGAGCACCCCACCCCATAGAAAGGGCATCAACCAATGGAGCTACACCATCAAAATGGTTGGAGCTTCTCTGCACAAATTAACCAGTTAATACATAGAATGTATTCTACTATTATTATGAGAGTTCTACTTAATGTTATTATGTGTCTACCTTATGGGCACCCACTGGTGAACAAGAACAATTATGGCCCCTTGTCTTCTTTGGAAGTTACACTTCACTGTGAGAAATACAGGCATAAAGATGCTGGCCATCTTTAAATGTTAACAAATACTAACCTCCTTTCCTATGTTCCCCTTCCTTGCTGCATGGAGGCTAACTCTCCTAGCTTGGATTCTCCTAATCAGAGAATGAGAGCAGAGTCTGAGCGGAGGATTCTGGTGTAAATAATGTCTTTGGGAGGTATGGAAACATCAAGGGGGGAATAAGTGAGATAGGAAAGGAAAGAAGCACATAAAATAATGTGTTATCATGTCAGATACCACTGTGGGCAAGTGGGACTAAATCTTAGTGGGGAAATATGGGAGGACTAATGAACTGTCCCAACTGAGGGGCAAGGAAGCTGGAGTATTTTCTGTTGGCTTCCTATCTGTTACTGGTTGAAGGTTGCTCCTGGAACCACTAAGTCTCCATAGCTTCAGATTTGCCAGGGATGCTCCATTAGCCAGAGGGGAGAAAAATAGAGATGTGCAGGTATTTAAAACAGGTAGAGTAAAAAAAAAAAAAAAAAAAAGGTAGACTATATGCCAAGGAAATAGTCATGAAAAGCTCAGAAAATAATGTTGAGGTGGGGGGGTGGGGAAACAGATACTTTGCCCTGGGAACTAGAATATGAATGGACGAGAGACAGTCCAATTTTCAGTTTAGTGGCTCAATGAGGCTAACCTGGAAGGACAGAAGTCTTCTGGTTCAGAGGGTTTCTGGTGAATCACAGAAAACAACAACAACAACAACAACAACAACCTTGTCTTAGAGGCCAAGTCAGTCGCTGGCAGCATGGAGAAAAAGCAGACTGAGTTAAATAGAAATGACATTTCATTTACCTTGCCATCCACTCTGATGGCCACCTACAGGCCCTCTGATGAAATACCCAGTGACCATTGGCTCTGACCTCTGTTCTTGGGCCAATGTTACAACTTTGTAGGCGCAGCCCCCAGCGTTCTCTGGGGTGAGTGCTTGTGGATGTGTAGTGTTTGGGGAGGGAGACGTAAAACAGGCACTCTGGGGCTGTACTGGGAGTCCCGGACCCAGCCCACAGATAGGCAGTTACTAAGTAGAGCTGAAAGATCCCAGTCAGCCAAGCCATCTCCTCATTTCAACGTGGCACTCTTCCCAGCCGGGGTCTTTGGTGGCAATTCAAATATTCTATCACATTATTTTCCAATTTCAGGCATTTCCCTAGCTGGACTCTCAAGGGGTCTATTTTCCAAGAGTTCAGAAACATCGTCCTGCTCGCCATCTGCCTTGATGGCCTGACATATTGGACACTGACTCTGGGACCAAAACATGTGTGGCCGAAGGACACCATCCTGCCCTCAGCTTGTGGCACCTGGGAGATGGCACAAACACAAACCTCTGAACCCAGCTGAACCAAACACCAGGCCTCCAGGCAAATAGCCTCTCCATCCTTGCTGGCATTTATTCAGCCCTTGCTAGGTGAATGCAGATTACATTCACCCCTAAGCCTTCACAACGTCCCATTTGCCAATGAATAATGTGACAATTTGGCTTTTTCCAATATGGTCATGCAGCATCTGTAAGATACCGAAGGCACTTAAATACGGCGTTTTAGTACCAATTCGACCTTATTAGGTATCAACAACTGGACCTTGGCCCCTAGGCGGGTGGTTAGTTTTTTGACTTTTGCTGCCTCTCCAGCTCTCCTGTGAATCACCCTCTACATTTCAGGGGACTGCATCTAAGAATAATTCATGTTCTTTGAAGGGAGCAGAGAGGCAGGGGCACAGCTGGAGCCGGAACTCTGCAGCTCTCGCAGGAGCCAGCCTGGAATAGCTGCAAAGGACTTGAGCCAAAAATTGCACACCCATTAGTCAGTGTGATGAAAAGTGATTAGCATTTAGCACAACCATGGCAACCTTCGAATTCAGACAAGCCCTTGCCCCCAGCTCACTGCTCGATTCTGGCTCTCGGTGATACCGATGTCACTAATTGGTGACACAACTCATTTTCTTGAGTTCCCCCGCCCCCACTCCCTACAAATCTGTTGTTTGACCCTGGAGGGGTGTGTGTGTGTGTGTGTGGGGGGGGGTTGGAGGGGTGTGGGGGGTGGAGGGGTGTGTGTGGGGGGGTGGCTGGGCGGGTGGCTGAGGGCGCGCACGCACATGCACACACGCAGCTAGGCAGGACCCAGTGTAAGCGAGAAAGGGGAGGGACAAAAGTGGAATGAAGACGTAGGTTAGCTAATCACCTTGGCCCGTGTGAGATGGAATCCCCAGGATGCCTCTGTACCACACAGGCCCGGGAATTCTGTGGCTGAGACAGTGCTCCTTCTGACGGACTGGTTGGGTTCAAAGAAATTGCTCATGGGTTGGCTGAAACCAAACAAGTGCTGTTTTCACTCTGATGAACAAGGTATGGTTGCTCATCACTGCACCAAGGCCTCTCTCAAGAGTTGCAGTCCGGCCTATTCTCCTCAATAGAGGAACCCCCTCTACCATACCCATTATAGGTGGTTAGCTCCCGCCTCTGCTTAAGCCAGGGGCGGCACGCTCAGCTACCTTCAGGTAGCTGCTTCAGCGCTGAGCCTAAAACAACAGGAGAACCAGAAACACATGCCTCAGTGAACGGGAGCAGCAGCTTCCGATCTCGGTTTGACTGTTAAACACAGGATGGAGAGTAGTGTGTGTGTGTGTGTGTGTGTGTGTGTGTGTGTAGGAGAGAAAGGGAGAGGGCAAGAGCGAGAGCGCACCATCATTTCAATTATTATTCTTTTTAAACATCAAACTTAAAGAAAACACTGAGTGGGCAAACAGTATCCATCCACAAGTAAGTGATGCTTCACCGGCCACCAGTTTACAGCCGTGGCTTAAGCAGATAACAGGGAGCACAGCTCATAAAGCAACCCATCGCACATAAAAGCTTCTGTAATGTACTCATCGCTTTACGAAGATCTTGTTGCACGGGTCCCATTCATTTTTTTTTTTAACTCATTCAAAAAAATTTTAGTATTTATTTATTATGCTCTAGGTCTTCTTAACTGAGGACTCCATCCAGAAAACCCAGGGAAAAGACAGGGCTTTCTCCTGGAGAGTTCACCCTACCTACTGGAGGATAATTACCACCCGCCCCCCCCCCCCCCGCCCCCCGCATCCTTACCATCCCGGTCTTACCATCTTCTGTTTCTAGACCAAACAGCCCAACCCTTCCTAAAATTTCAGGGTTTCTCCTTTTGTTTTTTAGTTTGTTAATATCCTTCCTAAAATGTGGCACTAGGGTAAAGTACTAGTTACGGAGCCCCATTCTGAATGCGTTTTGATTCAGAAATTTTCTTTTTTTTTTTTTAAATTTCTTTTCAACATTTTTTATTTATTTTTGGGACAGAGAGAGACAGAGCATGAACGGGGGAGGGGCAGAGAGAGAGGGAGACACAGAATCGGAAACAGGCTCCAGGCTCCGAGCCATCGGCCCAGAGCCTGACGCGGGGCTCGAACTCACGGACCGCGAGATCGTGACCTGGCTGAAGTCGGACGCTCAACCGACTGCGCCACCCAGGCGCCCCTGATTCAGAAATTTTCTCAAATACTTTGCGGCACACATGTTAATGCACTGCTGTTCAATATACCTACCGCCCTTTTATGGGGTATCTGGGTTTCGGTGAGGGCACATATCTTCATTTCTAAGAATCCCGACACATAAACTGCTCCACAGACATCTCTGCACGCAGCAAGTACAATCTGTTTTCATATCCTTCGTCACTTAATGGAACACGGTACACGCACAGCCAAGCTTGTTTGCTTTCTTGTGCCTCTATTTCCAAAAGGTCACAGATTTCATGAAGTGCCACGTGACATAAACGTTTCCGGGAGCACTTGAGGAAAATAACATTAATTGCCTGCGACTCCAATTGGCTTTATGACAGTAGCCAGGCCGGTGGCTGGGAAAAGACACCCCAGAACAGCTGTCAAATACAAAACACAGCAGAAAGGCATCAAATGCCAACAGCCCTTCCTGCATAGAACTGGCATTCGAGAGGCCCACACAAACCTAGCAATCAGAAACATCTCCCTCCACGTGAAGATTTTCAAATCTGCTTAATTTAAAATGGTTTCTGTGGAGCGTGCGGAACATGCCACATTTCAGCTCTGGCTGGCAGTCAGCTACACTTGGAAGAACAAAACCCCAAACCCACTCATCATTAGCAGAATGTTTAGGAATGTACACAATGATTAGGCCACAATTACATTATTTATCCAGCCTTTGCTAGGCGCGTATTTTTGTAATTAGAGATGATCTGGGGAGGACCACATGGAAATGAACAACCTCGATCTGCCAAGAATAACGTGCTTGAGCAATCATTCAAGTATCCTCAAATGATCATCCTGTTTCTCTCCTCTCTAAACATTCATCAGAAATTGGGCATGAACTCTGGGCAAGTGTTTTTTGTTTTTGTTTTTGTTTTTGTTTTTTTTACCTCTTGATGACATACGAGATGTAAAAACTGAGGCCTGTGATGAGCTGGGAATGTTGGACTCGGTCGTCCCCCTCAGGGTTTGTGTTGCTATAGGAAAACCGGCTTGAGAATTGGAGATCAGGGTCTGATCCTGAATCCTACTGCTTAATACCGACCAGGTAATTGAACCGTCAAAATGGTTTTCGAGGAGATCCCAATGCATCTATAGACCCGAGCTGAAAAATATGAAGCACTATGCGGACGTATTGAGCTACTATCATTATTGCGGTTCTATTTCCCCGAGACACCTATGCTGAAATCTTAACAAGTAGTTACAACTACTTGTCATGGTTTGCTTGTTTGTTTTAGCCAGAACTGCAGGATCAGTTACCCAAAGCCACTGCTACTCCTGTGTCTCCCACAGGCTGCGGACTACAGACCCCTGGCTAGATGGAGCCCACAGAGACGTTTTATTGGACTTGCCATGTTTTGTTTATTTGTTGTTTTTTTTTTTAATTGACTTGCTTGCCAACATTTTACATATGCGATTTTTCAGACTGATATTTTCGTTTGGCGTTTTCACAGGCAGGGTTCAGATTTCCTACATCTATTGAAAGAAGATTTGGCAACGTGGGCTTGGATTCCCTACGGCTGCAATTGCAGGAGCTGAGTAGCGGCTGCCCCGAGGGCATGTAACCCCCACCGACTGTGGTCCCCCCACCTGGCCTCCCTCACTTGTGTCTTCTGTCGAAACCCCATCAGCATCTGGATGTCAATTCCTGCTCTTCCCTTTTTTTTTTTTTTTTTGTTGCAGAGACAAATAGCTCTCTAAAAATATCAAAAAGGATAGGATCAAGAATAATAAAGAGAAGCAACGAGGCTGAATAACCAGCTTATTGGACATTAATAAAGAAGAACAGAGATGGCCAAACATTATTCGTGAGAAGCAGTAGGGTAATGTGGTTAAAAATATGAACAAAATACTAAAGCAGTGTCAAGTCACGGCTTCAGTCCTGAATCGTGTAGGAAACTTAACTAAAGCTCTCTGGGCCTCGGTTTCCTGGTCTGCCATATGAGAATAATAATAGGTTTTTTAGAATTCATTTCAATAACAAGGATTTACTAAGCACCCACTGAATACCTGAGACTCTTCCGAAGCACTGGTAATGCAACTACAATTCAAAGCAAGTCTGGACTCATGTGGTTTGTATTAAACAAATGAGTTCACGTTAGATACCTAGGACAATCTCTGGCACATAATAAATACTCATTTATTATAATTTTATTCAAAATACGCTGTCGACTCAAAAGTAGTTACTTAAATCAGAAATGGTTAATCTAGGGGGCGCCTGGGCAGCTCAAGTCATGAAGCCTCTGACTCTTGATCTCTGCTCAGGTCATGATCTCACGGTTTGTGGGTTTGTGCCCCTCGTCAGGCTCTGTGCTGACAGTGTGGAACCTGCTTGGGATTCTCTCTCTCCTCTCTGCCCCTCCCCCACCCACGGGCACTCTCTCTCCCTCTCTCTCTAATAAATAAACTTAAAAAAAAACAGAAATGGTAAATCTGTTTAAGCTTATATTTTGTTTCCTGAGAGTAGCCACCAGAAATACGGTGTTAAGAATGAGGCCGAGGCCTCATCCAGGCTCAGCAGGAAGAAACGCAGTGATTGATTATTGATGCCAACACAGGCTTGAGTTACGTGTGCAGAAATTTATTTTGATGGGTTTTGTATCCAGGTTTAAAGAATCCCTAAGTTCCGTAAATTACATTTCTGCAAATGTAAATGTCTGCCTCGCTTGTCAGTGCCAACAGTCTCTCTGAGACTCTTTGTTCGGGGAGAGACAAAAATCATCATCTTTGAGTTTGGTCTTTTTAGCAGACAGCTCAGAAGAACAAGGCCATGCTCTGGCGCTGCAGATGTGCTGAGAACACGCAAAGCTCGAAGGGCTACAGTCTGTGATGAGGAAGGGTTTGAAGACGTCTATTCCAATAAGTGGCTCTAACGACGACCCTCTCAGTGCTACAAACCCAACTCAAGGGAACGGAAATGCCTGCTCAGTAAGGATAAATTTCTCTTCAATAAAATATTGAGAAAGAAAGAAAGAAAAGAACATTCTAACAAACCATACCACAAAGCCCCAGAGTTAGCCCCTGGCAGGTCTAGAGGCTACAATGCTCGGTGGGGGTGCCTGTGCCCTCACTGATGTCTCAGGCTTGATTCCGCCTTAAGTCTGTTCTGCAATTCCGGACGAGGCAAAGGTGGAAAGTCATCGCGAGTTTCCTCCCTCACAGACAAATCCAAATGTTCACTCTTTGCAAACTCCTCCGGGGCAAAAATGAAATAAAACCTTTCCCTACAATATTAAATGTAAACCTACCGTGCTCCCTGGAAGCTTGCACCTGCTGCCCCAGCCCAGGGCTTCTTGCCGTCTTCCGTCAGAATCACACATGGCAGCCACGTTCACAGGGATAAAGAATTCAGAGCCACAGGCTGCTGATGGGAGAGGTCACTGGATAATGAAATAGAGGAAGCATGTCTGGGCCTCCAGGTTAAAGGTGAACAGTCCAGGTGACATCCCGTTATTAAGCAGACACGAGCAATAACGGTGGGGTGGGGGAGACTCTGCACAATGGCTCAAATGTGCTCTTCCTGCTTAGCTCTTCTCGCCCCTTGGATGCTGGATGTTTGCAAATGGTCCTCTCCAGGCTGCTCACCCATTCATTCTGTTACAGTTCCAGAGGATCCATATTGTGCCTATCCAGGAAAGACAAAACCTGTGTTATGCCCAAGTAGGGGGACTTTCTGACGAATGTGATGGCACAAGCGGATGGCCTCCTGTTCCCTACATGGCACCCAGGTCTAAGCACCTTTCACGTATATCATTTATTATTTATTTGTACAGCTACTTGTTACGGTCAGTCTCCCCTACCAGTTTGTAGGCATTTTACCGACACAGACCGGGTCAGGTTTTTTGTTTGTTTGTTTGTTTGTTTGTTTACCATGCTGTTCCTATACTCCAGCACAAGGGCCAGAAACTTTTTCCTAAAAGGGCCATATAGTAAATACTTTTGGCTTTGGGGACGATAAGGCCTCTTTTGGGGTTATTCAACTCTACTGCTATTGCTTGAAAGCGGCCAAAGATAATATGTAAACAAATGGGCATGGCCGTGTTCCACTACAAATTTATTTACAAAAATAGATGGTGGGCTGTATTTGGTCTATGGGCCATTTGCTGCCACCTGACCCAGTGCAAGAAATCATTAATAAATCTACATTAAATAAAAAATAAGAATTTTGATCTCCTTGTTGAGTCCCATCGAGGACTAAAGACGAGAGTACCATATGATGGTTTGAAAGCAGGGTGGTAGGGACAGAGGACTAGGTACCAGGGGGATGGCCAGGGCCCTTAGGATGGGGAATGTCCTGTTTCCTGGTCTGGGTACTGGTTATACAGTGAATTACTTTGTGAAAATCTTCAGGCCATGCGCTTAAACTTGAGTACTTTTCTGCAAGCACGTTATACTCTGAAAAAAGCCTACAAGCTAAGAAATAAATATGCAAATAAAACAAGGTAAGGGCTAAAGAGAGACAGCACAGCATCACTGCCTGCTCAGTTTGAGCTTCCCTAATGATGGCTGATGAAAGGAAGTGTCTCTCAGCAAATAGAGTGTAGGCCTGGAAGATCAGCCATATCGCCTCTTTGCAAACACAGGTGAAAATACTGCTGTCAGTTCCACAGGTAAAGTTGGCGTCCTGATTATGAAATGACCTTGGAAATAAAGAGGGAGCGTGGAAACTCTCTGAGCCTCTAATTTTTCACCTCTAAAATAATCGCGTCTAACCCACAGCTCTGTCGTGAGGATTCAACCGGATGATGTATATAAAACTCCTAGAACAGTTCTGGTATCGGTGAATGTCTATGATCAGTACCCAGGGAATGTCAGGTAAGAAGAAAAAAGAGCCTAATGGAAAGAAGGTGTGCTGGGCATCTTCCATTTGCTCCCTCGTGCATTATCCAATCTCCTCTGCTCCCTGCCCTGAGATTAGCCAGCATGGGCCCCATCAGACGGCTCCCCTGCCTTTCCTGGTTCCCGGTGTGAACAATGAGGCACAAGAAAGAGCCGGGTCAGGGCACTGATTTCCCCCGGCTCCTCCCTGCGGCATTCATCAATGAAATGGAGGTGAACATCCCTTTCCACCTAGCTGCTTTGTCTTCATGTCCCCATAAATGATCCTCCCCATGCTAACTCAGGACACTGGGTGGGACCTGTTCCCTGCTAACAGGAACTATGGGGTATGGGAGTATTCCTGTGGTTTCCCCTGTGCACATCTTTGTCCTGGGTTTCCAGGACTCTGATGAATGCGTCAACAACACATTAGGAAGGTGAACTCAAATGTGAGCGAGGCAGGAAAATTTCTGAAAATAATGTCTTGTTGTCTCTTTTGCCTCGATTATGGGATGTGGAAAAACAAGGGTTATTTTTCTCTAGGCCTGGCACAAAAAGGTTATAAGGCTTTGTCAAATATGGGCTTTCTTGCTTCAGGAGCTAAGCCTAAGTCGGTTTTTCAGAGGTGAAGACAGCAGTTAAAGGCCAACCTAAATGCATGGGCTTTATTTGAGCATGGATGCTCAGGGAGACAAGGTGATGGGGGGTTTCAAGAGGGATCGTGGGGGGCATACCTTCACTCCCAAGAACAAGCCTTCGGGTGGAGCCGCTGTGCATTTTTAGAACTGCAGCAAAGAGCTCTCACCCGAGCCTTTCACAAAAGTATCTGCCCTCTTGGAAGGCACACATGGGCCGGGCCAGCGAGTCCTACAGCAGTGACCATGATGTGCTGGCAGTTAGAGGCCTTTCTAGTTAATTGTTGGGACCATGCAAAGCCCTCAGGATTTCTCCATAATCTCAAGGGACAACCTTGCTAAACCAGAGCTGGAGACACTCAGGTTCTATCACAATGATTCTGATTTTGTGTGACATGAGTTGGGCCTCTAAACTGAATCTTTAGGAGGTACCCCACGGACACCACTGTGAGTCATCCATAGGGTGCAGGGAGGTACTATAATTATCTCCATTTCCCAAAGGAGAAGAGTAGAGCCTCTAAGTGCTTAACTCTCTTCGGCTCAAGGTGCTTGGGGTCTAGGCTAATATGGGTTGAACAAGAAAAACTAAACAAATTGCCCTTTCTTGTGCATGTAGCACATTTATACCCCTTTGAGAAGCACAATTCTTATTTTATTCTGGGGAATCCTGCCCAAATCCAGATGTTTGCAAAATTCCAAGAGCTAAGCAGTGTTTTACTTCTTCCTTCCCAATCAAGGAAGCTGGAATGCTGTCGCTAGCAAAAACTCTCCCCCAACGCTTATTCGGTAAGACTGGTCTGGGACACTTAGTCTATGAAGGTGCAGGGCAAAACCAAGAAATGTCTGCCATCTTGCTATTAGGCGCCAAGCTTAGAAAATCAAGTAAAACAACCAACTTGGCTGCTCACAAAGTCAGCAAAAAATGTTTATGTAATTAATCTTCATCATGGTAGTTCACTCACAACATTAGTGTCAAATATACCCCGAGAATAAATGTAAATTGTAGGTACAAATCAATTTACTTTATGCATTCAGCAGCAATTCCATTTGCCTCCACATGCCCACTTAATAGCTGTTTGAGGCTTATAAATAAACAGTCACTGGTCTTCAGAAAGACGCAAGTCTGCAAACTGAGATCCCATATAAAACAACAACAAAACCGTAGCACCACAGGGCCACAGGCATTAGGAGATGCCCGAAGAAGTACCAGGAGCAATTGTGTTAGCCCTTCCCAGGGAGCCGGAAAAGGGCCACTCAGTTATTCATTTTCTCTTTTTCACCTTTTTCTGTTGCTAACAGTCTCCTTGCCATCAAACCTCAGCGTTGTTGGAAGGGATGGTTACGGAGGTTCCCAGATAAAGAATGAGGCCAGACTTGCTTCCATTCCGAATTGCAGTGGAAATGGAATCTCTCTCTCCTGTGAAATGTGACATGTCCTAGGAATTTCCTTTCTGATACCCTGGAGAAAAGAGAAACGTTTTTAAAGGACCAGGAAGTGCAAAGATCTTATGGTCAGGTAAAAGGTCTCAAAAAACTTGAACTAGGAATGGAGACTTGCGTGAAACTTTGCAATGGAGGTACCTTTCCCCCAAATTCAACTTTCAGTTTTCTTTGTCTCTCTGGCTGCTCTCGGATGGGTGGAGGTAATAGACTTTCTCTACTTTGCAAAATGTTTATCTTAATATTAACAGCCATCTCCTTTGAACCTTTCATAAATCATAGGTATTGATTGGGTTTTGTCTTTCTACCTTCTCTTTTCCACCTGAACATAGTTTCCCGTTTTCTCCCAAAGGTTATCTTTAAGTATAATTATTATACTAACAGTATTATGAAATAAAATGTCTGGATTAGGGGAACTCTGGTTAATTGAGTGCTAATGAATAAAGATTAAAAACAAAAATTATGTTTAGGGGTGCCCGGGTGGTGCAGTCAATTAAGCGTCGACTTGGGCTCAGGTCATGAACTCACGGTTTGTGAGTTCGAGCCCCATGCCGGGCTCTGTGCTGATGGCTCAGAGCCTGGACACTGCTACGGATTCTGTGTCTCCCTCTCTCTTTCTCTCTGCTCCTCACCCACTCGTTTGCGATCTCTCTCTCTCTCTCTCAAAAATACAATAAACATTAAAAAAAAACTTTAAAAAATTTATGTTTATTTCTTTTTGAGAGAGAGAGAGAGAGAGAGAGAGAGAGAGTGAGTGGGAGGAGCAGAGAGAGAGGGAGAGAGAATCCCAAACAGGCTCTGCACTGTCAGAGCAGGGCCCAACATGGGGCTTGAACTCACTTACCATGAGATCATGACCCGAGCTGAAATCAAGAGTTGGATGTTCAACCAACTGAGCCACCCAGGTGCCCCTAATGAAGAAAGACTTCTTAATTTTCCAGTGCTCATTGTTGAAAACTTCTCTTAAATGCTTTCCTTCATTTCATCCTAATTTCTAAGAGACATGCAAAAAAGGACGTAAAGTATCAGCACAGGAATACCCAAATTTATATAGAGAGAAATTAATACCTGCAATCATGGCTACAAAGGAGGTGAAACTCATCAAATTTCAGATACATGAAATCATGACTATGATTCAGCACTAAGTTTAGCCCTAAGCTCCCCGGCAGGCAAAGCAAAATGAGAAATAGATCCCATTTTCGAATTAAAAGCAGCAAAGTAGTTCATATGGCAAGATAAACTTTTGGGGGAAATATGGGGTACTAAAATCAAGTGATAATTACCTAATGGAAAGGATTATGTGGCTTTTCATTTATCAAGTTGGGTCAGCCTGGGCACATTACTGGACTGCTGTGATTTGGGCAGAATGAAATGTTTTCCCTTCTTCTTACACACTCCTCCACACAAGTGTTTTACTTAGTTTTCTTAACTCTTTTGACCAGAAGTTGAACTTATGATGAGATTGTCTTTGTTTGATCAATTGCAAATCAGTGAGATTATGATCCTACCCCCAACCTCTGTTATTTCCACTTAAAAAAAAGAAATAAAACATTTTGATAAGTTTGTCATAGAGCCTTGACACCATCCCCTAAAATATTCCTTAAAGATCACCCAATTATTTCAGTGTTAGTCAGAGACCCAAAGATGACTCAAGAATGATAGCATCATGAGGGCCCACAGACCAACTGGGCTAATACACCAACTGCATTTTTAGGAAACATTAAACACCAAAGCAGGATTTTTCTGAATTTCAGATTATGGATGGCTGAAGGAGATCATACATTGGGCTAAAATAAGGACCAATAATTTCTCTTTAACTCAAATCCAGATCTCAATAATGAGTTTGATTTTCCCTATAACTATCAAACTCTGGTAGAAATTCAGTATTTCAACATCTAGAATTTCCTCTTGCATGTGACAAAAATATAAAGATCTTGTTCAGATTACATGTACTGATTTCTAGTTTATAACCTAGCAAATGTATTTATATCCCATGTGTGTTCATTCGTCTACAATACTAGTCCAGGGACTTTATTACTTAAAAGGCTCTGAGTTACTTGCTTTGCTTAAATTTCATCCACTGTAATGTCTTTAATTTCTAACTTCTATTTTTAATCTTGGGTTTAAGTTATATGCCCTTTGAAAGGCAAACCTTTTCAGCTACTAGAAGTAGACAGGTTTCATATTTTAATTTGGAACCACAGAAAAACCAAATATATTAGGAAGAAAAAGCACAAGATCTGATGTCAAAAGACACATATTTGATTCTGGTTCTCCCCTTTACTGTCCATTCATGAAGTATACTCAGATTTCTTGGCCTCTCTTTCCTAATCAGTAAAATGGGTATAACAATAATGCCTATTTATTAAGATTGATTTGAAGATTAGGTAGGCTTATAAGGGAAAGTCTGTCAACCATAAGATTATACACTTCATATTTATTGTTATTATTAAACCAAAGTTATTTTCAGAGATGCAGAGAGAAAAGTCAACAGTGATAACAGGAAACATTACGAAATTCTTGCCATATGTCAGGGATTCTACTAAGCACTTTAAATATATGAACTTATTTGAACCTCACAGCAAACAAATGCAGTATTATCGCTATTCCCATTTTTCAGATGAGGAATCTGAGGAACAAAGAGGATAATAACCTTGCCCAAGGTCACACAGTCAATGGATGTCACTGCTGGGATTCAAACCCAAACATTAAATATGTAGGCTCTTAATCATTTGACCGTATGTCCCCAGCACATGGCTATGGGGATGTTAACAAATGTCACACACCTACAGAAAGGATTCCATCATTAAAAGTGTTTAGGAAATAGTTTAAACAAAAAGTTGAACAGGTTTCTTGACTGTAGGACCTCTCATATTCCTTAACATGCACTGTGAATCTCTGAGATTGAGGTATGGCGGGTGGCATTGCTCAAGACCAAATGGAACCAAATCTGTTTCTTCATGAGCCTTTCAAAGGACCAGTGTTCCATGGAACACATGTTGACAAATGCTGATGGATGAGGTATGATAAATAAGTAGCAATGACATACCACTTGAGGGCTTGTCAAACAATCCTTTGAGGTAGAGGAGACAAGTATACATCAACTCCATCTATACATGATCTCCATCTCACACACTATGTAACACATTAAGTGTGTTGCCCAAAATAAATTAAAAAAACATAAGCATTGCAATTCTCTTTCAAAAATGCATGGGTAAAAAAAAAATGCTTTTGTTGTAAAGGAGCTACAGGAGATAATTTTTTTTCTTCTCCAGGATAATTCTCTGAGGTTGACATTTGGAGAAGAAAGATGCCCAAGAAGGACCTGAGCTTTCACACACCTTGTTGCCAGGAGATACTGTAGATCACGTCAGGGCAGGACCGAGGGAAATCTAGGAACCAGTGTGCAAGTGATTAATGTCAGCAACATGACCCATTCACCCCTCCCAGACACTTCTCTACCTGGGCATCTGGAATTACCTTTAGGACATATGGAGAGCGAAGGGAATGACGCTGCTTTTCAACCACTTAAAGTGTATGATCACCTTCATAGAGACCTTCCCACTCCCCCGAGGTAAGTGAAGTTTTGCCTGTGAAATTTTTCCCTTTACATGACAGATACCAACTTACCATCCCTGCTCCCCACCCCCACCTCCTGCCCATGTGGAAGCTGTCACTAGCTTACACAGAAACTAAAATAAAAGAACTTAAAGATGTGTGGTTCTGGTCAATCTCCCTGAGTTGTGAAGCAAAGGAAATGGTTGTTATAATATATTATAATATTTGCATAAATATTTGACCCACTTTTTAGAACCCCATGAGGCCTTATAAACCACATTGGATGTGGTCCACCTGGCCATAGGCACTAACTCTATACTATCACTGAACCCCATCCCATTGCATATGCCTACCCTGTATACTCATGGTAAATCCACAGTTGTGTTAGGACACTACCACTGGGGTGAGTCTAGAATTTCAAAGTCTGGAAATTCATGAGAAACAGATGGTGAGAACATCCTCATCTTCACTTTGACCACATGATGCCACTCCTCTGGGTGGTTCAAGTAATTAAAGAACAGAGTTTACTGTTACCTGCTTTTCTCCCTCCCGTCTTCTTAGCAATGGAGGTATCTCTTGCCTGGAATTCACTTCATTTTCCTCTTTGACCCCCTTCCTGCCCAAACACAACTTACTAAACTCCCTCTCGTACTCTAATCATTTTTTTTAAAGAACAGTAAAGGTATACATGAAGACCAAACTCTTGAAACAAACACTTCGCAGTTAGAATTGAAATTGTCTAAAAAACTGCATCTCCCTGCATGGTCTCTCCTCACACAGATGCAGATTGGCGTCCATGGATGGAATCAATGCATCTGTTCCTTGCAGTACCTTGTAGGAGATCAATGGCATCTGTAACGTAACATTTGTACCTCAATGTTATTGAATTTGCTCTGGCAAAATACTTTAAGGCTGAGCAAGAGTTAGAAGAGTACTATGAACTAATGGTTTCCTGAACATATTGATGAATCTGTTGCACACGTTACTGCACTGGTTGAAATAAAAACTGATTCCAACATTGAAATAAAATCTTTAATCTTTCTAGGAGGATTATAAAGGCAGCATGGAGAGAAAATAAAAGAACTGCATTGGAATGAACATTTTTGGTTAACTCTGGTGCCAGTTGGATCCTCTGGGAAGTTGATGCTAAGAATGAGTTAGGAGTGCATCAAGTTTATTGGAAAGTAACATTTGTAAAAAGAAAGGGGAAGAAGTTGAATTGGGCAGGGAGCCTGACAGGACTCTGCGGAGCACAGCCTACCCTTTGGAGGAGTCTTCCGCTGGGTAGAAAAGGCTCAGCCCTTGTACCACTGTATTGCTCAGTCATTACTTGGGTCTTCCCAGGGAAGACTGTGACCCTGGCTCAAAAGCTAGGGTCCACTGAAGGAGGAACAGCCAGAGGCTTTCAGCTAACCATACATCTTACAGTTGAGCAAGGACTTCTTTCTTAAAGGGGGATCTGAATTACATACGTCTGCTATGACTCCCAACATGCATTTCATCCCTTCTTCATTGTGGAGCAGATATATGATTTAAGTTAATACAGAAGAACCTCTAATTATGCATTCTCAACATTGGGGCTCTCATTGATGCAAGCTGCTATAAATATGAGGAAAGAAACACACTACATCAAAAAGCCCATTAAATACCACCACAAAAGGCATTAGTGGTCTCTTTGACTTACAAGTAGAATCTTTCAGAACTAAAGCAAATAGAGAGGCTTTCTAGATATGGTCTATGGATTCAAACAACATATTAATTTACTACGAATCAATAATGATTTAGAGTAAATTAACTGAAAGAAAACTGTCACCTTGGACAACCAAGATCAGGAAATGGGATCCATGACGGATAAGTTATACTGATGAAGAAAAAAGATTCCAAGCCGAAACTGACAAACACAGTCATGATGAGAAATTTTATCACATCTCTTTTAGTCACTAGTGAATCAAACATACAACATGATTGAAGATATATAAAATATTTAAGCATTAAAAGTTAATGGTCATTAATTAAAAGTTTAATCTATGTTGATGTCCCTTATTAGGATTAGCCTTAGAGAAACAGCTTCAAAAGCAAAGACCAAGAGAAAAAAAAAAAACTGTAGAAATCTTTGAATTGCTCATCTTTCTGCTTTATCTTTTGTTTCTGTTAACATATCTCTCTTATCCTCACAGGCTTCAGGCAGCCATAGCACATATCTGCCTTGTGGTCCACACACCAGATACTGTCTTCATTTTTATGTCCCATACATATGCATTCCACGTGCATTCACACCAGGGCTCTCTGTCCTTGGGCACCTCAGATCATGCCTGCATCACAGCTGTTGGTTGCCTTGGCCAGTGACACAGGTGACTGAATTTGCAGAACACAGGTCACTCAGCATTCATGGATTCGGCACTTGCCGAGCCTCCACTAGTCCCCTGGTCTTTTTTCTACTCATTATAAGCTTGTAATCTCTCTTTCTTGAGGGATGTTTCTTGAGGGGGTTGACTTACAATTTTCAGTCATATGTTATTATAATTTATGGGAGAAAATTCATGTTTGAAGTTCTGTCTTATGACTTCTGGTGAGTCTGTTTTTTTGAAAGTGTGGTATAAAGAATCTATACATAAACTTGTCTTCCACATAAAGAATATGACTTTTTAAACATTCATGGACCATTCAGAAAAAGGGACCACATTCTATCTCACAAGTCACTAAAACAAAATAAAGAAAACCATAAAGAATTAAAATTTGTACTCCATGGACCACATGCTCTTAACAATAAAAACAGATCTCAATTACAAATATTTAATGAACCCCCTGCCCCCCAACATTAGTAAGAGTATCAGTCATCATTCCAACAGGGAACACTTCATTCAAATTAGGAAAATCCAAGGAGGGCTTGGTGAAGGTGATATTTAAAAGATGTGGACAGATGTAGGAAATTACAATGAATAGTTGAGTACCCCAGGGTTAATAAGAGTGGAATGATTACTTACCCTAGGTCTGAAGAGGCAAGATTCAGGAAAGATAATCAGAGCTTAGAAGAAAAAAAGTCGTATGAGAGGGCAACTTTGAGAAGAGAAGTAACCTGAGGTTGAGGGTATAGCCAGTCTGAGGCCCCAAAGAGACAGCAATACTAACTCTATTCCTAGTATATTTGCAGCCACTTCAACTGAGCCTCAATACACATAAACAATGCCAACCTTTCGGTAGGCTGGAAGGCAGTATGTCTCTTTATTGTTTTCTCCAGAGGCCCAAGTAGATAAGGTAGAGAGGACCTTATGTATTTCATCTCTTTCTTCTCAGCAGAAAGAAAGGCCCCTCCAATGCCAGCCATCTGGTGAGGTAGATAAGGACAGTCCAAAAGAACAGTGTCTATATCAAGATGGCCACCATGTCTGTTAGCCTGCTGCCTTTGGGGCAGGCAGTCGGCCTCAAGTTTTAGGAAAAATGCTTGGCTTTGGATTATTTTCCACTGAGATTGGACAGTCCAAACTGAAATCTGAAAACTTTCCATTTTTACCCTAGAAAAATCTCTTCCAGCACTTTCCTATGGTATCACTAAATTCAAGCTATTCCATCAAACTATCACCTCCATTTTCAAACTTTTAGATTCATCCAGGTTTGACTGAACATTGACGTTGAGGGCAGTTGTTCTTCATATAGGCCACCCAGATGTCTCTATTCCCCTTCTCCAGGAACACAGAACTTACTTTAAAGTTACAAGAAACTTTTGTAACAAGTCACCTCCAAACATTCTTACAATGTTTGCACTCTTGCACTCTTGCAGTCATCAGTTACACCTGGCAACTACAGAGGTGGCCCCCTATAATTCCTGGAGTATGGCAGCTTGGAAATTTTCAGTACTAATTCATTTTGCATTAGTGCTTAGCAGCAAAAAAAATCTTGACTCCTGGCCCTGAGAAGTAAATGATTCTTGGAGTACTATTCTTAGATGCTTTGAGTTTAATTACCTTGTAATTTCCAGGTCATGTTATTAGCATGAAGTTACATGATTTTGCAAATTTATTTACAGCCTATAAAAAGAAAATGACTTCAGAAATGAATGTTGCTAAATTGGTCCCTTGTAAATAGCTCTTCCCTTGCTGTTTAAAAAAAGAAACAAAAAGCTTTCCTACAGGAAAGTGTGGCCTGCTCAAATGCCTAATCTTTTAAAAATCAAGAATCAGAATCTTGAATTAAAGATGTGAAGTCACTCAAACAGGAGTTAGGGATCTCTGAAAGGTCAGGCAGGCAGGTAGCATTCAGAAAGAAGACCAGGGGTCAGATAGAAAAACAATGGTCATTATCAGGGTCAGGAATTTGGTAAAAGTCTGAAATATTGGTACTATTTAGGATCCAAGGGCCAGAGGTTTATAAAAAATTGACAAGTTTTGTTCAATGGAAATTCACAAAGGTAGGGGTTGACTTCAATATTACCCTTGGTAGACACTATTTTATTCTACCCACAGTGTATTTATGTAACCAAGAAAGTGAGGCACGATTGGTCTCTAGGGGGAGTCAAGACTGTTTCCTTCCTTTCTCAACCCTGCCTGACCTGATTTCTACCTTTCTAAGATCAGTAGCAAGAAATATGGCCTCCCAAGAAGGGAAGAGTTGCTAAAATTTACAGATGTTGATGGGCCTACTTTCAGAGGAGATAAAGGTTATGTCATACTTGGGCCTGGCCTGTTTTCTCCTTCTTCCTTGATCCACCAGAGAGATAGTAAGAGCCTAGAGCTGTTCCTGCAGAGCCTGGCATTTCTCAGTCCCTCCTGAGATGCCCTCTTTCCTTCCTGTTTGGTAGCTTTGGAAGGGAACCTTGGCCAGCTTGATCCAGCAAGATTGCCCATGGTTGGTAGTCATCGGACATCATTAACCTCATGGTGACTGAACCAGAGTCTGAGCATCTGGGGACATGATGGATAGAGTCAGAGCTATCTTTCCTGCCTGCTTTATCTGAGGCTGATGGGGCCTAACTGGCTTTGGAGAAAAGAGACTTCCATTTGGTCAAGCTATGTTATTAAAACTCTGCCTTGTTATTAAAATTCTCCCTGTGTTATTAATAAAACTGTTACAGCTAGGTTACAACTAATACAACCCTGCGTTTAGGTTCAGATATAATAATATTTAGTTAGCCTGTCACTGGCAACTGTCTATAGGCATGTATCTCTCAGGAGGACCTCATGGAGAAAATGGGTGGCTGGCCCAAGGCAGAATTTGTAGTTTCTTGGGCCATGGGAGTGACATGTAGAACATCAGACACATCCCAAAGTCCAACAGGGCCAGTATGTGGGTGGATGGTCAATTTCTATGAAAATATGGCTTATTTTTCTCAATCTGTATTCTCTCTCTAGGGACCTTTTCCCCTTTCCTCTGCCTTTCCCTTCTCTCTACTTAGTCCCTCAACAACTTGTGTACTATGTTTTCCCCAAATACCTACTGGCTACTCCACATTACTTCCTCTTTATCACTTCTTGACTTCTAGCCTGTATACCATTGCTAACTGTCCCCCAAGTTTCTTTCCTCCAAAGCAATATCAGGGAACACTCAAACAGAACATTTTACTAGAGAGCAAAGAAAAAGATTGTGCTAATCCAGGAGTAAAATGAGTAAAATCATCAACCAACAATTGATTATTCTCTAACTGATATATCATGACCATTTTGACTGAAATGCCTAAAAGGGGTCCCTAGTTCATAAACTTTAGCATTTTCAAATTTTCAGTGGCCGTATAAGACGGCAAATCTTACTTTTAAATGGCATTGCATGTTTTTTAAAAACTTCCTAAATGTTTCAAAGCGGACATCATGGGATCCATATGTTGCCAAATAATAATTTGAAATAAATATTTTACACACATTGTTCCATCTACTTTTGGCCTGTATTCCAGAAATAGTAAGCACTCAATATACATCTTAACTGCTGGAACCAAAAAGGCATGACATATTCAGCAGCTTGATGTTTTATTAAAGTTAAGCCAGCTGGTGGCAGTTTGATAACTGAAGTTATATCTCAACTCCCTAAAAAAGGCTGTTACATTGCACCGCACTGGAGGCAAAACAAACAAACAAACAAACAAACAAACAAACCCAACCCAACCATCACGTGGGTTTTGGCTACAAACAGCACTTACCTAATTCTTAACTTTCAGGCTAGAATTGTATTTTGGGGCTAGGTTTTACACACCACTGCCTATAGATTTTGCAATTACTGCACTTCTGAGAACTAATTTTTTTCAATGTTTTACTTTTGAGAGAGTGCAAGCAGGGATGGGACAGAGAAAGGAGGAGACAGAGGATCCAAAGTGGGCTCTGCACTGACAGCCATAAGCCCGACATGGGGTTTGAACTCATGAATCAGGAGATGATGACCTGAGCCAAAGTGGGACGCTCAACCGACTGAGCCATGCCAGTGCCCTGAGAACTAATTTTTAATAAACATAAGATTGTGTTCTGCTAAAGAAAAGTGAAAACTCATTGGCTCTCTATTTTTTGGTAATTCTTGTTACTAAGAACCTCTGATATGATTGCAAAGACAATCTAAATATTTAATGATAGAAATTATGAGTGGACAGTGTCCCTCAAGGACTTGAGGGGGTAGCAGTTCCTTGGCAAAAAAAGCTGTCATGGTAGTGAATAAACTAGGCTCTCTTCCATTAGATTGAGGCCCTTTTAATTTAATGAATACACGCAATCATTACATTATCTTGATTTGGTATGTTCATATAAGTACTACAGGATTACAGAGGAGAAGCAATTAACTCTGCTTAGTGGGTTGAAGGGCAGACCTGAGATGATGTTAATGGTTAATGAAAGACCTCACACTGGAGGTGATACGTAGGCTGAGTCTTGAGAAATGGTTGAAGATTGCCAGGTGAAGAGCAGGGAAAAGAAACATGTACCACTTAGACAAAACAAGGGGATGGGAAAGGGTCTGTACAAATGTTAGTACTCTACTAGAAAACTCTATAAACATCCCCTGTTCATGGTCTCTTCTAGAGAGCCTGTCCCCACCTCAGATCCTGATGGTTCTATATGCCTACAAAGATGGATACCTTACCCAATACATGGTTGTTAAGTCAGATGGTCTTTAGAGAATCTGAAGTAACAGGCCAGAGATACTTAGGCTGAAAAGTTGAGACAAGGGTAGTCACATTCAGCTATCTGTGGTGAATATATCAGGCCATGTGCAGGCCAAGAAAGGAGAGGAAGCTGGTCCAGCGTAAGCAAGAACTGAACAGACTCATGGAAAAAGGCAACGATGAAAGAATTGCATAGATTTTGTTTCTGGTCTTTGTATTAGTCAAAACACACCAGGTTACCTTACAGCAGGGGATGGTAAACCACAGCCCTTGGGACAACCTAGCCTAGGGTCTCTTTTTAGATAGCCTAAACTAAGAATTGTTTTTACGGTTTTAAGAATCATAAAGAAGGAGGAAGAGGAGCGTCAACTACCTTTGTGGCTTGCAAAGCTTTTATAGAAAAGGTCTGCCAACCCTGCACTATAGTAATAACTATCTCCAAAACTTAGAAGTTTATAACAAGAGGGACACCTGAGGGGGGTGGGGGGAGGCTCGGTTGGTTAAGCTCCAACTCCTGATTTCAGCTCGGGTCATGATCTCACGGATGGTGAGTTTGAGCCCCACATTGGGCTCTGTGCTGACAGTGCAGAGCCTGCTTGGGATTCTCTGTCTCCCTCTGTCTCTGCCTCTCTCTCTCTCTCTCTCTCAAAATAAATAAATAAACTTAAAAACCAAACAAAAAGAAGCTTATAACAAGAAAGGTTTATTTCTCACTTATGTTGCCCATCACTTAGGAGCTTTGCTCCCAGTCTCCTTCCTCCAGGAAGGGAGCTGCCAGAGCAGCCACCATGCTGAACACTGTCAAACCCTGTGGCAGAAGGGAAGAGCTCCAGGAAGTCTCTCACCAATGATTAAATGTTCCATTCTGGAAGTGAGCCACATCACAACCAGGCAAAATACATTGGCCAGCACTAGTTATACATATATATCAGTCATACATATATACATATGTATATATGTATATCAGTCATACATATATACATATATACATATGTATATATGTATATCAGTCATACATATATACATATATATATATATGTATATATGTATATCAGTCATATATATATATATATATATATATATATATATATATACCGTTCAAACCCAAGGGGAGGTAAAATGCCACGATGTGCCACGAAGGTAGAGGACTGGAGATGTTTGACAAACAGCACTGAAGATTAAAACAGATGTTGAAAATTGCAACCACACCCAAACTATTTTCAGTAAAGTTCTATTCCTTCAAATGAATATAGAGAAATTGCAGGAGAGGATCTATAAAGTCAGGTGGGAGACAGAGAGGAAGGAATCAGACTAAGAAGATTAACTATTATCAAGAGTTAATAGTTGTTTTTTTTTTTTTCCTGTGTTCAATGTTAAGTCTTAATGGGCTTCTGTTAATAGGACTGTTGGTTTTACCAAGGAGTTACCTACTTAGACGAGCCTTTTAGAAATATCATTCTAGCGGGGCGCCTGGGTGGCGCAGTCGGTTGGGCGTCCGACTTCAGCCAGGTCACGATCTTGCGGTCCGTGAGTTCGAGCCCCGCGTCAGGCTCTGGGCTGATGGCTCAGAGCCTGGAGCCTGTTTCCGATTCTGTGTCTCCCTCTCTCTCTGCCCCTCCCCCGTTCATGCTATGTCTCTCTCTGTCCCAAAAAAAAAAAAAAAAAAAAAAAAAAAAGTTGAGAAATATCATTCTAGCTACCACATAGAAAAAAAATTGAAAAATTTATTAAATAAATTCATGAGTCAACATGGGGGCCCAGTTGGAAGCTACTGCAGTGAGCAAGGCGTCAGTAGATGTGGATCTGAAATAAAGTCGCATCCAGGAGAATGGGCGAGACACCTACACCGAAACAATGGCATAAGACGGGTTCACGAGATTTGTTGCCAAGAAAAGTGGCAAACAATAGGCAGTGGGCAAGCCTGAAGTTTGACTTTGGACAAATAAATGGGTGTCAAGACTAATAATTTAGATAAGAAGGTGGAAAACAAAATAGTTCACCGGCCCTGTCCGTCATGCGTGGTCTCTGAAGATTCTGAGGTTAACTTCTGACCTAATAATCTGACTATATTCCGCTCTCCTTGAAGTTTTATTTCTGGATCCATAATAAATAAACTTCAAATCCTTTCTTCTTTCAAATTGTGACCCCGCCGGTGGTGCTTCTCCTGTTTCTTGATTTCTTACGCACTGGTAGGTAGCATTTCTAGACTTCTACACTGCAATCCACCATCTTGAAGGGAATCATGGCACACAGCCACATATTTGTTGATTTACTTCTTTAGTGCACCCTGACCACTAGGGCGTCAGTTGCTTGTTAGGAAATTGGGAATGTGAGAATGGAAAAAGTTTACGATGTGGCAGCTTAGCTCATATTTCTCTCTGGAATAAACTGGAGAAGTTTGATGTTTAGCGGTAGCTAATTAAACACGTTAATGTATAGGAGGCAGATGGAAACGTAGATGATTAAAAACAAAACAAAACAAAAAAACCCCAGATTGAACACAGTTCTTCTGGGATATGCTAAAGATGCAGGCTTATGCAATGGCAATCAGAGACACAATTCGTGGGAATCAACTGATCTCAGATGCCTGTACAGGAGTTGATGGAAATGCACTGATGCACCGTTCATGGCCATTTCCACAGTTCTGTGAACTATGTACTACTAATGAGGGTCGAAACATTCAGCATGTTATTTAATGTCACTGAACATATGTATCATAATGTAACATCAATAAGTCACATATTGCATATATTCTTTTCTGTTTCCAAACTTTGTGGCCCCATTTGTCAGCTGTATTGGTGATGTCACTCAGATGTCATTTCCCTTTGGCGCCTGTGCTGATCATGTGCCCGGTTGCTCTCAGATTCATTCCTATACTTTCTCTGCTCTGCTTTGTACCAAAGGAAGTGGGTGGCTGAAAACTATAATTCTCAGGGTCCTGTGCCGACGGGTTTCTGGCTAGGTTCTTCCAGTGGGAAGCCATGTAGACAGATTGGAGGGCAGGTAGAAACGAGCAGCCAGGGTAGTTCTCCCCCTTTCTTTCTGCTTCAGGCAGCATCTTCTCAGAGGCTGTGAGTTCCTGCTAGACACATATTCCCTCTGTTTTCCTTACTTGTTCTGGAATAACCCTGTGTGAGCTCCAGCTCACGAGTAGTCCCTTCTCCAGACTCCACCTTTCACCTGACAGTCCCAGCCACATAGTCCCATAGGACAGCTCCTCCTCCAGCTTCTAGCTCCACCCAGGCATCCCTGACTCCAGAATTCTAACACCATCCCTTCTCTTGCTCTAGCCATAGCCACCCCTTCCTGCAATTGTTAAATTCTGGGCTGGCCCCTCTCCTCCTGTCCACTCTCCGTTCCTTCAACACCGCCACAACTAGGTCCCAACATGTTCTCTCCAGCTACTTTGAGGTATAATTGACAAATGAAACTGTCATATATTCAAATTATAATATATGCAAATGAAATTGACATCTACTTAAAGTGTGCACGGTGATGATGTGGAAGGATTCCCAAAATAGAGTCCACTGACACTACACCCGTATACTGAACTCCCTCTGTTGAGTAGCTGGCAAGGGTTCTCTCTATGGTCCATGAAGATGGACCTCAGCAAGCACAGCAGCTTCCAGGGGACATCTGGAGTTACAGGACTAAGTCACTGACATAGGCATAAAAGGACAGGATTCTGAGTCAAGCTGTGCTAGGAAGGAAAGACTGAATTCCCAAGGATCTCGTGCTGAATGGACACTTCAGAAGAAAGAAGAGCAAAGGCCCTGGAGGGGCTCTTTTTCCTCTTCCTGCCCCAGCACCTCCGCCAGCTTTTGATATTCTCAGGGTGCAAAATCTCAAGCAATAGTGGAAAACCTATTAACAACCCTATACCCCGCATCCTCACACTAAAACACACCCTAGGAGAAAACTTGACTGCTTCCTCTGAGAATAAAATTGAAAAAAAGGGGGGGGGATATTCATAGATTAATAAATTATTGAGAACTAAATCAGTGTGTAAGCAGCATCCTTTAAAAGCAATCTTATGGTGACTTTTGTAGGACTGGAAAATGAGCTTATCTAACCTCGGTTAGGTTGCTTGACTCTGGGTAGGTTTGAGATTTTTTTCCTCCTCCAGACGGGACAGAGCAATGTGTTTTGCTATAATCAAAGGGCTTATAATATCTAGGCAACATGAAAGTAGAAAATGTACAGAGAAGCAGTCGAGCCTAAAAGTTAAACATAGAGGCTCGTGAGTTTGGATGATCCTGGGTTTGGACCCTAGCTCTTCTGCTTATAATAGTATGACTTTGGGCAAGTTACTTACATGTCTGGGACTCAGTTTTCTTAAATGTGAAATGGAGGAAGTTTGTTAAAAATGTAGAAGGTTGGGCCCTGGCCCCAGAAATTCTGATTCAAAAGGTCTGAGGGTGAATCCTAAAAATGTCGACTTTTGTAGATTCATACCCAGGAAATTTGAATGCCTCTGGGCCAAAGATCTCACTATGAGAAATACTCTCCTTTTTACTTCTTTCTCTGCCTATTTGTAACATTTACTTTGACTCTACTCTTTCCTTTACATGGGTGATTTATCTGAATCCTAAAGTTGTTTTCTTAACACATCATGTTAGTCAGGAGAACAGAAAGGAGATCAGAGAGCCTGGACATTAAAAACGGGTAAGTTACTTAGTGACCATGTAGCTTTGATGAAGTCACTTCATCACTTGAAACCTTAGTTTCCTCATCCAAGAAATAGGAAATAATACTTGTCCTATTTATCTCTCAGGGCTGTAAAAAGGAGCCACGGAGAAAAAGGATAATAAAAGCATTTTTTAAACTAGCAGGCACTACACCAATATGAGTTATTATATGGAGCCAGTTTGATTACAGCCTCAATTTTCTGAGTTACAAACATGAAAGAGTTTCATTTTTTAAAATTTGCTACCGAGCTTTGTCAAAACTCACCTTTCTCACTATAGAGAAGCTCTTTTGATACTCTTACTTCAATTCCATAGCTTTTCAGTCATTTTTAATTATGCAACCGGTCTCACGAAAGTTGAGATTCAATCTTTCCTATCTTCAATCTAATATTCCATTCAGCTCAAAGGGTTTTCCAATCCCCCAGCACAGGTGTAGACTTTGGGACCAGGAATTTGGAGTGGAGTGGGTATGTGCTCCCACACCTTGCTTCCCATTCCAAACCCTGTCCTTGCTCATCTGGTCTGGGGCAGGATAGGAAATAAACTAATGTTCGCTTGTGTCCTTCTATCACAGCACCATGATTAAGTGCTGTTCTCTTTGTAGGTAGTAATGGCCGCTTCTGAACGTGAGTGTCCCTATGCCATGTTGACCAGATTACTCTTGCCTTTCTCTGTCTCATGACAGCTAATAGTTCAAGGTCTGAAGAGTCAATGTATTGCTGCGCAGGCTCCAAAAGGCCAGACAGGTGAGACACTAAATCCCAGTACCTGCTTCCCTGCTAGGGATTATTTCCCACAGGATTTGCCCATGTTTTGCTGCTGGTACCATCAAGATACATACCTTTGACACAACCTGTTTGCCCTACACATAGGTGGTTTCCAATAAATCTGAGGACCCCATTCTCATCACCTCAGTTCTGGTGGCCTGTTGGCACAGATTAGCTCCATCTTAGGGACAGACTACCTCCAGTAATTATCCAAGTTTATTCTCTAGTAATGCCCTTGCACCCACATTGAGAGAACAAGCATAAGCAGTGAGTCTGACTGCTTGGGATACAGTCAAGGGGTAAATAGGACGTTTCTCTTCCTTCTTACAAAACTTAGAAACTAGTCTGAAAATGCTATAACTATTTGATTCCAATTATATGACATTTTGAAAAAGGCAAAACTACAGAGACAATGAAAATATCAGAGGTTGCCAGGGGCTCTGGCATTGAGGGACAGGAATAAATAAATGGGGTAGGAGATATTTAGGTCAGTGAAACTATTCTATATGATACTGTAATGGAGGGTATATGACATAATGCATCAGTCAAAATGTATGGAACTGTACAACACAGAACTCTAAAGTAAACTACAGTTTCTAATTAATGTGTCAATATTGGTTCATCAATTTTAACAAAGGTAGCACACTGATGCAAGATGTTAATAATATAGAAACTGGGCAGGAAAGGTATATGAGAATTCTCTGTACATTCTGGTCAATTTTCTGTAAACTTAAAACTTCCCTAGAGAATAAAGTCTCTCTCTTTTTTTTTTTTTTAAACAATAAGCCCATTATTATCAACTAGGCTTATTTTATAGAAGATTTATTTTATTTTTAGAGAGAGAGCATGCAACAAGGGAAGAGAGGTAGAGGGAGATAGAGCAAGGGAATCTCAAGCAGACTCCATGCTTAGCATGGAGTCCAACACAAGGCTGCATCCCATGACCCTGGGATCGTGACCTGATCAGAAATCAAAAGTTGGATGCCCAACTGACTGAGCCACCCAGGTGCCCTAACTCGTCATTATTTTATATAGCAGTTCTGTAAAAGTTTTACTTGGTGTGTTTTGGGAGGAAAAAAGTCAACAGTGCTAGTGGTTGATTTGAAAAATAAATGAAGTATTTGGCATGTTATGAGAAATACTTTGGCATCAGGAAATCCTAGCTCTGCCATCTTGCAGGCTGTGAGAACTTGGATAGGTTAATTAATCATGCTGGGTTTATATTTACTACCTCTAGATTGGGGATAGTAATAGGAGACTCAAAGAGTTGCCATGAAAATTAGATGAGAGAAACATGAAAAGTTTTAAGCACTGTGACTGGCTTAAAAAGTGGCAGAGATGATGGTCCTGAAGATGAAGCCTAGAGAAAGGATAGGAAGAATAGAAGGAAAATATAACTGATCTGAGGGTAAATGAGCGCTTCAGAATATTGCCGGTTTTTCATATTCAATTCTGATCATTACTACCGTCAGCAACCTGAAACTCTCAATTCGAGCTTAACCCTATAGGTTAGGAAAATGACAGGAAAAATGTGGAGTCTTTCAAAGTAATTTCAAATTGTGCATGAGTCATATGGAAATTCCACCCCCGTATAGCAGAGAGGGGGGGAAATCCACACAACTAAGCCTTAAGTAAAAAATAAAAATAAATCTCTGGGTATTTTTCCAAATAAAATAGTAAGTTTGGGGGGAGAGTTGATATTTTGCCTCAGTTTCCACCTTCACATTCGCCTTAAATATCCTTGAAGAAGAGTTAAAATCTAATGAGGACATCATAGTTTATTATTTTTTTTAAAGAATTCTACTTGATTCTTCTACAACTTATTTTCCTCCCTGATCCAACTGATATGCCAAACAGGAGCACAGGAGCCAGGTGTAATGCCCCAGTTTCCACAGCAAGGGCTGAAAGCTTTAATTGTCTTAAATGAAGAGTCCTGTGCCCTGGATTTGCTGGAGAACCTCTATTTTAAGCGACTCCTCTTATTATTCTGTTTCAGGGACTCTATTTTTCAAAGCCCTGATTTTGCCTGGATGCCAAACTGTAGGAAGTCATATGATTTGGGGCTGCATCAGGTCTAGTATTTAAAATGCCAGAGAAGACTTAGCATTTTAATAGAGAAGGCTTGGAAACGCATTACCTCATTTGACTGGAGATAAAACTGAAGCCCAAAGTTGGTGGATAGCTCACCCCAAGTCTCACAGTTCGTACTTGACAAGCCAAAACTTATACCCAGGTCTGTGTGACTTCAGAGATCATGCCTTTAATGACACACTGAATTTCTGGGTTCTTAAACCCCAACACGCAGTGGTTCAGTTTTGGGGACGAATCCTATTCCAAAAGCACAAGTCAGTGGGAAAAATTAATTTAAAGAGAATCCCATTCTTTGCTTAAATCTATCAAGAACACTAAAGCATAGTAAATGCACAGTCCAAACACAGTCCCAAATCCTGTTTCCTCTCCTACCCTCACAGCTAACAACTGTCATGTTAGTTAACTGTGAAACTAACACTCCCAACTCCTCCTTCATCCCAGGCCAAAGTGCTTCCTTTTCTTCTCCTCACTCACTTTGGTTAAATAGATCAGCTCACCCATGCAAACCGAAATCTTTTATCTTTTCCTTCCTCCCATTTCCCTCTCCACTCCAACCCACCTGCATAGCCCTATTCTCCCAACTCTACATCCTTGAAGCTCAAGGAGACGGTCTGCAAACTCAGAGCTTCCCTAAGCAAATATCATCTCACAACCCCTTAATTTAAGCAAATGTAGAGAGGAGAAAGGAGTGAAACACTCTCAAACTGCAAGTACTAATAATTTGCCTTCTTCACCTCCCAAGTCAGGTCCTAAATCCCACTCATTTTTGAATTTTTCATGCAGTTTTGGTTGCTGTCCTAGATTACCATGCAAGGGACAACCCTACTTCTAACATTATGTATCCAGGCTTTTGTGGGAACGCTTTGTACTGCAGAAGTTTAGGAAACTCTTGTTTCCAACAATTACAACTCTGGGACATCCATTAAATGTTTAATCAGCCATGACGGCAGATTATATTTTCTAAAACTGGCTGCAGTAGCTTATATCCCATCCCACATGCCCTTTTTACAATGTGACTTTGACACTCTTCCATCAGGAGGTAGGAGTGATGTTCTCTCCTCTAGAACCTGGGCAGAATTTTTAAAGTGCCTCAATCAACAGAATATGGGAAAAGTGGCAGTGATGTCCAAGACTAGAACAAAAAAGGAAATGCAACTTCGACCTTTCTTTGGATTATTTACCCTGGGAAAGGTAGCTGCCATGCATTGAGAATATTTAAGCAGCCCCGCTCAGAGAGAAATTGGAGCCCCTAGCCAAGAGCCAGCACAAATTGCCGTGAATGTGAATGCAACAACTTGGAAGTGAGTCCTTCAGCCCCAGTCAAACCTTCAGATGACTGCATCCCGACCAATATAAGACTGCAACTACCTGAGAGACTCAATTGAGAACAATACATCAGATCCCTTTCCAAATATCTGAAGAACCAGAAACTGGGGGAGGTCTACTTCAATATTGCTGATTAAGTCACTAGATTTTGGGTTGATTTTTATGCATCAATCAATAAATAAACAGCCATTAATGCCTAATCTTAAATTTGTCCCAGTTTTAAGTCAATCCAGGATAATTTTAGTGTAGCTTTCAGGAAAGGAAGAATTTCCTGAAAATTAAGGCCAGAATTGGGCAGGAGGATTCTCTTATTACCCCAAGGATCAGAGAAAAGTGCTCTAAGAAGATGAGTGCATTCAGAAAATATACTATTTCTCTGCCTTGTCTAAGAGGCTGCCTGGATTGAAATACTTGGTGCAGCCAAATCCTAATTCTCTGGAAGAAGAAGAGCATTTTATTATGGGGGTAAGAACTGAAATCTTTCTCATTAGAGCCTTCAATGAATCCTGTCTCATCCAGAGATCATTATATCCACTGTCTGTGACTTCCTTCCTGGGTTGAAAGAAAAATTCAACCACCAGGTATGGGCAAAAAGGGGCTTCTGAAAGCCTACTGATAAAGAATTCTGGGAGCCTTGCAATAATCTGATGGCGACTTTAACGTCAGGGAGGCACTGATGTTTCTCTGGAGGAACACAGGCTGGTCTGACAACCATCGAAGGATGTATCAATGAAGTAGGGATATAATATCCTGTACAGAAGGTTCAGACAAGTTATGGGAAAATGCATGATTTTCCAAATAAGCCATTTATTTCCCTCCTTTGATCCGAAACAGCGAACAGCTGCTTGGGGAAGATTCATTTGGAAATATGTTTTTGAGTCAGCTTGGCCCTTTTTATATGCAAGGAATAAAGAGTTACTCAGACTTCCTTAAGACATGGGAGTTATTATAAGAATAAATGTGGGGATAAGCAAGACAGCTTAATACAGAAGACTTCGCTTCTTGACACGGAGATACATGAAACATCACATTCCTCAATTTTCCTAAAAATCAAAACAAATCTAGTACCACCTTCCCCCATGTCCCACGAACACACGGGTGGAAAATCTTAGTCCTTTTGGAGAGATGGATGAATATGACCTCTGGAATCTATAGAAGCCCAGTAAGCCTGGGAAAGAGCCTCTAATATTCATAGTCCATTATGGGAAGCAGCTAGGATTTTCATTGACTAAGTTCCTATATTTCACTCAGCGCTGCTCAGGCATCCACTTCCTTTACTATTTTAGGTCCCAGGTTCATAGCATATAGTGCCCACTCTCCAGGCATGCAAATGCCATCACTATAGCAGGTCTGTTTCTCCTAGGGGCTACATGGGAGGGGCTGCTCCCTTCCCTTTCATCCCAAGGAGGAGGAGTGTAGCTCTTGTTCAATGACGTCTGCCCTCAACCTCTGGAAGCATGTCCCTTTTTTTTTAAATGTTTATTTTTGAGAGAGAGAGAGAGAGAGAGAGAGAGAGCAAGTGGAGGAGGGGTAGAGAGAGAGGGAGACACAGAATCCAAAGCAGGCTCCGGGCTCTCAGTTGTCAGCACAGAGCCCATCACGGGGCTTGAACCCATAAATCGTGAGATCATGACCTGAGCCAAAGTGGGACGCTTAACCGACTGAGCCACCCAGGTGCCCCTGGAAGCCTGTCCTTTTGAGAGTGGCATACCAAGGGTAGCTGGTGAATATACTCAGTTCCAAGACAGGTAATAAGATGCCTTGTCTATAAAAAATGTGAAAAAAAGAATAAAACCCACAAATTTGCTTTTTTATTGTCTCCCAGAAGGCAATTTAAAAATATTCATTCATCTCTGCCAGGAGGCAGACCATCCCCACTTCTCATCCTTGGAATCCCACTGTGTTTTGAACAGTCAAGTGCTATGTCCCAGTGAGCCTAGGTTTGGAAAACAAGCCCTCTGAATTGTCTCCTACCACAACAGACATTTCAACATTTTGAACATGAAAAGCCTTATAACCTGGTATTTGGGAAGAACAAGAACTATAATACACCCGGGCTCATGGGAATGAGAGTCTGTGTAATTCAGTTAATCCTCATTATTCTTGTTGCGTGGAACTTTCCCACTAGGTTGCCTTTGAGTCAGGTGCCCACTTCTGGCCCAATCATTGGTGGGGTAGGGCTATAAAATGCCCCAAAGTTGATTTATGTGGAAGGAACTCCAATTCAATTGTGATGTAGGCATGGTAGGTATTAGGAGATTTAGCCTATACAAACAAAAACAAAAACAAAACAAAACAACTCAGTTTGTTCTTGGAAAAGTGATGGGGGGCATGTTAGAATGATATACTACATGAGATCTCTGAATTGCCTTCACGTGTGGTCCACACAGTTGAAGAAGATCATGTGAGGTCAGAAGATCATGTGAGGGCTAAATACTTGCCTTAAGAGGAAATCTTTTCCTGCCCCTTAATTTCCCTACCTGGAAAGGAACATTAACACCATCAAGATAAGTCCCCAGAGGATGTCTGAATCGATAATAAAAAGGATTAAGTGACTTCAGGGTTAGAGGATACTTAACCTATTTCATATTTTAAGGGGCATAGCCTATTTCATAGCTGTTACTAGCTTAAGTACCACTGAGTAAGAAGGAAAGTATGAATTTAAAGCAGTGCTGCTCAAAGTGTGGGCCATGAACCAGCATCATCGGCATCAACTGGGAACTTGTTAGAAACAATCTTTGTTGTAACTAAAAGGGAATTTGGAGCTGTTTATTACTGAAGCGTATCTAGGCTATCCTGACTGATACAACTATAAATCAAGAATTGTGGCATGGATCAAAACTAGTATTTAAAGAAAATGTGCAGCTCTGGATCATTATATAAGAAAAGAAGACAGGCTGAAAATTAACAGGCTAAGCAACATGTTAAAGTAATTAGAAAAAGAATAATCACACAGACTCAATGGAAGTGTAAGAAAAATAATTCTTTAAGTGAAATAAAAACACAACGCTCAATTAGAGATAATCCATTAAGCCGAAGTCATTTATTTGAAAACACTAGTCAAGTCAACAAAGCTCTCCTAAGGCTGATCAAGAGAAAGAGACAGCACAAATCTGAAAAAAGGCATTTGGAATGGAAAGGGGCTAAATTGACCAGAAAAGTTACAACCAGCCACTTTAAAGAAACAACTCCAATCTCAGTGACCTAAAAAAATTCTAGTCACTGCCCAGTGAGGGTCAATTGGCTCCCTTTGGTGGCTCTTCTCCAAATGGTGACAAAGATTACATAACTGTCCCCACTGATATTCAGTAGGAGCAGGCGAATGCTCCCAGGAGCAGTCAGGACCAGGATGGGTGTGAACTGTGCATCTGGACTTTGAGATTTCTAGCCCACTAGCTTTTCAGGCTTCAATTTCAGGTTTAAATTTCATTAATCTAAAAGCAATGTGATCCCATATTTCATGTGCTTGAATTTTCTGGACCGCATGTATTGGTTATGATGGGGTTGTACTGTATTAGTGGAAAAAAGTAAGCCACAAAACTACTTGCGGTACGTTACCATTTTATAGGGCTTAAAAATAACCACAATGAGGGGTGCCTGGGTGGCTCAGTCGGATAAGCGTCCGACTTCGGCTCAGGTCACGATCTCACGGTTCGTGGGTTCGAGCCCCGCGTCGGGCTCTGTGCTAACATCTCAGAGCCTGGAGCCTGTTTCAGGTTCTGTGTCTCACTCCCTCTCTGACCCTCCCCTGTTCATGCTCTGTCACTCTCTGTCTCAAAAATAAAAATAAGTGTTAAAAAAAAAAATAACCCTAATGAAATAGTAAATTGTTTAGAAATGGAGGAAAATGTAATAATATCATTTTGTAAAAAGGAGAGGTATAAGAAACAAACAATTTAGGATAATAGCTCTGGGGCTATCTACGTATGGATTTAATGGAATTAGTACTATTCTGGTTCTTTAGTTGGATAGATTATCCTCCATATCATTTCGTGATTGTATTTTATGTCTCATTGTATTATATATATATTATTTTGTATGTATTAAAGACCCCCTCTAATTACCTGCGGTTTCCATTTGAATATTTTAGATCTTAGTATCTCATTCATCAGATTTCTTATTTATGAAATGAGAAGTAGAACAGTAGCTTCCACTTGCTTCACTGGAGAGTATAAGAGTAAATGAATATTTTGAGAACATAGGGCAAAAGTGTCTCTCTATTCCAACTTCCTTGTCTTCTCCCATAAAAATCAGGCTTAGGACAGCTGAAAAATGTAAAAAAAAAAAAAAATCCCAAGAGATGGTGTGCTCTTGTCTTAATGTGGTTGCATGCTTACTGATCTTATGATCCTCACTCAGAACAGGCTTTTCATCCTCCAGTTCCATTTTGTGAAGACAGGCCGACCCTGGGTTTAGTCACATGTGAAGATGCATTAAGTAAGCTTCTAGTATTCACCTGAGAAGGGACTTGGGGGGCAAGAGAAAAAGGAGAGAAATAGGGAGAAATTGTGGGGCTGTCCAGGACCAGGAAGAGAAGACGGCTTTAATGACTCATTTTCCTCCTATGAAGTCCAGGAAGCCTATGAGAAACTGAAACACATGGTTCACCTTCTCCTTCCCCTTGTCCAGCCAACAACAGGTGATTCCTTAAAAACAAACAAACAAACACCAAAAAAAAAAAAACCCATATCCCCTGGACCAATGACCTGGAGTCACTAACTTGTGTCCAAAGATCTGTCTCTCCACTGGCAAGAATAAACTTCGAGGTCCCAGAGAATGAAATGATTTTTTTAAAAAAATATTAATACACAAAAGCAGGAAACAACCCCAGTGCATATTTTCCAGCTAATTCTAGCACAGAGAGTTAATAAGCAATAATAGTTTTATTAAGCTAGAGCAGTTGGGGCAATATTTATTCATCTGAAACAGCCCAAGAAATGTAAATGATGAAACAAAAGACACTGCAGACTGGGGACAATAAACAAGCCACCAGTGAGGCTGAGTGGAGCTTTTCAAAGAAACCATAAAATGTGCCCAAACGCAGAGGAGGGAAATTAAAGATCAAAAGGAAATTATCATATTCAAGCAGTTCTGCCGTACTGACTCGACTCTCCTGGACTTTGAGAGGAAAGCAGTCAGTGGTAATAATTAAGAAAGCCTGCACTTGTTTTTTTAATAAATATTTCATGATATGTCATCTGCTTCCAAGAGGAGCCATAACACGCCACAGCCACTGCATACTTAGCAGTTGTGGAATGACAAAAACTGGGCTAATTATGCTAAGATCATACAAATTTAGAACAGAAGGCAGTGGAAGCTGACAGGCCATGTCAAGGGCTATGAATTTGGGTTATACACAGAACCCCAGGAGTTAGCAGTGTCAGCTTATTATGTGCCAGGCACCCCGGCAGGTCTTACTCACTGGGGCACCCCAGCAGAGAGTTCTAAACACACTTTTTGGCAAGAACAGCACTTCAGCGGCTATCAGAAATCCATGGACCAAAGCCAGAAGGGCCTGAATCCCGAGTGTCCTCATCTCAGAGAGACCTTACGTTTCAGACGGCAATTACTATTGCCTGTTTCAACCTTCGGGAGCATGGGCAATTTCTTAATCTCTCTGAGGTTTGGTTTCTTTATTCATTGATTCCAGAAATATGTATTGAGCACCTACTACGTGTCAGGGCCTGCTCTGGACACTGGGGACACAGCCATGAACCAAGAGGACATGTTTTCCCTTGCTGCATTCTCATTCTGGAGGGAAAGACAGACTATAGACAAAAGAAATATGTAATGTTTTAGTCAATTCTGTGTGCTAAGGAGAAGGATAAACCAGGGAAGGTGTTTGGAAGTGATACAATAGAGTGTTTTGTGGTTGATTTCCTAGCAAGTGGGAGCAGGAGAGGCCTCACTGAGAACGTTTGAGACAAGCCTGAAGGAAGCGAGGGAAGAAGCCATGTGGATACGTGAGAGTAGAAAATTCTAGCCAGAGGGGGCAGTAAGCACAGGGATTCTGAGAAGAAAATGTGCTGGTGTGTTGGACAATCAGCCAGGCTGTGAGGGGGCTAGAGAAGCATCAAGGAGGGTAAGGTTGGTAGGAGATGAGGTCAGAGGGGCCACCATGAGGAGGCAGAAGATCATGTCACTCCTTACAGGCCACGTGAGGACTTGGATTTCCCTCTGAAAAGATGCGCAGCCATCAAGGAGCGTAGAACAGAGGGGACAGTCATCTACCCTAACCATCCAATGGCATTTCCCTGGTTCCTGTGTTGAGTAAAGACTATCATGGGGGCAAGGTCATAGGTGGGGAGAATGGTCAGGAGGCTCTTGCAATAATCCAGGTGGGACATGATGCCTTGGACTAGTGGGTAGCAATAGAGGCCCAAAAGAGAGGGTCCATAGGTAGAGCTGAAATTACTGTTTTGTGGATTCAAGGTGGGAGCTCAGACTAAGAGGTCATCCAAGGATGACTCCAAGGTTTTTTGCCCTTAGCTATTGAAAGAATAGAGTCAATAATTACCAAGAAGTAACTAGAAAAGGAGCACATTTAGGAGGAATATCAAGAACTTGGCTTAGGTCATGTGTAGATGCCTATTAGATACCGAGTGGATGGTTGGGTACACAGGTCTGAAGTTCAGGGGAGTATCCTTGGCCCAATCTATGAAGTTAGAAGTCCTTGGGATCTAGATGGTATATGAAGTCATGAGGACAGATGACATCCTCCGCAAATAAGTCAAAATAGAAAAGATTGGAGAACAACCAACAACTGAGTCTCAGGGTATTTTAATGTTTCTGTAAGATGGCAAACGATTGTCTCTGCAAAATGGATATAATAATATTACGTCTCATTGAGTTGTGAGGCTTCAGGAATAAATACAAAGTGGCAAACGTATACATCCTAGCACACAGCATCAATACTAAGTAGATTGAAACAAAACCATTTTGTTGCAGACTATAACTCCCATTATACAAAAGTGAGGAATAAGGCTCAAAGAGGGTTTGCAAGCTTCCTGCCTTATCACATACAACTAACGAATTCTGGAGATGACATTTGAACTTGGTTTTTCTAGCTCCAAATCAAGTATTTTATCCTCATTTGCCACATGCTTTCTTGCTAATGAACAAGCCACAAGCTTGTCCTCAAGGAGCTTGCACATTAGCAGAAGATATAAGGCAAGAGTGTATAAATTAAAAAGATTTAAGTGACAATTGAACACAAGGGACTTCCTAGAACCAGTGTCCTGGGATCCCTGGTTATGAGAATTCTTCATGTCAAGGCAATGGGGTCTGGCCCAGTCGGTGCTGCCTTCATGGTAAGGACCTCACAGTTATCCATAGAGAGAATTATGAGGAAGATTCCCTTCCCTAGCCCTTAGGCCAACTGGAAAACTGGCCATGGCATCATTCACTGTACCACTCTGGAATTCAAGAGCTGGTTGATGTGACCACATCAGCTTAAACACAGTTCCTGGATCAGCCAAGTCTCCTTCGCTGGAAACCCTTTCCCTTTTTGAACAATTTCCTGGTACTCTGGTGGGGAGTTGGTTCATAAACTGGCCCCATTACATGGAGGGTCAGAAGAGACTAAAGACAGAAGACAGGGGCGCCTGGGTGGCTCAGTCGGTTGAGCGTCCGACTTCAGCTCAGGTCACGATCTTGCAGTCCTTGAGTTTGAGCCCCGCGTCAGTCTCTGGGCTGATGGCCCAGAGCCTGGAGCCTGCTTCCGATTCTGTGTCTCCCTCTCTCTCTGCCCCTCCCCCGTTCATGTTCTGTCTCTCTCTGTCTCAAAAATAAATAAATGTTAAAAAATTAAAAAAAACAAAAGACAGAAGACAACTCCAGATTGGTGGGTGGCAGTTTTAATAAGCAAGGAAACTTACAAGACTTGTCTTGGGTGGCTGCAAGACAAGTTGATCTCCACACCCACCAGTCAAATCTTAGAAGTTTACAAAGAGGCCTTAACTGGGTTTGGTCCAGATGGTTTCAACACCTTACTCTCTCAAGGCTATGTCCTTGGAACAGTTTTCACTGTGGGCACATTGGCAGAACGTACATTCCAATGATAGGGGAGGGGTTGAGGAGACTTTGCACAGATTCAGCTCACAGGTCAACATGTCCTCTGGATTACCACCTCCATCATGAGCAAATGCTGACAGACAAAGCTCTTCCTTTTGCTCTAAAGACAGAGTTGGTGTAGGGTTGTGTGAGCAACAATAACAAAAGCAACTCGTTATTACAAGGATATATTTCAAGGTCTTAAAACGTCCTCATTCAGAACTAGAACCACATGGCAAGACCATTTTGGGCCTTGTGCCAGCATTTCATACTGTTATTAATAGTATCTAGGCTTTTACATTTTCATTTCATTCTGATGACAATAAGGCTGGTATTTGCTATCAGTATTCTCATTTTATAGAACAGGAAACTGAAGTTCAGAAAGGTTATCTGACTTGCTTGTGGTTACATAGCTACGAAGTGATGAGCACGCATCTGGACCCCAACTTTCTGATCCCATATCAGCAGCACTTAGCAATAGGGACATACAATTGCCTAGGAGTCTGTATTTTGCTGTCACTGCATAGCAAGGTAGTGACAAAGCAGGTATTTGAATACAAACCTCTCATTCCTCTTTCCCAGTGCATGTCCCAGGGACATCCACTCTCTCATAGTTAAGACAAGTTTTAAGAAGGGCCTTAAATGATTTCTCTCACTAACTTTCCTGGGATGGAATTTAAATGGACTCATATGATTTGAAACTTCCCCTAAAGCCAAATACCAAACCTAACCAAATCAAAACACCCCGCCGAAAATAAAAACCAAAACCCAAGCCAAAATCTTCATAATTTTGAAGACCTAGTGTTTCAGAAAAGTTGATTTTTTAGTGGCCATGTACATTCCCTAATACCCAGAGATACTTATCAATGTGACCCTACAGGATCTTTCTTAAAAAGATTAATCAACGCATGGACCTTTTTCCTCACCAAGCTGAATCCGATGTTGACTTAGTATTACTAAATGGGCAATTAAATGCCTACACATTTAATTCCTACATCTGTAATCCACCCAAATAAAAGTTCTCAAATGTCAGGAGTCACCCACATGCTATTCAAAACCCCAAATCCACACTGGTCCCACGCTTTCGTGACTGCCTCCGTCACTCCTCATGTAAACACTCATTGTTTTCTAAATGTCTTCATTATGCAGCCAAAAATAAGTCTCCACTCACAGCAACCCACTCAGATAAAGTTTCCCTTCAACTTTGCATCCAAGTGTCCAAAAGAGAAATGGATATCACAGAATTTGGTTCTTTTTCTGCTTCCAGATGATTGGGTAAGGAAGAGATAGAAGCATTGTCCTAACTAAAAATGTAGGCAACATGACTCGGTATATCTCAAGTACAGCTTGCTCTATAAGAAGGAATCCGCTTGGGCATTGTGGAACTAGATCTCAGGGGCAGTAGCAAATTGATGGAGGACGGAAACATGGGATCAATTCCCGGATCTTTCTGGGTACTCTGTGTTTTTATATACATTGAGGACAAGAGGGGAAACCAGTGTCTTCTCAATCGGTTCTTTCCTGGAAACATTCTATGTTGTACAAATGGTGCAGAAAGCGGCTTTGCGCTGAAAAAGCTGAAGCTCTACGAAGACACAACAGAGTGGTTCGATGTCTCCTAACTAACTTTTAAGCTTTGGAATATGCATCTAATGAGATGAAGAAATGATATGGCATTAAAGATGCTACTCAACTTGCTGGTGAATGTCTTTCTTCCTCCTTTGCAGTAGAAAAGGAGAAACACTGAAATTACCTCTCTAGGCCCTCTGTCTACAGAAAAGGAGACTTAGAGGAGCAAGGAGGACTAGTTTTCCCTCAGCCTGCCGAACTCTCACCACACCAGCATGTCAAGCACTCCTGACACCCATTGCCAAGCCACTGTCATCACCCACAACTGCTCTTTTTCTTCCCTATCCTTTATCCACCTCTTTCCTTCCTTCCCTGTGCTCTTTGAGCAAACTTCCCAATTCATCGTTATCCAGCCATTAAAAATGCTCATTTTATGCTTTAAGAAGGTTATTTATGGGATGGAAAAAAGTTCATAAGAGACCAGAAGTGAAAATCATTTTCAAAATAGTAGGTAGTGCATAATCCCAATTTTAGAGTGGAGAATAAAAAAAATATCTAGAAGAATACCAAAACATTAACAGTGATCTTCTTCGATGTCATGTAACCATATCTAAATACCCTTCTTTTTTGCCTTAACTAAATCCTTCTCAGTTTTACAAAAGAAATGTGTGTTACTTAAAAACTACAGAGTATCGGGTCATTGCAATAAATTTAACAAACATAGTTGCCTACCTATTGTGTGTGGGATCTTCTAGTACATAATAAAACACTATAAAAGGAAAGAAGTTTCCTCATCAGCAAAGAACTTACAGTCTAGTTAGTTGGCTTGAAGACAACAATATGGAAGTGACCAAAATATCATGAAAATGACTTTTGTTTTTTAAATAAACTTTTTATCTTAGAAGACTTTCGATTTTCAGAAAAATTGAGCAAAGTACAGAGATTTCCCATATATTTCACACACAGTTTCTCCAATAACATCATGTTATTTTATTTATGTATTTATTTGAGGGTGGGGGAGCAGAGGAAGAGAGAGAGAGAATCTTAAACTCGATGTGGGGCTGGATTCCATGATTCTGGGACCATGACCTGAGGTGAAATCAAGAGTCAGATGCTCAACTAAGCCACCCAGGTGCCCCAACATCTTGTTATTATGGTATACTTGTCACATCAGATGAGCTGATCCCAATACATTAGTATTAACTAAACCTCATGCTTTATTCAGATTCCTTTATTTTAAAACTATTGTCATTTTTCCGTTCCAGGATCCCACCCAGAAGACTATATGACATTTATTTTTCATGGCTCCTTAGGCTTCTTCGGACTGTGAAAGTTGCTCAGACTTCCCTTGTTTTTGATGGATGGCCTTGGCAGTATAAAGGAGTACTGGTGAGGTATTTTCTATGATGATCCTCAACTGGGATTTGTCTAACGTTTTTCTCATGATGAGTCTAGAGTTGCAGTTATTTTGAAAAGAAAGATCACAGAGGTAAAGTGCTATTTGCATCGTGTCATGTCAAGCGCACATACCATCAATGAGTCTTACTGTCGATGTTAACTTTGATTACCTGGCCAGCTGAGGTACTGAGGTTTCTTTATAGTAAAGTTACTTTACTCCCCCATCCATGCTGTAAACACTCTTTGGAAAGAAATCACCATGCACAGCATGCATTTAAGGAGTGTGGAGTTACGCTTCACCTCCTTGACAGCAAAGTACATAACACGAATTATTTGGAATCCCTTTGCATGGGAGAGCTCTCTCATTTCTCTCTTTGCCCCATTTATTTGTTTATCCAATCATTTCTGTGTGCCAATATGGACTCATGGATATTTATTTTATATTTGGGGTTATCATACAACTTCTTGATTTTTCTTTTCTTTGAATTTTTCTAAATTTACATCCAAATCAGTTAGCATATAGTGCAACAATGATTTCAGGAGTAGATTCCTTAATACCCCTTACCCATTTAGCCCATGTCCCCTCCCACAACCCCTCCAGTAACCCTCAGTTTGTTCTCCATATTTATGACTCTCTTCTGTTTTGTCCCCCTCCCTGTTTTTATATTATTTTTGTTTCCCTTTCTTTATGTTCATCTGTTTTGGCTCTTAAAGTCCTCATATGAGTGAAGTCATATGATATTTGTCTTTCTCTGACTGACTAATTTCGCTTAGCATAATACCCTATAGTTCCATCCACGTAGTTGCAAATGGCAAGATTTCATTCCTTTTGATTCCCGAGTAATAATCTATTGTATATATCTACCACATCTTCTTTATCCATTCATCCATCGATGGACATTTGGGCTCTTTCCATATTTTGGCTATTGTTGATAGTGCTGCTATTAACATGGGGGTGCATGTGTCCCTTCGAAACAGCACACCTGTATCCCGTGGATAAATGCCTAGTAGTGCAATTGCTCGGTTGTAGGATAGTTCTATTTTTAGTTTTCTGAGGAACCTCCATACTGTTTTCCAGAGAGGCCGCACCAGTTGGCATTTCCATTTATTTTTCTTCTTGCTTACATTTTTGTAGCTTTGGCCCCGGGAAGCTCTATCAACGCCAGTTTGACATATCATCATTATTGTGGGCACTATTGTGTGTTTCATTTTTGTGTACTTCCTTACTTTCTCACACTACAAGATGCTCCAGGATCATCTTGTATATATTTCCTGCCTCAGTCCTAAAGTCGGCCATTTCTATAAGAATTTCTGTTTTCTTTGATTGGAGAATGGTATTAGAAACCAAGATCTGGGCTCTGTTGTACTCCATTCTACTGCAGGATCATTGCTTATAGGTCCTTTCAGCTCACTCAGCAAGAAGATATATGTGAATATACTAATCCATATAGAACCATATATATGTATAAAATATATATAAAATATATATGCATATATATATATATATATATATATATATTTCTCTAAATATTTCTATATGTAACCATCTGTATCTATACTAACTCTAACATGAGTTCATACTGATGTTTTTGAGTTTGATCATTGACCACATGGATCATCCTAGTTTACTCCTCTGGCTTATTTGTAACATCTCACTCCAACAGTCAAAAAGCAAAAAATCAGAAACTCTGGGAAGGGATCCAAGGCACTCTCATATCTTAAAGCTTCCATTGCTACATCCTCCACTCCTCTAGTGATTCTAACATGCTGCTATGGTTGAGAACCACTGTTCTGGTCAGATTACGGTCAACTTCCTTCTGAAATCCCCAGTGCCTAGTACCTAATACATGATAGGTAATCCAAAAAATAAATAATTAAATAAATAAAAAAAATAAGGGCTGACATGAAGGGCTGAAAATAAGGGCTGACATGGTTGCTGACATGAAGCCAAGACTGAGGTTGGAAATGACATGGACATGAGGAGGTGTGGCAAGAAGGAAGGAGTGAATCCAAGGGTTTAGGGCAAAAGAGGCTGCCTGAAAAATGAGGAACAACTTGAAAAAGTTGGGAGTCTGGAAGAGGATGGGAGCAGCTACCCTCATACACGTGAACGAAATGCACACAACAGCTTCTGCTCTACGTTTCCCCATCTACACAGAGACCAGAAGACAGAAAGCAGGCCAAAATTCCAGCAAGCATGCTTCGCTATAGGGAATAGCGTCTTCGCTGTAAAGATGTAAAAATAGACAGCAGTCTGTGTAGCCCCTGTGAATCTATTAAAAACTCCTGGAGACATTGCTACTGAATTGGGTCAGCTGAGAAATGCAGTTTGGAAAAGGAGTTAAAATTCTTAAGAAAAAGTCTCTCAAACTTTCTTCTGCCAGGAAGCAATAAATTCCCTAGGGATCTAAACCCCCACTCTGTGCCAGCAGCTCAGTCCCTCACCATAGGCTGCATTTGCAGGTAAGATGGGCGGGTCACACCAAATCCTCCGTAAAGCTTTAATCCTTTCACTCCCACTCATTGACCACATGTGTGTGCGCCCCCCAATCTCTTGTGATTCTCCGAGGAGGACTCAGGATGGTGTCCTGCATGGACACGGGCACACTCTGAAGCTGAACGGTGCCCACCTGCATACTCCTCATATCACTCCAACTGTGTCCCACTTACGCATCTTCAAAGGCCTCCTGTTCTTGCACACCAGCAGCCTCTGCATGGCTGTGTCTTGCCCCTCCTTTACCAAGTCAACTTCTTTTGGTCTCAGCTCAAGCCTTTCTTCTTCAGGGAAGCCCCCGCTGGCTGCATAACCTAAGTCGGAGTCTCCTTGTTCAGTGGCCTCATACAACCATGTTCTTCCTTATTCTGCAGAGCAGTGGACATAGCTCGCAGATATATAATTGCCAGTGTGAGTCTTTGATTAGCGTCTGTCTCCTCTCCCAGACTGTTCTTCCTGAATAACAAACCACCCCAAAATGTGGTAGCTTAAAACAAAACTGTTTTGTGCATGAATCTGCATATTGGATGGGAGTTGACAAGGGCAGTTCATCTCTGCTCCACATGGTGACAGCTCTACTGGCATGGGAGGATACACTTCTGAGATGGGTCACTCACATAGCTGGCAGGTGACGCTGGCTGCCATCCCATCTGCGCGGGGCCTCTCGATGGCGGCATGGTGACTGGGTTTCAAGAGTTAACCTCCCCAGAGACACGGAGTAGATGTTGCGAATTTCTTAAGGTTTGAGACTAGAAGCTGGAGCAGCATCATTTCTGCTACATTCTATTGCTGAATAGTCGCAGAGCTCAGATTCAAGGACAGGAGACATAAATTCCCCCTCCCCCTTAATGGGAAGAGCGAAGCCATTGGGGGCCAGACGTTAAAAATTCCACAAGCATGATTTTTGTCTAAGTTTCTTTTCCTTTGTCCCCTGAACGTCGGGTACAAATCCTGGCACAGAACAGGCACGGGTTGAGTGAGGGAATTGCATTTTTTGCATCCTCTGTTTTCCAGGGAGCCTATGCCTGGCCACAGTATTTCCGAGCTGATTCCTAGCTCTATGACTGTCTGAACTTTGCCTACAAGCCAACCTGTTGTGCCGAACACCTAGAAGCCATTTCATTCAAGCCCGCTACTTGATTCCTAACTCACATTTCTTTTAGTTGTAAGGGAAGATGGCAAACAAGTCGTTCTCACCATTCGCAAAAATGGCAATTATAGACACTTGCCTGAATACATGGTGTACTCTAAATTAGTTACACATGACTAAGGCAAGTCACACCCACCTACAGTTGACATTCAATACCACCCACAGCAGAGTTCACAGCCACTAATCTAAAACCACTGGGGAAATCAGCCCTGCAGAAAGCCTGACTGGGAGAATCTACCCAGTTATGAATCCTGAATGTAGCCTCATTCATTTATATGGTTGGGGGACATGGCTCACATCCTCCACTCACAGGCCCAGTTATAAACAGAGTGCCCTTACTGAGCACTGACTACGTGTCAGGCACCATTCCCGAAGCTTTATATATGTTAATTTGTTTAATCCTGTCAACAACCAATGAGATCATTACTATTAGTATCATCACCCTCATGGAGGACAGGCACTAAGATGGCCCCCGCATTCATGCCTTCGTGTGATCCCTTCCCCTCGAGTGTGGGTGGGACCGTTGACTTGTTTCTGACCAATGTTATATGGCAATGGGATGGGATGTGCTGATCACACCATACTGCCGTCTTGATGGAGTCTCTCCACTGTTGGCTGTGAAGAAGTGAGCTGCCCCAAGTCCCACTATCACAGGAAACAAACTCTGCCAACAACCTGAGGGAGCTTGGGGAGGGTACTCTCCCCGATCGAGCTGCCAGATGAGCCCCCAGCAAGGCTGACTTCTTGACTGCAGCCTTGCAGGGGACCCAGCTAAGCTGTGGCCAGCCTCCGGACCCCTGGAAACTGTGAGATCATAAATGTGTGTTGCCTGAAGTGGCTACGTTTGTGATACTCTTTTAGGCAACAATAGATGATGAACACATCCGTCTGACAGGCGAGGACAGTGGGGATGCTAAACACGCCACACAGGAGCTCCCTGGGCTTTAAACTGACCCTTCCTTTCTATTCTAAAACAAAAGCATTTTTGAGTACTTACAACATGCCAGGCATTGTGCCAGGTATTTCATGTGCATCATTCCCTTTGATTCTAAACAAACAAACACGCTCCGAAAACCCATGTGCAATAGGCGTTACATCACTTTACAGCTAAGGGAACTGAGGCCACAAAGGTTAATCTGCCCAAACTTACACTTACTTAGTGTTGGGACCTTAGTGTTGGGAACTCAGACAGCTTGACTCCAGAGCTCATATTTACTCCTAAATGTGTATGATAGTGCTTTCTGGAATGATGCAAAGTAACTGCAGGTGTGTTCTGATAAAAGGGAAAGGCTCAGGCCTCTGGCCATTTCAAAACCACTGAGGAACGCTCAAAGGAGAGAGTCAAGTAGAAATGGGGCCCAGGGACCACCTATCTCAATTTACCCTGAAATAGATTCATTTTTCTGACAATCTAACAGGCTATGTACTCAAAGATGATCAAGACGCAGTGCTTGCTTTAAAGGAACTCATATTTAAGAACTCACAGACATCAGCAAACAACTAGAACACGGGAGGGTTGATGTAAGCTTGAACAGAGGTCCACATTGAATGTAGCAGAAACACTAACGCAGGAAAAATGATCCAGAAAAACGGTTAAGTTCCCAATGAGTAGAAATAAGGAGAAAGGTTGCTTCAGAAAGAGGAAGCATTATGTTCAAGGATACAGAGATGAGAGATACAAAGAGTATACACAGAGCAGCAAGAAATAAATTAGACCTAGCGTAAGGGGGAAGGCAGGTTAAGTAACAGGTCATAATGGGAGAAAATAAGCTGGGGCCACACCAGCTAGCAATATGAATGCCAAAAAGAAAAGAAAAAAAAAGACATTTGATCACTATTCAATAGAATGGGGAGTCCTAAAAACTTTTTGAAAAACCAAGTACAGTAAAACCTTGGATTGCAAGTAACTTGTTCTGTGACTTTCTGCAAGATGAGCAAACATTTTAATACATTTTAACTTGATAAATGAGCGGTGTCTTGCAATACGAGTAGTCCGTGATGCTGAATGTCACATGATCACAACTGAACCAATGGTTCTTCTCTCTCTCTCTCCTCTCTCCTCTCTCTCTCTCTCTCTCTGTCACTGAGAGATTGTGGGTGATTGTGTCCCATGCTCAGATGCTCAGTCTTTAGCCATGGTGTTTGGCAGAAATCAGTGATTTTTCAGAACGTTGGAAGGTGCCCACAACCAGCATTAGTGTATTTTTTTGTCACTTAAAACACCTGTGGACAGTCCTTTGCTTTTCCATATAAGAGTAAGCATAGGAATGCTTTGCTTCATTCTAGGTCATTGGATAGGTTCCTTGTTAAAGTTGCATGGAAAGACAAAGATTCCACTGAGCCAAAATTCTGTTAGTGATTGTGTAAGTCGTCCTACACAATAACCCTCCTCTCTTTTGTCTCCTTCACACCAGCCACAAAGATTTTCAAAGGTAAGTGTAGGTTAATTTATTTTTCTTTATATTTTGTATTTTCTTTGTAATTTTGTATTATATTACAGTATTGTAATCATTTTTATATGAATATTTTGGGGTTGTGGAATGAATCATCTGAGTTTCCATTATTTCTTATGGAGAAATTTGCGTTGATATACAAGTGCTTTGGATTACAAGCATGTTTCTGGAATGAATTATGCTCACAAACCAAGGTTTTACCGTATTTAAATTTGCCACTTAAAAGAGACATCATTTCTCCTTATATAACAGGGTTCTAGAGAAAGAAGGGCATTGGTTATCTTAGAGTACTCTAAGGAATACTGACCACATGAAAGTTTCATAAAGTACAGAGTCCCATGGTGAACCACATATCAGAAATGCAAATATTCCTCTTGTGGACATCTGAAATGTCTGTTAGGATGTGAGAGGCACTGGGATGTCCCACAGTAGGAAAAACTATTTAACTGCTTCACCCAGTGTTTTCCCCAGTATTACTACTGATTTTTGTCTTTGAATGAATATGTATTAATATTTTTTACAACTAGAGGATGCATCATTGCAAGGGGTGGGTGGTCTGTGTCCTTCAATTTTTATGCTAAAGAAGAACTTTCTTAATGGACTGACCACGCCCTTATAACCCCTTACGGAAGATTGAGGCCGCCATTTCTCTCCTACAATCAAAGAGCCAGTTTGGTGACTCTAGTGTGTGTGTCCTCAACTAAGAAAATATTTCGTTGGTCACTTCCCTGCTTCAAGGAACAGAAAAATGGCAGCATTCACTGTTGTCTTTGCAGTTTGAGGGCCCCGAATGGGCTTGTCTCGATACATGTATCCGAGCATTCCACACTAATTACACGGGTCCATTAGCAGGCACAGGAGTGATTGTGCCTGTAAGTAAATGGGGCCAGAACATATCTGTGAAAGCACAGGGCCTAATATAAATCAGACCCAAACTGCCACGGGGTCTTCATTGGGATCGGGAGCATGATGCAGCCATAAAGTGATTCATGGCTGCTGCTTCTCTCTCCTTCCATATAAACACTCCGGGCCTCGTGGATGGATTCTTTACCGCCTATTCCGGGCAGCAGACCCAAAGATACTGCACAGAAAGGGAGCATAATTTGGCTATAAAAATGTTGTAATAAGTGATTTTATATAACTGAAATGCCAGTTCCTTTACTACATCCTCCCACTCATTTTACAACCAGTTAATATTTTTCTGAACTTTTGTGTTATATTCCACTCAGCCGCCTCTGCAATCTTTTTTGCCTATTTTTCTGCCAGAGCCACAAGAATAAAGCTGTCAGATGGCCCGCGAAGCCATTTTTCTTGTCTGGCAAATTGTCTAGAGGCAACCATAACCTCCTACCTGCTCCACGATATAACAGAAGTAGCCTGTCTTAGCAAAACAGAATTTAAATATTCTTTCGATCTGTGTTATCTACAGGCACCTAGGATAAAATTGGTGAAAATATAATCCCCAACATTTTTTGACCTTGTTCTAATGGGAACGGAGTAGCTATTCCTATTAAGTACACACTCGCACTGACATGCTTGGAGAGATGTTATACAGCTCTCCGACAGGATATCTCAAGGTATTTGAACTGTAGTAACAAATGTGGCTCCTCCGAGGGGAAGAAGGATACAGCAGGAAAAGTACCCAGAAGATGATTAAGAACTGAACTGAGCTAATGGTATACAGTGGTTAGGCTTTGAATGTGATGAGGATTTATGGTTTCAATTAGTGCTGGAGAGCAGTTTTAGAAAGTTATTAGCAGGCGACTGGCATTCTCAAAGATGGCTCATCTGTGTATTGCTCGAGATTAGCTGGGGCTTTTAGTTGTTTACAAACACACATGGTGGCTTGCATTGTAGGTATAGAAGTGACTGTAATATTCCATATTCAGAGCTCTTTAGCAGAGATGAAGCCTGGTGCTTTGGTTTCTTAGTACTCCTGTGTGGGCAAGGCAAAACTCGATTCTGCAACATTTTCTCCCATTAAAAAAAGTTGAGTGTCCCCACCTGTTCTAAACTCTGACACACTATTTCAAATGAATAGCTTCCTTATTCTGCACACTCCCTCATATTTAAAATTCTTAAATGCCTCAAATACTCCATGTTGTGCTGCCTTGAATACAAATTAATTTTTAAATCTCCCCACTGAAATGTTTTGCACTGAAACCCATAAATCTTTACGTCAGAGTGTGCATATTTTTCCCTTTTAAAGCCTTTGGGGTGTTATTCATATGGTGCAAACATTCTCAAATAGATTAGAAACCTGGTTGAGGCATTTGCAAACACAACAAAAAGTGCTCAATCCCAGGGCACAAAAAACTGTGCCTGGTTCCCCTCACAGGGAACACTTAGGAAAAACACTGCATCATCTTGAACCAGCAGACCTTGACCTGAGCATTCCAGAGAGACCGGAACAGTTTCCCTACCCTGTTCATACAGGAAATACAAAGTAATGCTTCCCACATAAGGTTGCAATAGGATTCCTCATAAGATGACAAGCCCTTGGTCCAGGGACCATGTTCTCACTACAGGAGAACAGCATCTGTGTCTTGTAAGCCTGATCTAAATGGCTATTAAGGGTATAGTACTTCAATCACAATTCAAGCGGGTAAAAAATGTCCATTTCCTACTTTTCCCTATTTATTTATGTCCTAACTAAGGATGTCTCCTTATTTGAAAAACGTACGTTTTTATTTTTATTATTTTTAATATGAAATTTATTGTCAAATTGGCTTCCATACAACAGCCAGTGCTCCTCCCAACAGGTGCCCTCCTCAATGGCGAAAAGCATAACTTTTAAATGAAAATACACATTTCCCTAAATCAAATTAATGTACCCAAACATTATTCCTCCAGCTGAAAGAAACTAGAGTGTAATGGAGAGATACTGGGAGATTTATCTGATGGAAAACAGGGCCAGGGTGTGCTGACATCAACTGTCCTATTCCACTATAGCCATGTGAAGTTGAGGATCCTTCTACTTCTCTGCCAACAGACACACTGCCATGGCACCCATTCCCTCCTGGGATCTATTTCCTTTTCCCCTGACCCTTCTGAGCAGAAATAGGTTCAGTAAATTCAGGAATTTATCCAAGGTAATAGGAGCAGGGATCCCAAGAAGATTTAGTTTTGAGTCCTGCAAAAATCCAAAGACAAAGATAGACCAAGAGAAGGTCTGGCTCTCTGGAATGGAGCAAAAGATAAGAGAACCCAAACATGCAAATATCTCTAAAAAACTTATCCTGCCTTCAGTCTGTTATAGATGGGAGGAGGTGAGAAACCCTTTCTTCACCTTTCCTTTCCTGGGTGTCTTCCTCCCAATTTTGATTATCATGGGTGTTGGCTTGCAGATTCAGGAATGTTCTATGAGCATGTAGATCTAAATTCTGAGTGATGGGGAGATGAGGGCATGGTTTTGACGGTGGGTGTGAAGAGACAGACATGATATTGATTCCATCTTTGACAGATTATGGCATGTACATTGACCAATCAGATTGAACACCCATAAAATAAGGACAAGCTAGAGAAATGATATGGCTGTACTGGTAAATATGGCTGAATATTAGCTCCGGAACTGAATAAATACTGAGTGATTTTTACTGAACTAATTAGAACAGTGTACTATGATTGAGTCCAGAAAGGTATGAAAAAAATCACTCCTCCTACCTAAGTCAGAGATATATAACAATATAAAACAATATAAAAATATTATGAATATAGAAGTAATATGAATTGTGCATGTGTATGAATATTTATGTATGTGTTCACACATGCATACACATATATTCATAAAAACACATATAAATATATGTATTCATATGTGCATACACACACATATATCCATCCAAAAGTAAATTAAAAAGAATAGCTTGACATTGAAAATTCAAGCCCACACTTCAGAGATTTGTCAACTAAGGGGAGAGGGGACTGGAGTTTTGATGCACCAACTCCTGCCAGTCACTGGTGGAAAGCTGCTCTGGGAACTTGAATTCTCTGGCACTTACAGCCTGTCCCATAACATGCCAGCTGAATAGGCTGGCTGCTATGGCCAGAGAAAGCTCTCAGACAAACAGACATAGTTGCTTGCAGTTGGGAGCTGTTGGGTCTGCTAGCATGGAAACAGTGAGAGCTTAGGGGCTATGGGAAGGCCAATACTGTTTGCTTCAAAAGGCAGCTGCTCCAGGCTGATATCTGCCAAGCTTCATGTCTAATGGGTGAAAGAAGACCCTCCCTTTTTAATAAATTTAATTGTTCCAGCATAAGTTCTGAACCTGTAGCCTCTGGTAGGTTCAAGTGCAATGCTGTAGCTGGTCAAGCCCGGGCTATGTGACACCAGTCTGACAAAATGAAGAAATAAGAAAAGTAGGGAAGAATGATTGCTCTAAGAAACTCAGGTAATAGTACATCACAGGTAGGGCGAATGGATACAAGGCAGAAAAAAAGGTATCCACTAAAAGGTGATGCAATGATGTTATAAATACTGAAATACAAATACGATCCTTTCATTGCTACCCAGCCTGGTAAGTAAACTCATTTGGAACGCATGGTTAGCTGAATCTCTACAATGCCAATGGTGGGTGTCATCGTTTTATCTAACCCTTCACTCGACACAATTTCCTTTTGCCCTAGGGTGTGACTGTATAGATTGAGAGACCCTGGAAAAACAAAATTCAGGTACAAGAAATCAGGAAATAAAGCACAGAGGCAAACATCAGCTTAGTTGTTCTTTCATACTAAAGAAGATCAGAGGAGTTTTAGGAAATAATCAGTTGATGGGAGTCTTAGGATGGTCCATATTTAAGCCTCTCTACTCTATGGTTTGCAATACAAGAGCCAAAGCAATTGCAGACTTGATTTCTCTATGGACATAAAAATAAGGAGAGAGACCCAGAACTTATGACTGTTAGCAATGAAACAACTTAACCGACATGATATTTTACCAGTTCCATGTCTGATCAATCAAAGAATGGGATATTTCATTCAAAGTTCTTTGGAAGAATGGTATAATAATAAATTAAGAAAAATATCAACAATAGCCAAATTATGGAAAAAGCCCAAATATCCATCAACAGATGAATGGATAAAGAAGATGTGGTATATATGTGTATACATACATACATAGAAATCTTGCCATTTGCAAAAATATGGATGGAACTAAAGTGTATTATGCTAAGCGAAAGAAATCATTCAGAGAAAGAGAAATATCCTATGATTTAACTCATATGTGGAATTTAAGAAACACAACAGATGAACATAGGAGAAGGGAAGGAAAAATAAGATAAAAACAGAGAGGGAGGCAAACCATAAGAGACTCTTAAATAAAGAGAAGAAACTGGGGGTTGCTGCAGGTGAGGTGGGTAGGGGGATGGGCTAAATGGGGGATGGGCTAAATGAGCGATGGGCATTAAGGAGGGCACTTGTTGGGATGAGCGCTGGGTGTTCTATGAAAGTGATGAATCACTGGGTTCCATTCCTAAAACCAATACTATACTGGATGTTAACTAACTTGAATTTAAAAATATATATTTTATATATATATAGTATAACATATAATATATATGTTATATATATTATATATATAATATATATAACATAGTATAACATATATAATATATATGTAATATGTATATAACAAAAAAGAAAAATGTAAATTGTATGCTTGCATACTAAGAAAAATTGTATTCTTATCATACCAAGAAAGCACCTCCTTTCCCAACACTACTGACAACAGGACTGATCCTCAGAAGCTCTGATTGGGACAAATGTCTACTTCTGAACCAACCCCAGTGGAAAGGGGCTAACTGCCCCTTTTGCAAGTGAGACCTTTAAGTTATGGGCCACTTAGAGTAACTTCAGTCAAGCGAGAAACATCAGCATGAACTTGTACTGATATTCCCAAGCTTGCTCTGAGATATGCCTGCCTACTTGCCTATTTCTTTTCCCAATTTTTCTATAATGCTTGTATCTGGGGGGGAAGGGGTGAGGAGGTAAAAATGCTGCTTAACCTTGAAAAAAATGTGCATTTGTCCTTATTAGATGTATCACTTTGATCAAAGAGATTTCCTGATGGAGAGAGCATCTCTAATTTGTGAGATCTTGTTTTGCTCACTTGTTTTGATACAAGTAGAGAAATATACCTCACAAGTGAATACTAAGGGTTTTTCATAGAAGTACACTGCATTCAAGGGTAGTGTAATATCACGCGGGATCTGCAAAGAAGCTGAACAAAGCTGAAATCTACTTTGTATATTCTGAATTTTAATATGCCGGGAACAGCAGGCTGTCTACCGATACAAATTGGCTTTAAAAACCAAGCAGTTAATCTCAAGGCAAATAATCTGTTATTTTAATAATTAATTCAGCTCCTTAAAAACGATGGGTAAGAAGCCAGTTACCAAGAGGCTTAAAAAAATAGTTATTTTATTGGATTCAACTTTAAATGAAAGTTTAATGTTTAGATGTAGACAAGTGAGGATATAAATGTTTTAATAATAGGTTTAGATTATTTTGGTAATGAATTCAAAAGATCGTTAATAATAAATTTGCAGCAACTGGTAAAAGAGTCAAGGTCAAGGAAAGATTCAGAATGGTTGATACAGAGAGCACTGAGGGAAAATGGGGAGAGATAACATGGGAAGGAAACAGTCAAGATACAACATTTATTTCCCTTGGTTTTTGGTCAAAGTTTTACTCTATCTTTATTATGATTACAGTGTCATCAAGCATGTAAAAATAATTTAACAAAACAAATTTCTTTCTGAGTTTTGGTGAGAGAACTTTTGTTAAAACAAAATGTTTAAAATAGAATAGGGAGAGGATGTCAGTACCAGAGGAAAGAAACTACATAGAGACTCACGAAATCCAGGTTCCAGACTCAGTGCTAACACTATCCACATAGCTCTGGACAAGTCTTAATCTTGCTCTATCCCAGTTTCCTCTGCAAATAAAGGTGATGGACTAGATAATTCCAAATATCCCTTTGAGCCTGCAATTGTGTGATTCTGTACATCGCTTAAGAAAAAGTTGATGCATTACAATTCCAACAGAACTTCTAAAACAGACATCACCAGCAGTTGTGAATATTGAAATATATTCACATGAGAACAAAATCAAGTTGTCAACCATACCGAATATTCTCCCAAGCTAGTTTCCAATTCTCCCACAGCCTACATAGTATTTTTTGAGTGATGCTATTGAAGAGAAATTAAAAGGCGGTAACAGACATTTTTACAAGTCATATTATTTACTTTGATAAATGTAATGTGTGTTGGGAGGCAAGAAGTGGCATTTCAGTTGCTTTTATTTCTTCTTTTTTTCTTCTTCTAAAGCCTCTTGAGTTTCCTTTGCCTTTTTGAAGAAGCTAACATGAACAAAATCAGGTCCAATTTGCACACCGCATCTCCTTCTCCCAGGACCCTTTGTCTGTGTGCTGTATCCATCTTGGCAGTTAGCAATCCAGGGAAGGGTCCTAATTTGTTGACTCCATGAGCTTCAGAGGTTCAGATACAAAGTACTTTATTAAAGAATCTGTATTCCAGAAAAATAATCTCTGTTTTTCTTCTCTATGCCTGTTTTCCTAGACGTAAGGAACTGGGACTACATTCAGAATGCTTTAAGTCTATACTAAGAATAATGAAGTCACTGGAGATTGCAAAATTTCCATTTAGGTTCCTGTGTGTGTGTGTGTGTGTGTGTGTGTGTGTGTGTGAGATTAATGGTGATGCCATTCATGAGCTGGAGAATATGAGGAAAGGACAAAATTTCGGGGGAAAGATGGTGAGTTCAGCAGGTTTGTGTGCATTTAAGATGCCCTGGAGAAGGCCAAATGGAGATATTCTAGGAATATAGAATATATGAGTGGAAAGCTTAGTAAAAAGTCTGTAACCAAACACCAAGGTGGAAAACACTAGCATGTCCTTCTGGTTAATTAGAACAATGCATCCATGGAAAAGAGTCTCTGGAGAGGAAGTACCATGATACAGATAGATCTCTTGCCATGTCTCATGCCATTTATACCCTGCAAAAACCTCATGTGTGAATATTATTAACCTGATTTACAGATAAGGGAACTGAGGCTCAAAGATAAGCAGACAAGAGCTTCTCTCATGATGAAATATTCCTGTCTTCCTTTATCCTCTACTTTTTCTCAGGTCAAAATGATTAAATGTGCCTGTTCCCTCCCCAGTCTCCGTTCTAATTAGAAAAAAATCATGGACAAAATAGCAGTCACTTCTAAAAATCAAGGAGGAGGTTTTGCCTGTGATTTCTCAATGAAGACCTATGCGACTTCTATTTTGGATGATGGATGCTATCAGATAATGACAAGAGATCAAAATTAAGGCAAGAAAAGCTGTAAGTCATTCTCCTTGAACAATCAGCTGTAGAGCTACATAGGGGAAGAGTTTGATATTTGTAGTATCATTTCTCATTTTTATTTGGGTCTTGTTAGCCCAAGAGTTTAATTTTCTTGCATTACTTTTTTTATTATTGTCTTTCCATTTTTATTAGGTGTCTGCCACTGGACTTCTCTATGGTGGGAATTTCAATGTCTCATATAGTTTTCAATACCAGCTTGGACTTTGGAATTACTCCACTGCCATGTTTTTGTTTTTGTTTTTGTTTTCTTATTGACCTGTCCACCTCTTTTTGTCATGTCACCCTTAACAGTGAAAGGCTGGAAGCCAGTCAGACACACACACACAAGTATTTACTACAGGAAACATAGGGAGGGATGTTGGAGTCAGCTGAGGTTGAGGAAGGAGGAGCTAGGCAAGTCAGATAGCTCCATAGCACGTACCATAATAACTTGAAGTTTGTACTAACAAACATTTCTGAGACCCAGACAGTCCCCATGGAAACGAGTCTTTGCTGTTGAAGTTATATCAAAATTCTCTTCAGTAAATAATCAGGGACAGCGTGTATTTACTTTCCTTCATTGTCCTCGTAAGAATGCTTAATCATCAAATGGAAAGAGAGAACAAAAGGAAAAGGATGCTATTGATTCCTGAATGATAGGTGAAATGCCTCCTAGAGGACTCCACCAATAAGGAAGAGACGAGACAATGGGAGTCTCAGGCTGAAGGGTTTTCAAAAACCCAGACAACAATGGAAAAGTACATTTGTCTTCAGGCTGGCTCATGACTTGCTAAAGAGGTTATGGTTCTGGGTAACTTATTGCCACTGGTGAATATTTACTGTGTTCCAAATAGCAAGGCTTTATACTAGATCCTGACCAGGAGTGGGTCTAATTCTGTAGCGTCTGGAGCTTATATGATGAGAACAGGAAGCAGAGCCGGGGGTAGTTTTTAAGAATGATAATGTAGGGGTACCTGGGTGGCTCCGTCACTTAAGCATCCTACTTTGGCTCAGGTCATGATCTCACGGTTTGTGGGTTTGAGCCTTACAGCCTTACAGGCTGACAGCTCAGAGCCTGGAACCTGCTTCTGATTCCGTGTCTCCCTCTCTCTCTCTCTGTCCCTCCCCCACTAGCACTCTGTCTCTCTCTCAAAAAGAAATAAACATTAAAAAATTTACAAAGAATGATAATGTAAAATCTTTAATATACAATAAGGTGCAGTGCATTGGAAGAACCCTCAAGCAAAAATAGGAGCCCTGAAGCTTAAGCTTCACTGATTTCTTGGTAAATCTGCCTGTGACCCTAAAAGTAGAGTAATAAATAATAACAAGGACACTAACAACAATAACAACAACAGGAACAACTATTATATGCTGAGTACCGAGATTTGCGCTAAGCACTTTACATTCATTGTCTCATTTAAAACTCACCATAATCCCATGAATTAGATATTGATTTTTGCAGATGAGGGAACTGAGACTTCGTAATTTACTGAAGGACAGACGGTAGTAGAACTCAATTTGAAATCAGAAATTCTGACTCAACACTCCAAGCTCTTCGCCACCAAAATAGGAGATTCTTAAGAAGTCTCAATAGTATTAAAGCATCATTAAGTGAGATAGCTGAGACAGACTTGGAAAGTTCACAAAAGGTTTTTTTTTTTTTCTAAAGGAGACACTATCTAAAGCAGTAGGTCTCAAACTTGGCACTACTTACATTTGGGGCTGGATAATTCTTTGTTGTGGGGGCTGTTCTGTGAGTTACAAGAAGTTTAAAAACATCCATCACACTCTTCTCAGTTGGGATAATCATAAATGTCTCCAGACATTCCCTAATGTCCCCTGGCTGGGGATGACAAGGATAACCTCAGTTGAGAACCAATGACTTAAAGAATAAGAGGTAGCTAGGTAAAAAAGTGGTGGAGGAACACTCCAGAAAGAGCCCACAGCAAGAACAAGGGCAGGGTAGGGAGAAACAGCATGATAGGTACAGGGAAGGGAAAGCAATTTTATGCTACTTGAGGCTGAAAGTCAACTCTTAGGATTACTTGGTGATGAAGTAGGAAGGGGTCAAATTTCAAAGGCCACTAAAAGTCATGCTAAGGGGTTAGAGTTTTATTCTATCAGAGAGGAGGGGATACATTTCTGTCTCTGGAAGACAGAAATGTCAATACAACTCTACCAGGAGGTAGACTGGCAATGCTATCTTCCAGTAAGATGTGCTGGGAAAGTCTTTCGTGCTAAACAATTGCATCAGTTTCATGAGGGAAACAGGGTAGAGAACAGATGAAGGCAGCCATGGAAACCTGTATGAAAAATCCATTCTCTTTTTGGCTTTTCTTAAAATAGAGAAGGAAAAATAAAGAACCACAAAGATGTGTCCATGAGCATCAACCTCGTTTACTTCCAAGCTGAGCCATTTAAGTAGTAAGAATTGAATTTTTATAGTATGGCAGACATCGTTCACTGCTTTATCTAATATCCACTCTCCAGTTAGTAGTAGTTAGTTGTCCTTACTAACAATATCCTGATTTTGTGGGGGCAACAATGTTATGCTCTAAGCTAAAATTACTTAGGAATTTTATGATTCCTATGCAACCAGAGGTAGCCAAGTGACCCAGACAAATAAGATATATGCAGGTGCTGTTGGGTGGGCTCCCCCTCCAAACTCACTAGTAAAAGTAAATATACAGTTAAATTCAGAATACTCTAATATTGTAAAGTGGGTGGTAAATCACTTATAACTCGAGTATAAATATTAAAAGGAAGAAACATTTAAAAACTATAACTACAATGATTTGTTAATAAGTAGACCAAGTAAAAAGATGTGAATTATAACACCAACAACATAAACTGTGTGTGTGTGTGGGGGGGGGTTATAAAATATAGAACTTTGTATGCATCTGAAGTTAAGTTGTTATTAGTTGAAAACAGACTGTTATAACATGGTTTATGTAAGCTTCATGGTAATCACAAAGCCAAAGTCTATAGTAGATAATAAAAGAGAAAGAGAAAGGAATCTAAGCATACCACTACAGAAAATCATCAAATTACAAAAGAAGAGAGCAAGAGAGGACAAAAGGAACAAAGAAACTACAAAACAGAAAACAATTAGCAAAATGGCAATAATGAGTCCATACTTATCAATAATTGCTTTAAGTGTAAATGGATTCAGATCTGCAATCAAAATACACAGAGTGGACAAAGAGTTTAAGAAAAAAACAAGAACCAACTACACGCTGACTACAAGAAACTCATTTCAGATTAAAAAAATTTTTTTAACATTTATTTTTGAAGGTGAGAGAGATAGAACGTGAGTGAGGGAGGGGCAGAGAGAGACAGAGGGAGACACAGAATCCGGAGTAGGGTGCAGGCTCTGAGCCATCAGCACAGAGCCCAATGTGGGGCTTGAACCCATGAACTGTGAGACCATGACCTGGGCCAAAGTCGGACACTAAACCGACTGAGCCATCCAGGAGCCCCCACATTTCAGCTTAAAGATACACATAGGCTTGGGGTACCCGGGTGGCTCAGTTGGTTAAGCACCTAACTTCAGCTCGGGTCACCATCTCACGGTCCGTGAGTTCGAGCCCCGCGTGGGGCTCTGGGCTAATGGCTCAGAGCCTGGAGCCTGCTTCGGATTCTGTGTCTCCCCTCTCTCTGCTCCTCTTTCACTTGCATTCTGTCTCTCTCTCTCTCTCTCTCTCTCTCTCTCAAAAATAAGTAAACATTAAAAAAATACACATAGGCTTAAAGGGAAGAATGGAAATAGATATTCCATTCAAATGGAAACCAAAAGAGTACCTATACTTGTATCAGACAAGATAGATTGTAAGATAGAAACAATAACAAGACACAAAGGTCCTTATGTTATATAAAAGGGGAAATTCACCAAGAGGATATAGCAGCTATAAATATTTATGCGCCAATACTGCAGCATCTAAATAAATAAAGCAAATATGAAAAGATCTAAAGGGAGAAACAGACAGCAATATGATAATAGGAGACTTCAATACCCCACTTTCAACAATGGATAGATCATCCAGACAGAAAATCAATAAGGAAACAATGGACTTAAACTACACGTTAGACCACATGGGACTAAAAGACATAAAAAGAACATTACACTCAACAGCAGCAGAATACACACTCTCTAGGACAGATCATATGTTAGACCACAACACAAGTCTTAATAAATTTAAGAGTAATGATATCATATCAAGCATCTTTTCTAACCACAACAGTATGAAACTAGAAATTAACTATAAGAAGAAAACTGGAAAACTCAAATTTTGTGGAGATTAAATAACATATTCCTGAGCAGCTAAAAGGTCAATCAAACAAAAAAATCAAATGGGAAATCCAAAAATATGTTGAGACAAATAACAATGGAAACACAATACAGCAAACTATGGGATGTAGCAAAAGCATTTCTAAGAGAACATTTATAGTGATAATTGCCTACATCAAGAAAAAAGAAAGATTTCAAATAAACAGCCTGACTTCATGCTTCAACAAACTAGAAATAAGGAAAAACTGAGCCCAAAGTCATTAGAAAGAAGGAAATAAGGATCAGAGCAGAAATTAATTATACAAAGTCAGAAAACACAATAAAAAAGTATCAGTGAAACTAATATAAACAAAATATAAACAAAATTGACAAACTTTTAGCTAGACTAAGAAGAAAAATGGGAAGACTCAAATAAAGTCAGAAATGAAAGAGACTTTATAACGAATGATACAGAAATATATGAATTGTAAGAAACTACAATACACAATTATATGCCAACAAATTAGATAACCTAGAAGAAATGGATAAATTCCTAGAAATTCAACCAACCAAGTTGAATCATGAAGAAACAGAAAATCCAAACAGACCAATTACAACTAAGGAGACTGACTCAGCAATCGAAAATCTTCCAACAGAGAAAATGCCAGGACCAGATGGCCTTACTGGTGAATTCTACCAAACATTCAAAGAATTAATACTTACCCTTCACAAACTCTGCTAAAAGACAAAAGAGGAGGGAACACTTCTAAATTAATTTTACAAGACCAGCATTATCCTCATATCAAAACCAGACAAGGACACTACAAGAAAAGAATATTGTAGTCCAACATCCCTGATGAAAAAATATATAAGAATCCTGAACAGGATATTAACAAAGAGTTCAACAATTCATCAAGAAGATCATACACCACGATCAAGTGGGATTTATTCCAAGGATGTAAGGATGGTTCAGCACCCATGAATCACTCAATATGTTACACCATGATAACAAAACGAAGGATAAAAAATCATACGATCATCTCAACAGATACAGAAGACGCATCTGACAAAATTCAACATTCACTTATGATAAAAACTCTCAATGAAGTGGGTGTAGAGGTACCTGAACATAATAAAGGTCATATATGAAAAGTCCACAGCTAACATCATACTCAAAGGAGAAAAGCTAAAAGCTTTTCCTGTAAAGTCAGGAATAAGACAAAGATGCCTGTACTCACCACTTTTATTTAACACAAAAATTGAGAGTCTTAGCCAGAGTAATACGCAAGAAAAATAAATAAAATGCATTCAGATTAGAAAGGAAAAAGTAAAACATGACATGGCAGTTTATATATAGAAAATCCTAAAGACTCCACCAAAAAACTGACAGAACTAAAAAAAATTCACTAAAGCTGCAGGATAAAAACTCAATATGTAATAACCAGTTGCATTTTTATACACTAATAATAAACTATCAGAAAGCAAAATTAAGAAAACAATCCCATTTACAACTGCATCAAAAAGAACAAGATACCTAGCAATAAATTTAACCAAGGAGGGGAAAGACCTGTACCTGAAAAACTACAAGACATTGATGAAAAAACCTGAAGATAAACAGGAAGATATTCCATGCTCATGGATTGGCAGAGTTAATGTTGTTAAAATAACCATACCACCCAAAGCAATCTACAGGTGTAATCCCCATGAAAATTCCATTTTTCACAGATATAAAAAACCATCCTAGTATTTGTATCAGAAACAGAGATGACCTCAAATAGCCAAAGAAATGTTGAGGAAAGGGGCGCCTGGGTGGCGCAGTCGGTTAGGCGTCCAACTTCAGCCAGGTCACGATCTCGCGGTCTGTGAGTTCGAGCCCCGCGTCAGGCTCTGGGCTGATGGCTCGGAGCCTGGAGCCTGTTTCCGATTCTGTGTCTCCCTCTCTCTCTGCCCCTCCCCCGTTCATGCTTTGTCTCTCTCTGTCCCAAAAATAAATAAAAAACGTTGGAAAAAAAATTAAAAAAAAAAAAAAAGAAATGTTGAGGAAGAAGAACAAAGCTGGAGGCATCACACTTTCTGATTTCAAACCACATTACAAAGCTATAGTAATCAAAACAGTACAGGATTGGCACAAGAACAGATACATATAAATGGAGCAGAATAAATAGCTCAGAAATAAACCCATGCACACATGCACAATTAATATATGGAACGCAAGCCAAGAATCTGTAGCGGGGAAAGGGCAGTGTGTTCAGTAAATGCTATTGAGAAAGCTGGACAGCCGCAGGCAAAAGGAGGAAACTGGACCACTATCTAAAAACACACACAAAAATCAACTCCAAATGGGTTAAAGACTTGAACAAGACTATTTTATTACTCCTAAAAGGAAACACAGGTGGTAGGATCCTAGACATTGGTCTTGGCCTTGATTTTTTAAAATTTATTTAACATCAGAAGCAAAGTCAATAAAAACAAAACTAAACACGTAGGACTACATCAAACCAAAAGACTTATGCACTGCATGGGAAGCAGTCAATAAAATGCTTAGGCAGCTTAGGTTACAAAATGGAAGAAAGTATTCGTACATAATATATCTGATGAGGGGTAATATGCAAAATACATAAAAAATTCATACAACTCAAAAAAAAATAACTAATAAACTAAAAAAAAAAATCATACAACTCAAGAGCAAAAGAACCAAACAGTCCAATCAAAAAATAAGAAGATCTGAATAGACATATTTCCAAAGAAGACATAAAGATGGCCAAAAGGTACTTGAAAAAGTGCTCAATATCACTAATCATCAGGGAAACTCAAGTCAAAACCACCAAAAGATATCACCCCACAAGTGTTAGATTGGGTATTATCAAAAAGGCAAGAAATAACAAGAGTTGGTGAGAACGTGGAGAAGAGGGAACAATGGCGCATTGTTGGAGGGAATGTAAAGTCATGCAGCCACGATGGAGAACAATATGAAGGTTCATCAAAATATCAAAAATAGAATTACCATATGATCCAGCCATTCCACTTCTAGATATTTATCACAAGGAAACAAAACCACTAACGTGAAAAGATATCTGCACCTTCATATTTATTGCGGCATTATTTACAATAGCCAACACATACAAGCAATCTAAGTATCCATTACCAGATAAATGGATAAAGAAAATGTAGTGTACTGTATGCAACTATTATTCAGGCATACAAAGAATGAATTCTTGCCAATTGTGACAGCATGGATGAATCTTGAGGGCACTATGCTAAGTGAAATAAGGCAGAGGAAGACAAATATCATATAATCTGACTTTTATGTGGAATTAAAAAAAAAAAAAGAACTTCTAGATACAGACAACAGATTGGTGATTGCCAGAGGAGGGGGTGGGAGGAAAGGGGTGAGCGGGGGCGGTCAAAAAGCACAAACTTCAAGTTCCAAAATAAGTAAGTCCCGGGGATGTAGTATACAGTATGGTGACTATAGTTAATAATACCGTATTATAACTTGAAAGTTGATAAGTGTGGATCTTAAAAGTTCTCGTGATAAGAAAAAAATATTGTAACTATGTGTAATGATGGATGTTAAACAGAGTCATTGTGGAGATCATTTTGCAATATGTACATATATATCCATTGAATCACTATGTTATACACCTGACACTAATATAATACTGTGTATCAATTGTATTTCAATTTTTAAAATGTCATGGTAACATACACTCTCTCCAAAAGTATTTGAAGGCACATACTCTTCACATTTTTACCAGCGTTGGGTAATAACAAATCTTAAATTCTTACTAACCTGATAGGTAAAAGGAAAAAATAAAGTAGTATTTTAAGTTAGATTTTAATTATGAGCAAGGTCGAATATCTTTTTATATTGTTTATTAATTCCTTCAATTTGTCTTTCTTTCATTCTTGTTAGGTGGGTGATTTATCATAGGCTTACTGGCCATTTGCATGGGGATTAGCTGTTTTATAATTTCCTTGTAAGAGACCAGGAATTAATACTAAACACATCTCAGTAAAGGATTATTTTCACGGTGCCAAATAGTTGTGAACCAGTTTGTAATTTATCAGTTTTATCTGATCCAAGATTGCTGAAGATGCCAGCATGTGTCTGAGATTATTTACCCTTTAGATAAGATATTGCTACCAGCCTTTCTATAAGCACAGTGTTTAGACAATTCGCAATTTTTTTTATCTATGATAAGACATTTATGCTCTGATGGAGTCTATGTCCGTGGTAGTGGGACGATTCATATATTGTCAATAGTCTTTGAGTATGAAACATAAATAATAAACTTCATTTTACTTTTTTATACTTGAAAAAAAAAGTTGGAGGCAACAGGAATAAAGTGCTGGGTTAGAGAGCAATGAGATTCACAGCTAATGAAGGGGACCCCTCTCTTTCCATTTCTTTTTCCCCTCTCTTTCTGCTCCACCCCAAATCCAAAGGTCTGTCCCTCCTGCTCTCGTCACTCACTAAGCTGCAAGCTCACAAGCCTTCCAAGAATACCTCTAACAGTCACACTCTCTCCTGCCTCAGGAACACTGCATTTGCTGTTCCTTGTTCTGGGGCTCTCAGCGAGGCTGGCTTGCTTATCTTCCTTCAGGTTTCTGTTGGGAGGTCAGTTCCTCTGAGAAGACATACCTGATGCCCACCATAGGTGGCCACAGTTATTATATTTTATCACGAGACTCTGTTGGATTCCTTCCTGGTATGTACCACAACTATTTAATTGTGTGATTTAAAAAAAATGTAAATTGTAAAAAATGAATCATTTTGTGTATTTTTTTTTATTTTCTATTTTCTTCCACATGAAAATAAGCTCCATGAGAAGCGGTTGGTTATCTGGTGTGCACTGAGTTGGCAAAATATCTCCTTGTCTTGTGCTTGGGCTATGGAAATACTCCCAGACAATGAGGGGAATCGAGCGGTGGGAATATGCTTTCCTGGGCTTGAGTGGGATAGATTACAAAGCCAAGGCTTCTCTTTAGGACGATATTGAGGAGAATAACATTTGCAATAATTCACATACCCCTCTCCAGACCCCTCCCCCCTCTAAAACAACCCCTGCAATTATAAGTGTCCTGGAGACTAGGTTTCAGGTTAGAAGTATACTCGCTATCAATTTAGCTTGTGTTTAAGCAGAGCTATAATTAGGCTCATGGTATGAAAAGTTACATCAGTTTACACAGACACTTGATTGCTCAGCTCATCATTATCAAATGTCTATAAAAATGAACTAGAAGCTGGAACTTATCTTTGACTCATTCTCCTGCCTAATTACATTTAGGGAAAGAGGCAGTTGGCCATATATATATTATTCACGGTCTACAAACTGCCATTTAACAATATTTGCCAAAAGAATAGCACCTACAAAAGGCAAGAAAAGCCAACAATATGTTTTCATTAAGTACGTGTATGTATAAATATGTGTCTATTTATATATAAAAGATATAAAATTATTTATTTATATTACATATACGTGTATATACATTTATCCAAAACTAATAGGATATATTTGTATTATTTGTATTTATGTAAAACATATATAAATACCAAAAATAATTTGCCTAATTAATTAAGTGCAAAAAAGCCCAAAGTAGCAACTGTTCATGTATAACTACACATCAATTTTCATAAATTATATAGTCACTAAATTACACATACTCCTCTTTGTTATCTTGAAGGTAGTTGCCAAGTTTAAACTGAATGGGTTTTTTATAACTCATAAGGAAAGAAAGTCTCCATCCTTTAAGGGACAATCCAAATGGGCATCTTAATCTATTCTCATATTTCTCCACTGTGTGTTTGAGTTCTTCCTAATGTCCTCAGATACTTTCACACTTTATAAAACAAACCATCCTCTCCTCTAAGGTTGAACAGGAGTTTGCTCTTTAGAAAAGGTCAAGAAATGTTCTTTCCTAAAAAGTAGTCTTACCATCTGATAATGATTCCATCGCAACTCATTTGCTTTATGCCTTAAATCCGATGGCTACCTATGACAGTATTTCAGTGCTCATCATTGCCCCAGTTGACTTGCTGCCTGATAACACAATAGGAGAGAAGAGACAAAAGTGGCCAGTGATTAACTAACACATTTCTCCCCAGAGCAAGTCTTTGGAATTCAAACAAAGGCTTCCAACACGTTGGGCTTTGTGATTACTACATTGGGCAACAATAGCCCAACGCAAACTAAGGATGCTTTCCCAAAGAGTCTCTATTAGAATGGACTGGTCTTACCCCTGAGTAAAGAAAAACTGCTAAGACGGAATCCTTAGGGACCTCTTAGACCTCTTAGAAAACCTCTGGGTTTCATTGCTTGGCCATATGCCCTAGAATTGTGTGCGGGTTTAGGGTAACAACACAGGAGACAAAAAAGGACCCTAAAAAATCACTCCTAAGACATGCAATGACACTCAGCAGCTCAGTTAGATCACCTCCACGGAGAAGGGCGAGTGGGATTGTCTACTACCATCCATTCTTCAGGGTCACCTGGGCAAGGAGAACAGGAGGACCAATCTTTCCATAGCCTGATCCTAAAATCCCACAATCTGCATCTAAGCCTTTTGGGTAAAAAGGTCTGGGATGCCAGGGAAAGCTCCCCAGCACCTCATGCTTTCCAAAGTGACCTTGATAAAAACAGGGAAGCGACAATGTCGATGCTCATCTCAGGGGAGGCAGGGGAGAGGGAGGCCCTGATCAGGCGATAGAGAAGCTGTCTGCTGCTCCTTTCAAAGTACAAAAGATACTTTGCCAAATATTCAGAAGCACTCTTCGAAACTCTCATTTCTACTCACATCTACTCATTTTTATTGAGATACAAAGCTTGTCCTCATTTGTGCAATACTAGGCGCTTGTTGCAAAACCATTTCAGTCATGAAATAACACCCACGACACGGTTCATAAATTAAACTCGAAATTTAGCAGGACTACAAAGAACTGAAAAGAGCTTCCTCTTTCCAAAGCCAGCTATCCTAAGGTGTAATGTTTCAGTGCATTCTAACCGGATGTGCTGAAGCTCATTCATAGAGCTTTGGCCCTTGATACAAATATAAATATGGGTGAAATATGTAAGTATACTGAATGAGAGGGGAAAGCCACAACAGTTCCCCAACATTCTTTCCAATTCTCATGGATCTTTTCCCACACCTGGCACTGTAGTCAAGAAAGTCCTTTTGTTTGTTTACTGAAACATAAATCTGCCAGGAAAGCCTAACTCTAAATTACTGTTGCATTTCTGATGGAAAGCTGCCACATAATTTAAATTTCAACAGCTCCACGGGTTCCCATATTTCTTATTTGTGATTTGCCACCTCACAGGCGAAGTGCACCGTACTATCATTTTAATAAATAGTCTCAGAATGAAGGTCGTTTTTCTTTGTGTTCAAACTCCATCTGCTTATTTATTTATTTTCTTTCTTTTTACTGACACATCCCGAGATCCAATAAAGGGCTTTGAAAAGTCATTTCATTTCAGAGGTAGCCATCATGTTTCAACAGCCAATAAAACAAATGACCAAATAGAATGATGTCTTCAAACTGCCAAAGAGGCGGTGAGCGAGCGACAACTCTGGTTGTGTCGCTTCGTCTAAAGGGAAAGGACTGTGGTGATTCGTCTTGTTTAGCCACGTAGCTGTGAGTCCACATTATTTTTTAGAAAATCAGCTTGGGTGGGTTTTCTCATCAACGAAGTGTTTCCCCCGTAAAGGCAGATAATTACCTAGCGTATGTGGGAAAATGGAGTCCACTTCATGAAAGAGACGGTACTTAGATACGGATTGAGTCCAGCTGGATTCACGGTCCAAGCTGTGAAGAGATGGGTATCAAGCGGCTTTTAATCTCGTATGAAACAAAAGATTAAACTGTCAGTATTACGATGAACCACCGTGACGAGCCCTATGATGGAAACCACACTCTTAGAGCTGCTTCTGACGATATGTATGCAAGGAATAGATTTTTCCTGATAACGCATGTAATTAGAGTACAGAACAAAATGTTCTGTTCAAATTCTTGACATGCCCAACTAATAAAGGAAGAGAGGATAAGGCCCTTGCTATTTATTTGCATGAAAAAGCTTCAATATAGGATATACTTTAGAGAAATTAGTTTTTAATCTAGGTGACCAGATGAGATTTTTGACCCTGAACTGTTTTTTGAGTTGACCTGTGAGAATTTATGCAGAGATAAGGTTGCAGTGCTTACAAGCCAGACAGGCATTGCTTTTTTTTTTTTTTTCATTAATTCCTGAATGTCTCATATAGTCAAGAGAAGCAGAAAATTGGTCCTTTTAAGAGCCCACTGTACGAGAATTTGCTTTTATGAAACATAATCAGCAAGGGTTGATAGGAATCTTAGCAGGAATGTATTCTTTTTAAATTTAGACATTGAAGAAGTTAGACACATTGATTCAGCAGTGATGGTTCTCCACTGACCTGTATAAAACAGAAATCTGCAGTTGTATATTGTTATGAATATATTTGAGAGGGCCCCTGCTATCATACTATCAGCTTTTCAGGGTGAATTATGGACCACACAATGGGTACTTGAAAGAAAGCTTTACATCAACTCTTGTGCTTGTTTTTCCATGATAAGGGTTACTGTCACCTCAATGGTTATACACAAGAAACTGCTTTTAAGAGAAGTATTTTCCTTGTTTTTAAAAATAACTGGTATCAACATTATCCATACAATACATTACGTAACTGCAGACATCTACACTTAGGATGCAATAAAAAATAGGTAACGCATAAGATAAAAGGCAAATGTATCAAAGCTGTGTTGCTAACATCACTTGAAACACTAACAAGTAAGAATAACTGTTCTCTTCTTCATGCAGATATGAACCATGAAAGTAGTCTGGCTTCTGTTAGTAAGAGACACCAAGTTCCACTCAAATGCTCAAGCCAGATCCAGAGGGCTCCTCTTTGCTTCCTCCTTTTACCTTTCCTTCCACTTCCGAGCCATCAACAAGTTCTGTCAATTCTCCCTTCTAACATGTGCCATGAAGTGGTCAATCCTTTCTAGTTCCATCCTGGACCAGACCACCACCCCTGGTTGCCTGGTCTCCTAAAAAAGTCTTTGTTGTGTTTTGAAGTTCTCTATCTCTGATACCCTTTATTCCATCTTCCATAAAGTAGAGGGAAGAATCGGAGTAAGTTGATCTAGCTTAAAATCTTCAATGTCTTCCCACTGCATTTAGAAAAAATCCAAGCATATTAAATTCAGAGCCTCTAAAGGTTAGCCTCTGCTTCTCTATCTAACCTTGTTTCCCATGGAAGCAACAACAGTGTACCCATACCTCTTGGCCACCTTAAATTCTTTCTTATTTCAAGGAATGCTCTTCTTTATGTTTGGACTATGTTTCATCCTTCTCTTTTCCTCCTATCTCAGCTAAAATAGCTTCTCCTTGGAGAGCTCTTTCTTCATTGGTATATCTAGAGTAGATCTTGTCCCATTCGGCAATTTCTTTTGTTGTACTTTTCAAAATTTGCAATGATTTTGTTGACTTTTTCTTTGTCCATCTCCCCCCCGCCCCCCCCCCCCCCAAATATCAGTGTTGTGAAGGCAGGGATAATGTTACTGTTGCGTTTACATGGTGAGCCCTCCCTCAGCATTTGTTGAATGAATATATATTAACTTATTGCCACTGTGCTATTGAACTCTGCTTTCATAGACAGAGGCTGCAAAAACACAGAAATGCAGATAAATTCCAGGGGGAAAAAACAGTCCTTGATTTGGTTCATGTTCAGGAAGCACAGGTTTTCGTTTTTTCCCTACTGTAACATAAATGTTCAATTCTACCTAATTTTCACAAAGGGAAAGTAAAAGGAATAGATATTCCCACACATCACAATCATAAAGCTTACTCAAAGTGTCTATATATTTTTTGTGAGTGGGTGAGCCAGATTTTCCTCTGGATGTGAGCTAAACCCTTTTGGAAGTTTTCTATCTCTTTGGGGCCACTTAAGTAACAGGAAGATACTAGAGTTGTTAACGGTCCCAGAGTGCCACATTTATTGCCAAAGAATATGTAAGCTGACTGTACTCATCTTCTGTATTCACTGTACAAAACAACCATAACAGGCTTGTAAAGAAGTGAAAAAATTCTTGGTTGACATTATTGAAAGCTCTTACATATCAAGCTACAATAAGAGAGCTGAAGAAACCATTTTCTTCTTAAATTTTTTAAAAAAATATTTATTTATTTGAGAGACAGAGAGAGAATGAGAATGAGCGGGGGAGGGGCAGAGAGAGAGGGAGACACAGAATCCGAAGCAGGCTCCAGGCTCTGAGCTGTCAGCACAGAACCCGACATGGGCCTCGAACCCACGAACCGTGAGATCATAACCTGAGATGAAGTCAGACACTTAACCGACTGAGCCACCCAGGTGCCCCTGAAGAAACCATTTTCTAACAACAAATGAGGAAAAAGGATTTTATGGACAAATGTGCTTTAAATGGACAAAATATTTTTACATCGTCCTTCTATTTTAACTTGAGCACTATTTTCTTACTATTATCCATTGCTCACAGGAAAATTGGAAAGCAAGAGAAAAAGAATTAATGAACAAACTACCCCTATACTTATTAACCTAGCAGAATTGCCAAAGGTATGAATTTTATTCCATGTAATTCAAAACTTAGCAAACATGGACATAGTAAGGGACATAATGGAAACTTCATGGAAACTTTAAAAACAAAATGGATGATTTTGAGGGAATATGTCCAACACCAATTGTTAAAAGCACATTCTTTTCTGCAATTAGGGATAATGTAATAGCAATTTTTGTAAGCATGGCTCAAATATGATTGAGTGAAATGTTCTTTCATGTAAACCAGGAACAGATACTGTCAAATAGAACTAATCCAGTTATATATAACAGTCTATCCGTCAAGATTAAGGCAGTAGGGGGATTCTGACCTCATTAGGTAGACAGGATCATGTGTCCCCAAAATGCTGCCTACCCCATATGAAGGGATTCCAACCAAACAGATGCAGGGTGGACACAGAGGCATTGATAGGGCCTCTGTGGTTCATGGCACTGGTACTTCCCCGGCTTTGACATGCTTACTTAGGCACACACACGAACCTGTGCATTTGTGTGTCCACATATGCCTGTGGGCACATTTGGATACAACCCATGTGTCAGAGGGAGTAATAGAGTAATACTGCAAAATTCTGGGCGTTAGTAGCAAACAGGAGTAGAGTATCTCCAAGTCTCTTTCTAGGATCAAAAAGATCCTTACTGGTTGGACTTAACCAGCTTGTTCGCCACCAAGAAAAGGGGTTTGAAAGTCATCCTGTGTCTGCAGGTCAGGCAGAACAGACATCTCTAGGAGAGAGATGGAAAGCTACTGGACTGTGTAGTCAGAAAGAGAAGTCCTTCTACAGAATCACAAAGGCACCTTCCCTCAAATGATGGGGCGGGGGGGGGGGGGCGGGGAATGTGCCCACTTAACAGCTAATCTGAATCTGAAGCTAGAGTTCTTCTGGTGGAGTAACAAGATTACCACGATGAGAAGTTGGCTGCTCTCGCACATCCCAGGGTGAGGCGAGAATGACAGATACTTACAGGAGATCGGACCTATTAACCAAACTCTTCAGCAACTGCTAAGAAAAGAGAGGAAAAATGAAAAACTAGAGCCTCGCTGTGACCACATACGCACACCCACATGCACGAAACACATGTGCACACACACATGAACAAATACATGTCCACACCCCTGCACACACTCACAAATACACACACATACACTAGTTGGGATATACTTATACCAAAAACAATTGTTTCTCTGAAATTTAAATTTAACTGGGCACCTTGTATTTTCTCTGGCATTTCTACCTCCGTATCTATTCAGTTTTTAAATTCCAGTCTGCTTCGCTGGCCACTGCAGGAATTTAAATTCAACAGATCCTGAGATTGGGCTTCAGAAGCACATGATTGATTGAGAAGGCTCACAGAGAAAGGGAGCCAAGGAGAGGGGCAGGAGACCAGGGGAGAGAGCTATGCAAGGCCGTGTTCTCAGCTGGACCTTAGCTTTAGCCTAATCCCAAGAAAAGCTCTGAATTACAGACTGGACCCCATAGTTGGTCCCACTTTGGAGCAAGGAGGGGTGGCCTTTTGTGACCTGTGTTAGGCATTTATGGTAGGCAGCTCCCAGAACTGGGAATAACTTCCCAAGTGAGACTAACCTACTTTGCTGAGAATTCTCTGGGGAAGAAGGTAAATGTCAGCCCTCAGCAATGAGCAATAACATTCATAGCAGGTGGGAGACGCGGGAACCTTCCGGGTAAAGAGGATCTTGGCATCAACGTCAACTATAGATATCCTAGTTGTAGGTAGCCAGTTGGACTACATGGACCATCTTTTCACGTTCAAAATCTACTCACGATTTTGATGTTTCAAAAAAGGCAGCATCATTTACTGAACTCTGCCTTGGCAAGACTTAATTCTGTCTGGACACACTACACAACACAAACACAGCACTAGTAATAGATATTTCTTTATAATATCTATATGACCTTTATCTGTGATCCAATCTAATTTAATCCAGTAAGCAGTTACTGAGCACTTACTATGTGCAAATCATGAGTATGTATCCCTTGGTGTTCTTCTCAAGCACTCTGTGACATAAGCAGGCCAGATCTCCTTAGCTTCATGTCTAGCAAATTAGAGAACACAAAATCTACCAGATATTCCAGTAAATACCATTGAGAGCCTTCATAGAGGTTAATTTACTTTCCCACAGCCACAAAGCTGAAATGTGGAAAAGTCAGAACTTAAAACCAAGTTTTCTGAGACTCCCTTCGTTTTTGAATAATTATTCAGACCAAAGTATTCCTAAGTGGGCATTTATAAATAATAAACATGCATGGTCCTAGAAAGTTAAATAGAAATTCATCTGGTAAATTTTCTTTAAAGCTATTAATTTTGCAGGAACATTGGATTCACAGGAAGTTCTAAAGATAGTACAGAGATGTCCCTATATCTTGCTTCCTCAATGGTTATATCGTACCTAATTATAGTATCAAAACAAGGAAAATGGGAAAATGTGTATGTTACAGTTCTATCTCATCCTCTCACATGTGTAGATTGATGTAACCACTGCCATAATCCAGAAACAGAACCATTCTGCCACCATAAAATATTCCCATATGCTACTCTTTTAACATCACACTTGGCCACACTTTTCCACCATCCTGAACACCTGGCAAATACTAATATTTTTTCCCCATCTCCATATTTTTGTTATTTTGATAATCTTACCTTAATGGAAGCGTACAATGTGTGACCTATTGGGATGGGCTTTGATCACTTGGCATCCCGTCCTTGAGTTCTATCCAAGGTTAAGACGTTTATCACTCACTTACTCCTGTTTTATTCCTGAGTGGCATTCCATGACCTGAATCTACAGCATTTGGTTTAACCATTCACCTACTGAAGGATATCGCAGTTGTTTCATTAATTTTATGTATTGTTTTGTATTCAACGTTATTGATTTCTGTGCTTATACTTGTTATTTCTTTCCTTGTGCTCACTTTGGGTTTAATTTGCTCTGATTTCTCTCATTTCCTAAATTGTTAAGATTTGATTATTGATTTGAGGCTTTTCACCATCTCTAATTCCATGGGTGATTTAGAAGTAGGTTGTTTAGTTTCCAAGTGTTTGGAGATTTCCCTGTTATCTGTTTTTCATTTCTAGCATGAAGAACACACTCTGAATGGTTTTAATTCTTTTAAATTTGTTGGGGAATGTTTCATGGCCCAGATTATGGTCTATGTCAGTGCCATCCCATGAATGCTTGAACAAAGTGTGTATTCTGCTCCAGCTGGGAGGGGGGTTTTATGTGTATTGATTAGATCCTCTTGGTTGATGGTGTTGATGATATATCTTTGCTGACGTTCCGTGCTGGTGTTTTGTCCATTGTTGAGACACGGCTGTTGACGTCTCTGGCTGTAATTGTGATTTGGCCCATTTCTCCTTTCAGTTCATTCAGTTTTTCCTTCACATATTTTACGACTGTAGTGTTAGGTGCATATCCATTTAGGGTTAAGTATGTATTTTTGGTGGGTTGACTTTTATCCTGCGTACTGTCCCTCTCTGTCCCAGGTAATTTTATTTGATCCAAACTCTACTTTGCCTATTATTAATATAACCACCCTTGCTTTATTTTTCTTTTCTTTTTCCCCCTTTTTTTTCACTTTATAAATTAACAGCTTTGTTGGTATGTAATTCAGATATCATAAAATTCACTCTTGTAAAGTATACACTTCAGTGGTCTTTAGTACACTCACAGGGCTGTACTACCCTCATGACTACCTAATTTCAGTACATTTTTACCACCAGAAAGGAGCCCTACAACCATTCCTCCCTCCACCCAGATCCCAGAAACACTAACTTAACTTCCCGTCCCTATGGATTTGCCTATTCTGGACATTTCCGATAAATGGAATCCTATCACATATAGCCTTTTGCAACTGACTTTTTCCACTTAGCATAATGTGTTCGAAGTTCCTCCACGCGGTAGCACGCATCGGCACTTCATTTCTTTTCATGGCTGAATAATACTCTGTCCTATGGATATACCACATGTTAAAAGCCTGTTATTCAAATCCACACTGTCCGGATTTCAGTGGGACTTAGGATTCTTCTAGGATCTCGTTAGAGAGCCCGCTTCCCTGGCTCTAAAATCCTCTTCTGCCCCGGCCACAGCCATTTCACTATGATGTCGCATAGGAAGAAATGTTCATCTCTTTGCTAGATCTCCAAAGCCCGCCTTTGCCTAGTGATTTTTGCCCAAGCTAGGAGCTAATCGCAAATTTTTGCAAGTTTCATTGTTTTGTTCTCAAATTCCTTCAAGCCTTTGCTCATCTCTCAGGTTTAGTGTCCAGAACTTGATAGTTGGTCTGTTATTTAACAATTCTCGGTGTAGCCAAACCATGTTAATCTTTTATAACATCTACATTGCTAAGATAACCTTATTTAAAACTATCAAATATGAGCCATATACAATACCTGCAACATAAGTGTCACTCTGTGATTGGTGAGTTGGGTGTATCCGTAGGTTACCACAGGAAAGAAAAAGCATACTCAAGATAGGAGCATAATTACAGAAACTGTTCACACACAAGAGGTATTTGCAGAGAACTGTTTACAAAAATGATATTGAAGAATAAGGTGTGAACAGCAGCCCATCTGTCACCAGACCCAGGCCTGCAAGGACAGAGGAGCAGCTACCGCCACCTGGGAGGGGACAGCCATGCGGAGAAGTCCATTTGGAGAACAGTTTAGAGAGCATGCAGGCCAAGGCAACCTCCGAGCGGGGAGAGAGAATTATCCAGATCTCTCTTTTCTCCTCCAAGCTCTTCTTAGGGCTCCTAAAGGTTGAACTTAAAAGGAAGTCAGGGGACAAGGGAGCTGACATCAGCCTCTAAGGACAGGATGCCAGGTAAAACAAAAAAAAAGGTACACAAGGGATCTGGAGGGGTGAAAGACGGTATTCAGCCTAGGCGGTTTGTTTATTAGTATCCAGGCAGACATAAATAGCAGATTGGTTAGACAGGATGCTGGGAGAATATCTGAGAATCAATTCTTGAATCCTATCAATTACTCAGACTGATATTACCAATTTAAATGATTAGAAAGTCATCATTTTTGTAAAAACTCATGCCTATGAAATACTGATGATAGCTTTTATCTAGTGTCCCTATAACCAAAATATATGAGGTAACCCAGGCTCAGGGTTTCAGGTTACTCTATGATAAATTTGCCTGAGAAGGCAATCATGATATTCAGACAGAAACTATTGAATAATTTTTACAATCTTCCAATTTCTCATCCTCAGCTTCTGCCATGCTTTCTGGTGCCTCACACCTGTCTCTTATTCACCTTATAACATACAGGAGCCTAGAAAAAGAAGGGGAACAAGGGAGCATAGGACTGCTTCCCACTGATTTCATCTGACTCACTGAGTATATATGCATTCCCCAGCTTGAACTCTATAATATTTTTCATTCCCTAACATAGTGCACAATTGGGAAACCCTTTTTATTTTTAGCTTCCCTGAGCTCACAGAACTACAGGATCACCTTTAAAGGCAGCCTGACTTTATCTTGGCTATTCAGTATGATTTTTGGATACAACACAATTACCACAAGCTTTGAGATACAGGAAGTATCTCAAACCCCATGACCCATGACTGATATTAATGCCAATATCTTCCCATGGAACAGAAGGACACTGAGAAAACAGGAAATGGGGGAAAAAAGATGGATTGGTGATTACAAAGAAAGGCAAGAGACTATAGAACCTCTATCTTCTCAGAGGATGCACCAAAGTCAACATACTTCATGAGCTAATGTGCTCCAGAGGGAAGAGGAGGGAGGGCAATGTGGAGAAACAAGAGCCCGGGGCACTGATGTTAGAGGAAATGGAACTTCCAGAGAATAGAGTGGCAGGAGAATGCCATTCACCACCAGCTGTCAGCACGGGACGATGGAGTGGGAGCAGAGAAAAGGAGCTGTCTTTCGGAAGAGTATTAAGCAACGTATTGAAAAGAATGTATTAGCTACCAAAAACTACTGGTTTTGAGAGAATTTTGTACTTTCCCGAGGAGGATATAGATACTATTAACATTTTTAGTAGATATGAGACCAGACTCTACCGTAGCAAATCAACGTTGTAATGAACTCTGGTGAAATTATTTCATTTCTTTTTTTTTTTTTTTTTTTTTTTTTTTTTATTTATTTTTGGGACAGAGAGAGACAGAGCATGAACGGGGGAGGGGCAGAGAGAGAGGGAGACACAGAATCGGAAACAGGCTCCAGGCTCTGAGCCATCAGCCCAGAGCCTGACGCGGGGCTCGAACTCACGGACCGCGAGATCGTGACCTGGCTGAAGTCGGACGCTTAACCGACTGCGCCACCCAGGCGCCCCTGAAATTATTTCATTTCTAATGTTAGATTCTTCTCATTAGAATAATTGTCTAAGTAAGAAAGGATAGATGGTAACTTTCTCTTATGTTCACTTGTTCTAATTGGCAGTATTGCCTAATTTGTCTCTTTATTAGTAAAGTACACTATCCTGTGTTTTCATATTGAAAAATACATATTTTTAATGAAACATGGCAGTGGAAATTCTTGAAGGTTTTATGGTTTCCCATGAGTTTGTGCTTCCTCTTACAACTGGTTGTAGAAGATTCAGGTAAAGTATCAAATAAGCCAATTAGGCGCTTTCCTTAACACTGAGACATGAATAACAGTCAGTAAGAGAGCTTTATGCAGGATATTCTTTTTCTTTCTTTTTTTTAAAGAGAGAAAGAGAAAGAGAGAGAAGGGGAGGGACAGAGGGAGAGAGAGAGAGAGAGAGAGAGAGAGAGAGAGAGAGAGAGAGAGAATGTCAGGCAGGCTCCATGCTTAGCATGGAGCCCAACTCGGGGCTTGATCCCATGACCCTGGGATCATGACCCCAGCTGAAATCAAGAGTCGGATGCTCAACCACTAGGCCACCCAGGCAGCCCAGGGTATTCTTTTTCTTTTCACTGCCCTCACCCATCATCAATGAATATTCTATTGATTATTAAAATAAAATTTAATCCCCAGCACCTGTTATTTACTTTACCCCAAATGTTACAGACCTACTTATCTAAAAAAAGAAAGCCTCATCCACTTACTAAATGGGAATCTACGTGAAGTGACAAACACCAAGTGGTTTGAGATTGCATTCTGCATCTGGAAGGGATCCCTAAGACTGCTACACTCAACATGAAAAATAAATATTTACTTAAATTTCCACCCACATAGTAAATATCAGTGTCAGGAATGATAATGAGAATAATATTTTAATATAGCAGGTTTTGTTTGGCGAGTTAATAGAGAAGATGCTTATTGGAAATAATTTTAAAAATATTAAAGTTTTTCATCACTGCTCTTTGGTATGTGAAATTGATGTATAAATAAAATGTTAATAGAGGCTGGTGGTTCTACTCAGAATTCCCAATCGGTGTGCTCAGGGTACGTGAAAAGTATGCAAGGATATTAATACCTACAAATGTCAGGAGTACGGGTTGGGAGGCCCCAGACCATAACCAGCCTCTAGTATCTTGTACATATACGCTATGTATGTCTTGACATGAAAATACTTAGAAAGCGCTGGTCTCTGTTCCAGACTGTTACATTAAAAAAGATGCATGAACTGTTATGTACATGAAGCTTGGCCAGGATACTATGAAATCATTTTGTTTATAAAAGTCTTCTTCAGGGGCATCTGGGTAGCCCAGTCGGTTAAGTGTCTGACTCTTGACTTCCGCTCAGGTCACCATCTCACAGTTCTTAAGTTTGAGCCCTGAGTCGTGCTCTGTGCTGACAGTACAGAACCTGCTTGAGATTCTCTTTCTGCATCTCCCCCGCTTGTGCTCATGCTCGCTCTCTCTCTTTCGAAATAAATAAACTTAAAAAAAAGTCTTCCTTGCAATCACGTATTTAATTTGAAGGGAAAAATGCATTTTCTCCTCAAAATTTGCTTCCAGGTTTAAAAACAAGAGTCCACCTTCAGCTTCAGGGTGAAACTTCCCATTTGGGAGAGGGCAGTGAGGGGTTTGTAAATTCCTTAATGTGATCGGCATGGTTGGCCTGTTTTTCATTCAGGGATGACCTAATTTCTGTACAGCTGCATGTCCGGAGCCTGGTAAAGGTGTTTAGATACTTGACCGAAATGCCATGCGATATATGATCTTGATATGCTGCATGCCTCTTCATTTGGAAAATATCACCTGTGACAAGGTGCATGAGCTTTCCAAGGGAAGGAGCTTGAAAGTCACTAGGAAACCTAACCCTGGGTGAAAGACATCTGATGTTAATGGTATCTGACATCAGTAGTTTAGATATATATTTTTTTCATTCTAAGCAATAGCAGAAGAGGGGGGAAAGAATATATAGCTTTTGAAAGTATAAAAGAGGCCAAATATCTACACCTCTCCTCAGAAAATTGTGGTTTGGAATGGTAAGGATACTCTCGTTCCCAAGAAAACACTCATTGGATCAAGCAAAGAGGTCAAATCTACCCCTTTTCATGAGGGTATTCAAAAACCTATGCAACGTGTCTGAAAGTATGCTACCCACTGTTCAGACAGCTTCAATGATACCCCATTTGTTCCACGACATAATCACTCCCCATTTCCCTACCACTCATGGTCTTCAGCACTTGTACTACCTGGCTCTTAAGTGACTGAGCACCGAGCCCTCATAACAGAAGAGACGAAACGCTTGATGAATTCCACAGAAACAGAAACACATTTCCTCCCAGGGCAACTCGTCTTCAAGCAAAGTTTTAAGTCCATGAAAAAAACAAATTACCATTAAGAAAACAACACTACTCATGTTAATTGACTCATTCTCTGTCAGTAATCATTAAAAAGGCCAGATGAGCCAGTGTTTATAAATTCGTATTTTTAGTGGGGGTGTTTGACTACTCCATAGATCTTGCCCTCTGCCTGACTGTTCCTTTAAAATATTTGGATTTATGGTGGTTAAGTGGAAGCTAGGGTGGACGATTAATTGACTACAAACACATCTGGGTAAACCCAGTTATTCGTAACACGATTATAAAAAAAATGTCTTGCATCTCCATGCTAAACAGAGAACCTCCAACATGAAGTTTTACCTTCTTTGAAGCCAAATGCACCAGTAATTAAAAGACATAACCCCTGGGTCGAATTCAGCTTATATAGTGTTTCTTTATATTGTATAGTATTTTTAAACAAATTGGAATTAGTAACATCTGAAAGTCAAGATATTTTACATTAGATCAAGTTCATCACTGATATCTGGTAAAACACGGAAAGTTCCCTCAACATGAGTCCCATGTCACCCCTTGGCAACACTGAGCCTGTGGTCCGCAGGGACTCGTCACAGCTGACCCTTTAAGCAGGGGTGAGCTATCCGGTTTGTACAGTTTCTTATCCAGCTCAGTCATTCAGATATTCATTTATACATACATTCAATAAATATCTCTTAAGTATCTACTATGTGCCACAAGACATTTTGCTAGATTCCGTGTTCCTAGAATGTACAATCTAAGGGGCAATGGAGAGTAAACAGCTCTATAAAATTACGAATTTAAAAGAATGCAATGAGGAAAAATGTGAGGGTGCTACGACCATCTGCTAGAGGGTCCTGAAGGGTCATGGGGGTGGAGCAAAAAGCATCAGAGGTTTCCTGAAGGAGCAAATCTCCAAGCTGAAATGTGAAAAATCAGGAGGGGTGAACCAGGACCAGTGCGTTGCAGGGAGAAAGAACAGTAGGAGGGAAGGCAAAAGCAGGGTGGATTGTTCAAAGACCTAAGAAGAAATGGCTGGCACAGAATGAGGCTGAAGCAGATGTACACAGGGTGAGACCAGGAATCTTGTGGGTCATGTTAAAATCATTGGCCTTTGTCTTTAAGAGAAGCGAGTGGACGCTTAAGGACTTTTTCAGCAAGTAGGTAGCAAGAGAACCGTGTTTTACAATGATCGTTCTGACTACTGGGTGGAAAAGGGTTTTTGTGGGGGGCAAGCATGGAAGCAATTTCGGATGATATGCACTACAGTTGACCTCATGGAAAGGGCTTCAAAAACTGACGTGCAGGGGTGCCTGGACGGCTCAGTCAGTTAGCGTCTGACTCTTGATTTCTTGATCTCACAGTTGTGAGCTCAAGTCCTGCATCAGGCTCCACGCTGAGCATGGGGCCTGCTTAAGATTCTCTCCCCCTCTCTCTCCCTCTGCCCCTCTCCCTCACTTGCACTCTTTCTCTCTAAAATTAAAAAAAAAAAAACAAACTGACATGAATGTTAAAAACCTGAATGATACGAGAAATGGCACAAGACCGTAACGAGAGACCTTTGGTTTGCTGCTCCAGATCTACTTTACCCTGCTGCGTACCCAGGAGGCTGACCCACATGGACTCCATCCGCAGGCTCCCTCACCTGCTACATTCTGGTAACATTCAGTTGATGGGTGTGCCACCAACGGGAGATCAGGGGATAGGATCAGGAGAGCGACATCAGGGCATTTATTTACCCAGCTCCCTCCCGGCTGGACTGAAGTGGTTACATTCTTCCAAAGGGCGTGGCTCTTGTCAGAATGTACTCTTTCCACTTTCCTTCATCTTTCCCTGTCTTTGAGGTTCAAGGTTAGGGGCAGTGATGGCATTCCACTGTCGCCCAAACAAGGATTTCATCACTCATTGTTAGTTTCTCCTAACTTCTGCCCACACATTCCTAAACAGTCCTTTCATTTAAACTCTCTTTGGTTGGGGCACCTGGGTGGCTCAGTCGATTAAGCGTCCAACTTCGGCTCAGGTCATGATCTCACGGTCCGTGAGTTCGAGCCCCGCGTCCGGCTCTGTGCTGACAGCTCAGAGCCTGGAGCCCGTTTCAGATTCTGTGTCTCCCTCTCTCTGACCCTCCCCCGTTCATGCTCTGTCTCTCTCTGTCTCAAAAATAAATAAACGTTCAAAAAAATTAGAAAATAAATAAACTCTCTTTGGTTACCCCCATTTGAATATGCCATTTGTTTCCTGCCAGTATCCTTGGACTTAACCTAAATCATTAGCATTAGTTGGAAACAAGTCCAGTGAGGAGCTTTTTAAAACTCCTAATCCTCCTACCTTTAAAGGTGAAGAGACAAAAGAAATGATAATTAAACCATAATGACAAAGCCAAAAGAAAAGCATTTAAGGTGCATCATTCTGCCAGTTCTCTTTCCTATAATGAGGTCAAGAAGGCATCAAGAACACTTAAACACACAAGAGACGCGCGGAAAGGGAATTGTAGCAGATGCTGTTTTGTAGCAAACACTGTTTTGTAGCGGATGCTGTGATGTGTTGCATAGATACCCTCTTCATGCCTGCACCTCCCTCCTCCTTCTCAGTTGCTGCCAGTGTTGAGTGTTGGTGGCTGACGGGTCTCAGCTGAGTTGCACTCCAGGCCATGCCTTTCTTCAAAGCAAGCCTGCACACAAAGACTGACTGATGGCATAGAAAGGCCCAAGTAGGTCAACTCTGACCTGAAGCTACCTAGCTTCATTCAGGCTAATGTTCTAGTGCAGCCACAATACCTCCTCTCCGCCCAGTCCTTCTTTCCACACCCCTCACAGATGTTGATCCCAGGGGCACGCCCCAGTAAATTTCCTACCTGCTAAATTCTACTTCACAGTCTGCTTTCTGAACTACCTGACTTAAGACAGGTATAATGAGCCATTTTCTTATACAGATGTAAAAACATCAAATGTCAGAATTTTAAGTTCAGGTATGATAATCAAAAAATATAGTGAGGGGGCGGCCGGGTGGCTCAGTCAGTTAAGCATCCAACTTTGGCTCAGGTCATCTCACAGTTCATGAGTTCGAGCCCTGCAACAGGCTCTGTGCTGACAGCTCAGAGACTGGAGCCTCCTTCGGATTCTGTGTCTCCCTCTCTGCCTCTCCCCCACTCATGCTCTGTCTCTGTCTCAAAAATGAATAAACACTGGAAAAAATAAAAAAAAATATAGTGAGCTTAATAAACATCCACACAAGGCAGATACTCAAAAAAAAGTTTATTTATTTTAAGAGAGAGAGAGCAGGGGCGGGGGGAGGGACAGGAACAGAAGAGAGAGAATCCCTATGAGGGGCTCAACCCAATGAACTATGAGATCACAACCTGAGCTGAAACCAAGAGTCAGACACTTAACTGACTGTGCCACCTGGGTACCAATGTGATACTTTTTTTTTTTAAAAAACATTTATTTATTTTTGAGACAGAGAGAGACAGAGCATGAATGGGGGAGGGGCAAAGAGAGAGGGAGACACAGGATCGGAAGCAGGCTCCAGGCTCTGAGCCATCAGCCCAGAGCCTGACGCGGGGCTCGAACTCACGGACCGCGAGATCGTGACCTGAGCTGAAGTCGGACGCTCAACCGACTGAGCCACCCAGGCGCCCCACCAATGTGATACTTTTAATATGGATTTCTACAGTAGGAACTAGAGGTAGCCAAATTGTCTTTTTATGGAGGTTACTGACATACAAATCCTGTGTTTGAAGAACAACATACATATGGTTTGGGAAAGTAGTATTATTTTAAGGCTCATTAAGATAAGTGACTTTTTGAGAAATATGCTCCATGCAGTAGGCTGTGGAAAGGGCCAAAGATACCTGGCATGAACTTCCCCAGGATATTTGTAAGTTTAGCCACTGTTTTACTAGTTCCTATTCCATACCAGGTCTTGTGCTAAATGACCCATGTGCATTGTCGTATGTAATCTCTAAATAACCATTTGAGGTAGATGATTTTATTATCCATAAGTGTGGTAGAGGAGAACCAAGCCAATATGCCCTTGTGGGTTCAAGTCACTGAACCACCCTGGGCATCAGATTCCACAGCAGAAAATGGGCAGGACAACTGCCTACAGATGGGGGTGGTGGGGACTGAATGAGATACAACAGGCTTAGAGATGCTTTCCAAGGTAAGTTGCCAGGCAAACATTACAAATGATAATCACCGTAGTTTATGCGGGTGCGAATGAGTGAGGGAGTGTGTATATGTTGGAGAAAGGGAGAGAGAAAAAATTAGTATTCAATAGATGAGCAGATGAGTACCTTCATTTTTTTAATATTTTTTATTTATTTATTTTGAGAAAGGGGCAGAGAGAGAGAGAGGGAGAGAGAGAGAATTCCAAGCAGGCTCTGTGTGGTCAGTGCAGAGCCTGAGGACAGGGCTCAATCCCATGAACTGTGACCTGAGCCGAAATCAGGAGTCAGACACCCAACCAAATGAGCCACACGGGCGCCCGTGGCACCTTCATTTTATCTATGAGCAACAGTGGCACGAGAATTAAATATACATTTCAAATAATTCATTTGACAGGAACAAGATGATCATATGCCATTAGGAAGAAAAAAGTGGGGCATCAGAAAGAAGACAGAGTTGAGACACGCTTTCGAGAGCATTATGCTAAGCGAAATAAAGACAAATACCATATGATTTCACTCATATGTGAAATTTAAGAAACAAAACAAATGATCATTGGGAAAAAAGGGAGAGAGAAAGCAAACCAAGAAACAGACTCGTAACTACGGAGAACAAACTGATGGTTACCAGAGGGAAGGTGGGTGGGGGATGGGTGAAATAGGTCATAGGGATTAAGGAGGGCACTTGCGATGAGCACTGGGTGATGTACGGAAGTGATGAATCACTAAAATGTACACCTGCAGCTAAGGTTGCTCTTTATGTCAACTAACTGGAATTTAAATAAAAACAAAGTAACAAAATACCGAACATGATTCCTGCTGCCCCATTTTCCTTTCTAACAACCGTATTGGTATTATTCAAGGTAGAAGGTAATCATGTCTACATTCTATTGACCAAACTGGTCCCCACGTTCCCTGCCAGTCAAGAATATGTTCACTGGACAATATTCCGCCCACTCTCTTAAGAAAATTTACCTGATCAGAGGACTTTCAAGCCCTGCCAGTTCACTGTGGAGTGATAAAACACTGGCCACAAAGCCAAGTATATTTCTCAGCCATGTGCCACGGTGATTGGTGGGATTCATGTCAGAGTTTTGGAAGAAATACAATACGTTTCATTTCTGTCGTCTGGAATGTTGGTTCCCTGGGAAACATTTATAACTAAGGCTGGTGTTCATATGCAGGCTATGGAAGAAGAAGGCAGTTCCAAAGGGGAAATATGCTGAAAACCCACCTGCATAAATTTGAGCTAATATTACTAACTTGGGGGATAGATCATTGTTCACAGGCTTGGGTGAGAAAAACCAGTGTCTTAGGGCCTGAATTATAGGGATAGGAACATTGATTTCTAAGCAGACTTCACATGCAAATGCAACACAGAAATTTCCATAGATTCTTTTCTGATATAAAAAGAGAGTTTTTTTTTGAGAGCCTTAGAGAAGGCAGTGCATGAAGTTGTAAAGTCTGCACTTTATATGATACCAAGAATGAGAAAATCTCAAGGATGATTTTTCAGTTACCCTGGGGAGTGTTTAAGATTGTTAAGCATATGCTAGCTCCATAGTTTTGTCTATATCTAGACCCAAAAAACCAAAAATCTAAAAAAGAGAAGAACTTTCTAATCTGGGAATGGCTTCAATTGTCAATCATTCATTAATACATTAAAAATACAATCTGCTAGCATGTACTATATTCTGGGTTCCGTGCATAGGTTGAATGCTAAAAAAAAAAAAAGAGTAAGACATAATTTTTATCTTCAAAAGACACAGACTTGAGAGTCACGATCTTAAGAGAAGTGGGTGCTCTATGTCTTTTCTGGACAATAGATATTTCTTGACTCATGATTGTGCATTTCTCATGACAGTTACTGTGGGAGAATGGAAAGGAATTTAGGAAGGATGGGAGGAGGGGGGAAGAAGAGAAAGAATTAAAAAAATAAAACAAGACAAGCAAATCAACGTCATCATGACTGCTTGAGTGAGGCCAAACCTTGATCCAGAATCAAGTGAGTTACTCCAGAAGTAATGAGCTCAGTAACAACACTGGATTGTTGTTTTAACTTCCACCACCTATAATTCTCTCTTGAGATAATTTCCAAAAACAAATGGCTATATGCAAGCCCTTCTCAAACACTGGGTTTTTGGCGGGGAGGAATCTAACTTAAGACAAGTATCATTTAGACAAATTTTAGCTGAGACTGGGTCCACATCCACCGATTCCTGGTTAAAATTAAACATATAAATATGTAACAGGTACTGTGGCCCAAAAACCTGTATCTATGCATCCTGCTCCAGCCTCCTCAGAAAGTAGTTCTAATTTTGTTTTTATTTATTATTCAGCATGGTCCTGTGCACCAAGTCCTGAGGTGGCAAATAAGCAAATAACAGCATCATAAGTCATTAGGGAAACTCAAATCTATTGAACTTCACCAAACATCTATTAGAATGGTTAAAATAACTATTTAAAAAATTCTGACGGTACCACATGCTAATGAGGATGCACAATAATTGCAATTCTCAGACCTTACTAGAGGGAATGCAAAATGGTACAGCTGCTTTGGAAAGCAGCCTGGCAGTTTCTTACCAAGTTCAACATACATTTACCATATAATCCAACAATCCATTCGACCCATGTATCTTTCAGTTGATGAATGAATGAAAAAACCGTGGCACATCTCTGCTATTCAATATCAGTCAGCAATAAAAAAGGAGTGAATTGTTGTTACACACAACACGCATGACTATCAGATGAATTACGCCAAGTTAAATAAGGCAGGCTCAAAAGGCTGTGTACTATCCGATTCCATTTATGTGACATTAATCCAAAGGCAAACAATAGAGAAGACAGATCAGTGATTTTCGGTGGGTGGGGGTGGGGGAAACCACTGATGACCAAGGGGAATGGGGGACTTGGGAATGCTATAACTGCTCTGTCGTGATTACGGTGGGGGCAACAGAACTGTTTTTGTCAAAACCCATTGAAATCTACAATGAAAATGATTCCATTTCATTCTATATAAATTACACTTCAGTAAACCAGACTTAAAGAGGTTAGGTAGCAAGCACCAAAAACATTCTTGAGGGTTTATAGATTTTCAATTTTATCTGAGCTTCAAAGATATAGTTGGTTCTTTTCAGGCAAATATAGTTTAGAAGCTTACTTTCTATATTAAAAATACAATTATTAACACAGAGTTCAAAGCTACACCAATAAGTGCACCCACTGGAGAGCAATAAATATCATTCTCATTGAACTGGGAGAAAAAAAAAAAGAAGTGACTATGAAGTAGGAAGGCACCCAGTTGAGAAAGTTAATAGGAAATTGCCTTACTTATCTTTTTTCTTTATTTAAAAAAATTTTTTTTAACATTTATTTATTTTTGAGAGAGAGAGAGAGAGAGACAGACAGACAGACAGACAGAATGTGAGCGGGGGAGGGGCAGAGAGAGAGGGAAACACAGAATCCGAAGCAGGTTCCAGGCTCTGAGCTGTCAGCACGGAGCTGGAAGCTGGGGGTGGGGGCGGGGGCTCGAACTCAGGAACCACGGGATCGTGACCTGAGCCTAAGTTGGTTGCTCCACTGAATGAGCCACCCAGGCGCCCTGCCTTGCTTTTCTTACTGACGGGGTATTGTTAGGAGAAGAGGTGAATTAAAAAGTGGGAAAAATACGTAGAAACCATGAAGAGAGGGAGAAATGGCATTCGTTAGAATGAATAAAGGTCTGAAAGAAGGTCTAGCATTAAGAATCTAGAAATACAGGGGCGCCTGGGTGGCTCAGTTGGTTAAGCGGCTACTTTGGCTCAGGTCATGATCTCGCAGTTCGTGGGTTTGTCAGGCTCTGTGCTGACAGCTCGGAGCTTGGAGCCTGGAGCTTGGAGCTGCTTCGGATTCTGTGTCTCCCTCTCTCTCTGCCCCTCCCCTGCTCACGCTCTCTCTCTATCAAAAAAAAAAAAAAAAAAAAAAGAATAAACAAAAAAATTTTAAAAAAGAATCTAGAAATATTAGCGGTACTTATAAGCAGAAGCAAATACATACAAGCTGGAAATATTTTTTCTAATTCCAGTCTTCTGATGGTCTGATTAGACAGAACTATTGTATGCCATGTATCGCCCTCCTTTCTAGCTGTAGCTTCTAAAGCCTAAGAACAACCTCCCTATGGTTTTCCCCAATAGTTGTACCAGTTTACATTCTTACCAGCAGTGCACAAAGGTTTGCTTTTCTCCACAACCTTACCAAGACGTATCTCTTGTCTTTTTGATGACAGTCATTCTTACAGGTGTGAGGTGACATATTATCATATATAAGTGTCAACACATTGCACAGCTTAAACATACACAATTGTGCCAATTATATCTGAGTAAAGCTAGGGGGGGAAAACCTAAGAAAAATCCAGACTAGTCTTAATACCAATGGGCTTAAGAGTAAGCATCCTATGATTACACCTGCAATGACTTCATCTTATGGACGCACCTGGAACAGCTTCAGCTTTGTTGGCAAAGGCAGCCAAGTTCTCTGAGCCATAATGGCTAGGATGCTGGTTTCCAGGAAACAAGTATTTGCTTGAGATAGATACATAGAAATATTAACATTAATGTATGTGTGTGTTAGCTATACTAAAGACACCACTCTGTTATCAGCTTATTCTTTACAAACAGCAGTACTAAAAGACGCTTTATAGAGTACAAAAGGTATGATGATAGGCTCAGAATTTATTTCAGAGATAAAAAAAATAAATGTGATTGATGTAACAATCCTCAAGATAATGCACAAAAGTATTCAGCGGGACTCAATATACAAATTGAAACAGGCCTTCAACCATACAGCCATAGTCTGTTCCAATTAAACTGAACACATTTCCTAAATTAGCTGAATAGAAAATTAAACTATATTACAAATAAATGGAAACAAGAACTCACATTTCAGTAATAGGTAATCCACACAGTTATAGGAATAATTACTCATACACAAAGAGTGATTTAAAATAGCAATCTTAGAAGAAAATGTGAATCTTTACACTTGCACAGAATGAGAGGGATAGAGAAAAAAGTAATGTCCTGTAACCTACTAATATTCAAATGCAGGTTTTAAACCTCAATTCAGAAACAAAGCAAGTGTTTCTTTAAGAAAAATATCTACCTTTAATCTTCTGTATTATAAAACCAGTAAGTTTATTTTCAATTTCAAAACAAAAAAAATGATTATTTCAATTTGTAGTTAAAAACCTTTCCACAAAGAAAAATAGTCTTTTTCTTTGTTGTAGTGAGTTCTACAACACATTTAAAGAAAATAATAATACTAACCCAGATAAGCTCAGGCAGGAAATAGAAAAGAACAAAATTCATTTCATAAGACCATCATATCCCTGATTTTAAGTCAAAGACATGACAAGAAAAGATAAATCCAGATGACCATCCTTTAGGAGCACAGGTACAAACATCCTTAACAAAACCTTGTGAACTGAATATAGTTATTTATAAAAAGAGTAATACATTGTGGCCTAGTGAAATTCAACTTATGTAGACAAGGATGGTTTAACATTAAAAAATCATTGTGATTTATCATATTAATAGACCAAAAAAAAGTCATATGTTCATCTTGATAGATGCAGAGAAAGCATCAGACAAAATTCAACATCTAATGAGTATAAAAACATTCAGGACCAATAGAGAAGGATCTTCTTCAATTGATAAAGGGCATCTACAAAATGGACTTTAGCTAATATTCACACATATTTTGTTTCCCCTAAACCCGAGAACAATTCAGGGATGCCCCCTGAGCATTTCTGTCTAATATTATATTTCATTGTAGCTAACATGCTAAAGATAAAAAAGATAATAAAAGCATACAGATTGGAAAAGAAAAAGTAAACTCTCTTTATTTGCAGATGACATGACTGTCTTCATAGAAAATCCTAAGGGGTCTACCTAAAATGCTACAAGAATAAATAAGTGAGAAACTTCTAGAAAAAAATACAAGATTTCCTAGGACACAAAAAGCATAAACTGTAAAAGAGAATGTTGATAAACTGGACAGCATCAAAATTAAAACATTAATGGACAGTTTATGAAGCTGAAAATCAGACTGAAAAAAATACTTTCAAGAAGTGTATCTGGGGGCGCCTGGGTGGCTCAGTCGGTTGAGCGTCTGACTTCGGCTCAGGTCATGATCTCAGAGTCTGTGGGTTCGAGTCCCGCATCGGGCTCTGTGCTGACAGCTCGGAGCTTGGAGCCTGCTTCCGATTCTGTGTCTCCCTCTCTCTCTGCCCCTCCCCTGCTCATGCTCTGACTCTCTCTGTCGCAAAAATAAATAAAAACATTAAAAAAAAAAAGAAGTGTATCTGATAAAAAACAATTTTATCTAGCATACGTAAAAAAAATTAATAACATGACAAATACAATTAAAAATGGGAAAATATTTAAACATGTAACCAAAGAAGACACACTAAGGCAAATAAATACATGAGACAACAATCAACATCCTCATTCATTCAAGAAAAGCAAATTAAAAACACAGTTACACACCATTACATCCAATAGAAAGTTACAATAAAAGGATTAACAACACCAAGTGTTGGCAAGGATGTTGTGCAGATAAAATCCCACTGATTTGCTAGTGGAAACTCAAATGATACAGACACTTCGGAAAAATTCTGACAGCATCTCATAAAGGTAAATGTACACTTACCCTATCACCTAGGAGTCTCTCTTTTGGGTATTTTCCCAAGAGAAATAAAAATCTATTTCCACCTAGGGGCACCTGGGTGGCTTGGTCAGTTGGGCACCTGACTCTCGATTTTGGCCGAGGTCATGATCCCAGGGTTGTGGGATCAGGCCCCATGGTTGGCTTCATGCTAAGTGTGGAGCCTGCTTAAGATTCTCTCTCTCTCTCCCCACTGCTCCTCTACCCCTGCTTGCACTCGTTTTCTCTCTCTCTAAAATAAAAAAAAAAATAATAAATAAATATTAAAAATATATATATATTTCCACACACAGTCTTGTATGCAAATGCCCATGTCACAATTATTCATAATATTTAATAACAAGATATAAACCAAATCTCCATCAACTAGATAACAGGTAAGCAAATTGTGGCATACCTATGCAATGCGATATTATTTAGTATTAAAATGGATCTACTGATAAATGAACACCATGAATGAATCCCAAAGCATTATGCTAAAAAAGCCAGAAACAGCAAATACTTACTTCCAGTAGAGACAATATGCTAGGTCCTAGAACAAACTTCAACAAATTTGAAAGGATAGAAATAACATACAGTATGTTCTCTGACCCTAATGAAATGGGATTAGGAAGCAATAGCAGGAAAATTTTCTAAATATGTGGAAATTTAAACAACACATTCCAAAATAACCAGAGGATCAAAGAGGAAATCAAAAGAGAAACAGGGAATGCTTTGAAATGAATGAAAAGAAGGGCACGACTTACCAAAACTCATGCGATGCTGCTAAAGCAGTGCTTAGAGAAAAAATTATAGCTGCAAATTCCTATTATTAAGAAAGAAGAAAAATCTCAGGTCAATAACCCAGCCTGCTGCACCCTGAAATGGAAAAGAAGAGTAAACTGAATCTAAAGCAAGCAGAAGGAAAGAAACAATAAATAGGAGAGCAGAAATTGATAAAATAGAGAACAGAAAAATAATAGAGAAAACCAATACAACTGAAACCCGGTTCTTTGAAAAGATGAACAAAATTTACAAACCTTTAGTTAGATTAGCTAAGAGAAAAAAGGAAAGGGAAGATACAGAAAATAAGAGGGAATATTACCACTGACTTTACAGAAATAAAAATGACCATAAATGAATGCTACGAATAATTACATGTCAACAAATTAAATACTTTAAGTGAGGTGGATACATTCCTAGAAAGATACAAACTACTGAAACTGTCTCAAGGGGAAATAACCATTTTAATGAACCCATAACAAGTCAGAAGACTGAATTAGTAACCAAACACTACTAGTAGGCCTGGATGATTTCACTGGTGAATTCTACCATACATTTAATGAAGGGCAATTCGTCACACACTCTTCTGAGAAACTGAACAGGAGGGAATCTCAACTCATTTTGTGAGGCCACTATTATTTTAATACCAAACCCAGATAAAGATGTCACAAGAAAACTGCAGTCCAATATCTTTTGTGTATATGAATGCCAAAGTCTTTAATGAAATACAGGCAAACTGAATCCAGCAACATATAAAAAGAATGTACCACAACGAAATCAAGTATACATAAAGAACTCTTACTGCTCAATAAAAAGACAACCCAGTTTAAACACGGGCAAAGGATCTAAATACACATTTCTCCAAGGAAGACATACAAATAACCCATGAGCACACGAACAGTTGTTTAACATCATTAGTTATCAGAGAAACGCAAATCAAAACTACAGTGAGTTACCACTTCACATCCACTCAAACACCTAAAATAAAAAAGTCAGATAGTAACAAGAGTTGGAAAGAATGGGAAGAAATTAGAATTCTCATATACTGCAGGCTAGAATGTAAAATGGTACAGAAGGAGTGGAAACCAGGAGTTTTTTTTTTTTTTTTTTTCCCTCAAATGGTTGAACATAGTTACCATGCAATCCAGGAATTCCACTCTACCAAGAAGAAAAAAAAACACGTGTTCACAAAAACCCTGTAAATGAATGTTCATAGGAGTATACTCATAACAGTCAAAACGAGGAAGGATACTGCATAACCCAAATTTCCATAAACTAACTGGTGAATGGATAAATAAAATGAGATGTATCTATACGATGGAACATTATTCAGCCATAGAATGCTATGGAATGGAGTACTGATACATGCTACAACATGTGTGTGATCCTTGAAAACATTATGCCGAGTGAAAGAAGCCCGTCACACGCCAGAGGATTCTGGAAGACTACACGCCAGAGGATTCCATTCCCATGACATGTTCAGAACAGGGAAAGGCACGTAGGCAGGAAGCAGATTCACAGTTGTTTAGCACTCAGGAATCAGAGAAGTAGAAGAGTGATATCTAAAGGCTTTCTTTCTGAGGTGATGGAAAGTTTCTAAAATTGGCTGTGGTGATTGTTGCATGTACTGAACATACTGAAAAGTAAAACACACACATAACATCGTATACTTCATATGAATGGATTCTTCGATGAAACTGGGACAATCTTTTAAAATGTGTATTTCCATTTATATGAAATTCTGGAAAAGGCAAAATTGTAGTGACAATAAGTTCAGTTATCATCAGGGAGCAGGAGTGGGAACAGAGTTTGCTAAAGGGCCCAAGGGGAATGTCTAAGGTGACAGAAATGTTCGATCGATATCATGGTTGTGTAGAGGGTACATTTGTCAAAATCATCGTTTGTACTTTTGAAGTTGAAGATTTTTAATGCATGTAAATCATAATGCAAAGCTGACTTTCAAAAGGTGTGTGAAAAAAAGCAACACCAAGCAATTTAAGATTTTTCTAGGCCCTAATTCTTCTAGATACAATATCAATGCCAACTGATGAAATGAACATTTTGATAGCCGGGGTAAACACTAAAAACTTTGCTTATTTTTGTTTGTTTTTTATAAAACAGATTTTATGAATGAATGCAATCTTGCCATTGGCAACAACATGGATTAATCTAGAGGGTATAATGCCAAGTGAAATAAGTCAGAGAAAAAGACAAATGCCATGTGATTTCACTCCTATGTGGGGTTTAACAAACAAAATAAGTAAAGAAAAAAGACACAAGCCAAAAAATAGACTCTTACCTATAAAGACAAACAGATGGTTACCAGAGGGGAGGTGGGTAGGGGATGGGGATATAGGTAAAGGGTATTAACAGTGCACTTATCCTTTTGAGCACTGAGTAATGGATAGAATCATTGAATCACTATATTTGTACACCTGAAGTTAACAAAACATTGTATATTAACTATGCTGGAATTAAAATAAAATTTTAAAAAGCAGATTTACGTTTCATTGTAAAGGATTTCTCCATCAGGCAGGCACATGGATATTGACATATTTAGTCATAAATAGACTCTAAAATATAGTCATTTTTTGGATAAAGATCCTTAGTTTTCTGATGGAATCTATACAGTAGAAATTATATCTGGATACAAAGAATTTTATTCTCTAGAATAGTTCCTCAGAAACAGGGAGTTTATTATACATTCACTCATTATAGGGTGCTTTTTCAAAGGCTTTGACTTGAACCTGCTGAAATTGGTTCTTTAAAAAAAGAAGAAAAAGAAATTTAAACACAGGTTTAATGTTTTTTTTTTTCATTTTTCCTGGAGAAATGACCTCACTGTAGCAAGAGTGGATCTCACTGTAAACAAGCCTTTTAAAAAACAATCCAGAAAGTGATTCTGCTGCAGAGATGGGGAATACAAGCCCACGAGACAAATGATGACCCTCATTTACTTGTATGCTCTAGCAACATTAATAAACCAAAGCTGAACAGGGTGGAATTGTAATAAGCTAACCTTTGGGGTCCACGTGCAGTGATCGTAGTTATCGTTACCAGGCAAATGTACAGTCATGCTCTCTGAGCTTGAGTTACTGATTCTTGCTCTGCCTCCGGAGAGACACAACAGACCCATGGATATGCCATAACTAAATAGGAAGCTGAATATCTGGCTTTGCATCTCTGACTTGGGACCAAGACATCTGCTCATCAGAACTGTTGCCAATCTCACTGTTAGCGGATGTGCAAATTTTGCTATGGACGCTTTGAAAAGTCAAAAACAGACCATTATTTTCCCGGAGAATGAACAACAAGATTAATACAGCACAATTTTAAAGGTGGTAGTTTCACACGTTGGAAATGTTATTTTCCACGAGAGAGGCCAACTAGCATAGTGGTTGTGAAGCCAGACCATATGGGTTTGCATTCTGTATCTACTACTGATAAATCAGTGACGTCTCCATGCCTCAGTTTCTTCTGTAAAGTGAGAATATTAGTAGTACTTAACTCGAGGGTTATTGTGTGGGTTAAGTGAGCTAGTGAAGTGTTTAGAACTATGCCAGGAACTACATATGTCATTTATTTGACATAGATGAGGCAGGTGTCATTATCCCTATTGTGCAGGTGGGGAAGATGGGGCTTAGAAAGAGTGAATGGGTCACACAGCCCGTCAGTGGCTGAGCTAGAACTAAACTCTCCAACTCCCAACTCTAATGTTCCACTTTCTATAATACATCCTTAAATTCAGAATCAAGAAAGATGGGCTTGACTCATTTAAATCTGAGCAAAGCAATTACCAAAGACCTGTTCACTTTCTGATTATGACATTCCACAAGCTGCAAGAAATTGTTTGAGCTATTAGAACAGTGCTTTTCTTTCTTTTTTTTTTTTCCAGAGAGAGAGAGAGAGAGAGAGAGTGAGCGAGCGAGTGCTACCAGGGGATGGGAGAGGGAGGGAGAATCTTGAGCAGGCTGCGAAGTCCAGACGTGGGGCTCAATCATGAAGTCATGACCTGAGCCAAAATCAAGAGTCGGACACTTCACCGACTGAGCCACCCAGGTGCCCCTAAGAATAGTGCTTTTCAAAAGGCTAGTAGTAACCCATTAATGGGTCAAAGTTTAATTTAGTGACTTTCAAACAAAATTTTAAAAACCACAATGGCATAGAGAATATTAGAAAATACCAAAGTAAGGGTAATCATTAATCTGTGAAATTTTAGTTCACTCACATATGGACTCATATACGTGCACACATGTAGTGGACTGTATTATTTTCCACAACTATTTCCCTCTCCCACCTCCCTCTCCTTATTGAAGGACTATTCATCCTTGGCCCTTACCGGTTGACAGGCAGGGCTCCTAGGAGAGGGGAATGCTTCCACACTGCACTGATGTTTGGGAGTGGTTTACGGGACCTTCTAGTCAATGGAAGGAAAGCATGTGATGTATGGCCAACCTGAGCTATCACTTTCACAGCAATTACGTAATTTGGCTCAGGGTTTTACCTTTCCCTCTGCCGTGAGCACATATCACGATGAGGCTGTTCCTTTAGCCTGAACCCTGGAATTACAAGCTACCTAGAGAAGAGTCACAGGCTCCCGATAGCCTGAAGGGGACAGCCACAGCCCGGAGCAGCGCCACTGAGAATGCACAGCCTTCGTGGAATATCGTGAAGGAGAAAAAAGCCATTGTTATGAAGCCAGAGAGATGATGAGTTGTTTCTTAAACAGCATAACTTGACCAATGATGACTAATAAAGATGCAAATGTGTATTGGACTGATGAAATAAAATGCATCCCCGATGAGGTTGATGGCCAAAAAATTTAAAAACCACTTCATGGAATGACCATTTGGGAATTTGAATCTTTAAAATATTACTTTAGCTCACTTGATATATTAGGTGTTTCCCTGGATTTCCCATGGATTTATGCTTCACTTTTATTTTTGTCTGCTTTTCGCTGAGCAGATGTGGACTCAGTCTATCCCTTAAGACTTAGAACAGTATTCCTTAAATTATGGCATTCACGGATGAATGACAAGCACATCACCACATTTAGTAAATTAAAATATGTAATAATGCAACAGTATTTACTACTTAATGGTAACCAAAGGTTTATCAACAAGAGAGATGGTTTTGCAATAATAATAATCTAAACTAGTATCATAGGCTAATGAGGTATACATACCCACTTCTGTAGTAAGGAACATTACCTGTAGGTGAGGGGCCTCACCCATTCTACCTTTAAATCTTTTATTTCTAGGAAATGATATGCGATCATTTATTTCTAGAAATGGTATGTGGGCCAACTATAGACCCATTACAGGGAAATTTCTCACTGGAGACTGTGACAGTTCAGTCTGATCCTGGAGACAATAACCATACCACATAACCCCCTCAAATACTCAATGTTTAATTTGAAGGATGACAGAGAATGGAATCCTAATATACTCCAGAAAGTATTTGTCCTTTCTTGTCATTTTTGGAGGGGTTCTTAAGCATGTCCAACAATATGTCATTAATTTCCTTCATTGATAAGAAGGGAACTCACCAAGCATTTGAAAGTAATTAAATTTGCAAAGAATGAGATGTTTGCTCCACAGTTTGTTGTCCTTAAGAAATTCTGATGTTGTATCTTCAACAATAAAAAAATAATGATAATGTTTCCTTAAAGTGATGGGGACTTCGATTCAAGATCCTGAATAAATCATAAAATCTGTCACTTGAGCAACCATCTGAAATCATAGAAACAGTTTTGACTGGCACCATGAGTGTAATAAAAAATGCATTTCAAAAATCTCACCTCTCATTTTAAAGTTCACGTAAGCATCTTACTCCTTGACAGCAAAATAGAAAAGTAACATCTGAAATTGTCACATAACAGCACAGTATTCTGTAAAGAGTTAAAATCGATTGCCATGATTTAATAGTATTTTTTTTTTTTGCTATTTCTTCAATTCTAAATCCAGATGCAGAGACATATTATTGACTACCAGCTATTTTCTGTAAATAAAATGGTGCTGGATCACACATAACCCTTTTAATTCAAAGACCTTCATTGCGGCCTATGTAGTTGGCGCTCTTATGGGACTAATTAGGACATACATTTTCTATTCCACCTCATAGCTTTTGAATGACCATCAACCAAAGGAAATATCTCTTCTCTAGAATGAATGCTCACTGGTAAACAGAACAAAATCATTGAGCACTTCTCTCTCTTAGATATACTACACACATACTGTTACTCAGCTGTGATCAAAGCACCTGTCAACTCACATGGAGAGTGCTTATATTCCCCAGTGAATGCCACTTGCATTAGATGATGGCCATCAGTGTCACCTGATGAAGGAACTCTGCTCTCCAAGTACGTATGTCACTAGCTCAACATTTTGCTATGAGGTTGCAAGTCTGCATGACGCCTCTGTAGTTCTGTTCCCTGCCCTTATCTACACAATTGGTCACTTTTTGTAACAGCAAACTTACTGTGCATTTCTTTTTCTGATAAAATATTATTACTTTAGCAGCATAATATTTGAAAAGATAAAAAAACCCATAAAATACATTGTGGCATCGTGATAAAAAACTGACAGTGGGGTGAACATTGGGCTCTCTATGGCTCCAATAAAGCGCAACTTTCAGATGTTCGTTGTATTTCTTAGACATTTTATGCTGTTTTGGCTGTCTGAGTAATCTCACACCTGTAAGTTTCCTTTTGCCAGCAGATAGATTCCGATTCTGTATTCAGTCCTTAAGCTTACAACTTCATCTTAAGCTGCAGTAAATAACAAAAAGTAAACAATTCTACTTTCCCTTTCACTATTTTAAAGCTTGAACTATTTCTAGTCATTTACTCATTGTAGTCAATTGGCAGAATAATGTAGCAAAATAACAGGAAAAGTGCACACTTCATAATCATAAATAATAGCACCCAAGTCATAAAATTACTTTAGCTGAAATGAAATGAACCCTGTTAACCACTTGGAAAAGCATTTAAAAAAAATGCTTTCATGAGGGCATTAAATGAAAAATTACCACTGGTTGATCCCTGAATAGTGGGGGTTGTTGACAAGTATTCTCGCCTCCTTTCCCATTTTCCTATTTCAGACCTTTCCCTTAGAAAGTCACACAAGGCACTTTCACACAGCTGGACACTAACATTAACACTTTCATGTTCTCTTCTTACCTTAAAAACTGGCAAATACAAAAAGATCAATTTTTCCCTATCAAAAGGGCCAGCTTGTGCTTATGGTCTATCTGTCCAAAGTCTTACAATCAGTATTTTTAAAAGTTACTGGTGGATATTCTGAGTGCTATAATTTTCCTCATCGATAAGAGGAAATTTTGTAAAATGAAAGAATCATAAAGGGTTACCTTTGCATATTCTATGCTATAGAAACCCACATCTACCTGTTTTTAGAGGGAAAAAGAAACAAAACAAAATGATGTTGACAAAATCCCCAAGATCTCCAACCTGTTGCATTCTTTCGAAGGGAGACCACTGTGGGTTAATGCTTCTCAGTGTTTAACAGAACGATGATGAGGCCAAGCGGCAATGTGCACTAACATAAAAATTTGCCATCAGATATTTGCACCCTTAAATACTGTTGTGTGAGATATTTTCATCTACGACTGAAATCTGACACATGTTGACAAGTTTAGTTTTTATATAGCTACCTGGCTCATTCAATAAGGTGTCATTTAAAGTACTTATTGTTCCAGGGTGCCTGGGTGGCTCAGTCGGTTAAGCAACTGACTTTGGCTCAGGTCGTGATCTCATAGTTCGTGGGCTCGAGCCCCATGTTGGGCTCTGTGCTGACAGCTCAGAGCCTGGAGCCTGCTTCAGATTCTGTGTCTCCCTTTCTCTCTGCACCTCCCCTGCTCATGCTCTGTCTCTCAAAACATAAATAAATGTTAAAAAAAAATTTTCAAATACTTGTTGTTCCTAAAAATACAATAGTCAGTGGTAAAACTTAGGCTTTGATGTGAAACTGAACTATAAGATTAAAATGCTGGGATTTTACAAATGGTATAATCTGGATCAAGTAACTCAACTTTTCTAAATCTCAAATCAGGCTGCATAAAGGTGAGGAGGACTTCATCTACTGACCTCATAATTTTACCTCCATAATTTAACACATTACTTGGGACACAGTAGGCACTTAACAAATATTCAATGACTGAAATAATCAATTTTGGGAATAGTCATGGGAATAGTCATGTACCTTATCTCATGGGGTAGATGTGAGAAAGACACAGGATAAAGTATGTAAATGTTGAGCACAGATTTAGAATATAAACATTAGCAATTAGTTATTATTAGGGTAAACATATAATTCATCTACATATCTGGCTGCTTTTGCGAGTGATAGAGGGTGCTGTTAATAATTACATAGAGACAAAAGTATAAACTAAAACTTTGCAAGTCAAACTAAGGTATGTACCTCTTACCTTACCTCTTACCTCTTGCTGTTATTAGAAAGTACAGGAGATCAAGAGAGGGGAGAATATGTAATTATAGGTCTCCTTTGAAAATACTTGCAATGGATACAAATAGGGACATAAAAGTGTCTAATTTGGCAAAAGGTGTCCCCATCCACTTGCCTGAGGCCTTAGGAAGAAGAAAGAGTTGAAAAAGAACTTCCTGGATCGAAATATTCATACCTGTTGTCTTGTGTTCCTTTGTTCAGATTAAAAATTCTCTTTATCAAATTTATTCTTTATCAAATCTCTCACAATGATTGTTATACACCTTTGCCCTTCTTACACCCATTCCTGGCCCTGGCATCTCTAAGCAGATTTAATAACCACTTACATTATCAACCTAGGCTTCTCAGCCGAACCTTTTCCTCTTCAGGATCTCTCCAGAAGATCACCTTCCCTTTTTTCCCTACATCTTCTGTCTCCAAGGAAAACACATCCTACCTTGAGGCCATGATCCAACCCCCCACTGGGTGACTCACCTCATAGGCTCTACGCTATTCATCAATTATTCATTTCCATCTTATTTACACTTTCAGTGGCTCCATCTTGTCAAGATTCAGAAGTTCAGTGGGGCGCCTGGGTGGCTCAGTCGGTTAAGCGTCCGACTTCAGCTGAGGTCATGATCTCACAGTCTGTGAGTTCGAGCCCCGCATCGGGCTCTGTGCTGACAGCTCAGAGCCTGGAGCCTGCCTCAGATGCTGTGTCTCCCTCTCTCTCTGCCCCTCCCCTGTTCATGCTCTGTCTCTGTCTCAAAAATAAATAAAAACATTTAAAAAATTAAAAAAAAAAAAGATTCAGAAGTTCAGGTCTCAGGCCCTGGAATCAAAAATTCAGGTTCATATTTTGGCTCTCCAGTTTATGTGATCTTGAATAAACTGCTGACCATTGCCTCAGTTCATTCATAGGTAAAATGGTCATACCTCCCTCAAAGCATAGCAGTGACGATTAAATGAGATAATGCATAGAAAATGTTCAAGGGACCTCCGGGCAAGATGGCGCCTTAGATTTAAGCCCTGATACACTCTCCCTGCTCTAAGCAAATAACAACACAGGAAGAATACAAAAAGAGAAAAGCAATAAAATACACCCTGGCTTGGAAACAAGAAAAGTGTGTTTTGAACCAGAAATAGAACAAAAATACTAAGTAACAAATGAAGCTGAAACTGCAGGAATGCTCTACTCTGTGTCTGAAGGCAGCAGTGACAGCTGAGATCTGGGCTCCTATGTTTTATTTTATATTATTTTTAAGTTTATTTATTTATTTTGAGAGAGAGAGAGTCCCCACGTGAGCAGGGGAGGGGCAGAGAGAGAGAGTAAGAGAGAGAATCACAAGCAGGCTCTGCACTGTCAGCACAGAGCCCAACATGGGGCTTGAACTCATGAACCTTGAGATCATAACCTAAGCTGAGCGCTTAACCGGCTGAGCCACCCAGGCACCCCTAGGCACCTAGGTTTTAACAGGGACCAAAATACATGTACAAAAGAGAGGCAGAGTCAGATTCACTGCTATAAGCTAGGGATAGGACAGCGGACTGGGGTGGGGGGTGTGGAAATTGCACACCACTGTGTGGGATTAAAGCTTTTAGCAAGCTGTAAACTTCAGGGGACAAGAGGCAAAAGACAGGGCTGTGTGAATGGAGACTGAACCATGGAGAAGCAGGAGCCTCAAAGTGATACCATAGAGACTCTAGGTACAATGGTCTAATGTCAGCAACAGAGAGAGGAAGGGAGAAGGGGGGGGGTACAGAGGAAGAAACAAGAAAACAAACATTAAAATACAGACTTTTTTGTTGGCAAAATTTGCTCTCTAAAAAGTTTATTTTATACAAGAGTCTGACAATGACTTTAAAATAAATGGAATATTTAAAGATAAAAATAAAAGGAACAAAAGTCATTAAAAGAACAGACTGTGACACATAAACTTAGACAAGAAACAATGATGGCTAACTAAAGAAACTGATGCGATCTCCCAGTACCTTTGCGAACTGACTACTTTGGGTGTGTTTTAAATACTGTATTTCGATGAAAACAACAAAATGGGGAAGAGAGCAATTTGGTTGAATTGTGATAAGAAGGAAGATTAATAAAAACCTTCAGATTTGTTTAAAATATTTATATCGAAATAGATATGTGGGGGCAAAAATTAAGGGTTGTTACTAAAACTAAAGACTACCAACGTATGCCTTCTCTGTTTTCTACTGCCATGTAACAAATTACCACAAACCGATCTGCTTAAAACAAACGCATTCAATATCTCAAGTGTTAGTGGGTCAGGAGTCTGACAGGTTAGCTGGGTCCTTCCTGCTCAGAATCTCACAAGTCTGCAATCAAAGTTGGCTGAGCTGGATCCTTATATGGAGCTCTAGAGGGAAAGAGCCACTTCCCATTTCCCTCAGCATTCATGTTGCTGCAGCTGTATGACTGAAATTTTGGTATTCTAATGCTAACTATTGGCTCAGGCCCTTGCCACATGGTCTCCTCCAGAGTTAGTTCACATCATGGCCATTTGTTTCCTCAAGGCCAATAGGAGAATCTCTCTTATTTTCAACCTCTAGACTTTCATTTGAAGGGTGCACCTGATTAGGTAAGGCCCAATTGGAATAACCTCCCTCTTGATTAGCTTAAAGTCAGTTGATTTTAACCTTAACTGAATCTGCAAAATCCCTTCACCTTTGCCATATAATGTAATTTAATCACCAGAATTTGTCCCATCAGATTCACCAGTCATGCCCATACTCAAAGGGAGAAGATTATACAGGGTAGGTACACTGGAGGTGGAAATCTTAGGGGCCATCTTAGAATTCTGCCTGTCATATTTTGCTCTCTGATTCATAACAATTTACAACCTTCCCAAATGCAACATTCACTCACCCTTCCAAGGTTCCCACAAGTCTCATCCTATTACAGCGTCAGCCCGCAGTAAAGCAAAAGGGAGAAAAATAAATAAATATGTAACAAACTTTATCAGCTGAAAAGGAGAAATAAAAAAAAAGAAATTTTAAACATGGTAAACAGAAGTTATAAAATAATATTGTAGAAAGAAATACAAATAAACCAATTACCATAATAAATATAAAGAAATTAAATTTTCAAAATGAGAAAAAAAACCCCAAATAATCCAGCTGTATGTTTTTATGTAATGGCCAAACTAAAATAAAACATGGAAAATTGAAAAGTAAGGAAATGAAAAACATATGTCAGTAAAATGTAATCCCCCCAAAGCTGGGGCTATAATTTAACATCAGGCAAAACAGAACCTAAGTCCAAAAACAAAGCATTACTGGAAATAAAGAAGAGTAATATCAATGATTATACAAAGAGTAACTCCCCCAAAGATACAATAATCATGAATTTACACATATCTAACAACACTACCCCCAAAATAAAGACAAATTTAAACCGAAAAGTTTTAACATAGCTTTGTTAAAAATGGATAGATCAAGCTAAAAGAAATTAAGGATAGAGAAGATCTGAAAACAAAATTATTATTTAATAGCAATATATTGAATTCTCTACCACTATATTCTTTTCAAATACAAATGTGCCATTTATAATAATTGACTATGTCATAAAAATATCAACAGAATTCAAGGCTTCACTAGCACACAGACTATGTTCTCTGATAGTAATTAAACCAGAAATCGAGAATCAAAAGATAGCTAAAAGACCGCATATTTAGAACATTAAAAAAAATTCACTCTTATGTAACTCGTGAGCCAAAAGGAAAACCACAGTGAGGGAATTATCAAATATTTGGAACAGAAAACCAGTGAAAAGGCAACATAAACTAATGGAAAATAGATTTTAAAAATACTTAACTACAGAGAACAAACTGATAGTTACCAGAGGGGAGGTGAGAGGAGGGACACATGAAATAGGTGATGAGGGCACTTGGGATGGGCACTGGGTATTGTATGCGAGTGTGGAATCATTGAATTGTACACTTGAAACTAATATTACACTGTATGTTGACTAACTGGAATTTAAATAAAAACTTAAAATAAAAATACTTAGAGATAAGTTTAAATCCATATACTCATATCAAAAACGCTAAATATAAATGAATTAAGTATTTACACTGAAGATCTACAAAAATATTTTAGAAAACCCCTAAATTTCAGAAGAAAAAGCATAATAAATGTTATCAAGAAATGAACAAAATAGAAAACAAAAATACAGTAGGAAGGATTAAAAAAACAAATACTGATTCTTGGAAAAACTAAAAATCTCTAGAAAGGCTAATAAAAAAAACAAAACAAAACAAGAGAATGCATAAATAAAGACTAAGAATACCAAAAAGGAGACATATTACAGATATTAAAATTTTATTAATCTGGGAGTAATATAATTCTATTCCCTTTGCTAGTGATTTAGGTAGGCATAGACCTAAGACAATTCCTTGTGAAAAGGATGAGAAAAGGGGTAATTGTGCTATAATACTTCCCGGAAAGTTCCCCCACCGCCACCCCCAACCCAGGACTTATCACAAAACAAGAAACTTCCCTTTTCTGTCTTTGGGTGCTATACTCTGAAGAAGTGATGCTTGGTGCTGTGGCAGCTATATTGGAACACGAGGACGAAACCAAGGGAATCAGAGGAGGTCACAAGAAAATTGCTGAGCCCCCAAAGAAACCAACCCCAGAATTAACTTCAGATTCTAGTTATGTGAAATAAGTACATTACTTATTGTTTAATCAGCTTATAACAGTATTTTATGAGTTGGAGCCAAAAAAAAAAAATTGTGATGGACATAGATAGCATTCTGAAAGCAGTTTCTTTTTTATTTTCACAATGGGAATTTAATGCAAAAACCACAACTTTGCTTCCCAAACAGAATGGAATAACCTGAAGAACCTTCTTTCTTCAATAGCAACTGCACTCTTGGAGTCAGGCATGGAGAGAAGCCACCACAGGATGACGGCTCTAGAACCTTAACTCTCTGCCTCCTTCTCATCAAAGTCCAAACAATAAGCAGGGTTTACGAGGGATGTCACATAAGATGTCTAAAGAGAAAGGCCCAATGGCCCATTCTCCATCTTATTAAGAAGCCAACGCTCTTGGAAAATCTGATCATAGTCCTTGACTACACTTCCTCTTCTTTCCCATGGTTCTTCAAATGCCTCAACCAAAGAAGTACATGTGTTCCACAATGTTCCTACCTACACATAATCCTAAAATATTCTTGGGAGATTGGAAAGGTATAATCCATGCTCCTCAATTTTTCAGTTACTTTACGAGGAGGCTGAACTTCAGTGTCAAAAAATTTTTTGACAACAGTCATTAATTTATGAAAGCAATTTTAGCAAAGGTTTCCTAGAAAAATTAACCTTTAACATAAAAAGATGTCCAATAGCACACTTACTCAGATTTCGGTCAGTGACATGCTCTTGGAAAGCAATTACAGTCTCATGTGAGTTTTCCGTTTCTTGCTCTAAGTACATACAACTTCCTTGTTTTTCATAACAGTACTTGAAATTAGAGTCATAGACTCATGACTTTTTTCTTGCAATATATTTAGACATGCAAGATTATGGGATTTACTCCCACTCATTGATGGAATATAATGTATTGCTGGTTCTTCTCTTGCCGATGGAGTATGCTAAGAAGAACATACTTTTTTATTCCTGCCTCTCCCTTATTTGCTAGGAAAATAACTCCATGGTCCTCCTCAGATTGCAGACATTTAGATAAGGCAGCATGAAACAGATGAACTTTCTTATCTCCAGACAGAAATAGAAACTACATACAAGATTTTCTTTAAAAAATAGAATAGAGTGACTATAATATAGCCTAGACTGGAAGACAGGGCTCTCGAGTCCAATTGTTCAGTCATAGACTTATGAGATACTGGGGGGAAAATATCACTCAAGAACCTCTTGGTACCTCTCTGGGCTGCACCTATAAATGGTAATTATGCTTTTCTATTTTAGAGCTCTCTAACATCTATTGTGATACATAACTATCTCAAAGGAGTAGTTGACAACTTAGTTAATGCACGGAGTATAAATCACTTTGAGCTTCCGACAGGCATGCAAAATGTACATTAAATTCCAAATCAAGAGGTACAGGAAAGGAAAAAGAAACCATGAATCATGAACAAGGCACAGACAGATGTCTTAGGATAGGGGTTATGTGGAGTAAATACAATTGCAGCTTATAGGTGAAAAAGGAAAATGATGCAATTGATGACACGGGTTAATTCCTAAGGCAGAACTGAGGAGATAAAGAGGTCAGATTTCTGTCACAGATTTGCAAATGGGCCATCGTGTGGGCTACAGCAACTCTGATACAGATTGTAGGGTCCAACATGGTCTGGCCACTGCCTGCTTCTCTATTACTGGTTTGATTCCATTAATGACCCAATTCTTTGTGCTTTCCTGGATCTATGCCTTTTGTTCACGGGGTTTGAAGCAACTCCCATCAAAACTGGAGTGTATTTACTGGATCGATAGAGTTTGACTTGGGTCATGTGACTTGCTTTGGCAAATGGGGTGTTAGCAGTTGTGATGCAAAAAGATACCTAATAAGTGCTTGCATATTTTTGGTTTTGCTCTTGCTTTTCTGTGACTGTGAGGAGGACACATCCCAGCAAGGGCGCTGAAGGATGAGACATACGGAACAGAGTCAAACTGCCCAGGTGTCCCAGCCAAAGTCAACCCAGATCACCCATCAGCCAGCTTGCTCCCAGACACCTGAATGAGCCACACCAGCAAGAGTATAATCTAAATCACTGACTCGACTCAGGAGAAAAATATAGGCCTATTATTAAGCCACGGAGTTTTGAGACGATTTGTTATACAGCATTCTTGTGGCAACTGACTGGGTACAGTCAGCAACGCTTCTTCCTTCTCTCTGAACTTCAGCAACATTAGACATATCTATTGAAGAGAATGTGCATGCATATAGGGTCCTTGCAAACACTGTTCCCTCTCTACCCGGAATTATCTCCTGTGTTTCTCTCCCTAGTCTTTTACCTTGGTCAGTTTCTTAGTTGAGTATATTTATTCATCAGTTCTTGGCTCAAAAGCTTTTCCTTGCATCGCAGGGTAAGTGAAGTTTCTTTATAATCTATTCATGTTACTTTATATCGGAGCACTTTTTACTGATAGGTCTTCTGCTTATCATTACACACGAATTTTTGTGATATTGTGAAGTCTGTCATCTACACTAGACTGCAGAGTCCAGGAGGTTAGAGGACACAACTCTTGGTGCTCCAGTGTGCCCTAATGCAGTGGACAATGTCAAATACTGTGACTTGCACTAGTTTTTATGGAATAAAGGAGTTGTAGAAGATGCACCTATCCTCACCTTCTGTGGGTGGTGACAGTTAACAACTAACGTCTGTATCCTTCTCCAGAGGAATGGCCTTGAGTGACAGGAGTCGTTTCATTCAGAGATACCTTAGAGATTACCCAAACCAGCCCCAGGGGAAACCAATAACCAGTGACTGACCAACACAGGTACTGAATAGTCTGGCCTGCTCCCTTCTGGGTGAGACAACCTCTGTGGTGCAGCTCCTAGAGACCATGCTAAGCTAGGCTTCCCTTGACATCACATCTTTGTCTAGTCCCTTCCTTTACACTATGCCATTCCTCTCAGTGCCCTTATCCTTCTCTGGAGAGCCTGACCTCAGTAAATCACTTGCAAAAGAATCTTTGTGTCAGGTTCTGTTTCCAATCAAACCCAACCAAAGACAGGAGTTCAAACTGAACATTTCTTGCCCATCCAAGAAGGAAAGCAAAGTTAGAACCCTGAAATATTATCCACTGGGATAAATCTTTGTATAGAGGCAAGTTAAGAGCTCACTTTTCTCAAAGGGTCCAGAAATTCACAGATGTCTAATTAATGTCAGGGTTCATTAGAGCCTCCATGGTCATTAACACTAACTCCTTCAAATATAAGATTTTCTGGGGCACCTGGAGGGCTCAGTTGGTTAAGCATCCGACTTCAGCTTACATCATGATCTCACACTTTGTGGCTTTGAGTCCCACGTCGGGCTCTGTGCTGACAGCTCACAGCCTGGAGCCTGCTTCGTATTCTGTGTCTCCTCTCTCTGCCTCTTCCCTGCTCATACTCTGTCTCTGTCTCTCTCTCCCTCTCTCTCAAAAATGAATAAACATTAAAAAAATTCAAATATAAGATTTTATTGAGTAAATAAATGTATTAGCATATATAATGCTTTATTCCTTCCTGGAAATATATATTCCCTTTACTGTATCACTATATAATAACACATTTCTCAACAGAACTATCCAGGTAGAGAGCATGCTCTATATTTAACAAAAAGGAGTTTTGTCTCACTTCTATAGGTGGTTTGCTACTTTCAGAAGATAATTAAAGAGGTGATGGTGGCTACAAAAATGCTCATAATATAATGTTAAAAGAAAAATGACACAAAGCTACACATGGTAAAATCCTAAACAGTAAAACAAATCTGTCTATCTCCCTAGGCATTGAAAAATTAATGAAAGGAAGCATACCAAGGTGTAAAACATTAGCAGGAGAGTTACGAAAGATTTTAATTTTTTTACACTTTTTTTTTTTAATCTCAAATAATTTTTAACACAAAGCATGACTGAAATTTATTTTAATGGTTTAAAAAAACCCAAATGGGGCGCCTGGGTGGCTCAGTCGGTTGAGCGTCCGACTTCGGCTCAGGTCATGATCTCACAGCTCGTGAGTTCGAGCCCCACATCAGGCTCTGGGCTGACAGCTGGGAGCCTGGAGTCTGCTTCGGATTCTGTGTCTCCCTCTCTCTCTGCCCCTAACCCACTCGCATGCGGCCTCTGTCTCTCTCAAAAAGAAACATTAAAAAAAAATTTAGTAAAAAAACCCAAATGATAACTCAGCAAAAAATCATAGAGAACAATGACAATTGTTCTTCCCCTAAATGAACTCAGTTCAAATGTCTAAGAAGGGGTCTTCTACTTGTGAAGAAAATGGAGATGTGCCTTCCTCTTTTTCTCCCAATAAGAAATATAAATCTTGCACATTATGTATTAGACAAACATAAGATGAGCCTTACAGGTGACGAAAAGGAGATCACTTAGAGATCTCAGGAAACAAAGAACAAAAAGGTTCTCAGGAAGCAAAGAACATAAAGGTGACTTTCCTGGAGGTTTTTTGCCCCCCATATTCTAAACTTGGAGCTGGCGAAGTTGGTAACCTGGAAATGCCAATGGGTACAGGCGAGGAAAAGTCCCACCAGAAGCAGTTCTCCCTAGACAAAGGACAAGAAAAAGAGCAGCCTACCAAGACAGAAAACAGTCAAGAATGCCACTTCCTGACTTCAGCCAAACACCACACAAATAACCTGTAACCCACTCCTAGTCAAGGTAGCAAAGGCTGAGCACGGAGCCTACAATGAACTCCACCTTCACCAGGCTATAAGGAAGTGTCTCACCCTCCTGTGTCCAGGCCCAAGTGACATGCTATTTTAACTGCAGCTAACACACAAAGGCTCAGAGGCAAGCAGAGAAATGTTTAAGACATTCAAGTGTTCAATACTTTTGTATATATAGAATGTGGTGTTTTGTGTACTCATCAGGTGTAAGAGATGTTTAGATTAACAGGTCAGCATCACGTTTCCAATCTAAGATGTGTGAGTGAACACTTGAAAAACACACAAGATTTTACACTGAAATCTTACTAAGTATACAAACAATATGAGCACATTTAAGATAATTTAAGAATGACTATTTTTAACTTTATTAGATTAAGGGAATTGCTTTAAGTAGTTCGGATGGCCTGTTGTAAAATTGGGAACACTCAAAAATGAAATAGAATATATTAAATTTGCACAGTTTGCATGTTTAAAAGAATCTAAGTTTAGAAACAGACTGAAGCACGAACCAAGGGCCCATTAAAAGGGGACTGGATAGATTAAATTGGATAGATTTAGAAATAGAACAAGAAGATCGATAACTTTAGTTAGTAGGCTTTAAAATTTATAACTCAGTTATTAACTTTCATACCAATTTAAATCTTTAAAAAATCTTTTCACTACATAAAATCTGCCCCTAAGATGTAAAAACCCCTCACACCGACATAAACATTACAAGAACACATGGTATGATTATCATCTCTGGGAAATTCTTGTCAGGTTTCTCTAGGGTTTCATTTTCCATCATGGCTAAAAATCCTGTCAAGTTCCAGTGAGTGGTTCTAAGGACATCTGGATTATCCACTCCTTCAGTAGAGGGTCCGTCCTTATCCAATCTGTTTTCTCCCAGCAGCTGCCATCTTGCCAGTGAGGAACAGATGTTAGACAAACATTTGTTTGAATTAAACTTAATTAGCTACATTTTTCAAGCTCTACTTTAAAATGGCGTCTGCTGGGAGAGTGATCCTGAAGAGGTCTGGTGTTCATGGCACACTTTCAAGTACTAGGATTTTAGATACAGCATTAGCATACTCAGAAGAACCTGAAACCCACCAGCCATATTTACGACATAAGCACCAGTGGTGATGACGTCGAGTAGTACTGGGTCCTGTCCAGGACTCTGTGGCAGTTTGGCAAGAAGGGCTGACAACCTAGAACGTGCTTTTTCGTATATGGAGGAGGCAAAGCTACGCCATGTTCCCTTTATCCAGTTATGTTTCTGAGGTTCTGGCTGGTCCCTATACTACACTTCTTCATAAACAGCAAGTTTTACCCCCAACTAAATGCCTCAACATAGATCCATATACTGTTTTGACACTCATCACTGGGACACTCTGTGGCACAATTTCAAATATTAGAATTTTAGATACCACACTTCAAAGATGCAAGGGACTTCAAACAACATGAAACCATTAATACATCACAACTCATATTATAGCAAAAAATAATTTAAAATATTGCAAAAGTGGGGGCATATCCATGAAATCTGGGCTTGTTGAGAATCAGTAATTATTCCAATCCCAGGCCGAAGACTAAAATTAGCATTTATTCTGAGAACTACAATGAAAAGTGAATGAAGAGATTTTTAAATGTTATTTAAATAGGCCATTTTAGAAACCAACACTTACTCAAGGTCTGTACTGACCATATTTTCCTTTCTTTCAAAATTTAATATATATTCTTCCCGATGAGAATGTTATTTAAAAGAATAGTATAACTTACACAAGTTTGTACTCTTACAGATGATTTGCACTGCAAATTAATCCAAGATCCCTAACAAGAGACTGAAAAAATTAATTTATATCCTTTTGAGTTGAATACATTCATCTACTAAGCAAACTCTTCTCCACTCCCACATTATATAGTACTTTTCTATGGTAACTTCATGTTTATTATACCAGTAACCCACACTTACGATAGTAAATTCATAAATACAATGAAACCGGCATTTCTCAATCTCAGCATTACTGATTTCGGGCTGAATACTCTTTTTGTTGTGGAGGGCTGTTATGTGAGGAGGCTCTGCAGCATCCTCAGTGTTATTAGAAATGACTGGCATTCTTCTAGTTGCAACAGACAAAAATGTCTTCAGATATTGCCAGATGTTCCGGGGAGATCAAAACTGCCCCCGGCTGAGAACCATTAAGTTAAATGAAAAGAAAACAAGGCACCTATTTTTCTAGCAAACTTAGTTTATACCTTTACGATCAATTTTCTATTTCTACATATACAAACACAAGGATAATGGACAAATTTTTAAAAATGATCATATATATTGTTTTGTTACTGCCCCTCTGCAGCATATAATATGTATGCTGTTTCACAAATAAGGCTTCTTCATCATTCTGAATGGCTACATAGCATTCCATTGCTTAGATAGAATACAGTTTATTTGTTCAATTCACTACTTTCCGATACTGAAGTTATTCCCAGTCTTTCTCTCTCACAGACCATAATATGATAAAAGTGCTCATTTTGTTGGTTAAGATATTCTTGGGTAACACTTTCTTTTCCTAAGAATTTTAAAGAATTTTGCGTTTCATTGTCTACTGATATTAAAAGAGGCTGGAGAGAAACAGAAGTCCAGAATGCTTTCTTTTTTGCTTTCTTGGTTGCATGTGCCTTCAGGAAACCTGAAGGATTCTCGTTTTTATCCTGAAGTTGAGAATTTTTTTCTTTTTTTAAAATTATTTCTATTTTTAAATTTACATCCAAGTTAGTTAGCATATAGTGCAATAATGACTTCAGGAGTAGAATCCAGTGACTCATCCCCTACATATAACACCCAGTGCTCATCCCAACAAGTGTCTTCCTCAATGCCCCTGGCCCATTTAGTCTATCCCCCCACCACCGACAACCCCTTCAGCGACTCTGTTTGTTTTCTATATTTAAGAGTCTCTTATGTTTCCCCCCTCCCTGTTTTTATATTATTTTTGCTTCTCTTCCCTTATGTTCATCTGTTTTGTATCTTAAAATTACACATATGAGTGAAGTCATAGGATATTTGTCTTTCTCTAATTTTGCTTAGCATAATACCCTCTAGTTCCACCCACATAGTTGCAAATAGCAAAACTTCATTCTTTTTGACTGCCCAGTAATACTCCATTGTGTGTATGTATGTATATGTGTGTGTGTGTGTGTGTGTGTATATCTATATATATCTATATATATCTATCTATCTATATCTATATCTATATCTATATCTATATCTATATCTATATCTATATATATCTATCTCACATCTTTATCCATTCATCTGTTGATGGACACTTGGGCTTTTTCCATACTTTGGCTGTTGACAGTGTGGCTATAAACATTGGGGTGCATGGGCCTCTTTGAAACAGCACACGTGTATTCTTTGGATAGATACCTAGTAGTGCAATTGCTGGTTCATAGGGTAGTTCTATTTTTAATTTTTTGAGGAATCTCCATACTGTTTTCCAGAGTGGCTGCACCAGTTTGCATTCCCACCATCAGTACAAAAGGGTTCCTGTTTCTCTGCATCCTCACCAACATATGCTGTTGCCTGAGGTGTTAATCATTCCAACCGGTATGAGGTGGTATTTCATTGTGGTTTGTACTTCCCTGATGATGACTGACGTTGAGCATTTTTTCATGTATCTATTAGCCATCTGTCTTTTGAAAAGTGTCTCTTCATATCTTTTGCCCATTTCTTCACTGGCTTATTTGTTTTTTAGGTGTTGAGTTTGATAAGTTCTTACAGATTTTGAATACTAACCCTTTCTGTGATATGTCATTTGCAAATATCTTCTCCCATTCTGCTGATTGCCTTTTAGTTTTGCTGATTGTTTCCTTTGCTGTGCAGAAGTTTTTATCCTGATGAGGTCCCAACAGTTCATTTTTGCTTTTGTTTCCCTTGCCTTTGGAGACGTGTTGAGTAAGAAGTTGCTGCGGCCAAGGTCACAGAGGTTTTTGCCTGCTTTCTCCTCTAGGATTTTGATGGCTTTCTGTCTTACATTTAGGTCTTTTATCCATTTTGAGTCTATTTTTGTGTATGGTGTAAGAAAGTGGTCCAGGTTCATTCTTCTGCATGTTGCTGTCCAGTTTTCCCAGCACCACTTGCTGAAGACACTGTCTTTATTCCATTGGATGTTCTTTCCTGCTTTGTCAGAGATTAGTTGGCCATACGTTTGTGGGGTCCATTTCTACATTCTCTATTCTGTTCCATTGATCTAAGTGTCTGTTTTTGTGCCAGTACCATACTGTCTTGATGATTACAGCTTTGTAATATAACTTGAAGTCCAGGATTGTGATGCCTCCAGCTGTGGTTTTCTTTTTCAGGATTGCTTTGGCTATTCGGGGTCTTTTCTGGTTCCACACAAATTTTAGGATTGTTTGTTCTAGCTCTGTGAACAATGTTGGTGTTATTTTGATAGGGATTGTATTAAATATGTAGATTGCTTTGGGTAGTATCAACATTTTAACAACATTTGTTCTTCCAATCCATGAGTATGGAATATTTTTCCATTTTTTTGTGTCTTTTTCAATCTCTTTCATAAGCTTTCTATGGTTTTCAGTGTATAGATTTTTCGCCTCTTTGGCTAGGTTTATTCCTAGGTATTTTATGGGTTTTGGTGCAATTGTAAATGGGATGGATTCCTTGATTTCTCTTTCTGTTGCTTCATTATTGGTGTATAAAAATGCAACTGATTTCTGTGCATTGATTTTATATCCTAAGACTTTGCTGAATTCCTGGATCAGTTCTAGAAGTTTTTTGGTGGAAATCTTTTGGGTTTTCTACAAAGAGTAGAGTTGTCTGAGAAGAATGAACGTTTGACTACCCCCTTGCCAATCTGGATGCCTTTTATTCCTTTGTGTTGCCTGATTTCTGAGACTAGGACTTCCAATACTATGTTGAAAACCAGCAGCGAGAGTGGACATCCCTGTTGTGTTCCTGACCTTAGGGGGAAAGCTCTCAGTTTTTCCCCATTGAGGATGATATTAGCGGTGGGTCTCTTGTATATGGCTTTTATGATCGTGAGGTATGATCCTTCTATCCCTACCTTATTGAGGGTTTTTAATCAAGAAAGTGTGCTGTATTTTGTCGAATGCTTTCTCTGCATCTATTGGGAGGATCATGTGGTTTTTGTCCTTTCTTTTATTAAAATGATGTATCACATTGATTGATTCACAGATATTGAACCAGCTGTGCATCCCAGGTATAAATCCCACTTGATCATGGTGAATAATTCTTTTCATGTGTTGTTGAATCTGGTTGGCTTGTTATCTTGTTAATAATTTTTGCATCCATGTTCATAAGGGAATTTGGTCTGTAGTTCGTCTTTTTAGTGGGGTCTTTGGTTTGGGAATCAAGGTAATGCTGGCTTCATAGAATGAATTTGGAACTTTTCCTTCCATTTCTCTTTTTTGGAAAAGCTTCAAAAGAATAGGCGTTAACTCCTCTTAAAGATGTGGTAAAATTCCCCTGGAAAAGCATGGTTTTGGGGAGGTTTTTATTTCCTAATTCAATTCCTTTACTGGTTATGGTCTGTTCAAATTATCTATCTTCCTGTTTCAGTTTTGGTAGTTTTTATGTTTCTAGGAATCTATTTCTTCCAGATTTCCCAATTTATTGGCATATAATTGCTTATAATATTCTTTTATGATTGTTCGTATTGTTGTTTGTGTTTCTGCAGGGTTGGTTGTGATCTCCCCTCTTTCATTCTTGATTTTGTTTACTTGAGTCCTTTGTGTCCCACTTCTACACTGTCTACCACCAAGCCATCAGCCTACCAACCAGCACCTCCCTCCCAAATTTTATCTCAGATGGGGTTGTGTTGCCAATCCCCTCACTTGAGGGCTCTGCAGCTTGAACTCACTCTGACCCTCTGGGGGAAGGTCTCGCCAAGCAATGGCCAGGTGCCAGCCTGCCCCTGGTAATGTTACACGACCAGGTCTCTGGAAAGGCCCAGAGACTGCAGTCAGGTGCCAGCCCACCCCAGAAAAATTTCGTGCTATCGTGTAGCAGCAGTTGTTCAGGGATTATATTAAATCACAACACCCATCTGGCAGCAGGCTTTTCCATAAAACTACCTTCTTTGTTCTAACACCAGCAAACGTGGCTGTAATCTGGGGTCCGCTGAGACCTTTGCCTTTGGGGAGGCTGCATGGCCTCTACCAAATGTCCTCCCAGCAGGGGAAACTCCTCTCCCCATGTGGCCCAAGAACCCCTTGGACCTCTTTGTCTGCTCCTAGGGATTCGTTCTTTCCACCACAGCACTGCCAGCTATCGAACTGTGGAGTGTCTTACTCTGTGCCCCTGCTTATAGAGTCCTAATGACAACAAAACCTTCTCCTTTCTTCCCTTCTAGTTCAGTTTCTGCGGGTGTTTCCACTCTTTTTCTCCAGATGCTTTTGGTGGGAAGTGCTTTTCTCGTACTCTCCCCCATCTCCATCCTCTCTCTCCGCAAACAGAAAGCTCCCCACTCTCCACAGCTTCTCTCTCCCCCAGTTCACATCTCCAAGCCTTGTACCTGCGAAGTTCTGTGGCTGAAGTTATACAGATTGTTGTTAGTCCTCAGATCAAATTTTCTAGGTGTGCAAAATGGTTTGGTGCTGATCTAGCTGCATTTCAGGAACGAAAGAAGCAGAGAATTTCTAGGCTGTGCCACCATATGAAGGTCTTCCAGGGAATTTTTTTTCCTACTTTTTGAATAGTTGCTTTTCCAAAAAAGATCATTTGTATGCTATGTGTGGTGCTCCTCTCTCTCTCCTTTACTACATGGTAAAGACACCATGCTCTTTCATTTTTTCTTGTTCATGATTGACACCAATCGTTCCATGTTTCTACGCTTTGTTCTGAAGTTGTACGTGCAAATTCTTTGGTTCTTTGCCCACCTAATCAGAGAGCAGTTTTCCACCACTCTGAGGGCTGGGAAGTGACATTCCAACTCGTTTGCTGAGTCTGTGTGCCAGCAGTGGGAATACTGGTGGGGAGGTGCACAGAAACTCAATCTATCTGCCATCTCAGAAGAACTAAACCACGCTCTCTCCTCTGTGGCTGTGTTACACATCCCAGAACAGGGCTACCTGGAGCTAATTGGGACTGTATGCTGTCCCCATTCACAATGGTGGTGAGGAGAGAAACCCTCTGGCCTGAGATCATTTCTGCTTTTGTTTTTTTTTTTATAATTTTTTTTTTTCAACGTTTTTTATTTATTTTTTTGGGACAGAGAGAGACAGAGCATGAACGGGGGAGGGGCAGAGAGAGAGAGGGAGACACAGAATCGGAAACAGGCTCCAGGCTCCGAGCCATCAGCCCAGAGCCTGACGCGGGGCTCGAACTCACGGACCGCGAGATCGTGACCTGGCTGAAGTCGGACGCTTAACCGACTGCGCCACCCAGGCGCCCCATATCATTTCTGCTTTTGGAATGGAGCTTCCCACTTTTGCTTCAGACAGCTCAGCCCAGGTGTTGTCTCTGTGTCACTGGGAGCCATTCAGCAGCCATTTCCAAATCCTGAAGACGTGCAACTATGAACTTTTTCAGTCTGTTAATCTGCACCAAAAAACTGCCCTCTAGCAAGTTTTTCCTGATTACACAGCAGTTGCCAAACTAAAGAGAAATATCCATTTCATTATATTTTTGCCAATCTTGCTTACTAAAATGCTTATTGTTAACACAACTGGGTTTTTGTAAAAATTAAAAATAAAACTATGGAAAAATACAGTTTAATGCATTTCAATGCATTCAAACATTTAAAAAAAATATTTTTAAAACCCATATGCAATATTCTGAGAGCTTACAAATATCAATGTGTTTACACAAAGCATGTAACATTCTAATCATACACACACACACACACACACACATAATTTGAGAGAGAGAGAACAGGGGAGAGGGGCAGAAGGATAAAGAGAGAGAGGATCATAAACAGGCTCCATGATCAGCACAGAGCTCAATGCAGGGCTTGATCCCATGACCCTCGGATCATGACCTGAGCCAAAATCAAGAGTTGGACGCATAGTCATCTGAGCTACCCAGATGCCCGTAAACTGTGTAATATTCTAAACAACAGAAAGTTAAAAGAGTTCTTATTTAATACATGTGTAAAAAGTCCCACAAAGGACATCTTTGAAAGGCAAACTTTAAAACCAAATATGTAAAACTAGGGGTCATTTAAAAAAGAAAAATAAACCTCAGCATTCCATGACATAGTGTTTAAGGTGGGTAACAATGACTTTATTGTTTATACACAGAGGTTCAGATATTTTTCAAAAAGTAATCTATTTCTCATTGAAATCTAGAGAGCAAGGTGACTACTGTTCTTTCCATGAACACATACAAAAATGAGCACCAACTGGTAGGGTCACCTGACTATATTCATGAGATAATATAAACCAAGAGCTGGAAATAAAACCCAACCAATAATTTTATAACGCGTGAAATTCTAATTCAAGGTCTTCCACCTATCCATTTATCTAAAATGTTTTGAGACAGGTCATATGCTATAAAACTCACCCTTTAAAAGTATACAGTTCGGTGGGTTTTAGTATATTCAAAGAGGTTTGCACTATCTCCACCATCTAAATTCACCCTAAAAGCGAACCCTGTACCACTTACCAGGCACTCCTCATTCTCCTCTCCCCTCCAGTACTGGAAACTACCAATCTACATGCTGTGTCTATAGATTTATCTATTCCAGAGATTTCCTATAAATAAAATCATACAATATGTGGCCTTTGTGACAGGATTCTTTCATTTAGTAATGTTTTCAGGTTCATCCATACCATACCATTTCTGTGCTTCATCCCTTTTAATGGATGAATAATATTCCCTCACATAAATACACCCCATTTTATTTATCCGTTCATCGGTTGGTAGATATCTGGATTGCTTCTATTCTCTGAAAAAGTTTTCTGCAAATTTTTAAAAACTTTAATGAAGTGCAGTTTAGTCTTTGTTTGTAGTGTATGCTTTTAAAAATACAAGGTCTTGGAAGGCGCTTCGGGAGCCGCGGGCTTTGGTGCAGATATGGCCAAGTCCAAGAACCACACCACGCACAACCAGTCACGGAAATGGCACAGAAATGGCATCAAGAAGCCCCGGTCACAAAGATACGAATCTCTTAAGGGGGTAGACCCCAAGTTCCTGAGGAACATGCGCTTTGCCAAGAAGCACAACAAGAAGGGCCTGAAAAAGATGCAGGCCAACAACGCCAAGGCCATGAGTGCACGTGCTGAGGCTATCAAGGCCCTTGTCAAGCCCAAGGAGGTCAAGCCCAAGATCCCAAAGGGTGGCAGCCGCAAGCTCAATCGACTTGCCTACATCGCTCACCCCAAGCTCGGGAAACGTGCTCGTGCCCGCATTGCCAAGGGTCTCAGGCTCTGCCGGCCAAAGGCCAAGGCCAAGGCTCAATCCAAGGCCCAGGCTGCAGCTGCAACTCCTGCTGCGGCTCAGGCTCAGGCTCCCAAAGGTGCCCAGGCACCCACAAAGGCACCAGTGTAGAGCCTTCCATCTGCCAGTGTGAGGGTAGAAGGACTGGTGTGACCCCTGGGCTTCTATCTGCATGGGGCTGGTGTCCTCCTGTGCTATTTGTACAAATAAACCTGCGGCAGGAAAAAAAAAAAAAAAAAAAAAAAAAAAATACAAGGTCTTTTAAAAATGGGCAAATAATTATAAGGATTTAGAGCACACAAATATTCAATATTAAAGGAGAATTCGAAACAAACTCCAAATAAAGATCTCCAAATCAGTGTGTCTGGGTGGCTCAGTTGGTTGAGCATCTGACTCTTGACTTTGGCTCAGGTCATGATCTCATGGTCAGGAGTTCAATCCCCGAGTCAGGCTTTGTGCTGACAGCACAAGTCTGCCTGGGATTCTCTCTCTCTCTCTCTCTCTCTCTCTCTCTCTCTCTCTCTCTCTGCCCCTCTCCAAGCATGAGCATGGCACGCTCTCTCTCAAAATAAATAAATAAACTTAAAAAAAATCTTCAAATCTTCCAGTTTGTCTCACCAGGCTTTGTCTGACCTCAGAGCAGATATCTCTGTGACTGCTACATTAATGACTTTCATTTCTTTCTCTGCTAGCTAGAAAATAAAGTTAGATAAACAAGCTCCCAGTTAAAAATCATGTCTCTATATACTGCCTCTTTACACACAAAGGAAGAACAAGGGGAAAAAAAGCATATTTTCCCATAGTTGGCATATGAAATCTAATCAACTTTGGATTTGTTAAGTGCGGCATAAGGTGCCTAAGAATCTCAACTGGCCTCTTTCAAATGTCAAAATCTGAGACAACATTTTTGGACTGAACATACTCCAGAAGAAAGGTGATGTTGCTAGCTACATTTTCTCCTACTGCTGTGATAATGCTGTCTCCAGCCTTCACCTCCCCGCCTTTTGTCTTATAGGGTGATCATGGTTTTGTATATTGGGAAAAGCAATGGATTTATGAGAAGGCACTTGGAATTAGGACTCTGGAAAAGGGCCCTTGCCTTATGCACTGTGCAAATCCAGGAAGGTGCCATTCCCATTGTAGTCCATGCTATTTGTCCAATTGCATAAGATTATCTTTGGGCTTTTAACTTGTGTTTCCCAAGGTATGGGGTACACTTATAAGGAAACAGATTCAAGAACCCAGGTTCCTAAATGTCTTAGCCTCAAACATTCTTTCAAATTTTCTATGACTACAAGCAGCACAACTATACGGAGTTGGGGTTTAAAATCAAGAGCAGTGGCTTTGGATGCAAAAGATCAGAATTTCAATCCTGACCAGCCAAATGCCAGTTGTGTGTTCTTGATCATGCTCTTACCTTCCCTGAGATACAAGGTTCTCATCCATAAAATAAGAATGAAAGACTCACAGAATTGCTAAGGGGATTAATGAAGGCAACACAGGTAAAGTTCCTAGCAGACAGTAAGCAGTAAATCAATGTGAAGTCTTCTGACGTCAAAGTGATGCATCCCAAAACCCATCAGATTTAGACTACAGACCTATGCTGTCCAATATGGTAGCCACCAGCAACAAGTGGCCATGAATTAACTGAAATTAAGCAGACTTTAAAATTCAGTTCACAGTGGTCAAAAGTCACCTGTGGCTAGCAGCTACATATCGGATAGAGTCAATACTTATCACTGCCCTCAGTGAAGAAAGTTCTTTTGGGCAGGGATGCCACAGAAGTGATAGGATTATCAGAAGTCCAGAAGTCTAAATTTTTGCCACTAACTATGTAACATGACCAGAACAACTTTTATCTCATTATGTTACTAACTCCTCAATGGTAAAAAGGAATAATGCCTCTGCAGCAACGTTGTGGGTGGCAGGTGCACTGAAATGACTTTTTTCTTACTTTCTTATCATCTTTCCAGGACCCCAAGATTAAATTATGTGCAACAATGTCTAACAAGGACCACTTTGAAGATGACTCAATAGCTACAGCTCTTTGTGAGCTCAATATTCATAGTCATGATTTGATATTCCAACACACCCGTATGTAATCAAGAACAGCATATGTTCAATAGCACACCAAGCTACCTGCAGGCAATTTTTATGGCGATGAAAAGACACAAATTAGCATAACTGAGTAAGTTTTCAATGGCAAACGGCCTTTCGTAGACTACTAACTTCTCCCCAGATTTAAAATGGAAAGATCAGAGATCCTATTTCCTACTTACTCATTGGTTTCACTTTAATGTCTAAGTCTGCCTTTCCCCAGTTTGGAAACCATAATCTGTTGCTGTCAGTTTTGGAGAAATATTATATTTTTAAATTTATCTAGCTAAATAGACTTTATCTGTTTATTTTTTCCATAAAAGAGCAAATAATAAATATTTTATGGTCGTAAAATCTCTGTCACAACTAGCTAACCTCTGTTGCTGCAGCATGACATGAACCACTGACGACAGAAGCATAAAAAGGCAGAGCTGTGTGCCAATAAAACTCTAGTTACTCAAATAGCTGCTTAGATCTTAATTTGCCAACTCCAGATCTAGGAGGATATTTAAGAACATCTACTTGAAGAACATATCCATAGAAGACTATCTTCTCACATACCCTTCCTTGTTCTTCCCAACGTTTTTTTTTTTTAACCACTATTATCTGTTTTCCATTTATTTTAATTTTTCGAACATAGGTTGCATCCTGCAAATGATCACGGGCTTTTCTTTTTTTTTTTTTTTTAATTTTTTTTTTTTAACGTTTATTTATTTTTGAGACAGAGAGAGACAGAGCATGAACGGGGGAGGGGCAGAGAGAGAGGGAGGCACAGAATCAGAAGCAGGCTTCCAGGCTCTGAGCCATCAGCGCAGAGTCCGATGCGGGGCTCGAACTCACGGACTGTGAGATCGTGACCTGAGCTGAAGTTGGACGCTTAACCGACTGAGCCACCCAGGCGCCCCTGATCACGGGCTTTTAAATGTTTAATTAATTAATTAATTTATTTATTTTTTCCAACGTTTTTTTATTTAGAAATGTCAAAACATAAATTTTTCTTCCCACTTTTATTAAGATCTTGAATAAAAAAATATATAATTCTTTAGGATGACTTCTTTCCCTTTCAGACCACAAACTGAGGGGGATTAGTTCATAAAAGAACTAATTAAAAATGACTCACAGATCCAACCAGGCCATTTAAAGTTTCCTGGCAATGTTACTAATTTACAAATTGAATTACAACTTAAATACAAAAGCAAAATTGAGCTAATTGCCACAACGTCATTATTTCTTAGACAGACGTTACTGTTCAAGACAAATCAATTAAGGTCAAATATTTAGATGACTCAAGTAACATCTATAAACAAAACCTTAGTAACTTGTATGCACAGGTGAAAATGTCATTCAAAGAAATGGTAAGAAATTACTAGAACAGAATCATGAAATTCTAGAGTTGGAAGCATCCTTACGGAATAATTCGTTCAGCCTCATTGCTTTATGGTTGATGAGCATGGTTGTCTTCTGTTATTTTTCCTTCCCTGAATACACTCTTCTTATTGGAGCTCTAGTTTTCCTTATGGAGCTACTCCTCCCTCCCAGCTCTGGCAGTTTGGGTCAGGCTGGCATCATCCTTAGGCCAACAAGGTAGGTATTTAATCCAGATTCGTCAGAGGATTCATCATACAGGAGTCATCAGAGTCCTGTAAACTCCTGGCCAGAAGACTGGCCCATGGATTGTTTCGTGGCCAAAACAGTTGGTCATCTCAATTCTGGAATGTCTCTTACAATTACCAAGAGAGAGTAGCTCCCTTCCTTCCTTCCTCTTCCCTCCTCAAGCTTTCTCTCTCTGTCTCCTCTCTCTCTCTGTCTCCCCCTACTTCCTTTCATTCTCTCTTTCTCATCTCCTCTTTCTCTCTTTCTCTTTCAGGGATGCTAAACCTGAGAACATGTTCTAGGCATGAACAGCAGCCATTCTGCCAGTTTGTGGAAATGGCCTGCCTGGAACGAAAGCAACATGGACACAAGCTGGTCTGAGATGCAGAGTCCAAGTTCTGAGGGTTTGAATCTCTGGATCCAGGCTTAAGTGAAACTGGAACCCCTGTCTTTTATAATCAAAAGAACAAAACAGTTCTCCCCCGTTTTTCTTAAGTTTGAGTTGGGTTTTTGTCATTACAAGAGACTGGACAAATATCACTGGTTAATCAACTCAAAGAAAGTGAATGTTGCTAAGTGGGAGGGGTCAGGACTTTAATCACCTCTAAATCTGATGTTTGTTCCAGGAGAAGGACGAATAGAGTAACAAAATCTTTAAAATCTCATGTGCAAAGCATTTCAGGTAAAAAGTGTACACGACTCTGTAAACTTCTTGCGCAGTGAGTACTATGATTGGACTGTCACCTCCTTTAATGGATATTCTTGCTTAGAATAGCTTAAAACATACTGCTCTGGGAGGGGGGGGTGTGTGGGTGGCTCAATCAGTTGAGCATCTGACTCTTGATTGCAGCTCAGGTCATGATCTCAGGGTCGTGAGATAGAGCCCTGCATTGGGCTTCGTGCTGACTGTGGAGCCTGATTAAGATTCTCTTTTCCTCTACCCCTCTCCCCTGCTCACACACACTCTCTCTCTCCCTAAAAAAAAATTACTGATCTGATTTAAAGGAAATTACTGTTCATACTTATATATAGATCTGGAAACAGACTTCAAAGGGATGCTGGAAGGTCAGAAATATAGGGAATGCTGGTGTAGATAACATATGGAAGATTTTAGATACACTACCAACACCAACTGTCCCTAATTCTACCCTGTGTCATCAGTCACAATAGCTGGGTCAACACACACATACCAGTGATTCATTCCAGAAATATTTATGGAAACTATGCTGACGTCTGCCCCAAGATATTATGTGAATGACATAAACTCAAACTTCGAACTTCCAAGAGGGAAAAAAGAACTTAATTCTGACAAAAAAAAAAAAAAAAAGGAAAAAAAACACTTATTTGAAAATAAAGGACTATTTGCTTACTATTAACCCTGTTAGAAACTGACCACATGAATGACTTCATTCCTTTATCTCCTCCTCCAAATTGGCTTCATATGAAACAACAGTAAATATAGCTATGTGAACATAAGCTTTTACAAAGGGCAAAAAATTTAAATATGCTGATTTTTGTCTAGTTGACAATGTATATGTTATTTCTTTTACCTGCTAACTAGTTATTAAGCGATCAAAAGCCAAACCACATTTAAAAAGACATTGGTAATATTTTTCATCCATTGCATAACAATTTAAAAAGACTGTAAGACTGATCCATTCAATGTTTTTTTTTCTCCGTGGCAAATATGGAGCTATAAAAAAAATGACATTTTAACTGCTGTCCATATGTGAGATTTATGAGAACAATGTCAACTGACCAAACAAACAAAAGTCTGGTCTGCTAAACATTCATACATGAAGAGAAAGACCTTCAATGCTAGCAACTGAACCTCATTAAATAGGATGAGTTTACACCTATATTTCCTTCAGTGCTATGCAGACTGAAGTCACATTTTAACCTGTTAGACACTGTAACACTTACCTGGGCTTATAATTTTTATTCTTTCATTGCACATTCTGCTAACAGAAATGGTCGTTGATAAAGGTGAGTGAAACTGAAATAATCCTGGAACACTCCAAATTTTCTAATTTTGGATTCTTATCTAAGACATAAAATTGAGGGATGAAATTGACTAACACAAGAAATACACAGCTCTTACAGCTTACAAAACATAGGATTTTATTTAAATTTGTGTACAGATAAGAATTTACTAAAATTTCAACAAAGACCTAATTCAAATCCTTTCCCACCACAAAAACAGGCATTATGAAAAAAAAGCCAGATTCTCTCAATTACATTTTCCCAGCTGGTAGATTCTGGAGGGAAAAAGGAGGGGAGGAAAGATACCAACACAACATAATTTGATCTTGAGTGCTGTCTCTTCTTGAAATGACTTAATTATGGAGATTTCCATAAGAATCAGCATTCTTCGGTATTGACGTTGAAATAGAAGCTTCTATTCCAAAATCACAAATAAGGCTTCTGGTGTTATTTTTAGTGTGAGGTACACAGTATATTCACTATTAAGGCAAATGGTAGAATACATGTGTGGGATATTAATGTCGATCTTCCACTGTAAAACAACGTGTTTTGGAACATTCATGGACTTTCTAAGTGTGTTGGAATTAGAAACTTGTAAAAGCTGTTGCAGTGTATAACAGTTTTGAATGTCTTCGCTGTGCCTTTTTGAAAGTTAAGCTGTTAAATGTAATCTTGTTTGACTTTTTAGAGCATGTGAATTTTTTATTAAAAATCGTAGAATTGGTCTGATCTCAAAATCTGTATATACACACACTGCTTGGCCAAACAGACTGCTCCCCTAAAGTCGGCAACAAGCAATGCTTACTGAGCAGGTTCACAGTGACCGAAAAGTATGAGAACAGAACATGGAAGACTGTAAGTGACATCAGATTATTGAGGTGGGCTAGCGATCTTATTCAAGAAAATGCAGATTTAAGATTTTTCACAGAGTGATTATGGCTCATCCCCTCACCCATTTTCCCCCCAATTGGATGACCGTTTCCTTCATAGTGATGAATCATTCCTTTTTTGAGACAATGGCCTTCTTCCTCCAAGGGTCAGGACGAAGCTGTCACTTCTTAGCCACGCTGGCCACAGACTTCTTGGCAGCATCCTCCAGGTCCACAGCTGAAGTAATGGGGAGTCCACTGTTACTGAGGATGTTTTGGGCCTCGTGGACATTGGTTCCTAGAAGGTGGGCAGGGGGGTACGGACAGTCACTGAAATGAAACTGGAGGTGGGGCCCTGGAAAGTTTCGTACAACCTGAAATTGTGCGAGACCCAGGTCTCACCAATTACAGCTCAGGTTCAGCTTTTTTATGATTCAGATTTGGCTATTTAGACGTATCCACCAGAAAAATTTACTTTTTTCCTTTTTTTCACCTCAAATGTCTGGCATTATAAGATATATACACACACACACACACACACACACACACACACACGTATATATACACACACATATATATGTGTATATATACACATATATGTATATATATAAGATATAAATAAAAATACATATAAATATATGTACACTTATACACACACTTATACAATATAAATTATATAAACTTACTTAAATACAAATAAAATATATAAATATAAATAAATAACATACATAAAATATTACATAAAAATATACTACCTATATTTTTTTCTGGCATTTAAAAAATGCAGATAATGACATTCTTATAAGACTGTGAAAAAAAAAAAAAAAAAAAAAAAAAAAAAAAAAAGACTGTGAACGAAGAGAGATTAACAACTACTTAGTCCACTGATTCGAAAAAAGAAAATCTTATGAAACCGATGTGCCCCTTGCTTGAACAACCTGAATATGGAATCTAAAGAAAAAGCTATGTGTCCAGTATGAGTGAGAGAACGGCGAATCGATGGGTTGGTAGCCACAGAATACTGAAAGCAACAAGTGAAGATGCACAGGACTGATGTGAGCTAGCTTTTCACCAGGAAATGAAGTAAACATATGTTCTAATCGACATCACTCACAGGGAAGATGACGTGGCAAGATCTCTAACAAGTGGTGGTCTGGCTAATAAGCAAGATGAAAGACTGGAATTGCCTGAGACTAATGGACATTTTTTTTTTTTTTTTTTTTTTACTGATAAAAGCAGACATTTCAGCTGATAATCCACAGTCGAGCGGATTTAACGTGGTTTTGGCCCATACTAGAAGGCAACTGTCTTATCTCATGAAACTAAAGTTCTGAGGGTCTGCCCACCTATGGCCATGAATCCACCGCTTTGGAAACAATGATAGTTATTCAACACACGTGTTCTCGCTTCCTCCCTGCTCCGTATGACAAAAAGGGCAGAGGGCCCCAAAAAGAGTACTGCAGCCTGTGATGGTGTATCTTTGTCTCCCATTCCCGGTGGATCTGTAGCACTTGTGGGCCAAGCTACCCCACCCAGAGGTGTGCTTCTTCGACTTGACTATTTAGCAAGCAAACTGCTCTTCTGTTCTTGCAGAGTGAACAAGCCCCTAGGAGAAATGTGGTAACATTTAAGAGTCTAATGAAATACCTCATCTTACATCATTTCCTGTGCTTTTATCCAGTTAGCAAGGCAGAGCCTATTTATATACAAAGACCTTGAAATATAGGCCTTGGAGGACCTAAGAGTACAAATAAAAAGGAAGCACTTGGTCAGCATGTTTCATACAAACAGGCAAATGCCGAGTTCAAGAGGAACATTTGCGCTAACAAGGTGATGTAGTGTGGATTCCCTGGGAGCCGGGGGCCACCACACCTGTGGTGAAATGAACACCTGGCATTGCATCTTTAGTTCAAGGCTAACTCACTGCTCTTTTCCACAGGAAATCTGCTAAATATCCTCTTTGGGAAACAAAATTCAAAAGGTAAGGAAGCTGTTTCCTGGGTGGCTCAGTTGGTTAAGCCTTGGTCCAACTCTTCACTTTGGCTTAAGTCATGATCTCACAGTTTGTGAGACTGAGCCCAGAGAAGGGCTCCTTGCTGACGGTGAGGAGAGATTCTCTCTCTCTCTCCCTCTCTCTCTCTCTCTCTCTGCCCCTTCTTGGGCTCTCTCTCTCTCTCAAAACAAACAAACAAACAAACAAACAAACAAAAATCCCTAGCTTCTCACCCTGGCTCTGTTGTAGATTAGTTGCACAGTTTTAGGTAAATTATGTAACACCTTTGAGCCTCAACTTCTTAATCCCCAGACATAACATTATGATCGTCTTCCTCATAACTAATACACACGCCAGACATAATGCTAAGTGACTTCCACGCAGTATTATGAAATCTTTATGACGACGATGCCTAGATCTTACTGTCCCTATTTCACAGATGAGGCAAGAGAGGCACAGAGAGGTTAAAGAACTTTTCTACAGTCACAGACTGTATGTGGCAGTGATGGGAACCTGAACTCTGTTCTAATAATACAACCTGAATGTTCTAACCAGAATTTCGCTGGTTGGTTTCCTTGTTTATAAAATGAGGATAATAATGCTGACAGCATGGGTTGTGAGGAGGAGCAAATGAAATAACACATGTGAAAGGATTTTGTAAATGTCTAGGAATCTGTGGCCGACTTAAGCTCGCCATCAACCAGTCACGCTCCTCTTCTGCCCAACCAGGAACTACATTTCCCAGGTCTCCCTTGCATGTATGTGGGGTCATGTGACTGAGTTCTGGCCAAGAGTGTGTGAGCGCCATGAAATACGTGCCCATAAAAGTTGCCCTTGTGAGCTCCTGCAGTCACTCGGTTTTTTCCCTGTGTACCTTCTGGAATGTCACCAGCCAAGACAACTCTGAAAATCCCCTATTCTGGACATGGCAATGCCTCCTTCAGCATGGATACCAGAATAATTCTGTAGAGCAGAGCACCCTACTCATGCACCCTTTCAGACTTCATATTCATGAGAAAGAACTTTCTATTACATTAAGAATCACATTTCAACATTTACCTGTTATAGGAGCCGGCGTTACTTTGACTGACACATTACTTTGTAAGGGTGGTAGGCAGCTTCCAAAATGGCTCTCTGTGGCCAGTTCCTACTTCCTGGTGTCCACGCCCCTGTGTAACCCCTTTGGCTATTGGTAGAACCAGCAACTTGCTTCTAATGACTAAGAAGAGCAAGAGTGACAGAATGTCATCTCTGAGACTAAGTTCCAAAATCCCAGGACTTCTTCCTTGTTCCTTCTGACTCTGTTCACTCTGATGCAGCACATTGCCATACTGTGGACTGCCCTATGGAGAAGTCCACGAGGCAAGGAATTCAGGGCTGCCTCCAGCCAAAAGCCGAGGAGCAACTGAAGCCTTCAGCCTGACAGCCCATGGGGAACTATATCCTGCCAACAATGATGTATTTGGAAGCGATCCTTTCCCAGTCGAGCCTTGATATGACCCTAACCCTGGCTGACACTTTGACTGCAGCTTTGAGACCTTAAACCAAAGGACCCAACTAAGCCACACTCAGATTCCCTACCACAGAACACTGTGAGATCAACAACGTTCCCTGTGTTAAAGGCAATTTGTTACACACTAGTTACCTAATGCAGATGTAAAGATTTATTATTTCATTAATCCAACCTCAGTGTTCATTTTGATACATATGGTAGAAGTTTCGGACAAGGTCCCAGAGGTTGAAAAGTAGAACAGAGGATCAGACGATGGCAGGTGTTGAATATTAGCCTAAGGAATTCTGACATTAATCCGTAAGTAGGGCTTTCATGGAATAATGACACAGTGTGCAGCAAAGTCCTGACTGACACAGAATGGAACTGGTCTTTGGACCAGAAGGTCAATGAAAGTTAAATATGTAAACCTCTATCTCCTTCAACAGAGACACAGAGTTCTCTGCCTACCTGTCCTCTAATCTACCAGGGAAGAAATCTAAATTTGGGTCAGAAAGGCTCTTCTCCTTCTTTCCTTTCTCTTTAGAACAGCCTCCACACAAACAGCTTCCAAGAACCCCACGCATCAAGAGGCAGATTCATCTCCCTGAACATTCCACATCTCTGACTACCTTCCTTTGGTGACAGAGTCCTCCTGTGAACACAGATCTTAGCCAAGCCTGTCAAGTTCTCTCTGAGGAACTGAACCGGTACGAGAATTAGCAGCATCAACAGGAGTGGTAACAGTAACAAAAGCATTAACAGCAACTTAGCAGGTGTCCTGCAATGTTCAGTTGTATTAGTTCATTTGCTACTCAATAGCATCCCTGAGAGAGCTACCATTATTACCTCCTTTTACAGAAGGGAGGACTGAGGCACAGGTAAGTTAAAGGCTAAAGTCTAGCTAGCATGGCTAGGAATTGTTAGGAAGTAGTTGAATGAAAACTGAACTTGATCTCTCACTGGTCTGAATGATTCCTGGAACTAATGCTTGAAACATCCATGCTGAACCATGAATGACCACCTTTATAAATAGAGGATATCGTCATAATCACATTGACAATAATAAAAAATAATAATCTGTTTTCCAGTCTTCCCACATTACTTTGAGCCTTTGAACTTGTGAATTTGGTGGTTCTAAAAGACCTGGTGAGTCAGGTCTTTATAAATGAGTGCTTTTTATTCATTTATTTATTTCTTGGTCAAGAGCACTGAGGCCTGGTGATTGGCAGGATGAGGTCTCAAAATCCTTTGGTCTTCCCACTCTACTTTGATTTCCTGGTGACTCCTGTTTGAGGAGTCAAATTTACAATTTAAAATTTGTGGCACTTTTGCACGCATGAGATCGTCTAAACTTCAATGATACTATAAATTATTTGAGAGCAAGGATCAGGTACAAGTAGGGTGTCTGCTTTCTCCAGCCTCCCTGCCTGGCTACACCGACCCTACCAACTGTCCCCTTCTCGAGGAGGGACCACATGGTGATCTTCGTCCCAAGGCAGACATGGACTGTTCCCAAGATGACTGCACCTGACCCAAGGGTGGTGCAAATACAGATGATGGCCATTAGCTTGTGCAGTCAGGTTTGCTCTGCTGAGAATCTGAATGGGTAGCACACACGAAATGGGAAACAGTAGCATGAAAAGGACTTAATCAGCCGTTAGTAAGCAGGTGAGACAGAGGCAGCGCAAACATGCAGAGAGGGGTGGAGTCAAGTGCACAGGCTGCTGGAGTGCTGCTCCTGAGGTTGGCCTCCACGCCACATCCTCCTCCTCCTGGGGGCCAGCTTCATTATGGCTGCTGTCCATTCTGAGAACTGTTTATTCAGTTTTACCTGAGTTCTTTTCCATAGCTACAGACTGGCTGTGGACCGTTTTAGGGTTCTGAGACTACTGGAACAAGTCACTCTTCCTTGCAACCAAGAAACCTAACTAAACCAGTTCCTGAATTAACATCTTCTTCAGGACTTAACTGAGCATCAGGTATTCCCAAAGGTGGAAAACGACTGATTTAGAAATCTGTGAACCCACAGACATGCTGGACCTTTGGCCTCGAGTCCTCCAACCAGAACTCTTGTCTTCTGCTTGGCCAACACCCAAACGTTCATGAGATATTGTTTAAATGGCATTTCCTGGGGCGCCTGGGTGGCTCAGTCAGTTGAGCATCTGACTTTTGGTTGTGGCTTGGGTCATTATCTCATGGTTTCATGAGTTCGAGCTTCACACTGGGCTCTGTGCTGACATCGCAGAGCCTGCTTGGGATTTTCTCCCCCTCTCCCTGCCCCTTCGCGTCTTGTGCTGTCTCTCTCTCTCTCTCTCTCAAAATAATAAATTAATTGAAATAAAAATAAATGGCATGTCTTTGGGGATGCCTCCCTTGTCACTACTCCCCCAGCCCCTAAACTAGAGCAGGATTTGTAAATGAGCTTCCATCCCACCTTGTACTTCCGGAATCACAGCACTATTGGGACTGCTCACTGATGCTTCTCTCGCCCCCACCAAACACAAGCTTCATCTAGGCTGACATTCTGTCAGGCCGGCCCACCAGGATCTCTGCGCTCAGTGCAGTTTCCATGACACAACCTGGGCTTGCTGATGGGCTGAATGGCGGTGGATGGACTCACACATACCAAGTGTGCTTGAGTTGGTGAGGTGTGGGAGATTTTCTGATCACCTTGCTGGCCCGACACCCCCAAATAACCCATTTTTTTTTAATAGCACTGAAACAGAAGCCCCAAACGACCTGAGGGAAATTAGGAGTGACTGTTCCTGAGTTTTCTCGGGTTCTCCAGGGGCTTTTGTGGTGGCCCCTTTCTCTAAGAAGGGCTGAACAGCAGCTGGCTCTATGTGGTGCCCTAGAAGACTCCAAGCTGCCACCACTCCTCTGTCCCTCCTGGCCAGGAAGGCCTTCCTCAAGGTTAACAACCAGGGGGCGGGGCCGGAAGAGACTGGGTAGAGCAGAGCCTAGGAAAATGGGCCCTTCGCTCCTTCCAGCTGCTCTTGCAGGGCCATAGCAAAATGCCTAATTGCTTCACAATTCCAGGATCCATTAAAGTGAATTTTAATTATGCTTCCAGTTACACTTTAATTACAGCTTTAATTATTAAGCACAGGCTAGGCATACTCAGAACCCCAGCATGAAACAGGGAGAGGGAGAGGAAGAAGAAGAGAAGAGAAAAAGGAGAGAGGAGAGGGGCGGGGAGGAGGGGGGAAGGAAAAGGGCTTGGTTCTGGGGGGCAGGGGGAGGAAGGAAGGGAGAGAGAGGGAAGGAAGGGGGGAGAGAGAGAGAGAGAGAGAGAGAGAGAGAGAGAGAGAGAGAACGAACACATAGTAATGAATATCCCAGAGGGGGAAGACACACGAAAGAGGCACAGAGAACAAGGGAAACAAGTGAGCCCACCAAGTCCCATGGCACCAGCCCCTGCCCTGACTTTGCCAGCACCCTGTCCTGGCTTCCAAGCTGGTTTCTCCCTGGTTGGTTCTCCTGCCCACAGGCCAGGGAGAAAGAAGCAAAGCTAGGGCAGGCCTTGCTGCCCACAGACCCTGCTGCCTGGTTCCTATGGAGAGAGCAGCTAGAAGGGAAAGGGGGAATGCACAGAGAAGAGAGTCAGAAAGAAAACCAGCAGCCTGGAAATGAGGTCACTGGAAAAGAAAAGAGAATCAGGGGAAGCCTTGGGCAAACGCTTGTTGTTGTGTGGATTTCTTTCATTAATGCTGTTCTTTGAATATTCAAGGTTGGTTTCTTCTGGATTCACCAAGTGGCTGACACCTGCTACCCACCCCCTTGCTTGCCTTTATTTCCAAATAGTGAACCATCATAGCCACTTTAAACCCTGACTCGGAACTGAGAGTTCCAAAGACCGTGTTTATGCCTGTGTACCCAACTACAAAGGAAATTGATCTCTTCCCCACATTTAGTGCCGCTGACATGTTCTAAAAATTATTAAATGCTGCATTGCTTTTTAATGAGGCTGCAGGACTACAGTTTTAATAACCACCTGTACAGATAACTGATTGACTCACGCTGGTTCAACTTCAAGTACTTCTTAACATCTGCTTGCTGAAAGCTGCTAAGCTAAGTGGTTATCTCCCCGACGCGTGCCTTAAAAATGGCAATACACAGACAATCAAAGGGGAATGATTCTAAAATGAAGTCTTGCTCTGCCAATAGAGGATATTATGAAAAGAATAATTATGAAATTTTAAAAATTCTCCACTTGTGCATGTTTTACCACTGACTTCCTGCCACCAGGTGGAGTGAGAGAGCTGTAAAGAGAGATGAAGGTTAATTTATCAAAATGTGTTCTTTGCTTTCATGAGCTGGGAGAGAAGAACATGGTAGTGGATAGAAATCACAGGGTTTTGTTCAAAAGGTGGGCCCCTTGCCCCCAACTCAGGCCAGTCTTTTATCACAGGGCTGTGAAGAAAATTACTCTCTAGCCAAAAGTATGGAGAAATTAGGCTTTTTGAAAAAGTATTATTTGCGGGGGCACGTGGGTGACTCGGTTAAGCATCCACGTCTTCATTTCAGCTCAGGTCATGATCTCACAGTTCATGAGATCGAGCTCTGTATTGATCTCTGTGCTGAACCAGATTCTGCTTATGATTGTCTCTCACCCTCTCTCTGCCCCCTCCCCTGCTCATGTGTGTGCTCTCTCTCCTCTCGCTCCCTCTCTCATAAATAAATAAATAAATAAAGAGTAATATTATAATAGGAATTGAGCTTTTTAAGAATGCAACAGTTAGCACTTATCGTATATACACTAGGTACAATAAATATTTGTTGGATACAGGAGTTAAGGGGTTCACAACTATCGTATCACTTCAACCTTCATAGCAACCCTAAAAAAGACATCATCTTCATCCCCATTTTACAGATGAGATGACTGAGGCACTGGGAGGCTGAGGAACTTGCCCAACATCTCCGAGCAAGTCAAAGGCTAAGCCAACGCTAGAACACAGATTTGTATGACTGCGAAGCTGCATGACAACCGTGTAACTTGGCGTCCAAGCGCTGGGAGGAATCCTAAGCGTCCTTTAGGATCAAAGTCTCTTGTTTTCACTAGAGGAAACTGAGGCCCGGAAATGCTAGGTGAGTTGCCCCGGTGAAATAATCAGCAAGCCATGTACAGGACTGACTCTCGGTCTGGTGTTCTAAATCAGGGCTATTCTAAGTCAGCTAAGAATAGTTGTTACATTTTTAAATAGTTGGAAAAAAATCAGAAGAATAATATTTTGTGATACATGAAAGTCACATGAAATTCAAATTTCCGTGCCCATAAATAAAGTTTTACTGGAATGCAGCCAAAGTGATTCATTTGCAGATTGTCCATGGCTGCTTCTGTACCACCAAAGGCAGAGCTGAGCGGTTGTGACAGAGTCAGCATGGCCCATCAATCCTAAAATACGTCGACCCCTGCTCTAAGTAATCAAATCTTTCCCCGCCTCCACCCCAGGGAGAAAGGAGGTCAGTGGAAACAAACCAGGTTCCACAGAGCAGCAGATTCCTCCTAAAATGGTCACTGTCCTTTTGCCCTTGCTCCTCTTCCATTATTCTCCTTTCAAGTGACAACCAGATAGAAGGGGCCCATTTTCTTGGTGACATGTAAATGTAGATAACTTATCACATGTCTTTTGTTATTGTACTGCTAAAAATGGAATAATTCATTGAGAATCAGAGGTAAAACTCCTGCTGCATCAGCAGGCTTCACTTGCCACAGATGATGTGCAGCCAGTATCTAACACCTTGCTTGGCACTTTGCTGCCAGCCCACAGAGTGCCCCTGCTTGGCACAAAGAGTGCCCCCTGGTGGAGTTACAAACAAGAGCTCGAGTAATAATGGCAGCCAACGTTTACAGAGCCAGGGACTGTCTGGGTTACTGTAAAACTCATCTTTTCCTTGCAACAACCCCATGAGACCGCCATATTTCTATTCCTGCTTCACAAGTGAGGAAATGGAGATTTTAAACCTGGTTGTCACCGAGAAGCTGAGCGACCTTGGGAAGTTACTGTAGTTGGAAGAGTATCTTACAGAAATGCCCTGGATTCCTCACATTTTAGAAAAATTAAAAATGACAAAAGACATCCTGTGCACACCTATTCTCCTTGATGACTTCTCCTCCCGGGGTAAGAAGAAACCACTGCCGAGGGTGTGAGTGTTATTCTCATGATGCCCGTAGGAACCACCGACGCAAGTGGCAGGAAGCCGATGGCTAGGGTCTTCTCCACAGTGCTTCCAAGAAGGGTGTGCAACCCAGATTTAGAACCAAGTCTAACATATATTCACTGAGGGCGTATGCTAGGTGCTCACACTTTCACTTTCAACCACGTAAACCCTCAAAAAAGCAACATATATGTTAACCTAAGACAAATGTATGGAATGGAATGTATCCTCTGGCAAGCCAGAATGCCCTACAATTCTGTACCTGCCCGGAATAGGGCCGTTCTCATAAAGAACAGAATAGAGCCTTTCTCATAAAAAACATCGACACAGACTTAGGAAGATTTGCCTTCCTGGAGTCTACCGCATGGCTTTCAATTCATGTATATTCTAACTTAGGCATGATTTCAGGAATTTTCAAAGGTAATTTTGGCAGTGTGGGACTTTTGTCTGTGATCCTGACCCTGGAGCTCCCATGCTGCCTGAGAAGTGACACCATGGCGTCACTGTCTGTGATTCTGTACTTACGTGGGGGGAATGGCCAAGTGGATCTCACTGCTGATCTGTTCCTTGAGCTGTTAGGTTCTCAGAGCTTAGTATCACCACCTTTCTCTTGACTTTTAAAAACCCTTTCAGAGCTGAGGACGGAGGAGGCTTTAGACTCAGGTACCGTGGGGAGTTTCCAGAATTCCAGGCCTTGCCGCTGGTCTCTTCTCTACAACAGGCTGCAAATTATGTCCCACTGTCTTTGGAACAAACATTTACCGTGGCACAGTCATCCCCATTGCTATACTGTCTACGCTGTTTCTGTGCTACAACGGGAGAGGTGAGTTACTGCAACAGGGAATACACGGCCCACAAAGCCTCAAGTTTGGCCACTGACAGAAAACGTCTGCAGACCTTTGCTCCATACAATCCAAATTTCTGGGGCTGGGGCTGTGGCTGTGGAGGACAAGAACCCGGCCTCAACTTGTACTTCTCCAGCTTGCGGTTCTTGCTTCCCACTTCTGATGCAGCAAGCCGCTGTATTTCCAGGACAGAAAATTCTACCTACTCTTGCTCTCTTTGAATCAACAGTGGCTGATAGTTGGCTTGAGTGCCCCTACTCTCCTCTCCCACAAACTGCAGAAGATGATGACCACAGGGCTCTTTTCCGCTGACCTGGGATACACTCTCAGCATCTTTCTTGGCCCAGCACTGTGGGCAGCCACTGCCAATAAATAGAAGGTGGCATGAGATGAAAGCTATTTATTTGTCCTGCCTGTTCCAACCCATTCTTGGGCAGTCCTTCCTCCTAGATGGCTCTGCCTCAGGACAGCCTCAAGGTGGCACCCTCTGGGAGAGTCTCAGTCACAGGACACATCTGTTGCCTTTAAGTAGGACAGACAGAATCTACCAGTGTGTCCCCTTCCTGAGCAATGTGTTTTCTCCCTCTTCGGTGGCTGAACAAATGTGACTTTCAAGTGTTATATAAAGAAACTGAGGCACGGAGATACGAACTGACTGATCACTCAGAAGACACCCACAAAGCAGAAGGTGGTGTCGTGATGTGCGGAACTTAGGATGTGTCAGTCCCCAGACCTGTCATGCTCTAAAATCCCTCCTGATTACAAGTGTCCCATGGGAACAACGTGAGGCCCCTGCTTTTGAAGCAAGGACCACTGCCTAGACTGAGGTGGGCACCTGACCAAAAGGCATCGGCAGCCCGTGACCAGGGCAGACTAATCACCTGAATGTGCGTTAGGGGGTGTTTCCTTCCACACACAGCATGATGCTCCTGGGCTCATCTTTGACCACCAATGACACTGCACTGGCAGTGGAGAAACCTCTCTGCCTGGGATTTTTATTTTTAAAAAAAAAAATTTTTTTAACGTTTATTCATTTTTGAGACAGAGAGAGACAGAGCACGAATGGGGGAAGGTCAGAGAGAGAGGGAGACACAGAATCTGAAACAGGCTCCAGGCTCTGAGCTGTCAGCACAGAGCCCGATGCGGGGCTCGAACTCATGGACTGCAAGATCATGACCTGAGCCGAAGTCGGACGCCCAACCAACTGAGCCACCCAGGCACCCCAACCTGGGATTTTTGAAAGAAGAAAGTTGGTATGTGTAGCCCAGCCCCTTCCTTTGCCTGTCCTTTGGACTGTGCTCTCTCAGGGAGCCCACACTGCCCCTCAGGGTCTGTGGTGCTTGTAACTAGGCGCGTCTGTGACTCAGAGTAAGAACGCTCACTGTCGGCACACAATACAGTTCATCCTTCACCTTCTTCACCGGTCTCTTACTGCGTCACTGTATTTCTCACCAGGGTCCCCAGAGGAGGAAGGATCACCTCAAAGACCCAGCAACATGGACGGGTTGGATGCCTACTTTCCTCAGGGTCAATGAGTGGCTTTCTCTTGTGCAGATGTCCAACATGGTAAAAATTTCAGTAACTCACATGAACCATCTAGGGGTAAGATGAAAATTCAAAAGACCAAGTATAGTTGATTAATGTATGTCTGGAAACTTAAAATATTTGCTCTAAAAAGGCTTTAGCTACCCTAATACTTTAGGTTATATCCTGTGAGACTTGGTGTAATGTTTAAGTGTGGCAAGGTTGAAGCATTCAGAAATGTTTATCGATTTATTTTTTTTTTCAACGTTTTTTATTTATTTTTGGGACAGAGAGAGACATAGCATGAACGGGGGAGGGGCAGAGAGAGAGGGAGACACAGAACCGGAAACAGGCTCCAGGCTCCGAGCCATCAGCCCAGAGCCTGACGCGGGGCTCGAACTCACGGACCGCGAGATCGTGACCTGGCTGAAGTCGGACGCTTAACCGACTGCGCCACCCAGGCGCCCCAAGAAATGTTTATCGATTTAGACAATGAGAGGATTTAAGCCTTGATGACAGAGCAGGATGGTCTCCAACATGTCCTCTGGTTTAACCTGGTGATGATGAATCAATACTAGGGAGGATACTCAGGAAGATGGTGCTGGTGACCGAAGCGGGGAGAGGTGACAGACACTGACAGCAAGTGAACTCAGTCCCAGGAAGGGTACCTCCACGGACAGTGAAGGAAGGGAGCGGACGAGGAGGGGTGAATGGGCACTAGTGAGGCAGAAAGCAAGGTGAGGAGAAAGGTGTGCAGAAAACACAGACCAGGAGAATGGGGACAGGAAGAACAAGGAGAACGGAACCCAGAAAGGAAACGAGATGAGCACTCACAGAGAACATCTGACCCCTCCTCCTGGAGCCACATCTCCAAAGACCACAGAACAAACTGAGAAGTGGAGGGAAGGTGTGCTTGGAGAGGCTGGGGGTGGAGGTGGGGAACAGGTCCACCTGGCCTTGCAAGGGAACAGAGAGTGAGAACAGGAGAGAAGATGAAAACTCGGTAGAGAGCACATGCTGGGAAATGTGCTAAGAGGTCGTGGGATGTTAACGGGCACAGCATCAGCCCCTTGGCCCTGCTGGGCATCCACATTCCCTCCGCCCAGGATCATGCCGTCCCTCGACCAGGGTTCCCTTATTCTCTGATGACTCTGGGGGTCAGCAGCAAACCTAGGGCTCAAATAGCCTGAATGAAAAGTCTTCCCAGCTAGTCGGCCACAGTCAGTCTGCCAACGCTGCCTTTTATGATGGGAGTCAAAGGAATAATTACTGGCCTCCTCTCTTGGTCTCACATCTTAGCATAACGGAAGACTGGCAGAATGGACGGCTGCCAAGTGTGTGGACGCAGCTGAAAGCTGTATGGCTGCCCCTGAACGCTTTCATACTCGAGGCTTCTTTGCCCCTTGAGCAGACTATAGCATCACATGGCAATTTTACAGTGTCTGTGCTAAGAAGGATACTACACGTGCACTGCCCTGGCTGTGGCTCCAATGTGTCAGTATTTCAGAGAGCAAGAATAAGGCAGTGTCCACAGAAAAGAGCTGCCGGAGCCTTGGTCAAGAAAGTAAAAGAAAACGGGATACGAAGTTGTGGACTTGGAGACATTTATGTTCTCAACAGCTATAAAGGGAGTCTAGGGAATATTAGAGAGATTGATAAGAACAAGCAAGGGAACCACAAGGGACTGTTGTTTTGAAAGATATTTGTCAAAAGAGAAGCAGAATGTTTATGTTGTCGAAACAAACCTTTCTGTATTGTACGGAAAAATCAAACTGAACGATTTGACTAAGAAACAGGATCCAATCTATCAATTATCTAGGCTCATTATTATTTATAACCTAACGTGGAATCACAATGAGCACCTGAGAGAAAAGCATATTCCTCTTCAGCTTATCTGAGGTATAGAAGTTTGCTGCAGATTTAAATGGGACAATAACAAAAAAATGAAATTAAAAAAAAATTCTCTATAAAGATACTGGAAAGCCCTGATTTAGAATAGTAAAACTACCTGTACAAAACCCAAAGCTTAGGCTAAAACACCTTTGCACATTGGACATACAAAGCTGTTAATAAATGTCTGTACATTTTTCTCAATAGTATCATGGTTTGGGCTAAATTAACCATCTAGTTAACTTTTGTGCCAAGTATATATATATTTCAGAGACAAAAAAAAAAAATAAACACATCAGGTTATTTGTCCTTTATTTATGCCAGAAATAACTGTGTAAAAAAACTAAATTCCCCCATCAAAATGTGATTGTCTGATTTACCAGGGAGTCTTTTAAATAAAAATAATCCTGTGTCTCAGCTGGTGAGTTCTGTTGCAATAAGGCAAGTAAATATATGTAATTATGAAGTTACCATTTTCAAAGAGGTGAGTAATCTTTTCCTTATCCACTGGTAAAACAACTTGTACTTATTACACAGCTGAGAACAAAGATTTGTCCACAAAATCCCACTAAATCAAGCCTGATTTGATTAAAACTTTCCTCATCAAGACATTTCTATTACATTGTGTGTGGCAATAGAGTCTTGAAAACGTGGGTCATAAATCAGTGAGAATTATGGCAAGGATCTTGGATCTTCCAAATGGCCACATAACAACTAAGACAGACTACCTTCTTTATTTACAAGAAGTAGACACATAATAAAATCTGCCATCGGCTTTTGAAATGCCTGTTTTCTTGGTCATTAAAAATCTGACATTTATTTAGACTATATAGCTATATGTCAGAGTATCTGAAACTTAGCAAGTTAACAAATGTTAGCAATAATAATTATTTATTATTGCAATTCAGACTCCAGTAAAATTTTTCTACCACACTTAGTTTTTTATGGGTCGCTAAGCTTTATCACAGATGCTGGGATGACGGACATCTTTTCCCATCTCCCTTTGACTAGCTACATGATGGTGTGCATTCGGGGAATGTGAACCAATCAGAGTATTAACATGAATAAATACAATTAAAAAATTCATCAGTTAAAATAAAAGTATAGTGTGATATCAAGTTAAATAGCAACTACCACTAAAATTCTCCACAATGTTCCTGCCTCTTCGTACCACTTTATCTTGCTTGCTGTTTCAGGACAGATGAAGAGCTGCTTAATTAAGAAAAAAAGAAGGATCCGTATCATAGTCTAAGGTTGGGTAAAATATAACCGAACGCAGAGATTTGTGGGAGGAACAGATTTTGGGTTCCAACCTAGAGAAAGCTAATGGAAAATTTATATTAAGTATAAGAGAAATTCCTCAAAAGGTCCCAGAGTTAGCCACTGTTTCCTCTTGGAAGCAAGTTTTCTGTAAGCAAGACTTTCTGTAATAGGAGAGTTTTGTTTGGGTTGGTTTTTCCTTTTAACTTGGCTGTACTGTAGGAGACCAATTTCTTTCTTTCTTTCTTTCTTTCTTTCTTTCTTTTCTTTCTTTCTTTCTTTCTTTCTTTCTTTCTTTCTTTCTTTCTTTCTTTCTTTCTTTCTTTCTCTTTCATGTTTGTTTGTTTATTTATTTATTTGTTTTTAAATATATGAAGTTTATTGTCAAATTGGTTTCCATACAACACCCAGTGCTCATCCCAAAAGGTGCCCTCCTCAATACCCATCACCCACCCTCCCCTCACTCCCACTGCCCATCAACCCTCAGTTTGTTCTGTTTTTTTTTTTTTTAATTTTTTTTTCAACGTTTTTTTTTTTGGGACAGAGAGAGACAGAGCATGAACGGGGGAGGGGCAGAGAGAGAGGGAGACACAGAATCGGAAACAGGCTCCAAGCTCCGAGCCATCAGCCCAGAGCCTGACGCGGGGCTCGAACTCACGGACCGCGAGATTGTGACCTGGCTGAGGTCGGACGCTTAACCGACTGCGCCACCCAGGCGCCCCAGTTTGTTCTGTTTTTAAGAGTCTCTTATGCTTTGGCTCTCTTCCACTATAACCTTTTTTTTTTTCCTTCCCCTCCCTCATGGGTTTCTGTTAAGTTTCTCAGGATCCACATAAGAGTGAAACCATATGGTATCTGCCTTTCTCTGTATGGCTTATTTCACTTAGCATAACACTCTCCAGTTCCATCCATGTTGCTACAAAGGGCCATATTTCCTTCTTTCTCATTGCCACGTAGTACTCCATTGTGTATATAAACCACAATTTTTTTATCCATTCATCAGTTGATGGACATTTAGGCTCTTTCCATAATTTGGCTATTGTTGAGAGTGCTGCTATAAACATTGGGGTACAAGTGCCCCTATGCATCAGCACTCCTGTATCCCTTGGGTAAATTCCTAGCAGTGCTATTGCTGGGTCATAGGGTAGGTCTGTTTTTACTTTTTTGAGGAACCTCCACACTGTTTTCCAGAGCGGCTGCACCAATTTGCATTCCCACCAACAGTGCAAGAGGGTTCCCGTTTCTCCACATCCTCGCCAGCATCTGTAGTCTCCTGATTTGTTCATTTTGGCCACTCTGACTGGCATGAGGTGATATCTGAGTGTGGTTTTGATTTGTATTTCCCTGATGAGGAGCGACGTTGAGCATGTTTTCATGTGCCTGTTGGCCATCCAGATGTCTTCTTTAGAGAAGTGTCTATTCATGTTTTCTGCCCATTTCTTCACAGGGTAATTTGTTTTTCGGGTGTGGAGTTTGGTGAGCTCTTTATAGATTTTGGATACTAGCCCTTTGTCCGATATGTCATTTGCAAATATCTTTTCCCATTCTGTCCGTTGCCTTTTAGTTTTGTTGGTTGTTTCCTTTGCTGTGCAGAAGCTTTTTATCTTCATAAGGTCCCAGTAGTTCATTTTTGCTTTTAATTCCCTTGCCTTTGGGGATGTGTCAAGTAAGAGATTGCTATGGCTGAGGTCAGAGAGGTCTTTTCCTGCTCTCTCCTCTAGGGTTTGGATGGTTTCCTGTCTCACATTCAGGTCCTTTATCCATTTTGAGTTTATTTTTGTGAATGCTGTGAGAAAGTGGTCTAGTTTCAATCTTCTGCATGTTCCTGTCCAGTTCTCCCAGCACCATTTGTTAAAGAGACTGTCTCTTTTCCATTGGATATTCTTTCCTGCTTTGTCAAAGATGAGTTGGCCATACATTTGTGGGTCTAGTTATGGGGTTTCTATTCTATTCCATTGGTCTATGTGTCTGTTTTTGTGCCAATACCATGCTGTCTTGATGATGACAGCTTTGTAGTAGAGGCTAAAGGCTGGGATTGTGATGCCTCCTGCTTTGGTCTTCTTCTTCAAAATTACTTTGGCTATTCAGGGCCTTTTGTGGATCCATATGAATTTTACGATTGCTTGTTCTAGTTTCGAGAAGAATGCTGGTGCAATTTTGATTGGGATTACACTGAATGTGTAGATAGCTTTGGGTAGTATTGACATTTTGACAATATTTATTCTTCCAATCCATGAGCACACAATGTTTTTCCATTTCTTTTTATCTTCTTCAATTTCCTTCATAAGCTTTCTATAGTTTTCAGCATACAGATCTTTTACATCTTTGGTTAGGTTTATTCCTAGGTATTTTATGCTTCTTGGTGCAATTGTGAATGGGATCAGTTTCTTTATTTGTCTTTCTGTTGCTTCATTATTAGTGTATAAGAATGCAACTGACTTCTTTACATTGATTTTGTATCCTGCAACTTTGCTAAATTCATGTATCAGTTCTAGCAGACTTCTGGTGGAGTCTATCGGATTTTCCATGTATAATATCATGTCATCTGCAAAAAGTGAAACCTTAACTTCATCTTTGCCAATTTTGATGCCTTTGATTTCCTTTTGTTGTCTGATTGCTGATGCTAGAACTTCCAACACTATGTTAAAACAACAGCGGTGAGAGTGGACATCCCTGTCGTGTTCCTGATCTCAGGGAAAAAGCTCTGTTTTTCCCGATTGAGGATGATGTTAGCTGTGGGCTTTTCATAAATGGCTTTTATGATGTTGAAGTATGTTCCTTCTATCCCGACTTTTTCGGGAGTTTTTCTTAAGAAAGGGTGCTGAATTTTGTCAAAGGCCTTTTCTGCATCGATTGACAGGATCATATGGTTCTTATCTTTTCTTTTATTAATGTGATGTTTCACGTTGATTGATTTGCGAATGTTGAATCAGCCCTGCATCCCAGGAATGAATCCCACTTGGTCATGATGAATAATTCTTTTTATATGCTGTTGAATTCGATTTGCTAGTATCTTATTGAGAATTTTTGCATCCATATTCATCAGGGATATTGGTCTGTAGTTCTCTTTTTTTACTGGGTCTCTCTCTGGTTTAGGAATCAAAGTAATATTGGCTTCACAGAATGAGTCTGGAAGTTTTCCTTCCCTTTCTATTTCTTGGAATAGCTTGAGAAGGATAGGTATTACCTCTGCTTTAAACGTCTGGTAGAACTCCCCTGGGAAGCCATCTGGTCCTGGACTCTTATTTGTTGGGAGATTTTTGATGACTGATTCAATTTCTTCGCTGGTTATGAGTCTGTTCAAGCTTTCTATTTCCTCCTGATTGAGTTTTGGAAGCGTGTGGGTGTTTAGGAATTTGTCCATTTCTTCCAGGTTGTCCAGTTTGTTGGCATATAATTTTTCATAGTATTCCCTGATAATTGCTTGTATCTCTGAGGGATTGGTTGTAATAATTCCATTTTCATTCATGATTTTATCTATTTGGGTCATCTCCCTTTTCTTTTTGAGAAGCCTGGCTAGAGGTTGATCAATTTTGTTTATTTTTTCAAAAAACCAACTCTTGGTTTCGTTGATCTGCTCTACAGTTTTTTTTAGATTCTATATTGTTTATTTCTGCTCTGATCTTTATTATTTCTCTTCTTCTGCTGTATTTAGGTTGTCTTTGCTGTTCTGCTTCTATTTCCTTTAGGTGTGCTGTTAGATTTTGTATTTGGGATTTTTCTTGTTTCTTGAGATAGGCCTGGATTGCAATGTATTTTCCTCTCAGGACTGCCTTCGCTGCGTCCCAAAGCATTTGGATTGTTGTATTTTCATTTTCATTTGTTTCCATATATTTTTTAATTTCTTCTCTAATTGCCTGGTTGACACATTCATTCTTTAGTAGGGTGTTCTTTAACCTCCATGCTTTTGGAGGTTTTCCAGACTTTTTCCTGTGGTTGATTTCAAGCTTCATAGCATTGTGGTCTGAAAGTATGCATGGTATGATTTCAATTCTTGTATACTTATGAAGGGCTGTTTTGTGACCCAGTAGGTGATCTATCTTGGAGAATGTACCATGTGCACTCGAGAAGAAAGTATATTCTGTTGCTTTGGGATGCAGAGTTCTAAATATATCTGTCAAGTCCATCTGATCCAATGTATCATTCAGGGCCCTTGTTTCTTTATTGACCGTGTGTCTAGATGATCTATCCATTTCTGTAAGTGGAGTATAAAGTCCCCTGCAATTACCACATTCTTATCAATAAGGTTGCTTGTTTGTGAGTAATTGTTTTATATATATGGGGACTCCTGTATTCAGCGCATAGACATTTATAATTGTTAGCTCTTCCTGATGGATAGACCCTGTGATTGTTATATAATGCCCTTCTTCATCTCTTGTTACAGCCTTTAATTTAAAGTCTAGTTTGTCCGATATAAGTATGGCTACTCCAGCTTTCTTTTGACTTCCAGTGGCATGATAAATAGTTCTCCAACCCCTCACTCTCAATCTGAAGGTGTCCTCAGGTCTAAAATGAGTCTCTTGTAGACAGCAAATAGATGGGTCTTGTTTTTTTATACATTCTGATACCCTATGTCTTTTGGTTGGCGCATTTAGTCCATTTACATCCAGTGTTATAGAAAGATATGGGTTTAGAGTCATTGTGATGTCCGTAGGTTTCATGCTTATAGTGATGTCTCTGGTACTTTGTCTCACAGGATCCCCCTTAGGATCTCTTGCAGGGCTGGTTTAGTGGTGATGAATTCCTTCAGTTTTTGTTTGTTTGGGAAGACCTTTATCTCTCCTTCTATTCTAAATGACAGACTTGCTGGATAAAGGAATCTCGGCTGCATATTTTTTCTGTTCATCACATTGAAGATCTCCTGCCATTCCTTTCTGGCCTGCCAAGTTTCAGTAGAGAGATCGGTCACGAGTCTTATAGGTCTCCCTTTATATGTTAGAGCACGTTTATCTCTAGCTGCTTTCAGAATTTTCTCTTTATCCTTGTATTTTGCCAGTTTCACTATGATATGTCATGCAGAAGATTGATTCAAGTTACGTCTGAAGGGAGTTCTCTGTGCCTCTTGGATTTCAATGCCTTTTTCCTTCCCCAGATCCAGGAAGTTCTCAGCTATTATTTCTTCAAGTACACCTTCAGCACCTTTCCCTCTCTCTTCCTCCTCTGGGATACCAATTATGAGTATATTATTTCTCTTTAGTGTATCACTTAGTTCTCTAATTTTCCCCTCATACTCCTGGATTTTTTAATCTCTCTTTTTCTCAGCTTCTTCTTTTTCCATAATTTTATCTTCTAGTTCACCTATTCTCTCCTCTGCCTCTTCAATCCAAGCCATAGTTGTGTCCATTTTATTTTGCAGCTCATTGATAGCATTTTTTAGCTCCTCCTGGCTGTCCCTCAGTCCCTTGATCCCTGTAGCAAGACATTCTCTGCTGTCCTTTATACTGTTTTCAAGCCCAGCGATTAATTTTATGACTATTATTCTAAATTCACTTTCTGGTATATTGTTTAAATCATTTTTGATCAGTTCGTTAGCTGTTGTTATTTCCTGGACGTTTTTCTGAGGGGAATTCTTCCGTTTCGTCATTTTGGATAGTCCCTGGAGTGGTGTGGGACTACGGGGCACTTCCCCTGTGCTGTCTTGAATAACTTGCGTTGGTGGGCGGGGCCACAGTCATACCTGATGTCTGCCCCCAGCCCAACGCTGGGGCCACAGTCAGACTGGTGTGTGCCTTCTCTTCCCTTCTCCTAGGGGCGGGATTCACTGTGGGGTGGCGTGGCCGTCTGGGCTACTTGCACACTGCCAGGCTTGTGGTGCTGGGGATCTGGCGTATTAGCTGGGGTGGATCAGCAAAGTGCACAGGGGCGGGAGGGGCAGGCTCAGCTCGCTTTTCCTTCAGAGATCTGCTTCGGGAGGGGCCCTGCGGCACCGGGAGGGAGTCAGACCCGCCAGGGGGATGGATCCGCAGATGCACAGTGTTGGGTGTTTGCTTGGAGCGAGCAAGTTCCCTGGCAGGAACTGGTTCCCTTTGGGATTTTGGCTGGGGGTTGGGCGAGGGAGATGGCGCTGGCGAGCGCCTTTGTTCCCCGCCAAGCTGAGCTCTGTCGTCCGGCACTCAACAACTCTCCCTCCTGTTGTCCTCCAGCTCTCCCATTCTCTGAGCAGAGCTGTTAGCTTATAACCTTCCAGATGTCAAGTCCCTCTTGCTGTCGGAACACACTCCGTCCGGCCCCTCCGCTTTTGCAAGGCAGACTCGGGGGCTCTGCTTGGCCGGCGGGCCGCCCCTCCGCCCTGGCTCCCTCCCGCCAGTCCGTGGAGCGCGCACCGCCTCGCCGCCCTTCCTACCCTCTTCCGTGGGCTTCTCGTCTGCGCTTGGCTCTGGAGACTCCGTTCTGCTAGTCTTCTGACGGTTTTCTGGGTTATTTAGGCAGGTGTAGGTGGAATCTAAGTGATCAGCAGGACGCGCGGTGAGCCCAGCGTCCTCCTACGCCGCCATCTTCCCAGGATCCTCCAATGTTTATTTATTTTTGAGAGAGAGCAAGAGAGAGAGCACAACCAGGGAAGGGGCAGAGAGAAATGGAGACACAGAATCCAAAGCAGGCTCCAGGCTCTGAGCTGTCAGGAGAGACTGATGCGGGGCTCAAACTCACGAAGTGTGAGATCATGACCTGAGCTGAAGTCAGACGCTTAACTGAGTCACCCAGGTGCCCCTGCAGGAGACCAATTTCTCATGCAGCCAGATCTGAGCGTGGTTTACTGGAGGACTTCAACATGGGTTGACTTGCCCATTTTTCTATGACATTTCTCCTTGGGTCATTCCCCGTATTCCTCCATGTCTACCTCGAAACGTGCTCCATCTGACACTGTACAGGGTCATCTCAACCAAGGATGACAATACCCCTGTGCCACATCTGCCTCCGTTCTCACTGGTTTCCACTTCGGACTTTCCCAGGTCGGTCAACCATGCCACCATGGTTGCCACCATTCTCAGTCACTATTTAAAACCCAAGTTTCCTTTTTATCCCCTCTCATTTCACTTTTCCTTCCTTCCTTCCTTCCTTCCTTCCTTCCTTCCTTCCTTCCTTCCTCCCTCCCTCCCTCCCTCCCTCCCTCCCTCTCTCCCTCCCTTCTTTCCTTCCTTCCTTTCTCTCTCTCTCTCTTTTCCTTCCTTCCTTCCTTCCTTCCTTCCTTCCTTCCTTCCTTCCTTCCTTCCTTCCTTCCTTCCTTCCTTCCTTTGAAGTAGGCTCCTTGCCTAGCATAGAACCCAGAGTGGGGCTTGAATTTATGCCCCTGAGATCAAGACCCAAGCTGAGATCAAGAGTCAGACACCTAACCAACTAAGTCACCCAAGCACTCCCTCAGTTCCACTTCTATCTCTGCCATTGTCTACTCTTTTACCTCTATGTGACAATCCTGCTTGGGTTTTAGATACTACCTAATGTTGTAGACTCTAGCTATTGACATGATTTTTCCACTTTTTTTTAATGTTTATTTATTTTTAAGAGAGAGAAAGAGAGAGAGAGAGAGAGAGAGAGCATGAGCGGGGAAGGGGCAGAGAGAGAGGGATACACAGAATCTGAAGGAGGCTCCAGGCTCTGAGTTGTCAGCACAGAGCCTGACGTGGGGCTCAAACTCATGAGCTGTGAGATCATGACATGAGCGGAAGTCGGACACTTGATCAACGGAGCCACCCTGGCGCCCCACCCCACTTGGTTTTTTTAGCCATGACATATTGCTGCAAAGCCATTCCTCTCTCCAGGACAGCCTCCTGATCTATCCAGGTCCTAGGCTGCAGGTTTTACCACTATTATGGTCCCAGTAGCAGCTGCCAAGTATGGAACAGATCTGATGAGTTGCTCCTGATCCTTTACCAAATTCCCTCCCCCTTCCTTTCCAGGGATTCAAATCTTACTTATTTCAACTTATGCTCAACTTGGAAAGTCTGCTTTTATGATATTTCTCTGCTGACTCACATCTCTAAATGTGCTATAATTATAGTAGTCAATGTTGAGTAAGCTTAAAGAAAGGAGTATGCCAAAGAAAGTGGGCTGAGATACATAGGCACTCAGCTTAATGGACACATATTTTACAGAAGTCTACATTCCTTTCACATAAAGAGAACTGGCTTGGTTTTTATTTATAGTTCTTTTTTATGGGGACTTTATGGGTAAAACCATCACCAATATTCTGTATTTTGTTATCTATGAATAGTGAGGAGAGCTCGGTTAAAGTAGACTTCTTCATCTTTCTCTTATTTATTATGTAGGACGAACACAATTTGGGGACAGGTTTGCTCTTGGTGTGGGGCTGCTAGTTTTCAAGAAATCACATATGGTAAAATATCGCTGTCCTTGGTACAAACCATGTTGAGCGTGAGAGGCATTTTTCACACGAGAGACTAATTCCTACAAGAGGAAGAAAAGAACACCAGCTAGGACTCCAGAAATGTCAAAAGCTTGCCTGCTTTTCTCTCTTGATAAAAGGCCCTCGATGCTTATTATGGGATAGAGGGCATCACAGTGAAGAAGAGTCACAAAGAAGGTCACCATGGATATTTTTAGCCTACGTAAATTTGGGGGACAGTATGCTTTTTGAGTTCACCTTGAATCATCACATACGATTCTCCATGATACAGTGGGCGTTGCAAGGTATCAGTATTTGCAAAGATTCCACTGGCCAAGCTGATGGCTCTCTGGGATGCCCCAATAGCTACTGCTACTAAGATAGAAGCAGAGTCTATTGGGGCAAACACCTGTTAACATTTTGTATATATTATCTGTACTGTTAATTTTTTCTTTTTTCTCTTTGTTGTATTTTTGCTTATCTAGTAACAGACAGAGTTTTTTACACTTCTATACATCCTAATGTCTAAAGCGCAATGACCTGCACATAGTATTTATTAATTAATCAATTAAAAAAACACGAGCATATATTTTGGAAGTACCGTAACTTAAAAGATGCACATCTGATTGTCTAACAAACAGAAACTTCCAGCTTCTTCCTAGGAGCTCAGATAGACGTCTGATAACAGCCAACAAAGACTACTGGGGAGAAAATGCTGGAAGTGGTACTTTTCATATTTTAGCATGTGTATTAATCAGATACACACAATAAGGATATGTTAAAGGATGGGGATCATTTAATACTTCTGGAACAATAATGCAGGGTGAAAATAAAAGAAGGGCTCCTCCAGAAAAAAAGTAAACAGTAAAGTGGAGTAACCTTCATTTCTATGAATGTACTTGTGACTAATAATTAGGGGCCTCTGCTGACCACACACGCATGGTGAGCATCACTAGAAAGAATGAGCCTGCCCTAGTATACACTCACTTCTAGTCATTTCCAAGGAACAGACATGAGTCTAATCTGCTTGTAGAGACTTGCTCCCCTTTAAAAACACAAGGAGAGCTAACTTTTAGAACCTGAGGGTCAGTGGTCACTCGAACCCTGAAAACAGTGTGACATCAACATTTTAACCAGAATTATACTGACACTGATGCACCCACTAACTTCTTGGTCAATTTTCTTTTCACTGCAGCCTTGCCACTAATTTTCCTTTTATTGAAATTACTTTTATAGGGGTCAATTATGTCACATTTACATTTTTAAGAAGATGTAATTCACTCGTATGTTTTAATGTCCATATTAAACTCTGCCAACTGGCACTCCAGCTATTTCCATTTTTTTTTTGGGGGGGGATCATACTTCTTTCAAGTCCATATGGTACAGATCTACACTTGTACGGCAGAGAGGCTCAGGGTGAAAGGAGAGTGGCAGAGAGCGAGAGAAAAAAGAAACAAAGAAGTAAACAGAAAAAACAAACAAACAAACAAACAAAACCCAAGCTGCAGCTCTTCTGGAATCTTGACCTCAAAGGACAGGGATACAGAACAGGGTCAAAAACTCCCAGGACTTTATCTTGAAGGGAAGGAGGTCTCTAGGGAATTACGGCACCAGCTCCGAAGTTGAGGAAAAGGAGCTGTCTCAAGAATAGTACCGCAGAAATTTACCCAGAAGGCAGCTGGATCACTGTAATCTGAATATGCTGATCAGCTGCGTAGTTCTCACATTAAAGTCCTTCTTTTGCTTCTCTCCTACAGTGGTTTTCAAAGTGTGGTCCACAGAACCTTGGGGAAGTTCCTGATGTAAAACTATTCCATAACAACAACAACAACAACAACAACAACAACAACAACAACAAGAACAACGATACTCTGTTGGGATTTGCACTGATGAAGCAAAATGAGGGAGGGTGAAACTAGCGGCACATTACCGTGGAATCAGAGTCCTGGCACCAAGCTGTACTAACAGTCACTGTTTTCACCACCACATACTTGTAATAAAAAGTTGCCACTTTCAGGTAAGAGTGTCCTTGGTGAACAGTAAAAGAATATTAACTTATGTTTTTTTAGAGAAAGAGAGAGAGAGGGAAAGGGAGAGGAAGAGCACCAGCAGGGTAGAGGGGCAGAGGGTGGGAGAGAGGCAATCTTAAGCAGGTTCCATGCTTAGCCTGGAGCCTGATACGGGGCTTGATCCCACGACATGGGGATCATGACCTGAGCTGAAATCAAGAGTTGCATGCTCAACCAACTGAGCCACCCAGGTGCCCTTTTCAAGAATATTAATTTTATTAAATATCAAGTACTGAGCACAGGTCTCTTGAATACTCTGTGACCAAACGGCAAACGCACAGAGAGCAAGTCTGGGGCATCCTGAACTCTGGTGGGTCTTCTGAAACAATGCGTTTGTGCAGCTGTCTGAGTAGCAAGCGAAACCACCTGATTTTCCATGGAATATTCTATTTTCTTGGAAGAATGACGGACACACTATGGTCATCCTGACTTCATGATGTGGTGGAAATTTTCTCAACTATGAGTGAAGTGAGGCTATCACTTTGAGGAAAGCAACTGACCGTTGTGTGGCTGATGATAAAATTTATGCTTTAAAGTGAAAATTAGATTTCTGGAAAAGTTGCATCTACCACTCTTGACAACATGCCAATATTTAGACGTCTTTCCAATGAGGATGCTGTGATATGAACAAATGTGAACTTTTTGATAGTGTATGTTGAAATGTGCCAAACTTTGGAAGATCTACATAATCTAATATTTTTCATACCGAACAGTGCAGGATATACATGTATAAAATGCAGCTAATGTGCAAGACAGATCAATGGATTTTAATATAAGAGTATCAAAAGCCCACTGAAATAGTGTCAAGTTTCGCCTAAAACTAATCTTTAAAAAGAAACTACTACCTATTAACTTTAGTGTCATACCAATGAAGAAAATTCACAATTATATGAAATGGTTATTAGGAAGCCCCCCCATTTTCCAAATAAACATCTCTAAGAAGTCACATTTTTTCAGGCACTTCAACCAAAACAACATATTGCAACAGCTACACTGCAGGAACCAATAGTAAGCCAGATGCTAAAGGGATTTGCAAAAAGTAAAACAGTCCTGCCATTCTCACTAAAAATTTTAAAAGATATTTTTTATAAAATATATAGCATATGTATTTATACACAAAATAATAGAACACAAAAAAATGTTTAAAAAGAAGTGTTTAAAAAGTTCCAATTAGTTTTACCTCTTACCAAATTAATTTTTTAATTCAATAATTTAATTAGTTAATTTGTTAATTAGTTAATACCAACAGTTATAACCCAGAATAAACCTTGTGCTCTTTAGGGTCCTCGATTTTAACAAGTAAAGGAGTCCTGAGACCAAAAGGCTCAACAAGCATTGCTCCCCCAGGATGAATGATTCTGGGAGCAGCCTTTCTCAGTATGTTTTTTCCCAAAGCACTCCTCTCATGAAAGGATTCAAAATAAAACGGCTCCCCACTGGAATGAGTATGGAAAATCTGGAGAATCATAACGTATGCCTTTCTTGGAGACTTGCAGTCCTTGCTACCCTGTTAGAGACTCGGAGAAGCATTGCTGTACAGCATCTGTTTCACCTTATTTAATCCAGGGTTTCTTCACATTGTCCTAGGAAGATTGTGAGTGTAAAACACGCTGGTCACCCAGTCTTGGAGAAGGGGTACAGGCGCTGTGGAAATTGATTGTAACTCACCTTCCAGCCGGACCACCAAGGGCACCTTGAGTTCCAGCTCCCGACAGGCTTTGGTGATGCCGTTCGCAATAATGGCACAGTTGACGATCCCACCAAAAATATTGACAAGGATGGCTTCCACCTGAAATCAAAAACAGGAAGGTGCCCGTCAAAACAGTGCTAGCTGACATTAGCATTAAGACTCCTTGCTGTTGTTGTTTTAACACAGATTATAAACTATAAGACAGAAGGCCCACAAGATGTTAAGAAAGTTAAAATTCAGTACTGAATTAGTAAAGGTCAAGACATACCATTACCATATGAACCCCTATTCTTCTATCACTCACTTCTCTGAACTCAAAATGAAATCAATCCCCACACATTTATTATATACTCTCTTCTGGTTTTCTTGTGTTGTTGTCTAGAACTGTTTCCGGATGAGTAGGGTCACTTAAAATCTCATGCACTTATTTCTTTTCCCTCCATGATTTATACTCAAATTTTTATCTGTCATGGTACCTTATGGGATATTTCAAAACTAAGAGCCAATTATTTGTTGTTTTGTACTAGCAGGTAAGATTCAAGCTTTTCCATGCTTCCTTAATACCTCTTTGATATGCTAAAGGTACAGTCTCAAAAACCAGAGATAGTTTAATTATCTCAGATAACAACCTTTTTCATTTAAAAAAAAAAAGAGCCCCAGAAGAATGAGATACAAGCTCATACCACAAGTAAGAAGCGGAGGAAAGTCAAACCAGTAACTGGAATTTTTCAGAAATGTAAATTTAAACTGATTATGTTAACCTGTTTGTACACATTCCATATTCAAAGGCATGCGGGCAAAAAAAAAAAAAAAAAAAAAAGACTTATCCTGACTTGATAAATAGGTTTAAGAAAATCCTGTATAATTAACATGAAGAACAAGATAATGAAGAGAATTCATTACCTAGACTAATTGATAACACCCAGAGAAAAAGGCTATTCATCACACTGGAGGCATCAAAATTCCAACAAGGTCATCACAATTAAATTAGGGTACACTAAAGCATATATATGTGTGATGCATGCCATTTTCAAATCCTGTCATCTAAATATGCTAAATTTACTACACAAAACATATCGGGAAAGACTGCCTGGTATTTGTTCAGCACTTCACTGTTTTAGAAAGTGCCCGTTATATGAACCCTCATTTAAAATTTTTATTCTTGCCCAAACCCTATTCGGTAAGTAAAGTGAGGGTGAGCCCTCTGTAGCTGATAAAGCTCCACAGAGAATTCATGAGGTTACACAGCTCACATGTAGCAGTGGTGAGGCTCGAAGTCAGCTCTCTAGCTTGCCTGCTGATTCTTCATGCATGTCAAATCTCTGAACTTGAATCTTCCAAGTGGTATATACCCTGTCCCGAACACAGTTTCCTGCTCTAAAAAATGGGACTAACAGTACCTTGTCTGTAAGGTTGTTGGAAGGCCTAAATAAGGTAATACACGTAAACCACTTAGTACATGCCTGCAAAGTACTCAAAGGATACCTATATATGCATTTATTTGCAACAAGCCATGATGAAAATGGACAGGTTACCTAGATAGCATGTAAGAAATAAGAAAGCCTCGTTCAGTACACTACAGCTATGCTGAATTAGAATATAATGGAAACGCAAACTTACGGAAGTCCAATCAAAAGGTAACGTCTTATGAATAAAATAAATGACCAATATTTTTTCAAACCAATTAGAGGTTGGGGCCACTCCCCAAACAGAAATCTCCCATTAACATTCACAGCAGGCTGACTGGTAAGCAGAAGCCTGCTTTCTAATGACAGCTATTAAATGCTGTTAGCACTGAGGCTTCCTACAGAAGTAGTTTCCAAATAGCTGTGGGATGGAGAGGAACTTGCCAAAACAATGAAATAAAAAACACTCAAGAGCAATAATGACTCCACCGGGTCCAAGAGAGAAACTTAGTAACTGCTGAGGCTCACTCAGGTTTGTGTAAGGAAAACTAGGCTTTTCTGGTAAAGCACACTTTGGCACCTGTAGACCTCTGCCACGTTTCAACCTATACATTCTTTAAGGATGAATTCAGAGGTCAAAAAGTTCTAGGTGAACTTCCCCTGCCTCATTAGGTTAGGGTGAATTGATCAGTTTCACTCATCTTTACAGAGTAGTTATATCGCACACAACAAACTTTTGTGAATTCACCTAAATAGGTAGGAGGTGGGGAGCAAGAAAAGATACCCATGACCTCCTGTCTCAGTGCTACTGAGGAGGTGCATGCCCTGCAGGGAGTGTCAATGTGAGCTCTGGATTGGCGTGTCAATATCTCACAGTGTTTAGTGAGCATCTGGTATTACAAATAGATACACTTTAAAAATACATACTCTTCATTTAACAACTTGTAGCTAAAAGTAAGCCAACCATGTGGACCGGTACAGACCCCAGGAAAATGCCCTCTTTTCCAACAGTGGAGGAATGATTAATTGCCCTTGTTCCACTCACTGAGAAATGGACTATTGTTCTCTACTGTAGTTTATTCACCTCTCATCCTGCAACTGCACTCCTAGCAAAGAAGGGTCACCTTTGTGCTCCTCTACAACCAGGGCCATGGGTTTTTTCCATCAGCAGCTAGCACAATCCATAATCATCAAATAAATGGTGGTTTCAAGAGTGAATGAATTAACTTCAATAGATGCTTGATGACCATCATCCTTATACTGGGTACAGAGTTAAGTGCTTAGGATGTGGACATGAATAAGGTTATGTTCCCTGTCCTCAAGGAATTCAAAGACTAGTTTGAGAGCCAGACCAGTAAGTAACCTGGTGATTACAATCAACAGTTTATAGACGCCTTGCAGAGCTAAGGTGAGGGGAAGGCAGAGCCAGCGATGCAGACTGCTGCTACTCAAGAGGCTTTGTGAGAAACCTCTTTTTTGTTACAGTCAGCAAAGAAAAGGAAAGAGTAGGAACTCAGGTGAAAGGGAGCAGCCATGACGAAGGCAGAGCAAACACCCCACTTAGTTCGTTCGGGACCTACAGATTAAATGGGGATGGAGTTGCAGGTGCCAGAGGTCCGGGGTGAGTACTTGGCTCTTTTGGCTTATTCCTTCTCTTTCCAGAGCTGCGTGAAGGCAGGTGTCTGAAAGCAGCCTTTCATGAAAGTAGCGAATGTTGACATGAGAAGTACAGCCCACGTGAGAGGGGTGGAGGAGAGAGAGAGAAAGATCAGGAATGTAAAAAAGGAGGGGCGCCCGGGTGGCTCAGTCGGTTGGGCGTCCGACTTCGGCTCAGGTCATGATCTCATGGTTTATGAGTTCAAGCCCTGCATCAGGCTCTGTGCTGACAGCTCAGAGCCTGGATTCCGCTTCAGATTCTGCATCTCCCCTTCTCTGTGCCCCTCCCCTGATCACATTATCTCTCTCTGTCTCTCAAAATGAATAAATGTTAAAAAAAATGTAAAAATGAGAGAAAGGGAAAGAAAGCGATGAGAAACAAAGAAAGACAAAGAGTTTGGCCCACACTAACAAGTCAGTTAGGACTTTTAAAAGAACGACAAGACACAGAAGTACACAGACTGCTTAGCTCAGGGAAAGGTTACTGCTTAGAAGACGTGCCTTGCCATACAGCACAGCGAGCAAGATCACCCCCAGGGGTGGTGGAAGACCCCAGTCCACGAGAGATGATGCCATTCTCTTCCACTATATAGCAATTTGCTGCAGTCATGCACTTTAATGGAAATCTCATTTAAAGTTTCACTCTGGACCGATTTCTATAATTAACTACTGCAATCTGCAATCTCAGACTGAGAATGAAATTAAGACACTCTGCAAAGGAAAGCCTTGTGACATCACTGTTATTATTTAGCATGTATAAAGCATGTCCCATTTTCCACGTGTCCGTCACGTGTCCATTCGTTATGACAACCACTAATTGTTCCATGACAATAGCAATAGCAACTTTAAGTAGTCTTTTGTTTTGTTTTGTTTTCCTGGCAAAGAGAAAGCTAAAAAAAAAAAAAAAAAAAAAGGCAGCGGTTAGGTCTATTTAAGTATCAAGAGATTTTCCCAGAAGATTCCTAAGTGCTTTCACCAACGGGCTTCTCCGAATTCTCAGGTGAGAATTACAAGGGTTGCTATTTACTGTTTTCACAAAAGTAAAGATCATCTAGTGAGGCAGTTACGGTGCCAGATGCACGGCGCAGGTCCCCGGCCCCCAGACAGCTACTCCCACGGCGAGGTCTGCGGTGGCTGCTGGCAGCTGTGCAGGTGGTCAGGGGGCTTTCAATGCAGGGCTTTCAAATGCAGGGCTTTCAAATGTCTCTGTGTGTCTGGCTTTGCAAGATACCCTCTGCCTGCATATTTGAGTCCACAATTAAAAGAATGAACTTCAAAAGAAGAAAAGCGATATAGCCGTTGGTATTTATCAGGCTTCTTTCAACCCCAAATAAACAAAGAAACCAACAGAATCACAGACTAAAACCCTTTTTTGGCAACATAATCTCTTTGAGGATCTGATGAAATGAGGGAACTTCAATCTCCTCAACTCACACACACGCTACAGTTTTGGGGGGTAATTTTAGATAAGTCCTGTGACCAAACTCTCCTTTAGGATTTGGTCTCAAAGGCAGATAATGACAAAGGATAACATGTAGTCTGGGTGTGTAGGATAGGGGTACAAGTTTCGGCGGAATTGTGAGTTCTTTGCAACTATTATAAAATGCTATGTGAATGTATACTTTTCTGGAAGAAGTGTCCATAAGAATTAAAACTAATAATAATTACAAACAACAAGAGCTAATGTTTACCAGGCATTTAGCAGATGGTAGACAGGATTCTAATTATTTTACATGTATTAACATGTTTAACAAATGAGTAGTATATGAGGTGGGGATAACCATTTTCCCCACTTGAGGCTCATGTACCCGGAGCCTGAGAAGTTGAGTGGTGGGAAATGAGATGGACCACCCCCGGTTGGGATCAAATCATGCAGAGTCTTAACAGAGTAAACATCATGAAAAGGAGTCTGAGAAGCCTTTGGTTTCAAGGCACCTGCACAGAATTCAGGGACAGTGGAAAGGGAATTATCATTGATTCAGCAACCATATTAAGTTATGTGATAGGTTTAATGACCTCCATTTTATGAACTGACTGAGCTCAGAGAGTTTAGGGTCTCCTAGCTGTTAAGAGGTCCCAAGTTCAAACCACGGTCTGTTTCACCATACTACACGCAGGGTTGTCTGGAACAGGTAACACTGACACATACCATACACGTTGGGGCTGGCAAACTTATTCCCTTAAGGGACAGTAAGTATTTTAGGCTTTGTAGATCAGTCTGTGTCCCAACTACTCAACTCTGCCACTGTAGCATGCAAGCTGTCCCAGACAATATATAAATGAATAAGTGTGGCTGTGTTCCAATAAAACTTTATTTACAAAAACAAGTGGGTCGGATTTGCCCTGTAGGCCAAAGTTTGTCACCTTCTGACACAGACATGATTTGATTCGTGGTTAGCCTCAAGTCCACTGCAACCACCACCTCTCCTTTGTGTCGTTTGAAATCTCTTTGATAGAACTTTTCACAATGTAAGTCCTCTTCCTTTGGCTCACCATTTTCTTGCCATCACTGTAGCAGTAGCTGATTAAATAAATGTGCCCATGCCAATGTTAATATCATTTCCCTGAAACAAAGTCTGTACCTTTCACAAGTCCATAAAATGTCTTGAATGCCTTTTCTTTATTCTCTTGTTAACATTCTCTTGCTAACTCTCTAACATTGGCTGGAAGTGAACAAATCGCCTTCACCAATAAGCAAGCCATTTTGTAACGGTGATTGCAAATGCTGAAGTACTGGCTGCATTTAAAACACATGGTAATATCTACAATAAGCACAGTCAGTGCGACCAGTGGGTTTTGCCTCTGCTTATTCTAATTCAGCATGCTAATGTGGTCTCGTTACAGTAGGCAAGACTGATAAAAATCAAGCAAGCATGTTTATATTAGGCAAGATAAGGGCATTTTTTAAATCACAAGTTACTTTAATTCCAAATGTTGTTGCTCTTGTTTAAGCATCTGTTTCTGTTAAACTGCTTTTCTCTTTTTTGTTGTTGTTTTTATTTTCCTGCTGAATTCTAATCATGCCTTCTAATCCATTGGCAGCCAACGAAGGAAAATAAACGGTGAAGGAAATTAGATGCAGCTTGGATAATTGATGTTTGTATGCCTGCCTTTAATAAAAATACTCCGCTAAATTAGAGGGGAGTCTAAATGGATTCAGTCAATAAGGAAGTGATTCAGGTGAGGAATTCAATCTTGGGTTTTGTTGTAAACTTATAAATAAGGTGACTGCTCAGTTCAACTGGGATGAGCTGCTCTGGCTTGCTTTTCTACTTTTGGTTTGTTCTTGGAATTTCAAATTACGTTCTTTTGTGAAAATTTGTGCACTAGGATTGCTGGGTTAAAGCAAATGATACACCCTCCAAATCCCAATGAATGGCATGAGAACAAGAGTATCTCTTGAAAAACTCACCCTCTCACTCTGCCCTTTTAATTTCTTCCATTTCTTAGTAAGTTTACACAACACAGCCTGAATAATCTCAGAGTCAAAAGAAATATCTTTATATACCACCCTTAATATCAAACATTTGGCATTTTTAATTACTCATTCAAGATAAACCCAACCATTTTATTCCAACCCTGGAATCAGTTATTCCAAAACTGATAGCATAGAAATAGCATCTGTAGATAAACAGTATCTGGATGGAGAGCCAAGTTTCCATTGAGCGTGACCTCTGAGAACAGCCAGAATAAACGGAGGGAAATGTCTGATTTGTCCTTGATTTATTCTTCTCTTCCTTAATTCCTTCCTAGTTATATCCTGCAATCTTCTCCTCACTAAAATAAGTAAAATGGTATGGAGGATGAATATGTATTGCATGTTGATTTTCCTAGGTGCTAGTAATCACATACTACCACTGCCCCAGTAAGTAAGCTGAGGCTCAAAGAGCTTAAAATCACTTGTTCAAGGGCACAGAGCTAGGAAGCAATGGAGGCATGATTTGGACCAAGTCAGTCTTACTTCAAAGTTCATGGCCTTTCTATTCCTCCCAGCTGTCTCTCTATAGCCAGTGACTTCCACGATTAGTCCAAAGCCCCAACACTACTTTGGCTCTATTCTAAACTTCAAGGGCATATTTCTGAGTCCTATATTCTGGTACCCATGTATTTCTTGCTTCCAAATCCCAAAGCCTTATTAAAATGGATCAGAGGGAAGAGATCTTTACAGTTTTCTGGAGCAACGGGTTTCAGTTCGTTACTATCCAATGTTTCCTGTTCACAGTTAAAGAGCTGTCCAGAGCTTGCTGTCTGCAATCCTTAGATGGGATCGCAGAGTGATGATGATGGTGTAAGAGTGGATCCTGGCCCTCAAAATTTAGAGTCTGTCCTGAAACAAACAGATGTCCCTATAAGACCTCTCTCTGTAGACTGATAAGTCTTCTTGTCATTTCTGTCATGGTGAAAATTATCCCTTTGCCATTATTATTATTACTAGAATATGGAAATATTAATTATTTCTAATTATGATCCATAAAATTCTAATGGAGAATATGTCATTTGAGACATACTGTTGATGTAGATTTTAAGTATTAGGTGATGGAATGGTCACTGCAAGGTGCAGTAACTCTGCAGGGCTATTTGGAGTACTGTGTTGAGAACGAGGTTAGGGTCATGACCTGGTTTAGGGGGATCTGTGACCTATAAGCAATGTCTGCCACGCAGTGGAGGAAAAGAGTCAAATCAAGTGTATTATAGGTCTGCCTCCCTAACTTTGGAGTCACATAACACAAACTTTGATAATTAGAACTGAAAGACTTAGTCTGTCAACACTGCCTTTTCTGTACAAAAAAAAAAAAATTAGTATGGAAACCTAATTCACATCCAGCATAATGACTACAATCTCATTAATCATGTATGTTTAAGTACATGAAAACCAAAAACAAACAAACAAATGAATATCGACTTCCAGCACTAGGCAGGACAAAGCCACCTTCCGTTATGAATACTGGTTATTTTAATAGGTTAAAAAATACTATGAATAGTGCACCATAGACATTATTATGCCACACTTCCTCTCCAGATGAGCGCCTATTAGAAAGTGAAAGCTTTCTAACATGTGTCCTAAGAAACTCTAGGCCTGTGTAATCCTTTATGAAAAAAGTCATCTGGTCAAATAGTATGGATTCTAGCTTAGGACAACTTTAGTGGATGATCTGTGTTCTAACTTCTACATCCTATTTTACTCATTTTCTACAAGAGTCAAAGGGTTGGAAATTTGATCGCCAATGAATTCAGGAGCTAGTGTACTGAGTGTTTGGATGCCCCAGGGATCTAGGGTCTTTCTCCCCAAGGATACTAATCATGTCACTATTTACATCACATTTATAAGTGGTAAGTAAGTGTCTGCAAAACTGGAAGGCTTTTGTAATCAAGAACACCAACCATGAATGCCAAGGCCACTCCAAGAATGGGATACAAATGTTTCCTCACTTGCCAGCAAACACTGTAGCTGGGGTTAAGTCAGCTATTAACAGGAAAAAGAAAAAAACATCTAAAGATGGAAATATTGGTTGGCATTATAAGCAGGCACAGGAGACAAGAAGTTAAAATGACTGAAGAACACAGATATTTGAGGGAACAGCACAGACATATTTTTTTTTTTTTTTTATCCTCTGCAGAGACATTTCCCATATCCTTTTGAACTGAGAATCAGAACCATTGTCAGGATTACAAAAACTACTTGGACATCCAGAATGGCAAAAGCAAGGTTCTTTCTTTGAGTGTCATGTGTTTAAAATAGCTCTTGCAAAAACTTCTATGATGTATAATTTGGCCACAGAGCCATTTCAAACTAAAAGAAAAGAATAAAAACGAACACGGAGGTTTTGGTCTTACCCATTCACCAGGAAACATTAAAGGCTTTAAAAAAAAAAAAAGAGGCATACAATTCTCACTTAAGAGCTCAACTATCAGAATTGACTGTTAAAAAATATTTTAGTTACAAAACTGCTTTCCTAGGTTAACAGATAATTGCTTTCAAAGCAGGATACTCACTGCTCATAAGGCAATATCTATCTTATTTGTAATGGGAATCACATTGGTGCAGACTAAGAATATTTATTGGCACATTCTTTCTGAGTAGTATTTTGTCCAGTCCTCTCAGATTTATGTCATCTTGATGAATGTGAATATGTATGCTCCATCATCATTCATTAGAGAGTTAAAATAGAAAATACCCATAAAATTGGCAACCTGGTGAAAGACCCATTTATTAATCTATAAGCTGGATGTCTACTATCTATTGTTGCAACATAACGGTCTCCACAGGGTAACCGTTCCTACAGGAAAGGTGGAAAAATGCTTCTATGGGTGATTTCGTTGCCTGTATTCATGACTGACATCGATTAAAAAAAATTAGCTAAGCAGACAGAGCCAAAACTTAGGACCACACAAATTCACACTTCACACCATAGAGAAATGAAGATAAATTTAGTTAATAGCAAAACCCACTGTTTCCGTAAATAACAAGTCTAGTGTAAGATGAAGGTGGCAATATAATGATTCTGTGATGCTTCATACATCTGTTCAGATAAATAGATTAGATTATTTAGTTTTCTGGAGAAACAAAGGATTGACAAAAATTCGTATCAAAACCCCAATGGATAAATATATAACTCAGAAAGTCAAAATGTAAGCTTCAACCAAGATCTTAATAAGTTACAAGCTATTCATTATGCACTAAAATTTACATTAAAATATTTAAGTAAAATAATTTTAAAAATACATACATATGTTTCTTCTCATAACAGATCTTTCCCATGTATTTGTGAAAATCGGTATACTGCCCCAAATCTTCTCTGTGACAACATACTTCTGGTTTATTTCCTAAAATCCCACCCTTTGTCCATCTTAGTAAAGTGACCCCACCCTCAAACTTCACACCCCTAATGATGGACACCAAAATACTCATTGAAAATACTATGTATGCCTTAGCATCAAAAGTTTAAATTCATGTACATTAAGCAAAACAAAATGAAACAAAAAACCTCCAAGAAAGTTACCCATTAAAACATTTGTAATTATAAAAATCAACATCCCACCAGATGTAGGGCTTCTCTAAATTGCCTGGGCATAACTGGGCAGCCCTGTAAGATTTAATATCCGGAAGAGAGGAATCTACAGAATTCATTTTTCACCTACTAACAGCATCCAATGTCACTGTCGCCAAAAAACACCCTGAGCTATAGACAATATTCTAAAATTACTGATATCACTGTCTGACCTTGCTGTAATCTATTGTGTAGAAGTCTGATCTATTTATTTAGCAGTTCAGGAAATGTCAGAATAACATGTCTGGAGCAGATTACTTCCCACAGCCTGCTCAGGATGAAATTTAACAAAACTTTTCACCTCAAAGTGATCTAAATCATTGGTTGGCCACACCTTCTCTCACCTGTAGTTTAACCTTTTGTGGACTTCAGTGGAGTTTTCAAGTTGTTAGACTTTCTCTACAAAAGAATTCCCAAATATTCTATCCCTTGAGGCACAGGCTCAACCAACTATCAAAAAAATGTAATTTAGGGTCACCTGGTTGGCTCAGTAGGTTGAGCATCTGACTCTCCATTTTGGATTAGGTCAGGATCCCAGGGTTATGGGATCAAGCCCCACAATGGGCCCCATGCTGGGTGTGGAGACTGCATAAGAGTCTGTCTCTCTCTAGCGCACACACGCGCACGCACGCTCTCTCTCTCTCTCTCTCCCTCTCTCTCTTTGCCCCCCACCCCCGCTTGTGCTCTCTCCCTCTTGCTCCCTTAAAAAAAAAAAAGATGTCATTTGGGACCTATGTTCTAGATCCCTGTTCCCCTCTTGACCCATCCCACCTTTTTCCACCTTGTTCCTCTCAGTCCTGGAAGGCTGACTGTAGAGACAAATGAATGGGCTCCTTTCTCACTGTGGCATTTGGGAAGCCTTTGATGGAGGAGGGGAGAGTCAGGATGTTTACATTCCTCCAGGTCCTTCCCAGTGAGGTTGTCTTGAGTGGGTGCATCCTTCCACAAAAGATCCCTGATCTCAAGAAAGCCTTCATTATGGACTCTTAAGTAACTACCCCCTTCTCTCTTCCTTTTGGTTTAGAGATATAAGAGGTTCCAGGCCACTAGTTCTCATCCCCAGGCTTTCTCTTTTGGTTCTTGTACTCCTTACCCCCACCTTCACTATCTACCTCTCTGTAAGTCAATTCTTCTCCATATACCATGAGTTGAATCAGTAATCATTTCCTAGTGAGACTGGTAACAACACCCTATTTTGACCAACCCAGCTTGAATTTGAGAAAGTCCATTCATCTGAACCTTGTAGAACTAGAAGGTTAATTGTTTAGTTTTCCTTTCTCCACAACGTATCTGTGGTTAAACAATGAAATAAAAGTTAAAAAAAATTGTTAATACTCACAGCTCAAGCAATCTTAATGAGTATTATCAAATACTTCCTTCTCTGGTCCTTTTTGGGAGATGCCTAACACCTAAGAATCTGAAATTATTGCTCATTAACTGTCTGGATCTACACCCAAGGTAAAGCTGTGAAAGGAAAACAAGCCAAATGCTTTATTATCTTGGGTCCTGTCCATTATAAATGACAAATGATAGCTTGTTAGGTGAAAACGAGCATCTCAGCACTAAAATGGCTTTATTTGGTTTATTAGCCGCAAACGAAAACTAAGGAAGGCCCATCTAGAAGGAGACTTGCAAACCTTATTTTCAGCATAATGAAAGATAGGCTCAATAAGTCCCAATCCCCATGTGGCCTCCCAGTCTGTCTAAAGGAGGAATACAGGTAACATGAAAACAAACCTGAAAAGATGGTTAATAAGTAAAAATGTAGGTCTGCAGCCTTGGAAAAAGATGATGTTTAACTTCCATGAAACTACAATGACCCAGTTGTAAGCAGTGGTCTCACATTTATCTCAAAAGTCACATTATTCTGCTTTATCAAGTAAATAAACGGTATCATTGAGCTGTTAATAGTCAACAATAAAAAGTACCCCAAGGGAATACATACAGGATGGCTTAACAACCAGGAAAAAATATAAGAAAAGAAACAGAAGCACTCAAACCATGTAAAGATCTATACAGCTTTTCTAAGAAGTCAGCATCCCCTGGTAGGTCAGACATGCACGTGGAATCCATAAGATTCAGACACATATTTGTTTTTTCTGATATGTCAGAGATTCTTCTTCTCTTCCCTATAACTATAACTGACCTTTATACTCTGAAACACCTGGAGAAAAATAAAAATCCCTTTGTTTGCAGAAACCCATCTCCCCAGCTCCATATCCCACGGCGTGGATTTATTTAATGAGTGTGTATTTTCCTACGTGCTAAGTCTAAAAGGTAATCTTGAATTATTTAAAGTCTGTTTATGTCCTACCAAAGTAGAAGCTCCCTTGGATTCAAAGATGTATTTTTGTAAATGTTTTGAAATGACTCCTTTTTGTTTCTTGTTATGATCATCCTGAATACCATGTCCAAGTTTTCACTCTAGAAACTTTGGGATAGTTTTCTGACTTGCTCAAGACTGACTTGCTCAAGTTGCTCAAGTTGACTAAAGTCAACTCCAGTTTCCTGTTTGCCCTGACTGGGTGACAACTCCCACAATGCCCATTCCTGCCACACATGTGGCCTAAAAAGTTTCCTTCCACACAATGCCATCTAGCTACCCTCCAAAGTTCTCATCAGCTAGGTGGGAGGACTATAAGCTCTACCCAGTCAGGTCTGTGAACAGGAATTCCTGCTCAGTTTCATGCTGTAGTTCTCTCCATGGAGAGATGCATGGGGGATCTTGAAGGTGGAGGCCCTTCCTATGGCAGATTACACCATGTGACTAAACTGCAGAGTGCCAGCCTTTTAACTGGAGAGAGGGGTTGCACACTCAATGCCTTCAAGGGCCACGGAGGTCAATAAATGAGTCAGGAGGCCCTGGATTAAAACAACAGATTCTGACACACTGAAGAAGACCTGCCTTTTCTAAAGGGACCGTTGCTACATACTCCATCCAATTGTTGCCATGGGAATGTGAGCTAAGATCTTTGCATTTTCAAAAGCCAGAAGTATGGATTTTCAAAAACATTGAGCTTACTAGACAAAACGTATTTGAGAGCTGCATCCGTCCTCAGTGCTTCATGACTGAAACTGCCTCAGGGGCCAGGCATGTCAGCATCCTGGAAGGTTCTCTCCAAACCTTCCTGCTGCTATGCCCACCCTCTCTGCAGCTTTCTGACTTTTCCTCTCTCCCAAGTGATTGTAGAATCTCTGCATGGTAAGAAATATTCAGGGGGACAACTGTTGCATGGGTAAATGGAGGGATGCAGAATAAAGCTGTAAAAGCAGAGAAAAATTTAGCAAGTTTGAAGACGAGATCCCAGCAGGATTTCTTAGGCAAAGGAAGAGTGGAATGAAGAGTTAGAGTGTGAATCCACATATGGTAACAATACCGCTATGCCAGAAGCAGTTTGGCCAATGCTTGCTGATCACTTTTTAAGATGCCAAGCGGTTTTCTAAGTATTTTAGATGGGCTCACTCACTTCTATCTCACTATGATCCTATGAGGAAAGTGATGTTTTTCCCTCTTTTATAGACAGCAGTCCAACACAGAGATGTTAGGAGGCATCCCCAAGGTCATACATCTGGAGAGTGGCAGACCCCTAGCATGGCTCCAAAGCTACCATGCCATACTCCCTGCCCTGCACGCTGTCCCCAATACACCTGTCACCCCAGTGCAACGTCCTAGCTCTAGTCCTTGTGTGTAGCCTGAAACACCTTTGCTTTTCCTTTCTTTTTTTTAAATATGAAATTTATTGTCAAATTGGTTTCCATACAACACCCAGTGCTCATCCCAACAGGTGCCCTTCTCAATACCCATCACCCACCCGCTCCCTCCCACCCCCCCCATCAACCCTCAGTTTGTTCTCAGTTTTTAAGAGTCTCTTATGTTTTGGCTCCCTCCCTCTCTAACCTTCTTTTTTTCCTTCCCCTCCCCCATGGTCTTCTGTTAAGTTTCTCAGGATCCACATAAGAGTGAAAACATATGGTATCTGTCTGTCTCTGTATGACTTATTTCACTTAGCATAACACTCTCCAGTTCCATCCATGTTGCTACAAAGGGCCATATTTCATTCTTTCTCATTGCCAAGCAGTATTCCATTGTGTATATAAACCACAATTTCTTTATCCATTCAACAGTTGATGGACATTTAGGCTCTTTCCATCATTTGGCTATTGTTGAGAGTGCTGCTATAAACATTGGGGTACAAGTGCCCCTATGCATCAGCACTCCTGTATCCCTTGGGTAAATTCCTAGCAGTGCTATTGCTGGGTCATAGGGTAGATCTATTTTTAATTTTTTGAGGAACCTCCACACTGTTTTCCAGAGCGGCTGCACCAGTTTGCATCCCCACCAACAGTGCAAGAGGGTTCCCGTTTCTCCACATCCTCGCCAGCATCTACAGTCTCCTGATTTGTTCATTTTAGCCACTCTGACTGGCATGAGGTGATATCTCAGTGTGGTTTTGATTTGTATTTCCCTGATAAGGAGTGACGTTGAGCATCTTTTCATGTGTCTGTCGGCCATCTGGATGTCTTCTTCAAAGAAGTGTTTATTCATGTCTTCTGCCCATTTCTTCACTGGATTATTTGTTTTTCAGGTGTGGAGTTTGGTGAGTTCTTTATAGATTTTGGATACTAGCCCTTTGTCTGATATATCATTTGCAAATATCTTTTCCCATTCCGTCCGTTGCCTTTTAGTTTTGTTGATTGTTTCCTTTGCAGTGCAGAAGCTTTTTATCTTCATGAGGTCCCAATAGTTCATTTTTGCTTTTAATTCCCTTGCCACTGAAACACCTTTTCTATGCATACCAATCCAACCTGAAGGGCCAAATCCTCCCATGATGATTATCTTCTCTGGTGGCTTTAAAAATCTGTCCACAAATTCTTCAATATCTTCCCTTCAATGTGTAGAGCTTTATTCCTCTTGAGTGTGGGCTAGACTGAGTGACTCACTTCAAATAAGAGAATATGGTAGCAGGAAGCAACTTCCAAGATGAGGTTATAAAAAGCGCTGGAGCTTCTTCCTCTTTGCTTTCTCTCTCTCTCTCTCTCTCTCTCTCTCTCTCTCTCTCTTGCTCTCCCACTTTCTTTCTCTCTCCTCTCTATCCTTGATCACTCACTCTGGGGAAATCCAACAGTCATGTCATAAGGACACTCAAGGAGCCTAAATGAGGCTCCTATATAGCAAGGAACTCAGGACTCCTGCCAACAGCCCTGTGAGTGAGCCATGCTGGAAAGGGATCCCCAGTCTAAACCAATCAAGTTCGTCATCATAGTTCAGATGACAGTAAACTTGGTTCACTGTTTTATTACAACCTTATGAGAGACCCTGAGGCAAAACCACCATACAAATAAAATCCAGTGCCATTTATCAAATAATTAGAGGTTTGATTGTTGGCTCATTGGTAATCGAGAGTAGATTTCAGTAATGGTTTAAGCAGCTTTATTAAAAATAGGATGAAATTGAGTTGTTTCAATAGAAAATACTTAACACTTGAATTTATAGCAGATCACCAAATAAATATGGATGTAGTTTTACCATTTATTGACTGTGTATTAGAATGAAGACTGTCATCCTCTGTCATAGTGAGATATGCTTATTAAACTGCCAAGTCCAAGGAAGTGACATGGATTTACACTTAGTAAGAGGATGTTTTTCTTAAATTTTATATGAGTGAAAACTCCACTGTGATGATGTTCCTTTGGAACATGTCAGCTATGCTTTGTTTTTATGGATATAAGATAATTTGATATGTCATTAGTATCTTGTTTAGCTGAAGAGAGTATTTGGGTTGTTTTCTAAAAAAGATGTTACAAATGTCTTAGGTACAATGTGTGTTAAATGAGAAATACCATGGCATTAACATCACAATTCCATCTTACAAAACTCCAGCAAATAATCTAAATTTGTTAAGAACATTGACAAGTATGGGACTATCCCCATAAAGTTTAATCAACTGCATGCTTAAATCTCCTTCGAACTTCTGATAATTCTGACTGTGGTACTTAATATAGATTCTTGAAAATTATTAAAATATGTGGTATAGTGTTACAGTAAGTGAGTTAAGGAAAGATCGATATGAAACATAATTGTGACAGGTATCCACTAGAGGCCAGTGTAATTCAGCACAGAGAAGGAATTTATAATCAATCCCTGTGGAAAAACTAACATTATTTCTTCCACTTAAAAGTGGAGCTCTTGTGAATTGGAGAAAAAAAATGATGAAGAAAGCTTTTTTGATTCTCTGAAGAGGAAATTTCAAAGGATAAGAAAGATGAGTTGAGAAAGGATGAGTCATGAAAAATTGGGGAAAAGAGAATTCTTGTCTCCAGAAAAAAACAGCACTACCATAAAATTTTGATGTTTCAAATGTAAGCACAAATTTTCAACATACCTAGTTTAATTGTACGCTTTTCCATAAATGTTTCATATGGCAAAGATTTTAGAAATTAAAGATATGGAATACCTAGGAAGTACCACAGTAATCTTATTTTCAGGGCAATCACCATTACTAGCTGCCTAGACAATGAGAAGACTTTTGAAGAGGGGTGGGAAAAACTGTACATTTGCAATTTCCTTCCCGTGAACAACTTTACTCAGAACAGCTACCAAGTGGTTCCTTCTCAAATATGGAATAATTCACATAAATTCATCCAACACTACATTCATACTGTATAATACATTTCTCAATAATGGCGTTACATCATGGTCATAATACTTTTTAACAAGGGACTAAACCAGCTTCTTTAAACATGAAAGTAGAAATGAGAATTTGCTTCTTTAGTAAAGCTAGACAATAACATTTGGTAGGATCCTGTGTAAGAGACTTAACTTTGTAAGGGTGAAGGCTGAACCATTTAACACATAACCCCCAGACAAGTTCTCTTTCCCCTCTCCTCCAGCATAGGAAGGTGCCTTATGTAACATGGACATGCCAAGGATATAAATTAACCATAAATGAACCATTAGAGTCGGGCAGGACCTGAGAAGTCAGCCAGCCACAGCTTGAACCTTTTCAAAGACAAAGAGTTTCCTCCTTTGCATGGTACCCCATTACATTGTCAAGGCTATAATTGTTTCTAAATTATTCTTTAATCCTTATATTAAGGAATCTCATACAACATACAACAAAATGCTGTTTTGGTTCCAGAGGTCAAAAAGAGGAGGCAAGATACAAAGATACATAACATATAATCTGGACTTTGAGGAGATATAAAATTCTACCTATGAGAATCCGATTTAGACCTCTGACCGACAAGTACTGGTTCTCTCAGCTACTAGCTATGTGAATTACTTAACTTCTGTAGGCCTCAGTTTCTTCATCTATAAAATGGGGATAATAATAGTACCTACCTCACAGAGTTGGTACCAGGATTACATGTGATAATTCAAGTAAAAACACTAAGCCTAGCACGGGGTAAGGTAAGTATTCAGTAATTGTTAGCTATTATTGCTAGACACTGTTCAGTTAACAAATAAATCTTTACCAAATGCCTAGGGGGTATGATTTATCTATTATTAATTACACTAGTTTTAGAGACAGGAGAACTGATTCATGAAGCAGCTTATAAGCACCAGCAGCTAGTCAATGGCCACACCAGGATTTCAACATAGCTTTGTCCCACTACAAAAGCTTTATTCTGCTACAAAAGCTTTTAATCAAGCTGCTTTGATAAAAAGTGAGGTGAATCCCTATTCCATGTGATAGTGAACTTTACCCTTCTCTGACCTACAAGTGACCAGTACCAAAGTCTAACCACAAGACCCCTCCATTCTGATCCACAGTACATCAAGGGATCCTGGAGGTGGACATGGTGGCAGACTTTGAAATGTGAAGCCCCAAGCCCTGCTTCCAGGGGCGATCTCTCCTGCTGCTCAGTGTTCTCCTCCTGGAGCCCCGTTCCTCGTTTATTGCCACCTCTGTAGGGGCAGGATGTCCCTGTGCCTGCCACTGTTCAACAGGGGAAGCCCCAAAAGTTTCCATGCTACAACGTGACCTAGATATATGCTAAAGAATTCTTTTTATATTTCCAAAGCCAACCTTCCTTTACGTAAGAGGATATAGTAAAAACTAAACAACCATAGAAATAGCTACACACACACACATGCTTAGTGTATGTTCCAACTAGAGAATAAGAAAGAAGGCTATTTAATGCTTCCTGTTCTACTGCCATGAGCCTGATTTTATCTTCAGACACCTATGGGTTTGTCAGTAATCCATTAACTGAGATAAACATGTAAATTAACTTTTTGTTAAAGACATGGCACTGTGTCAGCTATAACACTAGGCGCATCATAGGTATTTGGTCCTGTCATCCTCACCAAAGTTCAGGTGTTGACATTGGAGGGCCTGGAGGTCAGTACCTTGCCCTAGGACCAATGGCTGCTTGAGGTCTCAGCTAGAGTTTAAATCCGGTTCTACTTGACCATAAAGCCCCAACTCTTACCCAACATGGTACATGGCCATGTACTCCATGTCCTGCCACCTTGAGGGTACCTCAGATTTCACTACTATAGTACACCAGGACCCCAACCCCAGGCTAAAAGGAGGCCTTTTTATATTTCCCCAAACAATCCTCCTTCACTTAAAAAACAACACGAAACAGGGCACCTGGGTAGCTCAGTCGGTTAAGCATCCGACTTCGGCTCAGGTCATGATCTCGAGGTTTGTGAGTTTGAGCCCTGCGTCGGGCTCTGTGCTGACAACTCAGAGCCTGGAGCCTGTTTCAGATTGTGTCTCTGTCTCTCTCTAACCCCTCCCAAACTTATGCTCTGTCTCTCAAAAATAAATAAATATAAAAAATTTTTTTAAAAAAGAAACAAAACAAACAAAAAAAGCATGAAGAAGCAAGCATATAAAACATTTCACCAGTAGTCAAGTGGCAGACTTGGGTCTTTGCTCCAAATTAGGTACGGGAACTTGGAAACACCTCTTCATCGGTCATAGCCCCAACTGCATCATCTGTTTCGGAAACCCCAGGGAAACATTCTTGCACCAATGCACTAAATGCATACGCAAGTAATACATGCCGGTCACGGGGGACACCGCCAGCACCGGGCTCTTGTTGCACTGTGTCGTGTTTCTGTAAACTTTTTAGTACTACAACAAGGAGAGAGAATTAAGCAACACGGAAAAGAATGGGGATCAGAAAGTCAATGTTTGGTCATCCACCACTACATATCTAGGTCAAATTTGGCTCTCATGGATAAATGAAGATTGAGAAGAAGAGCTGCAAACTCACAGAATTTAATTAGGGGATAGTGACACTGTCAGAACTGAATTGCATCTTTTGGCATAAAGGGGACTGAAAAATAATTAAAATGGGTTTTTAAAAAGCCTATTGTGGGTTATGTTTAGGAGCTGAACATTTCAATGAGAAGCGTTTCCAATTCTTAGAATTAAATCAGTGAAGATTTACACATTAATGAGCTTAAATATATGTACATTTCTCCAAGGTAGGGAGAAGTTTACTCAAAAGAGGCAGGTAAATGCAAAACAGGAGTGTCTCTCAGCTCTACTGGACTCTCACAGACTAAGCTTCAAAACTTGTTTTTTTTTATTTTACATAGCCTTGGGAACAATAAAGTATGACAGGGATATTAGAGGAAAGAACATTCAAAAGAAATTGACAAAGCTCCTACAATGTCTCTAGCATTGGGTTGAGATGTGGGGAGAGAGTAAGTTGATGGCCAGAAAGTCAGGTTGCCTTTACTGATTTTGTAATCCAGTGGTGAACATGATCTAGAGAGTGAGAAAAAGATTTCAAAGTATAGGTCAACTAAGAATATCTCCTTATAAATGCCAAAACCCCCATTTAATAGCTACTTCACCACCTACTTAGAATGATACCTACAGAACGACCATATTTATTGTCTGCATATCTTATTAAAGGGGATGACAGCTGACACATAAATCATGTATAGTGTTCACATTGCCTCATCTATACCACGAGGTATAGTCAAAAGTCAAAAGTTCACCAGGACACTCATCACACCAGGCTGAAGCCTCTAGAACTGAGAACAGGATATAGGGTGATGTGGCCATTGCCTTTGGAGACAGACTGATTAGGCTGCAGAAGGCAGGTTTCCTTGAATTGGGCTGCCACAGCTGATTGAGTCTTATTTGAGGATGGTTAATGGGTGTACCCTGAGAAAGAATTTCATGCAGTCTCCTTTAAAAATTTTTTTAAGTTTATTTATTTATTTTGAGAGAGACAGAGACAGCGTGAATGGGGGAGGGGCAGAGAGAGACAGAAAGAGAGAAGCCCAAGCAGGCTCTGCCCTGTCAGCACAGAGCCCAGCAAGGGCTCGAACTCACGAAATCATGAGATCATGACCTGAGCCCAAACCACGGGTGGGACGCTTAACCAACTGAGCCACCTAGGTGCCCCTCATGCAGTCTCCTTTAGAGTTTAGGATGAACTGATAAGAACACTCAAGTCCACACACTAGAATTCCCTTTTCCTTACATCCACTAACTTCATCTTTGTCCTTTCTATGCCTCGCTTTTGATTATCTTCCACATCTCTCCTTCAACTCTCAAAGTCCAAATGCCCACAAAATAATACTGCCTTTGCCAAAATGTGCCAGGTTTTCTCTCCTTCACCCGCCACAAGATTTTGTAAAGACTGGGGTAGAACTTCCTTCTTATCTCCTCTCTTCAAAGACAGAATCCTTTAGATACTTGACTATTTCTGACATTGGAATCCATCTGGGAACAGATGCCGTCCCATACTGAAGGCTGTTTTGCCCCTGAAACACTACTATTAAACAAGTGCTATATTTTAGAACGGTTCAGAGTCTAGAACAGGAGACATGCCGAATTTCTATTGTTTAGTTCCTCACCAATAGCAGCACTGATACTAACAACACACCAGTACCTCCCTCCTCTTCTCCCACTTCCTGAAAGCTCTCAAGGATCTCCTGTGTTTGGCTCACAATCAAGCATAGACACTGGGGTGCTATGATTTTGTTTCCTCTGTACTCAATCTTCAAGAAGTGCTTGAGTGGAATATAAAAGCCAATGTTACCTCATTCAAAAATGACCACTGAAGGACACCTCTTAGGAACTCTTTTGTCACTGGTAAACATAGTCTCACCCATCACGGATAATCGTGTGATCTGCCAAACATTTCTACCTAATTCCCCCAAATCTCTATAATATGTACCGGTGAGGGAATTCAATCCACTGTGACTAATGAAGAAGAGAACAAAGGGTGTGTACAGAAGGCCAAAAATTATCACTGTTTCTCACAAACCTGATTATCATCTTGATGTCTCTATCGTACTCCCAAGGATTCCAGGATTCTTTAGTATCCCAGTTATCCTACTTTGGATGGACTCCAGATAGCAATGTCCTTATTAGAAGTGTAGGATGGTACCTCGGAACTGCCACTTTCTGCAGATATTTATTGGCCAGATGGATACAGGAAGTATTTAAGAATGTGAACTACGGTGTAAAATTGCCTGGGCTCAAATTCTGACTTTGTAACATACTAGCTCTGTGTTCTTGGGTAAATTATGAGCCTCTTCTAAGCCTCTTTTCCTTAGCTATGAAACAGATTATAGTAACAATGCGTGCAGGTAAAAAAAAAACACAAAAAATGCAAGAAGCTGGCATATACTAAACACTCAGTAACTGTTGGGCATTACTAATACGACCACTATCACCTCAGCTCTACCAGTGCTCTCGTTTGATGGAAAACTCCAAATGAACATCACTTCGGTGCAACAGCAGATAGGAAGGTGACACAAGTTTTCCTTGGACTCTGCGATTTGACCCCTTCTTACTAGATGATCTTACTTATCGCTCTCCTTTTTTACAACCTGAACAATCTTTTTACCATCCTCTCCTGCTTGATCATTCGGTCTAAAAGACCTTATTCTTTCTTTTCCACCCTTCCAACACTTATCCCTGCCTCCAAGAATATGCTCCCTGTATCCACGCGTAATCACCGCTCTTTCTTCCTCACCTTGCATCAGATAATCATTTCACATCTGATTAAGTGCTCTTTAGTTTTAAATTCAATGCCATATAAGATTACTATGATCTATGGCTTCCTAATTGACTCATAAATTTAACTTGTCTTTCTAATTACCGGGTGAAGTGTTTCCTATTCTTATTTGGTATTGCCTTCTTGCAGTTGGCAACATTCTGGGAACACAGAATAAGACACAGTGACTGTCACTGAACTAACTCACACTTATTTTTCACGTGTATTAATTATCCCTAGAATTAATATCAGGAATCTTGAAAATGAAGTAAATCTTCACTGGACAGCAGGGTAGCACTTAACATCAGGGCTAGTAGGGTTTCATACAGTAGAAAACACAAGACATTTAGCCTCAAGTTGAAACCTGTAAAATGTTACTGTAAGCTCAGAGTTTGATGTACAGAGAGGAATTCTAGTTCCAGAAGATCCTGCCTTCCTGTAATCTAGAACACAACCCATTTATTAACTGACTCACTTAAAATAACCAACACACAGCTGCTAAATGAAAGATTCCATACTAGAGGGTAACAGAATATGTTAAGGGGGGTCCACTTGAAGGGTGATGGACATGAATAGAGGATTGCCAAATTAGTATTTTAGAGTACATTTTCCTGAGCTAAACAACGAATAAACAAAACAAGCACGGGAACAAACAACAAAATTCCATCATCACGGTTATTTCACTACTTATAAAACCCAGAACCATGTTAGCACCTATGATCATTAAGTTTGGTTTATACAATTAAAAACAAAATAAGCAAACAGACATACAAGAAAGGACTTGTTGGCTGGAAGACTCCTCTGATTACTACTCAAAATGCTAATAAAGTCCCTGTGCACAAATAGCTAAAAGTCATTTCAAACTCCATTTGTTCAGAATGTAGATGTGGACTTATCTGAAATTTACTTTTGCATTATCTAAGAGCAAGAATTTGTTGAGTAAAAAAATATTGAAATGAGACTGTGAAAAACACACTTATCATACTTAAGGAAACAAACTTTTCTCTAGAATCAAAACATCTCACTTATAAATATTTGACTCGTTAATAACAAGACATTCCTTACTATTAATTTGATTGATTGACTGGTTGATTGACTGCTGTTTGGGATGCTTTATTTCACTGCAATAGATAAACAAAATAGGCTATTAAAGGGAGCATGAGAGATTATTTGTAATAAAAAGGTTATTAAATCTGACATTATTGAGAAACACTGTCATAGGCAGTAAATGCTTTATAATTAGAACTTATTTTATTGAAGTATAATTGACATAAAACATTATATTAGTTTCAGGTGCACACATAATGATCCAGTATTTATATATATTGGAAAATAATCACCAAAAGAAGTCTAGTTAACATGGTCAACATACATGGTTATACCTTTTTTTCTTGTGATGAGAACTTTTAACATATACTGTCTTAGCAAATTTCAAATATGCACTGGAGTATTATTAACTAGTCACCACAATGTAGATTATATCCCCATGACTTATTTATAACTGGAAATTTGTATCCTGTGACCATCTTCACCCAATTTACCACCCCCACCTGCAGTCCCAACCTTGGGCAACCAAAAGTCTATTCTCTGTATCTACAAGCCTGGGATTTTAGGTTTTTTTTTATTTATTTGTTTTTGTTTTTAGATTCTACATACAAACAAGGTCATATGGTATTTGTCTTTCTTTGCCTGACTTATTGCACTTACCATAATGCTCTCAAGGTCCATCCATGTTGTTACAAATGGCAAGATTTCATTTTTTATTGCTGAGTAATAACCCACTGTACACACACACACACACACACACACACCAGTTTCCTTACCCATTCATCCACCAATGGGATACTTACTTTTTTTTTATATTTTGGCTATTGTAAAAATGCTAGAAGGAATACAGTGGTGCATGTACTTTTTTGAGTTGGTGTTTTATTTTCTTTGGATAAATATCCAGAAGTGGAATTACAGTAAGTGAATATATATGAAACGTCTGGTGCTGGTATATACACCATAATCCTTGTCTTCCTAGAGCTTATACTCCAGCAGTAGGGGTCAGACATTGAAACAATAAATACGTAAATACAAGTATTGTGACAAAATTTCACTAAAAAAGAAGGCAGGGCCCTAAAAGTGTTCATGGGAGTGGAAATTTAATCATTTAGCCTGGGCAAAGAAGGTAATATTTCAGCTGGGTAACAAGTAAGGGAAAATTAAAATTATATAAAAATTCATAAATAAATGAAAATAAAATGAAATCAGTAGCAAAAGATATCTACTCGACCAAGGATCACTTGCCCACTTCAAATACATTAGAGGGGCACCTGGGTGCCTCAGTCGGTTGAGCGTCCAGCTTCAGCACAGGCCATGATCTCACAGTTTGTGGGTTCGAGCCCCGCATTGGGCTCTGGGCTGACAGCTTAGAGCCTGAAACCTGCTTCTGATTCTGTGTCTCCCTCTCTTTCTGCTCCTCCCCCTGCTCCTGCTCTGTCTCTCTCTCTCCTTCAAAAATAAATAAAAACATTAAAAAAAATTTTCAAAGACATTAGAAATAATAGAATAACAATTAGGGATGTAATTCACAATAGGATCTCTTCCTGCTTATTGGCCTTATCATAGTAAGGTTGAACAAAAAGGTTTTGTCTTTTATCAGAGAAGACAGGATTATTTTTCTCTAAATAATACTTTAATGACTAGTAATGGGCTCAGTCACCTAAATCGTGCTTTATGTTTTTCGTGCTCTTCTCCTTTTAGTGAAAATAATTTTCCCTTAGAAGTAGCCCACCAAATTCACATGTGAAACTGAGTCTGTTGCTGTGAGATCAGATTTTAAAATAACTTCAAGGAGGAGAAGGCCCTTGACAAGGGAGGTAACAATAGAAACGAGGTCACCAACTCAAGACCTAGACTTTCTTTATTGTTCATGGACACAAATGCTTGGTTTCAGAAGTGTATTGTTATCAAGGAAGCAATAGGACAGAACTATTTCTTTGGGAAAATTATATCTCTGACACTAATGCAGTCAGTTCCACCTTCAAAGTGAAATTAAACATAAACAAGGAATAATCACTTAGAGGTTCAGCAACTGGTTCAGCTTGGTTGGGCAATGGAGACCAAGTTTGCTCTCCCTGGGTGGTATACACTGAGGGCAAGTGACCTTAAGAATAGGAGGAAGGGATGATGGATGGTCTGCTCAGATTCCCTTTGTCCCCAGTAGCATTTTTCAGCTGTCGAAAGGTGCTCTAGCAGGGACCAGATTTAACAATGGGAGATCACCTGAGGGGCTAACGACCTGTTCAACTATATCCTTGGCAGATGACAGCAGCACCTTCACTTTTACAGCTGGCAATACTGGGTTGCTAGTCATCGTTTTGTTGATTTATTAAACCAGTTTTAATAAACAAGCAGCAAGTAACTGGCTACATGGTACAGTAGGCTGAGAATTCCTAATGGACAACAAATGATCTTAGTAAATGCCAAGTCCCAGGTGCTGAGGTCAGCGCTGTAGGTGATGATGCTAATTTTATGATCACCAAAGTCTATCTTTAGAGACAAACTTCTACACAGTGGTAAAACTATGGGCAAACAGCTGTGAAGGAAACTTTCTGTGGTCATCTGTGAATGCTCAGCTACACTAGTGATTTATCTATTTCAAATCTGTCTGAGGGCAGAAATGGAACCTTGGTTATTTTTGTTACCCTTCCACCTGGAAACCCCTTCTCACAACAGCAAAGGCACAGAATAAAAAGGAACAGTAGCTTGGTACACATTTATTGAGTTGGATTAAATTACAAGGAGTGTCTAATTTCTCCTGAGTTTGCTTCTTAAACCTTCAAGTGGGTAAGAAATAAAATCATGGTGGTACCTTATCATGTTGGGCAGTTCTACTCGGAGGGAGACGGCGGTCTGTGTATGCCAGTCCATTTCACGGTACCTCTGGGGGGAAACTGTTGATAGCCATTCCCTCGAGTAAAAGTTCAAGACACAGTTTCTATAAAAGCCAATTGCTTTATAAAACATCACTTTATAACCATATTAAAAATCTGAAAGTTGACCTCTAAGGAAAACCACTTCATATGGCTTCTTCCCCAAACCCTTGCTCAAACGAGTATAAAAACACTTAGCTGAGATATTACTTGAAGTTTATTTTCTCATTCCACTGACCAGCTGTGACCTAATCTGTGGCTGATATCGGGTGAAAATGATCAATTTTATTCAGTTAAAAGAGATTTCGGATGGGAGGTGTGATGACCTTTCAACAACGAAAGGTTGGGGAGGTAGAAGATAAGGGTGACAGTATTTTCTAGGTGTGGAAGGGAGGAGAGAAGGACCTGGGATAAAGTTATCAAGTGACCTTTCTGTGTTTAGCCACCATGTTGGGAAGAAAGGCTATTCCTTCCTGAAGAACTGAGAAGTGAGGTAGAAAGTGAGTAGTGATATGAAGTAAACTTAACATACAAGCTGACTTAAGCAAACTGCTCAAACGTCCAGAGGGACAGACTGTTCTTCAGGGAATTAATAATAAATGCAGAGAGTGGATAAATTAAATTTAAGGTCTATGGACTAAATTGGGGCCATATTAGCCAGGGATTGTAAGGTGCAGGATTTAGCAAAAAGGGAACTAATTTGAGGTTCCTGGGTGTTTTAGTTGGTTAAGCGTCTGACTCTTAATTTCGGTTCAGGTCACGATCTCACAGTTCATGGGTTCAGACCCTGCAGAGGGTTCTGTGCTGACAGTGTGGAGCCTGTTTAGGATTCACTCTCTGTCCCTCCTTTGTGTGTGCACGTGCTCTCTCTCTCTCTCTCTCTCTCTCTCTCTCTGTCTCAAAATAAATAAATAAACTTTTAAAAAGGGAACTAATTTGCAGTGAGAGGCTCAGTGAAGTCTAGCTGTATAAAACCATCTATAACCTACACATTTTTAACTGTCTATTTGCTGGTTTCATAATTAGTGTGACTTCTGCTCATAAAAACAACTGCCAAGAAGAAAGCTTTCTACATCTATGGGAAGTCTATCTAATTGAGCAATAAGGCCAAATCCACAAATGCCACTACAGATCCAGAGGCTGACAAAGTACTTGGGAAAACAGGTCTCAGGAGTGCTGATCTCACATCCCTAAATCACTGAAGTGAGAATAACTGCTACATATGCAGATTGATCCCATGAAATAATCAGTTAAAAATCTCTGTGAAAGGCAACAAAGTACACACACATGCACACACGTGCGTGCACACGTACACACACACACACACACACACACACACACGTTTGGGATGACAATCATTACTGCTGAATTACAGAGTCATGAAACTAAAATAAGTTCAAAATTGCATACAGGGTACCAAACAAAGAAATATCTAAATTATTTTTGAATACTTGACAAGGTAGGAGAAAGCCAGCAGTGAGATGTCATACTGGCTGGGGAGACGGGAGACGGTGAAATGTGAATACAAAGCAAACACTTCATTTTAAAAATGTATTTCCTTCTTTACTTATTAATTTTTGCATATACGTCCACGTACAGGCCACGTGTCAGGATGAGGTGCGGAGGTTTCCTTTCTTTCCTCTTTCCATTCCAAATAAACAGGCAAGAGTACTATACACAGGAAGAGCTGAGTCAAGTCGAAGGTCATATGTTACACTGTTCTCAAATGTGCATTCTTCAGGTGTCCTATCCATTGTGGTCCATCATAAGGAACTGATAATAGTTAAATCTATAAACCTATGAATGATTGACTTGTGCTTCCAAATGAAGTACAAAAGACTCAAGGTCAACCCTATAATGGTTTTTCTGTCACTTGCGTTCTGTATAAATTTGCTGGAGTGGGGAGCTACAGTAACCTCTCTCCTCCACTGGGTGGTGTAGCTATAGTTGATGAAGGTTGAGGACCAGCTGCTCTGTAATTCTCAGCAAATCACAAGTGTACTTAAATGAGCACAGTCCACTACCTTGCAATACTGACTTCGACCCAAACAATGTGCTTGCAGGATCTTTTAACAATTATTTTCCTTTTGAACAACACATCGAGAGAATAAGCTTAAAAGACTGTATACTTCAATCTTTTCCTTCAAATGTAGGTTGCACTGGGATAAAGCAGAAAATATGTATTATTAACACCAGCAGTTGTTAATGGTTGTAATGATAATATGTTATCTCCACCACACGGTGATAATGGGTTTATTATTATTAAAGTAAGCTTCGGCCTTTATTTATAGACATCGGTTAAATCAGAGAAAATGAAAATGCAAAATTACTACACAGTTCAAACTGAAGCAGCTCTTAAGACTCAGTGGGGAAAATGTATATGCATCATTGTATAGATTAAAAAGAATACAAGTATTTTAGCCCATCATAATGTCCACACATAGGGGCTCTAAGGCTGTAGGAAGAGAAAAGCTTGTCAAAATAAAGGAAATATTCTTTTTATGATGTGATTTTTTTTACAAGAAAATGGATTCTAAAAGCAATCAGTTTTTCTTAAAACTAAGTAAGTACAGACAAGAGAACATTATATGCTCTTTTCAGTTATGACTCTTCCCCCTTAAATAACCTCACTTAGAAACAAATATGCACACAGCCAAATGGAATTTACACTGAGCATTTAGTAGAGTTTAATGTTCTCTTCCTCTTGAATTTTAGAAGCAAAGCTCTACTAATATCGTCTGAAACATGAGTGTATGAAAAATGGTACCCCCCAAAAGTGGCCTCTGAAATTGCATTTGCTGTCAGAAAGATGCATATGTTTTAGTATGGACACATTTGTGAAAACTTGGAATTCTAGTAAATTTGGGACTCTGGAGACTATTCCATTTGCTTTGATCAATTCAGAAAATAAAATAAAATACAAAGAATGAAAGTTGTGAGCATCACAGAAATGCATGTAATGAACTCATATCTTAGCAAAGTGCTTTAGGTAAGAACAAAAGAACAAAAAAGGCTTAAAAGTTGGAAAAGAAAAACAAACCTGTTTTTCCAAAAACAATGTCAGCTAGTAACTGCTAATATCAAAAGAACAAGGAAAAAATAAACCAATCCAAAACCCTGCTTTGTTTTAGTTCTGGCAGGAGAAAAGGTATCTGATCCCAACCAACTTGAAGCAATTTAATGTCTCTGCTCACCAGCCCTTGTCTAGACACTCATACTGCGGTGACCTGAAGCAGACTCCAAAGGAGAGCCCCATAGGAGATTATCAACCATCGTGGATGGCATCAACATGTTACAGAAATGACTGGAATAGAGAAGGTAAACCCACAGTACGAAGGCAAGACAGCTAAGTATCACTGACTACAATTTACAAAAATCCTATCACCAAATAAGACCAACAACTCAAAAGTCTTCACTTGTTAAAGTTCAGATCTGGTGGAAACAAACTAGAACAGATGTGCTAGTAGTTTGTTGCCTAAATTATTACAGGACTCAGACTAAACCATTACTAAATTGTCATCAATAACATTACTATGGATTTACACGGTGCATTGCCCCTGTAAGTACCAGGTAAAAACTCACCAGTACTTTTCTACAGACATCTCATCCAGTTTTTGTTTTCTTATACTGACATATGATCACAATAAAATTCTAAATATTACATAATCTTAAATCAAATTATATATTTTCCTTGGAAGCATTTAACGAGACATACACAAATTCACAAGTTTTTCCTCCTAAGTAATCAAATACTTCTCAAATGCTACCCATGTTTAAACACCTACATGTACCTTATCCTTTTCTTTTTTGTTCTTTTATTTCTCTTGCTCTTTCTACATGTTTCTCCATTGTAAAAAATATATATATAATGATCTCAACAGGAAATAGAAAAATACAAAAAGCAGACCAAATCACACATATACACCTAATACTCAAAGACAAAGTGTGTCATTACTTTGAATATTTCCTCCCAATATATTTCTGAGGTGAGAAGAAGACTGATGTCAGATGTAGTTAAAATCTAATTTACTGTGTGTTAAAAAATAAAGAGAATGGCAGCTACCCCGACAGAAGCCACAGTCTTTTCATAACTTAATCTTTTACTTCTCTTCAGCAGAAGTGAATCACCAGGTTCAGCCCCCATACAATGAGAGGGAATTACCCAAGAACATGAACATCAGGAGGATGAGATCAATCATGGCAGGCCATCTTGCAAGCCGTCAAATGCAACACTGTCCTGTGCTAAACATCTTTCTGCATCAAAAATTTTGGCATTATTTTGTTAAGACAAAATTGCAGAGATGGATTATGGGCCCAATGGTATGATAATTTTTATCGTATGTTGAATCCTATTCAATAATAAATTATTATAGATATTCTTATCCACGATCATACTGATATTGAGAAGAAAAGCTGATAAAAGCAAGAAAAAAGAGGCCAGCCAGATGTCCGAGGTCCGATACTCCCCTTGCATGCTTTTGGCTTCTGTAATCTTGCTTGCCTCCTGCATCTACCAACTGCCTGCGTAGTGCCACTGATAAGTGCCCCCTCCCATTTGTCTTTTTTTCTCTCAACCCCCTACCATCAGCTATAAAACAAGGGTGATACCAAGGTTTGGGGCTCAGCCTTTGGAGGTGACTCTGCTGGGCCAGCACCGGTGTGCAAATCAGTCTTTCCTGATTCCCCAAGAGTGTGTGGCTTGTCTCTTCCTGGGCACCGAGCATTTGCTGTAAGGTGCACTGTCCGGGAATCCGACAGCCCCGCTGGCCCCTTGAGCCACCGTTGTCAGAGGCCATTCTTCGTGGGCCCTGTGACGGAAAGGAAGGTGTTCTGCTGATTTCACTGGACCCCAATGCTCACCAGGCCCAATAGCTGGTCACCAGTGCACTCGAACAGATTCCAGGGGGAATCAGAAAATGCTGCCAGGACAGGACATTGGATTGGGTTAAGTGTCCGTGGAGACCCAGGACCACGTTCAGGCCCACCCTAGAGGTGAAGGGGAGCTTGATCACGTCCTGAGTGACACAGTCACCACGCAGGACAGGGAAGTCCTGGGTGGAAGTCTGCAATCTGTCTGAACTTGTGAGTGTCTATGCTGCACGGTTTTGGCTACACAGCCTGAGTGGGTCTTACCCTAGATTCTGTGATGACCTCATATGGCTCAAGGCAGAATCAGGTCCACAGACGCCTGATCCGAGTCAGGGGTTTATACTGGCCTGCCAATGCTAAGAAGTGTCGAAGTCCCTGAGAGGGAGTGGCCAGGCAGACAAAGCGACCTCTTCCCTTGTGTTGGTCCTGCAACACTACACATTAGGAGGGATCCATCTGGAATCCCAGGATGGGGGGAAATTCCTCAAAACCAACTGTTTTGGAATATATGATTAAGAATTTTAAAAAGGGATTTTCAAGTGACCATGGTATCAAATTGACCCCCAGGAAGTTACATACCCTCTGTGAATTAGAATGGCCTGCATTTGGTGTAGGCTTACCCCTCAGGGCACCCTAGATATCCCCACAGGTCTGAGCTGTTTATAAAGTAGTTAGTGGAAACCCTGGCCACCCAGATCAATTCCCATATATTGATCAGTGGCTGGAGATAGCCCAGGTCGAGCCTCCTTGGGTCCGGTTCTGTGTTAATAGTAAGGGACAACATGGGGTCTTAGTGGCACAGGCCGAGAAGACCTCGCAGCAGAAAAAAACCGCCCCCCACCCTCCAAGAAAATTCAGAAGAAGTCCCTCCATTTCCACCACCATATGCCCCCAGCGCCCTATCAATCGAGCGAGGGGAATCCCTCCTGCCTGACAGTCCACCCCCGTCAGTCTTACCTCAGCCAGCAGCCAGCCTGCCCCAACCAGGGACACCTGAGCCAGTAGGAAGATGCCTTAGGTCTGTGGTTCAAGGTCCAAGGCCCCATTGGCAATGCAGATTCCACTGCAGGAAACCAGGGGTCCCCAGAGAATAGGCCTCCAGGAGACCCTACAAGAGGTGGGGGGATCGGTTTTCTACTACCAACCGTTCTCCACTACTGACCCCCTCAACCGGAAACACCACACACCATCCCAGACGATGACGGATCTCCTGGAATCCATAATCCAAACTCACTTCCAAACTTCGGCAGAAGAGCGCTGACAAATTGTCACCGAAGCCAGAAAACGGCTGCAGACTCAGGCAGCAGATGGGCATCTAGACGTTGAGGCTTGGGTACAGGAGACTATGCCTGAAGAGAAGCCCTGCTGGGACCCCAGCACAGAGGCAGGAAGGGCCTGACTGGAAAGAGACGGACTCGCCTTCCTCCAGGGAGTAAAAGCAGGGGCCAAAAATCCCACAACATGGCAAAGGTATCTGAAGTCCTACAAAAGCCAGAAGAGAGTCTGGCTGATTTCCATGAAAGATTATGTGAAGCCTTCAGAGTTTGCTCTCCTTTTGACCCAGAAGCCCCCGAAAATCAGCGCATGGTTGATGCTGCCTTCATGGGACTGGCCCAAAGTGACATTAGACAGAAGCTCCAAAAATTGGAAGGATTTGCTGGAAAAAAACACCACCGAATTATTGGAAATCACCGACAAGGTTTTTGTAAATCGGGATCAAGCTGCCAGATAGGAGGCACACTGCAGAATGAAACAAAAGGCAGCTCTCCTGGCCATGGCCTTGGGGCAACCACCCCCTCTAGAAGGGCCCCCATGGAAACCACAAGGGACGCAAGAACCAAAAGAAGGGTGCCACTGCGACGGGATCAATGTGCCTATTTCAAAGAATTTGGACACTGGGAAAATGAATGCCCCAACCGTCAAAGGGGAAAACCAAAAACCTCTGCTCCACCCAGCTGCTACCAACTAAACCACCTGAGGCTGACCCGGACTGGCAGAAGTGTGAACTCTGATTATAAAACACCAGGCTCTATGCAACTAGGCCTCCATGAGCCCATGGTCAAAATGAAGGTAGGGGCCAAACAAGAGACTTCACGGTAGACACTGGGGCTGAACACTCAGTGGATGATACACAAGGTACCACCTCTGTCGGGTCAAGAAGTCACCATCGTAGGAGCCACAGGGGTGCAAACCTGAGGCCATTTTGTGCTCCCCAACAATGCCAGCTGGGGGGGGGGTGGTTAACAAATAGTTCATGAATTCCTGTAACTACCCAATTGCCCTGTCTCATTGTTAGATAGGGACCTCATAGCCAAGCTGGGTGCAGAAACAGCCTTCACCTCAGATGGACAGATGCAACTGCACCCTAAACGAAAAGGCCCAACCCATGATTTTGTCCCTCACAATTCCAAGGGAAAAGGAATGGCGATTATATACTTCCCCTCCTGGTGAGACAAGTGTGGCCCCGGAGCTAGAAGCTGAATTCCCTTCAGTTTGGGCAGAAGGAAACCCCCGCCCTGGTCTGGCAAAAAACCACCCCCCAGTATTAACTGACCTAAAGCCTAGAGCCCAATCTGTCAAAATACACCAATACATGGTCCCACAGCAGGCGCACCTGGGGATCCAGACACACTTGTACAGGCCACTCAGATGAGGACTTCTAAAACGATGCCAGTCCCCATGGAATACTCCCCTGCTGCCCAAGAAAAAGCCTGGGACAAACGATTACCGTCTCGTGCAAGACCTAAGAGCCATTAATGAAGCAGTTATGCTGCATTTAGTGTTACCTAACACATCCACTCTACTTAGGACTCATACCTTCTGAAGCAGGATGGTTCACACACTTAGATTTAAAGGACTCCTTCTGTCTCCAGCTAGTTCTTCTAATATCCAACCCTTAATTGCTTTTGAATGGGAAAACCCTACCACAGGGGCAAAGGAACAATTCACTTGGACTAGACTGCTGCAGGATTCAAAAATTCATCAAACTTATTCAGGGGGCGCTGGCATCTGACTTAGCCAGGTTTCTGGGATGGGACCTAGGATGTATCTTCCTCCAGTATGTGGAGTATCTCCTGCTAGCCAGTGCCACATGGACCCAGTGCTGGGAGGGAACCAGGGCCCTACTCAGGCTACTAGCAAGGCGGGATACAGGTGCCAAGGAAAAAGACACAGATTTGCCAACAGAAAGTTAAATATTTGGGATTCAAAATTACCCAAGACAAACGGATGCTGGTAGCTGAAAGGTAACAGGCAGTCTGTGCCATTCCGGTTCCCACTACCCATCAGCCAGTCCGAGAGTTCCTGGGAGCAGCAGGATTCTGTCAGGTACGGATCCCAGGGTTCTCGGAGTTGGCCAGACCTCTATACAAGGCACTAAAGGGAGAAGAGATAGCATCCCTTTTCTGGGGTCCCAATCATGAAAAGGCGTTTGAAACTATAAAAACAAACCCACAGAGGCACCAGCCTTGGGACTGCTAGAATCATGAGATTTCAACCTGTTGGTAGATGAGAAGAATACAGTGGCCCTGGGGGTTCTCACCCAGGAATTTGGACCTTGGCAAAGACCAGTGGCATACCTTTCAAAGCAGATTGACTCAGTTGAGGCAGGATGGCCACCCTGTCTGAAGACACTAGCAGCCACCACACTGTTAATCAAGGAAGCAGACAGACTCGTGTTGGGGCAAAACCTAAACATTAAGGGTCCCCATTCTGTTATTACCTCGATGGATGCCAGAGGGCAACACTGGCTAACACATGGTCAGATGATACAATATCAGGGTCTGCTATGTGAGCACCCACGAATAAGACTGGAAGCTGTAAAAATTCTAAATCCTGCCACTTTCTTGCCCGCAGTGGCGGGGGCCCCAGAGCATGATTGTCTAGATATACTTGATGAAGTCTATTCTAGCCAACCCGACCTATCACACAGGCCCTTATAAAATCCTGACCTCATCCTATATACCCATAGCCAGAGCTTCATGAATGAAGGCAAAAGATATGCTGGTTATGCAGTAGTCTCTGATTTTGAGGTCATAGAAGCCAAGGCCCTTCCACAAGAGCAGAACTGTGGGCCCTAACAAGAACACTAGAACTCAGTAAAGACAAATGGGCCAACATATACTCTGACTCATGCTATGCTTTTGCCACTCTACATGTACATGGGGCTCCATACAAGGAGAGAGGACTTTTGACCACAGGAGGAAAAGAAATAAAAAATCGGGAGAAATCCTTAAACTATTAAGGGCAGTCTGGGAACTGAGGAAGGCAGCAGTCATCCACTGTAAGGGACACCAAAGAGGAAAACACTCAGTGTCAGAAGGTAACCAATGGGCTGAGGCCACAGCTAAACAAACAACAGGAAAACAAACAACACCCTCAAAAACCATGCTGGCCCCGGAACTGCCAACTTCCCCAAAGTACACAATCCAAGAAACAAAATGGGCACAACAGGAAACAGGAGGCCAGACAAAAGAAGGATGGTGGGTACTTCCAGACCAAAGAGTCTACATACTGGAGCAGCTAGCCCACCAGGTGATTCTCCAACAGCTATGAAAAACCACCCCCGAACCCTTATTGAGCCATCACTATGTAAAAGCTCGACTCCCGTCCCTCTGTGCCTTGGTCTCTCAACACCACCTCCTATGTGCTCAAAATAACACCAAACAAGGCCCCACTGGGCCCATGGGAGTCCAACGATGTGGTCAGGCACCCTTCGAAAATTTTGAGGTAGACTTTACCAAAATAAGGCCCAGTAGAGGATACAAATATCTTTTGGTATTCATCTAGACGTTTTCGGGCTGGGTCGATGCCTATTCCACACGCACCAAAAAGTCAAGAGAAATTACCAAGGCCCTGCTAAAGGATATCATTCCCAGACATGGAATGCCATTAACCATAGGCTCAGACAATAGCTCGGCTTTTGTGGCCAAGGTGATGCAACAAGTAGCCAAAACCCTACATGTCCAATGGAACTTACATGCAGCTTACTGGCCCTAGAGTTCAGGGAAAGTGGAACATACAAATAGGACCCTTAAATCAGCCATGGCAAAACTATGTCAGGAAACTAACTTGCCGGGCCAGGTATAACTACCCCTACCTCTTCTCCAAATATGCTGTTCACCCCGGGGCAAAAACAGGATTCTCCCCCATTTGAGATCCTATATGGAAGACTCCCCCCACTAGTCAAATTCAAGGGGGACCTGATAGAGCTAGGTTTAGAAACACAAAACAACTACAAGGACTATGGAATACTGTATTTGAGATACATAGGTGGGTGACAGACAGGATACCTATTTTCCTAGGAATAACTGTACACCCCCACAAATCTGGGCATCAGGTTCGGATAAAAGACTGGAAAAATGAACCACTGAAAACTACCTGGAAGGGACCTTATTTAGTTGTGCTAACCACGCCCACAGCTCTCAAGGTTGCAGGACTAACCACTTGGACCCACCATTCCTGAGTAAAGAATGTCACCTGTCACCTGACAACTAAATGGAAAGGACTGCTAAACAAAATAATCCTCTACAGATCACCCTTAAGAAGACAGCAGATGATAAGTGGCCTGCAGCCAAGACCTGAGATCTCTCTGTAACCAGAAGCTTGAGGAAAACACCAAGCAACTTAAATGAACTATAACATATTGTTCTCTCTCAGATTTCACTGTCATCCCCTACCTATTTCTCTTTCCACACTTGTTGCTATACTCTTTGCTGCAGGGCTGACCCAAGTTACTCCCACAGACTGGCACCTCAGTCACAAACTCTTGTTAGGCTTCCTCTACCTACTAGTGTCAGGATGCCTTATTCTCCCTAGATGTATATGATCTGAGTTATGATTGATGTCTTCCTCTGGATGTTGTTCTCTGCCTTTATAACCATCTCCTACCCCAGGAAGGGACTGGCCTATCGCCTGTCCCCGCTACACATATTTCTGTTCCCAACCTGTTTAAGAGGAGTCTTCTCACTCCTACCATGCAAATGCATGACTTATCACTCGCCTTATCCCCCAAGGCACAAAGAGTCACTCTATGCCCCCAACCATTGAACCCCATCTACTGTCTCCATGAGGGACAAACTTATGTTACAGGTGCACGGGGTTGCACCGCTTGCTATTCCACTCGGCCTCCCCACTGTGCCCTTCCTGCTCCAATCACTCCCCCTGTGCCAATTCCTGCTCCTCTGGTTCGCAGAGGTAAAACGACATACCACCATGTCCCTGTGCCACTGTGTACCCCCACGTGCTGAGTAGATGTTATGACACCAGGAGGGTCACTCCCTGTACCAGAAACGGGAAAACTTACTGGAGGGGAAAAATAAAAATAAAACACTACCTGATCCACCCTGCCCCAATGTTCCCCATGCCTGCTCAGTCACTTCTGACCTAACCCTTCAAAACCTCTGTCTGAACATAAATCAGAGAGACCACTTGTCTTAGATCCCCATCTAGACCAAATGTCAAACTCAACACATCGCCTCCTCAATGATACCAATCCCAGCCTGGCCAGAGCCTGCTGGCTCTGCTTGTCCACAGGACCCCCTCCATTACACAGCTACTTTGATAACACAGGCAACTGTAAATGTTACCCTGTTAACTAAAGACCCACGCCCTCACATGGTAAGACCAGTACTAACTTGAGTCGAACTGTCCCAAACAGCTCCCAGGTGCCTGACAAACAAAATGGGAATGGAGCCAGTCGGCAACGTGACCACTGGCAAATACAAACAGACTCTTGACAGTCAGAAATTCAGTCATCTTCCTATAACCCAACTCCGGGGTGGACCCCTTCTAGGGCTTCTCTTTGTATGTGGGTTGGATGCCTACCTGTGTCTACCAGCCAATTTGATGGGCATCTGCACCTTGGCCTTCCTCACTCTTAAGATGAACGTTGTACCCAACAATCAGTCTCTCATAGTACCCTTGGCAGCATAAACTCGATCATAAAGAGCCATTCAAGTCCTAGCCCTGACGACTGCCTTAGGGATAAAGGAAGAAGTGGGCACTGGAGGAGGAGGAATAGTCTCCCCGACCACTTATTATCATGAATCATCCAAGGACCTAAGAGATGACATAGAACAGATTACCAAATCTCTGATGTTTTTAACGTTTATTTATTTTTGAGACAGAGAGAGACAGAGCATGAACGGGGGGGGGGGGGGGTCAGAGAGAGGGAGACACAGAATCTGAAATAGGCTCCAGGCTCTGAGCTATCAACACAGAGCCCGACGAGGGGCTCTAACTGACGGACCGTGAAATCATGACCTGAGCCGAAGTCGGCCGCTTAACCGACTGAGCCACCCAGGCGCCCCAGTCTCTGATGTTTTTATAAGACCAAGTAGACTCCCTAGCAGGCAGAGTCTTACAAAACAGAAGAGGGCTGGACCCGCTAAGTGCCAAAAGGGGAGGACTAGGTCTCTTCCGAAATGAAGAATGTTGCTTCTCTGTCAACCAATCAGGGATAGTCTGAGATATGGTCCATCAGTTAAGGGAGCAAATCAACAAACGAAGACAGGAACTAGCAGATTCATGGAACTCTTCGAGCAACATATGGAATTGGGCATCCTGGCTCCTCCCTTCAGCTGGTCCTCTCCTAATGCTTTTCATTGCCCTCCTGCTTGGTCCTTATGTTCTTAATATGCTAACCAGGTTTGCTTTCTCTCATCTAGAAGCTATGAGACTCCACATGAGTTTCCAGTTGGACCATTCTAGCTGTCCCTACTCTCCTTTGAATGGTGAAGAACCCTAGCTGCCCCACCCCTCCCTCTGACGCTGCTGTCCAGAAGGAAGGAGTCAGAACGGTCTTTGCCCCTCCTCCTATGGCAGCAAAGGGTTCCCTGGCCCCCACAAACTGATTTTCTCTAAGTAAGCTACAGCAGCCTCAGAATCAAGAGAGGGGAATGAGAAGAAAAGCTGGTAAAAGCCAAGATAAAAGGGGCCAGCCATATGTCCGAGGCTGGATACTCCCCTTGCATGCTTTTGGCTTCTGTAATCTTGCTTGCCTCCTGCATCCACCAAGTGCCCTCGTAGCACCACTGGTAAGTGCCGCCTCCCATTTTTCTTTTTCTCTCTCGACCCCCTACCATCCCAGGCATAAAAGGAGGCTGGTGCCAAGGTTCAGGGCTCAGCCTTTGGAGGTGACTCCGTTGGGCCGGCACCAGTGTACCATAAACAGTCTTTCCTGATTCCCCAAATGCATGTGGCTTATCTTTTCCTGGGTGCTGAGTATTTGCTGTAACAATATCAGTCTAATAACTCCTTTGTATAAATTCTGGTTTTATATCAAGGTACAGTTCCTTCATTCAAAAAAGGAGGGGGCTTTTACAATATGTGACAGTTTATAGGATACAGACTTGGGTCAGGAGAATTTCTGAATTAGCCACTTGGTTTGGGTATAAACTTCTTAAGGAAGGATGATAATAAAATTCCATTATGATTATCATCATAACTTAATCGGTACCGGTACTGAGCTCCCATCAAATCTCACTTTCCCATTTTAGGGATGAGGAAATAATGCTAATATAGTATGATAGTTTTAAGGACATGTCCAAAACTTCGATATTCCCTTGAGAAGATGAAACTTAAGCATGGTCTGGACTTCCTGACTCACTTCTAGTGAACATAAACGTCCCTTCTGAGATTAGGTTATAGAAAGACTGTGGTCTCAGCCCTGTGTGTGCTCTCTTGCCATGTCACAAGCAATCCTATGAAGAGGCCCACGTGCCAAGGAACAGAAGCCCCTACAAATTTCCACCTGAGTGAGCTTGAATGCGTACGTTCCTACAAGCTCACGAGAGACCTGGAGCCAGAACCGTCCAGCCAATTTGCTCCCATTTTCCAGTTCATGGAAAATGTAAGTCATGATAAATGCTATTTTAAGCCGCCGAATTTGTGTTTGGTTACAAAGCAGTATTAGATAACAACACAAAAAATGATTTGCCCAAGGTGACAAGGCTAGAAGTGGAAGAGTTCAAGCTCTTAACCAATTTGATAAGCTTGCTGTTTGGGAAACTGGACAGGGTGGGAAAACAACTAAGAATAATCTGGAAGGTCTCCCCTGAGGCTGAATAAAAACAAGAGAAACAGAGGGGCAGCCATTCTGGTTTACTTCTGTTCCTGCTCCCCAAGTTTATACAAAAATACCTTTGTCATTTTATTACTTAATTGTTATCTTGTTCTGAAATATCTGAAATAAAATATCTGAAATACTTGTCAAACGGAAGTGTCTTTTTAAAGATTTGGTTAAAAAAACCCTTAGAGAAGATCAATAAGGTTGTCTTCTTTCAAATCACAACAGGATTTCCTGGTCCAGTGGTTCCCAAAGCATGGTCCCTGGCATGGTCCCTGCACCAGCAGCCCAGGCTGGTGGAGTAGAGAGGCCAAGGCCCAGGCCCAGGAGCTCATTCAAAAGGCCCCAGGGCAGGCTACTGAATTGGAGTCTCTGAAGGTGAGCTCAAGAGTTCTAACAGGCTCTCCAGGTGATTTTTATGCACGCAGGAGTTTGAGAAGCACTGCTCTAGATTTAAGACTTGTGAAAATGACAATGGCTGCCCTACAGCTTTAGGCCTATTAGAGCTCAAAGTGTTTTCAAGATGAGAGCAAAGGCTTTGGGTGGCCTTCAGCCTAATTAAAATGTTTAAAGAGAATTTAATTACTAAATGCCAACCCATACAAATGTAAAGATCTTTCCTAGGGAGACTGTGTGATGAATTGAATACATTTTTTAATCAAGTGCTTGGCAAGCAGTATGGCTTTTCTTGTTTGTAAACAGCTATATGAATGCTGAACATATTTATTCACAAGTTGACAAGAAATACAGCCTTATAATTAATCATTTCCCAGTCCTAATTCAGAGAAGATACAAATACAAATACAAAATGTGTATCCTCTTCTTAATATACGAGTCACATACATAAATAATAATTAGGTCTATCTGGTATGTACATATGTGCAGGTCTTTTTAGGGAAAACAATGCCAGATACTAAAAGCATGCTGGTCATGAGAAGGACATTTCATTTTTTTTAAGTAATATATGTAGCTAAGAAAATCAGTGTTCATTTTACTGTGTTCAATTGTAAATTTTAAAACCCAGACTATCTATTAATTTGACTTCCATTAGTGTGGTTTTTTTTAATAAAATGCAAACTTTTAAAGAATCACCTATGTTTGAGGAAGAAAATGATTAAAAGCTAAAATTAACACCAGTTCCTCAAACAAGTTTTAAAAATCATCACTGGCAATTAGCTACTGAAAATACATTGTACTTTGGTTCACTCGTTTTATTTAATGTGTATTCTCAAGATGCATATGTTAATAGGAATCACTCTCAACTGGATAGCCTGCTAAAATTCAAGGTCTATAAACCTGGGTTAGTTTTTAAAAAATTGTCTTACACCTTTCGAAGGATTTCTACCTCATTTCCCAAGAACACTAATACTAGAAGTACCATAAGACACTTCAGTTAAATACAAAATTCGCGAGAAAGACCAACACCAGAAATGAGGAAAAATGTTACCAAGGCATTATAGGAAAAACAACTGTTTGAATATAAAAAGAGGTATGATTTTATAAGTGTGTGTGACTGGGGTTTTCCCATCATCTTTTCAAAATTCAATGAGCAATTATTACATGAGGCAGACAGCTACAGAAATCAATAAACCTCTGGTCTGAATGCTGGGGTGGAGAGGGCAGTGAGAAGGAATGTTTGTGGTCAGGGTAGGAACACAGACAACAACACAAGGTGCAGACAAAGCCAATGTAAGCAAGACTGTTGAAGAGGAAACCTGAACTCCCACCACTGGAATACTAGGTCACTAATAAACTATATTATAAGCCAACATATTTGCCAATACAGAATAAGGGTTCATAAAAACCCAAGCCAGTCTGGGGCGCCTGGGTGACTCAGTTGGTTAAGTGTGGACTTCGGCTCAGGTCATGATCTCAGAGTTCGTGAGTTTGAGCCCCACGTTGGGCTCTGTGCTGACAGCTCAGAGCCTGGAGCCTGCTTTGGATTCTGTGTCTCCATCTCCCTCTGCCTCTCCCCGTTGCTTGCACTCTGTGTCTGTGTCCCCAAAATAAATAAATGTTAAAAAAAAAAAAAAACTTAAGTAAATCTGTTTTAAGAAGTAGCTAAAGTTAAACTATCCATACATTCTTTTAGCAATTTTACTTCTAACAATTTATCAGAAATACACACACAAGTTCATAAAGACACATAAAGTTAATGATCACTGGAAAAAGAAACTGAAAAACTTTACAGCCATCAAGATAGGGCTTTATAATAAATTATCAGACATTCATCTTATGGAATGAAAAAGAATGAAGTAGTTCAGGTATATTAACATAAAACTATCTCTAAGATCTACTATTAAGTGAAAATGTAAGTCACAGAAGAACACATACAGGATGGGCCATTTATTTAAAGAACAATGAAGATGCACATATGTGGGTATACGTGCACGTATGCAAACACATTCAGTGAGTGGACTGGGAAGGGGTACACACCTAAATTCCGCCTATGATTGGTTCTGGGAAGCAATATACTTTTAAATCGTTTAAATGGTACATGAGAATACCACATTCCTGCATACATGTAAAAAAAGTTGTCTTTCAGTGGGTAAGCTCCAGTAATACTGACTGACTGCTTATCTCTGTTCCTGTTGATTCTCAAAGTGGAAAAAAACCCTCAAAGTCTATTGAGATAGTAATGAACATAAAAATCCTCCAATGGGCAGATGGAAGTAATATAAAAAACACTGCCTAACTTGTTGAATATTTCTTGCTTTTTGTTTTTACAGAGACACATTAGTGTATATTTACTTTGTAGAAGAGATGTACTTTAAAATATTTTCCAGATTCTATTAAGAAAAGAAAATTATATGAAGAAGTGACTGTGACATACAACCCTCAGCCAGACCTGGCTTGGTGAGTTACTCTACTGCGTGGCTTCTTCTTATTTCAGGAAAATATATACATAAATTCACATGAACATACACATACACATATATATTTATACACTTTTCTCCCCCCAAAAATATGTCAATGATTTTCAAAAGCAAATAAAGAGTGCCAGATCTTAAGCACTAGACAATCAGCAATCTCTATCTTGGAACTCAGCTTTCATAGGCTTTTAAGGAAAATGTGAATATGAACAAATGCAGTCATCACTCCGCATAGATGTTTAACAGTGGCCACAGGAAGTCACAAATCATGTTCATTCTGTAGTCATACAAAAGGCAGAAGATGAATAACATAACTTCTGGAAAGTGAGGACTCTTAAAATCCTTAATAACCAACATTTTCCTACAGCAGTTTCATGTACACCAGCCCTACAAAATTGTGTTTTTCCCAACACCAGCGCACCATCTATCTGTCTACTATTTACTGGATATTTTAAAACTTAACTACATTATTTGAAGAGGGAATGATATCACTATCAACAATAAAAAAGTGCTATGAATTACCATGAATTAAAATAATAAAAGAAATGGAAAAAGTAAAGTATTCTTATTAAATTCCAGCTAGATACATCCTGTCACTGGCTCCGAGCCAAAGTGAAGTGTTAAAGCCGCAATAGCACCAGAGACTTTCTTGAAATTTTTAAGAACTGAAAGGGAAATAAAGAGTGAACAAACCTTCTCATTTGCTCCAATACTGTATTGTGAAAATTTTCAAGTATCCAGAGAAGTTGAAAAAGTTGAACAGAGAACACACGTGTCCCCATCACGTAGAGACCACCAGTTGGCATGTGCTCCATTTTCTTTCCTGTCTTTTACCCATCTCTCCATCCAGGAGCTGTGGTTATTTAACACTGTTATTTAACCACCTGGAGAGAGTTCTCTCAAGAATCACTCAAGGTCCCCACCCACAATTCTGGAAATACTGTTCTGAAAGGTAACATGATCACTCCCTAACTCCTTTGCCTACCCAGGAAGGCTTATTACGGTATCTAGCCCCTTCTTCAGTTTCTTCCAAATCTCTAACTAGTCCCAACACACAAGTGCACAACTGAACTGAACCAACTGTTTGCAGTCACCATCACTTAGAGGATTTTGTCTGATGACCTGCACAATTAAAAGGTCGAGGGCAGCCTGGCCCTAATTCACCCATTTCGCCTCATGGTAACTCCAGGAGCTGGTTTTTATTGAGTGCTAACTGTACGGTAGGTGCCGTTCCAAGGAATTTTCCTGGCTTATCTCTTCTTCCCCCACAACAGCTCTATGCGGAAGAACTTCATATGACTTTCGGGTTTATGGGTAAGCAAACGGTAGCAGAGGAAAAATTTCTAACCCTGCCCATGCCTGTGTTACTCTCGATTCCATCACGGAACCATTTTATGCACTGTCTCAATGTTCCAGCAGCCTTTACGTAGCACACGTATGTTTCTCCCAACACCCTGCGTGACTGCATGCTCTGCACTCTGTGGCTTCTACTACTTTACTGCATTCCCTATACGTCCTTTACCTAAGCCTTATTCATTCCTTGAAACACAACTTTAATGTCACCTTCTCAGTGATAAGTGCTCAAATGAGCCAATGCTTACATACAAGGCCAAAATTTCTGTTTGATAAGCTAAATGAAATGTTAAGTCTTTTGGTAAGCAAGTCTTTAAACAGCCAGGATGAAAACATTTCTAACATCTGGTTTGAGAAAGAAATGATAAGACAAAAACCCAGCAGATTCTAAATAAGCTATAAGGGAGTGACTTCAAAACTGTTAAACTAGGTATTAGCACCTTCATATGATGTTTCCCTAGAGGGCATCCCCTTTCTAGTATCCTTGAATTCTTCAGGTCCTCGACACAATCAATACAAAGATACTCTATTAAAATGACTATTCAGGGGGCGCCTGGGTGGCGCAGTCGGTTAAGCGTCCGACTTCAGCCAGGTCACGATCTCGCGGTCCGTGAGTTCGAGCCCCGCATCAGGCTCTGGGCTGATGGCTCGGAGCCTGGAGCCTGTTTCCGATTCTGTGTCTCCCTCTCTCTCTGCCCCTCCCCCGTTCATGCTCTGTCTCTCTCTGTCCCAAAAATAAAATAAAAAATGTTGAAAAAAAATTAAAAAAAAAAAAAATGACTATTCAGATATCAATTTTCATTATTTTCCTTATGCTTTTATTTCTGGTGACAGTTATATCACAAATTAATTTAAAATGATGGCTAAATCTCTCAGAATGTCTGTAAGATTACTTTTTAAGTAATGGGTCATAGATTCATAGAGCCTTAAAGTTTGAAAAGATTTTCCAGATAGTGTAGTCTCTGGCGTGCTAGTAAACTGGATCTCTAGAGGGGAGGCGGGGGGATGGTGGCAGTTGTAAGCCCAGATTTGTAGTGTTTACCAATTTTCATGGCATAAAGAAGTCCACCATGGCCAATCTCAGGTTACCAAAAGTTTAACAATCTGTTCACATAACTCCTAAATACTTACCATTACTGTTAGACTCCAGATCTGTTACTGAAAGGGTGAGGAAACTGAGGGATGAAGAGGTTCAAGAGTTGGTCAAGGTCACAAGAAAAAAAAAAACACATCAGTGTCTGGTGTAGAAGCCAGATTAACTGACTCTTGGTCTAGCCTAGTTATTCCCCACTCATTAGAATTATCTTGGAACTTTGGAAACATACTTGCTCAGTCTTATGCCCAAAGAATAAAAAAAAAATCTCTACAGATCTGCCTCCTCCCTAAAAAAACAAAAAATCCTCAGGTGCTTCTGATACAACCAAATTCAAGAACCCCTAAAATTCATTCTGCTACTTTACTTTGCCTAGTTAGGAGATCCCCATTTCTTCCTGTGAACTTGGGCAGGGAAGAAAGTGTACATTAATAAATAGCAAATTATATTTTTATTTTTTATCATAATATTTTTAAATGTTGTGAGTTTCAAACACGCTCCATGTATGGCCATGAATTATACCTGTGTGAGTATTTTCTCAACTTTTGGGCCTACTTTCACAAAGAGACTGATCTGTAATTAGTGCGTTGGTTTTATGTAAATAAGTGCTTCCTTGTTGATTAACAGGCTGGCAAGAGTTAGTCCTCTTGACAGATAAAAAATACTTTTTCTTCTATTAGTTCATGAAACCCTCTCTTACATGTAGTAAAGAGGTAGCGTTCAATTAGTCATCTAAATTAATTATCACAAGTTCCTTATCAAGTTTACTAAATAATTCCACATCCAGTTTAGCTCCCCCTCCCTCTCTCCCTCTTTTCATCCCTTCCTGCCCTGAGTTCACATACTCATTGAGTGTGTGTGGAGTAGAGGCTACTACAGCCAACCTAAAACACTTTCCTGGGTATAAGAGATAACATCCAATCAATTCATCTAATTGTCACTCAGCAGTTGAAATTCTATTCCAGTCTGCATTTGTAAATTACACTTCAATTAGCAGCTTTATTTACAATTCATGAACACCATTTTAATTTTGTAGATTTCGTGGGTATGTTTCAAGAGTCTTCTAGCCAAATCAGGGGCTGTTTACAACTGAGTGATCTAATGTGTTTTAAACGAAGCATCCGATATCATTTCCTTTTCAAAGAGAAACACAGATCAAGGTCTGCCGTAGACCTTCCTATTACCTTTCCTTTAAGTTCCTTAAACTTAGGACAACCTACAAATCTGTCATGTATTTCTGCTGCACTGCCCTTCATCCTTACCATGTTTTTCTCTTTACCTCTCAGCTTATCAGCAAGGATGGCAACAGTGTTCTTTAAACGTTACAAAGCCTGAATTACGTGAGCATTTTTTCCTTCTAAGGAATGATGGGAAGGAAATGTTGAGTGTGACAACGCCCCCCCCCCCCACCTTCTCCCCCCTTCCCCCACCCCCGCCCCGCCCTGCACCGTTTCTGGTTATCTGGCTAGAAATTAGAAAGCAGGGGGTAAAAAAAAAAGAAAAAAAAAAACCAACTTTTCAATGTAGTTACCCTCAGGTAGCGGGGCACTCCAGACATTCTCTGGTAGAGGATCCATATCAACCACTTGCCTCCTCAAAGGCCCTGCCTCTGGAAAATTGGCGTGTTCACAGATCACATGCACATTGGTTACAAATGGCACTATCCAGTTCAAACACAATTCTAGGTGCAAACGTTAAGAAATACATCTAGATACACCCACAATGCTACGATGTACTTGGGCAAGCTCCCAAGGTTGTCATGGTTACGCTTTCATGTTTAAACATGGTAAGCATGTCCATTATGGCCTACTGTTCTTGCACAAAACTTACTAAAAAATATTAGATGTTACAGGGCTGAGTGACAACAGCCTTAGAATCAATATACACTGCTTAAACAAAAACCTTGGGCTTAAACAGAGTCAAATTTCTATTTTCACTTGGAAGATTTTATAAGAATTTCGCTTAGAACTAAATAAAAATAGCAAAAGAAATATACTAAATTATGAGCTCGTGAAGTAAAGAGATAATAACTTACTCACTGATGTATCTTTAGCACTTGGAATAGTACCTGGCACATACAGTAAATAGCTTGAAACTGAGTTTTGTGGATTAAGAGAAAAAGGACACTGTAGAAATCTCTGGCTCATCCTTCTCATCCTTTGAGTATCCAGAGGTCACTTGGTCCATTCTCCTGCAGGTCAGGCACTATTTTGCTCTTGATATACACATGGGATTCAGGGCATTAAATCATTATAGGCATCTTGCATGTTTGCCTCATCAACTTAGTTCAAATCCACTGACTAAAAAGGGAGCCTACTTTCCAGAAACAGATTGGAGGAAAAGAGATTTTTCATTTATTCCTGCTCCTAAAAATGGAATGCTCTAAGGTGATGTATATTAAAAATGTAAAATACTTGGGTGGGGAAAGTAGGAAGAAATCAACTTTCCAACTTGAACAATTTCAATTTTATAATTCTCGATGTTAGGATAAGCGCTGTAATCAAAAGAAACTATGTGTTCCAGGTAGAGGGTGGAGGAAAGCACAGAAGGGATAGAGATCTTGTTAAGGAATGTGGCAGAAAAAGTGATGACAATGAGGACCAAAGATTTCAAATATGGGAACCTGAAAGGGTGGATCTTTCCATTTTTCTTCCACTACCTTGCACTCCAATCCCACTGCAACATCCATCACAACATTCTAGGACATCACCACACATCTCTCAATCTACCTTGGGCATATCTGAGGTACGTAGCAGTGTTTTGTCCAGTGCTCTTCCAACTTCAAGGACTGTCACAGTTTTAGCTATACTTCTAACACTGAAAGTAGTAAGACCTCAATCAGGGATGATTCATTGCCAAGACATCCACTGGTATGTGGCAGAGCTACTGGAATGCCAAGTATTAATTTCTCATGTCTTCCTTAGTAGAAAAATCTCAATAGAAAGTCAATTCTACATGTTTTTCAGCTTCCCTTTCAACACGTGTTCATGTGACTGCTTTCTCACCAGTGACAGGTAAACAAAAGTATGGTGTGGCACTTCTGGTATCTACCGGGCCACAATGTCATTCCTCCCCAGTCTCTATGCACACTCATGCCCTGTTACCAATCAGTCAACAATTCGTTGGACCAAAAATGTATAGCCCATTATATACAAGGGTCATAATACAGGCAAATCTTAGAGATGGAATAACAGAGAAACGACAGGAAAATAGGTTTCTCTCCAGAGGAAAGCAATGCTCCTCACATGTTACTGAACAAGGTGTTTGCTCAGTCCCAGCATAAACCCTCATTCAAAGGTTTTTTGGGGAACACTGGATGGCACATGGATAGTAGGGGTAGATCGTAGGTAACAGGGACAGAGCTGCTGTGCTGTCCATGGTACATGAGGGCACAGGAAAATACACACTCCCCTCAGACAAGAGCATGGTAATTTCAGGCTTCATTAGAAACACAGGGAGGTGAAATCAATGTAAGCCAGACGGGAAAGAATCAAAATCAGTAAGGAAAGAAAATTTAATTTCAAGCTTCTAGGGAGAGACTATAAATAATGCAAAGTTTAAAACATATTAGCAAAAATAGATCACGGTATCTTTCTCTCTCAAGCAAAACAGCTGAACTTAAAAGTTGCTTGAAGACTTTCAGCCGTGACTATTTAAAAGCACATGCACCTATTTGCCAGAAAGGAAAACGTGTTTGGGATAAAATATTAAAATGATAGGTCTGGGATGAAACACACCAAGATATTAATGCTGACATGAATGGCTACAGGTGATTTTTGCTTACTGCTTTATACCTTTATGGTATTCTCTGAAAATTTAAAATTGTGAATATCTAACTTTCAGCAGTAGAAGGACAAAGAGCCTTTGCAAAAAGAAAAAATGTTCAAGTAGTCATATAATAACACTGTATGAACACTGGACACAGAAAGCTCATCAAATCCAAACATTTCCCAAATATCTTCCACAGAACAATCTAATATCGTTATTGGTATCACCTAATGATATCTATTTGGGGATGCTGCTTCTAGTTGAGACCTCTGAGTTGTAGACTACAGCCTTACTTCTCAAAGTGTAGCTCTCAGGACCAGCAGCATGAAAATCACCTCAACACAGGTGAGAACTCATGCCAGAAGAAAAGAGATTTTTAACTTCTTGCTGCTTATAAAAATGTAATGTTCTAAAGTGATATATATGGAAACTATAACGTACTGTTAGTGGGGAGAAAATGCAGAAACGACCTAACATGAACAATTTCAATTTTACAATTCTCAATGTCACAGTGATGTGAAATGCACAGCTTTGGCCCCAACCAGGCCTGCCTGAATTACAGGATTGGGGAATTCCTGGACAATTGCTGAATTAGGGAATTTTCCTCTGTGCCCTACTGAAAAAAAGTATATTTCCATCTGTGGTTTTACAGCAGAGATCCCAGAAGTACTGTGGATGGTGATGTCTTAGATTTAAACTAAGATCTCTAGAAATACAATTATTTACTCTTTCACAACTTCTATATGAAATATTTTCCACAGACACCTACATATAAGAACAACAAAACAATAAAAGCAATTCTTACGACTACTAATACAACAAAAGAGAGCAGCTAACATTCATTGGGCCTTTACGATGCACTAGGCACAATGGAGGAAGTGTGTGTTAGTCCGCTGTACTGATGTCCCTTAATGCCCAACTGTAGCCCCTCTTGGATTCTTGTGGAGCCTGTGACCTGCTTTCGGCACGAGAATGTGTAGAAGAGATGCTGCATAAAAGTCCTGGCAGTCTCTCACCTTCCGGGAAGCCGTGAGGGGCCTGCCACGTAATAAGTCAGGGTTGCTCTGTCGGGAAGCAGCCTTGGGGTCCTGTAAGAAGGGACCACATGGAGAGGCCACGTGAAGAGGGAGAGGCCCTCAAACAACACGGGGTGTGCAAGAGTCCAGTGGCCCCAACAATCACAACTGAGCCAAGCCACCAGCCAGCTGAATGCAGTCCAAGACCAAGAACAGTAGAAGAAATGTTCACCTGACCCCAGCTCAAACTGCTGAACTACGAGAAAAGAAAAATGACCACTGTTCTTAGCCTCTGAGAGTTGGGGTGGGTCACACAGCAGTAGTAACTCAAACGGTGGTTTACAGATACTTGTTTCATTTCAATTGCAAAACAACCCTACAAATTAGGTTTTACCAATATCCTCCTGTTTATCCTCTAAGCAGATGGGTTTATCTAATGTGAATAAAGCATCACATCAGTAAGCGCAGAGACAGGGCTAGGGCTTCTGTGTATAAGAACAATTCTATCTGTTACGTTATACCCAGCAGTACATTTTCTGATGTGAGGACAGACTATCATCACACTGTGCCAGGCAGTGTGGCTCCTCACCTGTAAAGTGAGCAAACTCACTGGGTGTCTGAGGTCCTGTCAGATCCGAAATTTCATGGCTCCGTTTACAGTAGTAGTTCTGTAACTAGTGCTTATCTAGTGTGTTCTTCATCACAGCATATCTCACGCAAGAGCATGTGTCCTTAGTTGAACAAAGGTCAGAAGTGCAAAAAATATCCTGGGAATGTCACATACCAACTGCCCAGGCAATCAGAAATACAGAAACCAGCCAGAAGGCTGGAAGGGAAGGGTTAATGCATATTAAAACAATCGAAGCACACTACCTTTCTAGAATGTCTTTCAACCACTCTGTCATATAGCCCTTTGAGGCCCTGAATCTAAAAGGAAATTGCACGTGTAAATATTACCTTCTCCTTACTCAGTCTGCTAATTTGTGTTCAGAAAAGGCTTCCAATATGAAAAACACATGGTTAATCACCTTTGAGACCCAACATAACAAAATAGCCTAGAAAGAGAAAAGAGGCTTTTTTTATGATTTAAACTGTTATGTGGTCAATCAAATCTAATCTATTCTAATTTATTCATACAGAAGGTCAATTATCCCAAAACTCTTAATACAGCCTGTACCTGATCTTGGTGGCCAGTGAACCATTTATTTTTTTTTTTTAATTTTTTTTTTTTTTTCAACGTTTATTTTATTTTTTGGGACAGAGAGAGACAGAGCATGAACGGGGGAGGGACAGAGAGAGAGGGAGACACAGAATCGGAAACAGGCTCCAGGCTCTGAGCCATCAGCCCAGAGCCTGACGCGGGGCTCAAACTCACAGACCGTGAGATCGTGACCTGGCTGAAGTCGGACGCTTAACCGACTGCACCACCCAGGCGCCCCTGTGAACCATTTAAAGAGCAGCTGTTTTGTGTGTGTGTAGAGGAGTGTTAATATGAATTAGTTACCACATTTTTACCTTTTTCCCTTTTTTCTACTATTTAAGTTAATATGGTCTGCTTGACAAAGCACTTTAAGTGGGGGGGGGGACATTAAACATTTTTGGAAAACATATTCACTATGGCCTCTCTCTAGTCAATATATAGGAAAAACATCAGATTCACTGTACAGCCAACCTGTTTGAAAGAAAACCTCACCACTGCTTTAAGGTAATATTGGTACCACCTTTAGAAAAACCCCATATTGAACAGCCGATCATTCCTTTCTTTAAAACAATTTCATCTTCAAAATAAGCCTAAAATGCATGTTGAAGAATAACATACATTTGTCTTTGCACTTAATACGAAGGCTTTTGTTTGGTGATTTGCTCAAGGGTCTAGCTCAAGAGTCAACTTATCTGTTACACTAGAAGAGAAATTCACCAGAAAAGAACAAAAATGTTGGAAGTATTCCATGGTAAATGTGAAGAAGTATGCCAAAGCCCTCAGGGGTAAGACTGGATGGGTCAAGAACAAAGAAACAGAGGGATACAAACATAAAAGTATTTATTCTCTCATATAAAAAAAGACAGGTAAGTACATGGGTCAGGAATGTATATCACTATCAAGCAGGGCCTCAGACCCTTTGACCTTCTCCACCATCATACAAGGCTACCAACTGAGGTTAACTCTAAGTCTGAGAGTGCTGGTGGAGCGCCTGCCGTTACAAAGGTAATCCAAGGAGCAGGAAAGGACAATAAAAGGGAAAAGGGCTCCCTTCTCAGCTGCTTCAAGTTTTTAAAAACAACCCTGCCAGAGGTCCCCGCCTTACTTTGGTTTACACCTCATTGGCCAGAAGGCAGTCACATGACTCCAACCTAACTGAAAGAGAGACTGAAAAATATCAGGGAATTGACATTCTGTTGCAATTGTGTTACTAAAAAAGAAATACAGATTTTATACTGGATATCCCAATAGTATGCCTTGTGTCAATTAATGTCTTGTGAGTGAGTAAATCATCCCCGACCGAGGTCTTATAACTTCCAATTAGAAGTACAGCTAAAAACAATGACAGGGGTAATAATATCTTAAATCTAAAAAACTTGCATGTAAAAGCTATATCTGGCTTACACAATAATAGCACGATAGTAACAATAAGAGGAACAATAATAATTAATATTGATATCAGAAATGAGTAGCAGCACCTATCATGCATTGAACACCAGGTTCTTTATGATGTGGTCTAATAGCTTATTTTAACCAATCTTTATATGTCAACTTTGCGAGAGTTTAATGAACTCCATTTCTCAGAGAAGCCATTAACTTCAGAGATAGGAAGTGACTTTTCTAAGGTTCTACTTCACCAGAAAGAGACAGAACTGCAATACCACCAAAGCCCTCTTGATCACATTGGTTATAATCATCACCATGATGGGAGTCATTAATATTCCCATTTTACAGCTGAGGAAACTAAGGTTCAAATAATGGAGTGCTTTAGTTTACTATAATTACAATGTACTATAATTTTTTAAAAAACGTTTTTAATGTTTATTCTTGAGAGAGAGAGAGACAGAGTTTGACCGGGAGGGGGGCAGAGAAAGAGGAAGACACAGAATTCAAAGCAGGATCCAGGGTCTGAACTGTCAGCACAGAGCCTGACGTGGGGCTCAATTCCATGAAAAGTGAGATTGTGACCTAAGCCAAAGTCAGACTCTTAACTGAATGAGCCACCCAGGCACCCCGATGTACTATAATTTTGAACCAATGGTAGGATCTTGTTTGTAAAGTGGTTTTTTTTACCCACTGGCTCTTATGAGGCCCAGAGAAGGAGCTAGAAAATCTAGCTTCTCATCCTGGCTCTGTAGGTTAGCATTGACTCTGGTTTGACTGAAAAGGAAAAATTCAAACAATACAGAAAAGAAGAAAAGTAAAAATCACTCCCCAAATACACCAATCTGAGAAAATGTAACCAATATTAACATTTCAGTGCGCATTCTCTGGGGGTTTTCCTCACTCAGATTCATGGATGGGTGGAGGAGGGAAGGGCTGAGTAATTTGCCTAAAGTCTCTGATCTGGGAACCAGGGCTCAGATTCATTCTACCCAAGTCCATCTCATCTTTCCTGCTGAAAGACATTCCTTACACACATGTGCCTGAAAATTCTATGACAGGGACTGCCCTTTTTCAATGGGTTTTTAAGAAAATTCCTCTTTATGTTTCTCTTCCAAGGACCAAGATGCAGAAAACTAAAACGGCAACCATTAACAAATAAACCGTGCCGTACATGAGTTTGACACAAGACAAGACTCAGGGGTTTTGAACATTAACAATGCATTGAAGCTACCTCATTTCTCATTTTCTTTTGCCAACTCCATAAATCTGTTTGAAATCTTAAGTGGAGATTATATATTTAAGCAACTCCGGTATTCTGGCAAGTAAAAACATAAAATGTAATTAGGTTTCCACATAACTCTAACAGAAGAAGCACAAAGAAAGACAGCATTCTGAGGAGGAAGGGGTTTGTGTGTTCATTTCAATATGTTTTTAATCATATACTGTGTATCAGGCACTGAGAACTCAGAGATTAAAAAAAAAAAAAAAAAGGCCTTCCAGTGAAACATTTTTCAGTCTTGGCACTATTATCATTTGGGAGCGGATAACCCCTTGGTAGGGGGTGCTGTCCTGTTCATCGAGGGATGTTCAGCAGCATCCCTGGCCTCTACCCACTAGATGCCAGCTGCAGAGCTAACTGATAACAAACAATGTCTCCAGATGTTGCCAAACTTCCACTGGGGGCCAACATGATCTGCACTTGAAAACCGCTGATTTGGTAAACACCCTCCAGTTCATACTATCTGGGGAGATTTCCAAGGAGGTCAGCAAAGTTGGGGAGGAAGGACGCACCTTCTGGGGCAAGGGTACTTGGTACATATGGTAACATCGATGTCAGCAGCAGAAGGCAAGGTTTTCTGGGGCCGGATGACATGTGCTTTTGGATCTCTGCCTCAGGAGTTTAGAGTGTAGTCTGCAGAAAATGGGGATCAGCTTAAGTGTGTGAGCAAGAACTGAGGCAAATGCACAAAAGCCAAGTCCTCAGAGGTGAGCTTGAATGTGAGCTGCTGTAGCTTCTGCCCTTTTACTGCTTTAATTAAACACCAGCGAGGGGATGATGTAATTATAATCCTTCTCTACAACTGCCTACTTAACAAATTGGCTGAACAACACTGAAAATTTTCCGCTTTTTAAAACAAAATATTTTAACTCCTAGAAAGTACTTTGCACATTGCCTTACACACAGTGGGCTCTGTCGATGTTAACTCCTCATTGCTATCGCTGTTGCTGCTATGCTCATTGAAAGACAGGGTAATGACGGCCAGTGTCAGCATTTCTCAGGTATGTCCCGAGAAATTCTGGTATCTGGAGGTATTAAAAATACCTGTATATGCACAAAGATGTACACATGGAGAGAATTCTTTCATTTCCAAAATTTTTTAAAGGAAGTCATTTATGACAAAGGATGTAAAATAGGAGGAATTCTTATCTCCATATATTTTCTTATAAAGGCTTAATTTCCCTAACTCATATTTTCCTATAAAATAAAGAGAACACATAAATGATTTTTTTACATCTTTTCTTGAAGCAATTCATTTGTCTATGAGGCCACTCTTTTCCTGTCCTCTCTCACGCTTTCCTGTTGGTGTCCCACTCTACTTGAGATATTGCAAGTCTGGAAAATACTGATGTGATCAAGCTGACGGGGACTGTCGGGGAAAGACTCTGGCTGTGGGTCCCTGAGGTTATGGAAGGGCCAGGGGCCATCTTGAAATGAGGAAGAAAGTGTCATCCCTGTGAAAAGGTCAAGGAGAGAGCTGCCTTGCCAGCTGTCTGCACACATCAGTCTAAGGCAAACAACCGACAGAGAGTGAAATAATCTCAAATAGGTATGAAAATGGACATCAGTGTTGGCAGAAGGCCAGAAAAACACATGTGCAAATGCCCAAACAACTGGGTGTCGATAGTTTGGGAGTTGGAGGGCCATCCCTTTCTGCGCATCTGAGGCAATTTTCTCCCGTGACATACTATGTTTTGTCTTCCTGAACGTTTAACCTCTGATTTGGACAGCAGAGACCTGGCCTAGGACCATTCCTTTAGAGTGTGCTCAAATGGTTACCGAAAGTGACACTTTTCTAATTATTCTGTCAAGCATCAATCTCAGAAGTTCCCAGTTGCTCAGCGCTCTGACTGACAGGGCAATCAGCGCTTTACTTAAAGCATAAGCACGGACTTCTCCTGGCCTGCAAGAGCTCCCTACCTGCTGACAGAACAGAGCGATCCACAACTGGAAGAAGGGGAGAAGTTGTCACAGGAGTGAAATTTTACAAGTGTGGGAATTGAGCTTTTCTAAGCTGGCATTTCTTTGAAATGGGGACACTTCCAATTCCCAGGGGCATATTTCCAAATCTCAAACATCATGGCTAGGATTTACTCTGCTTTCACTGTGTCTTCTGCAAATGCAATCAAAAGGTACAGCAAAACAAACCAACCAACCAAAACCCCCAAAACAATGTGTCAAAGACATCTGCAGCTCCAGACAGACCAGAATGCTCAGTGGTGGAACAGGAATCTAGACCATCCAACGTTCCAACCTTCCTTCTTACACACTGGGCTTCTGGGGTGGGGGCTGCGCAAGAATTGCCATTACAGGAGAAATTATTCTTAACTAAGTTTAGCTAAATTCCATTCATTTGTTTTCCTTTAGAAGTTGTCTCCATATATTAACCAGTGTTATGCTTCAGTTTTGCCCTTGGGAATTTCTGGGACAATATGTAGAATGAGAAATGAGATTGGTGGGTCAGTACATTTTGGCTGGTCTGAATGTGATGGTCAAGGTCTTTGAAAGTTGCCTTAAAACATGAGGCTGCATGCACAGCATGGAGTTCAAAACCAAACGGGACATAGAGGAGGACAACAGGTTATATGAGGAGTGAGAGCCACCAGAATAAATCAGAAGATGGGCTTTGCAAAATGACTGCCTGAAATATATTTTGGGGGAGAAGAAAGCAGGGCATCTCTAGCAAATTCCCTAAATATAAGCATACTACCCACCATATTTTCAGGACCTCAAAGGCTTGGATAAAAAGAAAGTAATTCAGAGCAGACAGTTTTTTCTTTATTTGAGAGAGAGAGAGAGAGAGAGAGAGAGAGAGAGAGAGAGAGAGAATCTTAAGCAGTTTCCACGTTCATAATGGTACCGGATGTGGGGCTAGACCCCACCATGCTGGGATCATGACCTGAGCTGAATTCAAGAGTTGGATGCTCAACCAACTAAACCACCCATGCCCCCAAAACAGATGGTTTTGTGTTGCCTAGACTAATACTAGCTAGACTTCTAACTGGCCTGTTTTCTTTCTTCCCTTTTCCACAACGTATACTCCCAGCTTTGTCTCTAATTTCATCATCCCGGTGCTTAGAGCCATTAAGAGGCTTACCATTTTATCAGAATACAATTCAAACTTCCTAATTTGGCCTACAAATTATTCCCTAGCCAACCACAGCCTACCTTTTACCTCCCACTCAGTTCTCCTCACTGCTCTGCCCCTGAAACGTTCAGTTGCTTCCTGCCTTTGAACTTTTGCCCTTGCTTTCCCTGCTCTTTCCACTTAGCCTCAGATCACCACAGGTTAACTCCTTTAAATCATTCAGGCTGCAGCTTAAATGTCACGTCCTCCAAGAGGCCCTCCATGGACACGGCAACTAAAGTCACTGCTTATTTGCTCATATGACTTGCAAATACAGGGAGCCTGACTGGCTGTACTGGTGTCAAGGTCACACTGCTCCTGGTCTGTTCCCAGCCAGTGACTCGGTGTAGAGGGGCATTAAGGCAGGCCCATTCCCAGGAGACCTGAGACTTCTCTATCAGTGACTGCAGTTCCAGGTCTATCTGACAGCCTGGCCAAACCTTTCTTACTCTGCACATCAGTACAGGATGTGTCTGCACCCAACCTTCCTTCCCTCTTTCCCTCATGCAGGGTCAGACCTGCATCACAGTCTGATGGCTCCCCAGTCTCTTCTGGTTCTTTGCCATTCCCTCTCAAAGGTACTGCCTCTAAGAGAAACCCTGCACATTAATCCTGCCTTGGTGGTATCTAAGACCCTGACCAACATATTATCACCTCATCACCCAGTTTTATTCATCTTCTTAGCACTGAGCACTAAAGAAAATGACCTAGAACACCACCCAGCAATCAGCATTTACCAAGCCCCTTCAGGTAGTTCTGGGACAAGCTCAAGTTTGAGAAACAATGACCTAATATTATACAGCTAATGACAACCAGAGTAAGAATCAGGACTCAGCCTTGTGAATTACCAGTTTATTTCTCAGCAACTGGTAGTCTTAATAACACAATCCTTAGATGGTATCTTTGCAGAAGTACTTTACTTTAACAAATGAATTCAAACCCTTGTCAGTTTCTTAACTTTCTTTTTCTTTTAACAAATGGACATTAACTTACGAGGTAAGCTGAAGGAATTTCCAAAACACTGATCTGATCGTGGCTGAATGCCTCCATGTATCTAACCGGCTTTGTAGCTTTTAGGCAGTAAAAATAAACTTCTCAATTTATACCACTCTCCTCTGAGGAAACCTTAATCTGATGTTCTGCCATTACGAACGTGGGAGAGCTGGAGCACTATCAAGATGGCGTCTGGCAAGATGAAATGGTACTGAAGTTTGTCACTATCGATTTCTGTGTGGTAAAACCTGTGTCTTGTTCACTTTCTCCGTTTAGATCAAATACTATGATCTCCAGAAAGAAACTGCTGAGGTTCTGGCGCACAGTGATGGCAAGAACTCAGGCACCGTGCAGGCAAGTATGATAACGAGACAATGGATTGATTACAGTCGGGAAACGTATGGGCGGTAAGGTATGAAATACTATCTGGCTGAACACCCAAGATAAAAGGATATAACATGCTTTACTGCTTATGAGGAGGAGGCGGCAGAAAGTTTCCTTTCCAACATAAATCCGTAAGTATCTTTTCCCCAGGGGCAACGTATATTAAATCAGGTCCATTATAACTTTAGATACAAGTCAGAAATCTGAAAAGTACGAATACTTAATGCGTTCTTAAGAACTGAGAAAGGGAACTTCCACAATGAAATGAATTCAGAGACAAAGACCTTCCTTCCTAATTAATGACCTCTGGCCTTCAAGGCCATCTGCAGAATTTCAGAATGTTGTCCACAACTTTGTTTTTCTCTTACTTCCTCAGGTAGATGGTGTAAATACACTTAACTAGATCATTACTCTGTGGAATCTAAGGTTTACTATACTAGCCACAATCTCTTAAACGTTGCCAGTCAAAATAACAGCTCTGATGTATTTTTATAATCTGAAAAACTGAGAAATATGAAATTTTTCAGTTTCTCACACTTTTCTTACCAAGTGCAAAGGTTAGGTCAAAGCATGTATCATACCTGGTTAAGCTCCAGGGAGAACAACTTTGACAGGTGAAGTGAAGAAAAACCAGCTCCACTGCCTTCCTATAAACATGGAAAAAAGCTGAATTGGGAAAGCCCAGGATGACAGCTTTTTCAAATAGAGTTTTAGTAAAAGGATAATGTCTTTAGGAACTTATACTGTAATTTTACCTTGTACAAGTATAGGGTAGGATGTCGGTGAAAGGGAGTATTTGAAAATTGTAAAATGTTTATTCACTCAGCAACTATGTATTGAGTGACGGCTTTATCAGCACAACAGGAAATCCAAGAGTTACTGGAAGTGAATAATAACGAACAGCATGTGCTACAAGCCTGATGTCTGATCAGCTTATGTAATATTCCTAACGACCACGTGCAGCTGTTTCTATTAATATGCCCATTTTACTGGCAGGAAAAAAATAAATGAGTCTTCCAGGAGTTAAGTCACTTGCCAAGGTCACATAGCTAAGGGTGGGTAGAGAGCTGGCATTCCATTCAAGGTTAATTAGTAAGCGGCCCGGCTTAACTACCACACGCTCTTGTCTGATACTGAGCTCAGTCTCCTGAAAAATATAATGCATGCTCTCAAGAAACTTGACTGGGGAAAACAGATGAGAGAGGAACAGTTGCTCAGCTGAGTGCTACATGAGGGGCAAATGTGTGAAATAAAAGCATGCTGGATGGTAACAAATTCTAGAAGATATTGGGGGGCGCAGGTAGGAAAGGGAATTTAACCTAAGAAAAAGCAACAGACCGAGTTCACTTATATTTGTTTCCTAGCCTGATCTTATATTTGTTCAAGACTTTTCCCTGGAGCTATTCATTTATTTGCTCAAAAATATTTTTTCAGCACCTACTATGTGCTGATACAGTGTAAAACATGGACCCTGACGCCATGAAGGTCAGAGTCTGGCTGGGGAGCTTAGGCAGTTTTCAAAGATGGTCACCCAGTATCTTCTCCCACCACACGTGCTCTTCCACACTGTGATTCTGCCACTCCGACATTAAGAGAGAGGGTCTGATTCTCTACCATGCCCTCGCCTCTGAATCTAGGCAGGGCCTGTGACAGCTCTAACAGAATATGGCACAATGACACAGTACTGGTCCTGAGGCAGCAGCTTCCATTCCCAGACTCCTGGAAGCCACTCACCATACAGGATCTTTTTGACACCACCAAGGTGTGGGAAGGCCACACCACGTGGAGGGATGAGAAGAGATATGAAGAGAAAGAAAAAGAGAGAGGCCCAGGAAGCATAAGGCACCACGCATGTAAGGAGGCTACCTTGGAGATCCAGCGACCAATAGCTGCAGCTTCACGGCAGACTTTGCATAAGAACCACACAGCAGAATCCAGGGAGCCCACAGAACCATGAGAGATAGGATTTCTTCTATCCAAACCCACTATGTAGGCTTGAGGTGGGTTGTTGGGAAGCGATGGATAATAGGAACAGAACTGAATACAAAGTTACCTATATGACTACATAATTAAACTAGAAGGAGAGTATAATTTGAGAAGTCCTAATGGGAAACAACCCTCACCTTCAGAAACCGGGTCTGTGGGGGTTTGCAGAAAGCTCGCTGCATAGCTGCAGTCAGGCTGAGTCCTGAAGAATGAGGACAAGAAAGAAAAACATGAGAGGAGAGAACATGGGGTGGAAAGAAGAGGATGGGGATGTGCTCATACATTCCAGGAAGGGAGAGAAGATCGGTGACCAACTGAACCAAACTGGAAAACAAGAACAAAAACAAAAACAAAAGGCACAACGCGGTCTGGAGAGTTGGCAGGTAGTGGCTTACAAGGAGCCTCGTAAGCCATGGTGGCTGGTGGGCACTGTGTCTTAAGCATAATGGGAGCCCAATAAGAGGAATGACCAAGACTTGTGGTCACTGTAGGTGTCACTGCAGGTCTCAGGGGAAGTCAACAGGGAAAATGACTGGACATGAGGACTTTAAGATTCAAGAGCAGAATGCCCTGAAGTGAAACTCAGCCTTTATCTTAAGTGCCATGTTGCTGTAAGGTTCTTAGCTAAATAAAATAAAATACTAAATTTTAAAAAAAGGAGTACAGTGTCCAGGAAATTTAGGGAATTTACTTTCTCAATTCGAACTTTACAATTCACAAAATGAGCTTAAGAGTATAGTCCGCACATAAATCTGACCTAATCCAGGGAGCGAAATGTGGCTAAATTTAATAAACTAAAGAAAATAAAAGAAAAGGAATGGCGTGGTGTAACCAGCTTAAATGAATTTTTCACATTTCATGTGGTTTCCTCAGGCCCAAGTTAGCTAAAAATGAGCACATAATGAGCTTCTTCTACTTCAGCTTCTGCTCCAGCTGTCTGCTCCTGCCCAGTATGTAAATCCATTTTCTCATCGCATTTACATGCTTTTCTCGAAAATGCCCATGTTTTCAAAGACTGCCACTTAGACAGATAAGCTCTGCCATCACTGCCCTACACACCGTCCTCACCTTGCGCACCAAACACGTAACACAGGAGAGCTCTTTCCAAGCACAGCTTCCGCACATCTGAAAGACTCCATCCCTCTGCCACGAGAGGGCCTGCTAATGGGTGACAGGTTGTGCAGAAAGGGAGACCAGCACTTTACTGCCTAAGGCCAGAAACCACAGGAACTTAACATACCGTGATGAGAAAAACTCGGAGACCATATATGTTGCTAATGGTGATGGGATCTGAGTGGTATCCATCTGTTTTGTTCGCTTGCTTTCGTGTATTTGCGAAGATGAAGAAATGTTCAAGAAATAATTACTAAAAATCATAGTATCAGGGTGCTCTTACGATGATATTAAAATGGCACTTGGCCACAGCACCCGGGGAGTCTGGAGTGTCTCAGCGTGGACGCTGAAGTGGTCACACAGGGTCAGCGGGGGAAACTATGGGCCATCGAAGTAAGGCAAGTGAAGGCAACCTCTGTAATTAGCTGAGGTGACTGCACTCAGATCTTATTCAGGTTGAATGACAGAGCTGAGGACTTCTTTAGCCAAGTTAAGTTCAAGATATTGAAACATCATAATTGCTCCCCCATCCCCCAGGCTCCAACTCCAACCCTCTCAATCCAAGTTTCTTAATGTACGACTCCACTGAAACCAGAAAAACTCACTCTTCTAGAGTTACAGGAAGAGTAGCCAGACAGAAAGAGAACATTTAGTATTTACTCCATAAATGGCTCTGACTGGTCTCGTATTTACTGGTCCTGCCTTCTGTGGAGTAGGATACAAAAGAAGGAGGGCAAGAGAAATGAGGAGGAGGAGGAGAGGAGAAGAAGGAAACTGATGTGGCCAGCTTTAGGGGAGAACCTTGGTCTGTGTTACATGCAAGGAGGACCTCTGAAAGGGACCATAACATGTATGAGCTCCAGACCTTTTAAATGGACACTTTGACTCTACCCACCAGGTCACTGGCCAAACAAACGTGCTTTAATGACACAAATCGGATCCATAGATTTCTTCCTCACAGCAATTGTGAGGAAAAAAGTAGATGCACGAAACTAGTTCCCCCAGAGGCCACAATGTGATTAAGAAAACGTATTATACACACACACACGCACACACAAACACACAATCATCCTAACTGCTGGGGTACCGGGGTGGCTCAGTCAGTTGGGCGTTGGGCTCTTGATTTTGGCTCAGGTGGTGATCTCACAGTCTTGAGATTGAGCCCCATGTGGGGCTCTGTGCTGAGGGCAGAGCCTGCTTAAGATTCTCCCTGTCCCTTGCTCTCTGTTCCTCCCTCCTCTCTCTAAAATAAGAAAAAAAATTAAAAATTAAAAAAAACCATCCTAATTACTACCAAAAAAATGTTTTAAAAATCTTCCATGTGTATAGAATGCCTGATGGTCTTGATTTAAGACATATAAAATGAGTGAAAAGAATTTAATGTCACATTGGACACTGATACTATCAGTGAAAAAAATCAAGTCTAGTTTCAAACTCAGAGAACATACATGTTGCTAACGGTGTTGGCAATCACTAGTTTGTCCACGAAAATCCATAACGTGACTCCAACAAGAACACAGGAAATAAGTTCTTTCTTCACCTCTAATTTGAGGCAATTTTAACATAGTAATATTTATCTCTTCAATACATGGAAAAGGTAAAGTCTAGAAAGTTCACATATTCTTTGTTTACTACTGGCATATATTAAAAAAAGGAAATTTTTTTTAAAAAAGATCATATTTCCTTAATTGCTGCATGTAAAGTTTATAGCAACCACAAAGTGTCATGTATTTTGTACCAGATCCAAAATCTGATAAGCACACATTTACTACAAAATATACTAGATTGTTATGTGATTTTTTATGCTTTACCATGGACTCTGTTTAGTGGGTTGTCTTATAATGAAACACCCTTGATGATAATAATTTGTTGTTATCTAACTGTCATTATTACAGTAAGATTTATTTAGTTTAATTATATACATACTCTCAGAAGACATCTGTTAATGTCTAAGCATCTATTTGTTAATTGGTTTTATTTAACATTTGGGATCATTTAGCAAAATGCTTTGTTCAGGGAATGATGGAAGCCAACCAAGCTCAATTAATTAAATGGTCACCAGATACCATTTTAGGGTAGGAAAGCAAAAAAGAAAATGCTTTTATGTATAGGTATAGGGTTAAAAAATTCGAGTCCCACATCTCAAAGGGGGGAAAAAGCCACCAAAGCTCCAATTCCACTTATCAATTTATACCACAAAAATATTTTTAAAATGACCACATTATGATAAGAACAAAAATAGGAAGCCAGCTTAATGTCTTAACCATAAGAAAATAACTACGAACACAAGGGTGTATTCACGTAATGGAACACGACATGGCCACTAAAAATCTTGTGGCACAAAAATATTTAATGATGTGGTAAAATGATTTCAGTACATTGCTAAGTGGAAAAAAAAAAACAAAACAGTACAATCCCCATTTAGTGTAGAGTCAGTGTACTTACACAGAAAGAAAGAAAACACTGGAAACACACCAGATCCTAATGAGAGTTATCTCTGAGCTAAAAAATTAGGGGTGACTTTATTTTATTGTGAGTTTTTCTATATGCCAAATCCTCCCTAATGACCATGTATTAAATTATGGAACTCAATTATTTAGGAAATGAAATAAATCTCATAGACCCTTAACTCTAAAACTAAAAAAAAAATCAGTAGTTTAGAAATTAATTTATAATTCCAAAAAGAATGAGCATTGAGGGATACGTTTTAGACAGGTAATCATTAGGACTCTTGACCACACAGTTTAAAGCATGTAAGAGGAGGCACTGCGACTTTATTTTGGGGAGAGTTTTGTTTTGACCCACCTTCATGATAAAAGGCATTGTGGTTGGGAAGGACATAAGGCTGTTTTCTTGAGATAATTCTGAGTATCGGCACTACCAGCCCTGAACTCCTCAAGGCTTGCCAAGCACAGCAATAAAGCCACGAGTGTTGTTTAATTAAAACCATTTCCTTAAAGTAAATGGAACACGAGTTCATACTGCCAGTCCCCTCCCAATTTGCAAAGCCTGCTCGGCTCTTCTCTAAGGGGGCTACTGCTTCTGTCCCTAGTGATGGCAAATGGTAGAAAGTTGGGGTCATCTTCCTGGGTCCATTAGGTTTTAAGAATACACTGCCCAGCAGAAATTATGATAGACTTGGACAAAGTACGAATATACTAAAATTTTTCGGGAATTTATACATTGTGAACGTGGAAGAAAGGAATACTGCTGTGTTCAAATGCCTCAAAATAACCCCTGTGAAGGAAGCTCGTTTGCTCTGTTCTCGTTGGTCTCACTCTATGGATTCCCACGGATATATCAAAGAGCTGACAGAGAGGAGACAAGACTTGATTTACTTGGTGACTATAAAGGGTTTGGCCCCCTTTCAGAAGAACATGCCAAATCCTGCTACATTTGCTGAGACTTAACTTGTCTGATGAGATTGCTTTCTTTCCTATTTAGACGGTCTCACCCAATTTTCAGATACTGCTTCATGTGAAGTTTTAAAGCTGTTTTTTTAAAGAAGCTTCACTTAAAATCAGATTTAGACACATACTTTACTGGCTTAATGGAACCTTCCTTTAATTTGTTTTTACTTTTGTTTTGTTTTGTTTTCAATGCCCCATACAAGCATCCAGGTCACTCATGATTCTCATACTTATATTGGATCCTTTTCCACCAAAGGCATTTCTCCCTCAGAAAAGCCCCACTCCTGACCTAGGAAGGGGAAGAGACACAGGGGTGCAGGCTAGGATTCCATCTCTTTCCAGCTACTGACAGAATGGACCCCACAACCCACACATAGCCAGACTCCATGTTCCCCAACCTCAGGACTGCTCACTCAGGAAAACACTTAGCTCCAAAGGCCCTTTCTTTCCCCCGGTCTGAAAAGATGAGAGAAGGAAAGGGAGAAAGGGTGCTACCGAGGAATGAATTTAAAACACAAACCCAAAAACTGAAGACTTACTAGTCATGTTTCTTGCATTAGTGCCAAATAAGTAAGTGTAATTAACAAAATGCCACAGAGCACATGACTCAGAGCAACCGACTCACGGCTGGTGACCCCCGAGAAAGCATGCGCTTTAGTTAAGACTACTTCCTATTAGCAAACTAGAAAGAAACATGATATAAACCCTAGCTACCTTAATCAAGACATGAATACCTCAAGGGTGAAAATGTTCCTCCGTTTGTAAAAAAACAACAAACTGACTTCTTTCTCATCACGGTAACAACGGTGAGAGAAACTTCGAGTTTCCCTTCCATGTAACAAAAGACGTGTGGTTCGGGAACTCTGATTAAAGGCAGATACACAGTTGAGAACATACAGCCCCAAAGAAGAGTCCAAGAGCAAAGCCTCCAGGGAGCAGTAGGAACTAAACAATTAGGAGGATGTCCTGGAACTTGTCAGCTCCCTGTAACCTGTCCTATGATGTGTCTTCAATGAAAAGACAGGCCTGTCGTCCCTTTACATTAAGTGACTTGCTGAGCACGAAGCTTTCAAGTTCTCCCACCACCCAGGATGTGCTTTGCACATGCATTTCCTCCAGGTGTTCCCTGATAACTGGTTTTTTTTTTTTTAATTTTAGACAGAAAGGGTGTGTGTGTGTGTGTGTGTGTGTGTGTGTGAGAGAGAGAGAGAGAGAGAGAGAGAGAGAGAAAGAGAGAGAGAGAGAGAGAGAGAGAGAGAGAGAGAGAGAGAGATCGATCTGGGGAGGAGCAAAGGGAGAGAGAAGAATCTCAAGCAGGCTCAGCCACACTTAGTGAGGAGCCCCACCTGAGGCTCAATCCCACAACTTTGGGATCATGGCGTGAATTGAAATCAAGAGTTGGGACGCTCAACTGACTGAGTCACCCAGGCACCTCAGTTTTTTTGTTTGTTTGTGTTTTTCTTTTGAAGGTCCATGCAATTATAAACCTAAAATACTGCCTGGAAGGATATCTTCATTGGAGTAAGATATAGAAAAATCTCTTAGAACCGCAGAATTTGAACAGGCATTCTTTATGTCTCTCTTTCAACCACTGTATAATGACCCTTTTGGTTGGAAAGTTGCATGTTTAAAAAAAAGATCTAACATGCATGACAAAAATACTCTGCAACAATTTCTAAGCCCCTGGTTTTTACTGCTTTCTTTATACCTGCACTGGAGTGTTATTTAGCCTCATCCCATACATCAAAGTCACATCAGACACACATTTAATTTATATAAATCCAACTATGCAGGCACAGGGACGGAACAAGCAAGTGAGCAAGAAAGAGCCAAATCTAGTGGGAGCCCCCAACACCGGTCCATTCAAAGAACACAAGTTGCTGAGGGAGGTGAGAGGGAATGAGCTCCTTTGCTCACAGGGCACTGTATAATCCAGTTGGTATGAAGAAGGACTAGAGGCAGGCTGCTTGGGTTTGAATCCTTGCTCTACCACTCATGTGTGTCCTTTGGCAACTTTCCTTTGGCAAGTGAGGAAAGTGCCTCACTTTCTTCATCTGTAAAATGGCCATGATTTATTACCTATCTTAGGTTTGTGGTGAGGAATAAATGAGTTCATATTTGTAAAGCCCATAAACCAGTTCCTGGCACATACTTAATACCTATGTCAGTGTTAGCTGCCATTATTATTATTATTTATTTTATCCATTAACTTTGATAGTTAATTTTTTTATAATTGAAGAAAAATAATTACTCATTGTGCACCATATTTCTGCCACTTTGCGAGGAGTCGAGAGGGAGTGAACAAAACAGAGACCATCCTCCTTGTAAGAGTTTATAGTGTCAGGGGCCAGACAGGCTTTAATAAAACATTCCACCAGTTTTTTAATTATAGACCACAGTGGTGAGGAATGTCATGGAGAAGGATCAGCGTCTCCTCACCCATACTAAAATTTATGAGCGGACTTAAAAGGATTTCCAAAGTTAAGTTTGATTGTAAATTTTTTTTGCCTTCTGAAAGGTCTTTTTAGAGCCTCACCTACATGTGAGATGTGATGACAACGTGTAGTAGCTGCAGTGAGTTAGAGACGTGCAGACCTACAAGTAGGGATGAAAGTAAGCTTGTATCCTATGTCTTGTGTGGTCCACACCCTGCCCCCCAAGGAAGACGTGAACACTCAAGAACATGTTACAACCCCAAAAGTGGAAGAGACAGCAATAAGGTCTCAGCCTGATACTGAAAATATGAAAGGAGACCATGCAAATCTCAATTTTCCAATGGTAGTTGATATATCAAGATGACCAAATAGTTGGAGAAAGATACATGCTGATTTGTCGGCACACAGAGTAATCTGTAAAGGGAGCTTGTACAAAGAGCCATCAAGATAAAGAAACATTAAATTTTGTTTTTTACAAGAAGTGGTTTTTTTTTTTTTTTCATTCCTCATGTATACTGGAGAAAAATTCAGTGAAGACTTTATGTCACATATCATTATGAATCAATTTTCTTGACCAAACATAAAAGCTGATTCAACATCTCCACCTTGAAACACTCTATTATCATGACATTTGTCAAATACTGAAAGATCTGACCACTTCCCTCTTCCCCAAATAGCAAAAGGAACTCAGATAACAAATGAAGGTTGTACTTTGTAACAAGAATAGACAAGAGATTGAATCGCAGCAAAACACTTACAAATCAAGAGAGGGGAAGAAAAGTACCCAGAGAGATTAAATGCACAGAGAACAATAATAGGAAGGAAATCTCTTGTGAAAAGAAGCAGCTGATGGTAACTTAATCGGGACAGAAATGAATTAGATCTACTTCAGTGACTGAGCTCAAGATGAAGTAATTTCATAAAGTTTATAGAAAGTCACTTGAAAATTATACAACTTGTTTTTGTTCTCTACTTTTAGAGGGAAGGGAAATAAAAGTTCTCCATGAGGGAACTGATCTTCAGAAAAATGCATTTACAAACCCAGCTGAGGAATGTTACCTATTAACTAGAAGATTATCCTTAATTCTCATTTGGATAGAAAAGTCACTTTAGAACTGATAGAGTCCCTCTGAGTTTTAGGGAGAGATTCTGACACAGAAATAAGGGAATAAAAATCTTAAAACACACGGGGATGTCAAGTGTATGGAGAAAGAAATTCAAATCAGTGTTAACCGAGTGGAGTCCCGGGCTACTATTTGGCACAACAAGGGTGAGCTGGGGCCAACTGTCAGTTTTGTACAAGTAACACATACAGCACACAGCACAGGAGTCATTCTAACCTCAAAGGTAAACAGAGAACGAAAGGGCTCCTGGCTGAGATGGGAGCTGAAGCAGCTCTCATAAGCCAGAGGACGCTAACAGAGCTCCAGCAGACATCCTCAAACATGACTATCACCTAAGGGGCTGGCTAAGGTAGAGACTGCTGGGCCCCACCCCAGACTTTCTGATTCAGGAGGTTTAAGTGGATGAAGAATTTGCATTCCTAAAGAGGTTCCAGGTGACGCCACTCCTGCTAGTCCACCCACTGGAGAAGCCAGGCCCTAGGAATGAAGCCCTATGACTAGGGGAGCCTCTATGGCACAGCTTTGCTCCTGGATCTTACTCATGCTGTCACCAAGTGGAAAGGGATACTTAGAGCCTCCTGGGCCACCTTGTTTTAGTTTGTGATCCCACAGGCAGGTGGGCTTTTGCATGAGTGTCATGAGAACAGCAGCAGGGAAGCCTCTGGCTGGACTGAGGGGCTTCTGCCCGGCGCCCACCCTTGAAAGCAACCCTCTGCCAGGGATGCAGCAGAGCAACGGGCCCGGGCCAGGTATAAGGATTCTCTGTGGGCAGGAGCGGGGAAGACAGCATCCAAGTGGGGATGCAGACGGCGAACGAAGGCATCACCAGGACCATAAGGAGAAGTATCACCAACGAAAGCAAGACAAAGCTTGATGAGCAAAGAACAACAGGACAATGTGAATACTGCAGCCTGTAATAAAGCTCACTTTAGCATCAAGATGTACCCTGTACAATCACCTTCACTTACAGTACTGGTTTTTAACACACGTACCCATTGAAACTCACAGAGCAGTGCTTCTCACATAATCTGTGGTGAAGGACAATTTTTTCTTAAATGCCCTGACAGTCACTGATGTTTTTGTAAAACACAATCATATGAAATGCTAGAAAATTGATCTTCTACTTGTATGTCACAGAAATTTGGAATAAAACTTTCTAGATGCTGATTCTGTCTTTGTATTTATTATAGACCTAAAACAGCCCATAGGCTGGTGCTTCTATACAAATTGACACTAGTCCAATACCACACTCCAAGCATGCCAACCCTAGACCACTGGGGACCAGGTCTCTGTCACAACTACTCAACTGCTTAAGGAAATGAATGAGCAAAGCTGTGTTCCTATAAAACTTTACTTATACAAATACCCATGAGGCAGAGTTTGGCTGTGAACTGCAGTATGCCTCCCCCTGCTATGGACCAGTGCCCCCTCAAACTCTAATGTGCAGAGAATCCTCTGGGCATCCTGTGAAAACACGAATCCGGACCCCACTGATCTGAGGTAGAGCTACGTTCCTGCATTTCTAACGGCCTTCAAGTTGATGTCAACACTGAAAGTGCATGGCCCACATTCTGAGTGGTAAGGCTGCACAGACTCTTCTTTGTGAACCCAGAGAAGAGGGTGTGATGTCAGTATGAATAGATGCTTTACACTGGTCTTCTTTGAGCTTAGCAAAGACTGTATCTGTCAATCAGGATCAAGTCTTCCTCTGCTTTAAAGGGGTAATTACAACCGGAAGACTTGACAAGGACAGCGTAATGGAACCAATGACATTAAATGCTGGATGGTTTCCCATTCTGTTGACTGGCTCGGGACCTGACACACAGTAGGTGATCAAGGAACAGGCAATGACTGCCCGCTGAAGGCCGGAATCACAAGCTGTGTTCATTAGGGGGAGGAAGCTAGGATGATGGTGAGGCTCGAATTTGTCCTGTTGTCTTACCTAAGATGTTTTGCATTGTTTAATAAATTGGTGCAACTTACAACAGGGAGAGCTTTTAAAGATATATTGGTAGAGAAAAAGAGAATCACAGAATTTATGCTTTCAGTAAAGGTTCTCGTTTTTTTTGGGGGGGGGGGTATTTTTTACTTTTCCCTTGTTTACTCTTCTCATTTGATTACCAAACACCTCTCTTTCAGAATCTGGTCAGCAGAGTCTGCATCTGGATTAATCATTTGGCTTTGTAGTTCAGTTTAACAGACAAGAAGATCCACTCACAGTCACAGGTTGTAAAACAGAAAAATATCAGAAATATCTAAATTTGGGCATTTCTTCCTCATATCTGCTACCAAATGTCCACATTCTTGGATAACAATGACACACTGAAGATTCTAGGTCACTCATATCTCTCAGAGGAATGTGCTATTTGGGATTAACGAGCACGTGAAATCTAGGTCAATGGTTAAAGGTCAAAATGGATTTCTGTTCACTACTTATGATTCTAAGGCTTCTGAGTATTAAAGCAGACACCTAAATGTTTGTTCAGAAATACTCCAGTGGAGTTCTAATTGAGAAAAAGGGATGTGTCCAGAATGCTTACAGATAACGATTAATGAAAGAACTCACAGATAAGCTGGAAGAAAAATAATTAACTTGGATTTGTGCCAGCTGCCCCTTGGGAATGCTAACTAATATGTGTGTTCAAAGTGCTCCGTTTTGTAAGTCCTCAAAGTTGGAAGCAGAGCATCCTGAGGAGAGGGTCCTGGGGATGGAGATAAAATATCCATCGATATGCACAAAGGACCTCTAAGTGGAAGACAGTTGCCACCCGAATTACAGCAAAGTTCAAGTGGACCAAACCTCTTTTTTTTTTTCTTTTAAGTTGATAATAAACCAAGCGAGGTGGCTTAGGACACTGAGGTAAAGAAGTAGTGAGGGACACCTGGGTGGCCCATTCGGTTAAGTGTCCAACTTTGGCTCAGGTCACGATCTCCTGGTTTGTGAGTTCGAGCCCCATATGGGGACTCTGTGCTGACAGCTCAGAGCCTGGAGCCTGCTTCGGATTCTGTGTCTCCTTCTCTCTCTGCCCCTCCCCCACTCATGCTCTGTCTCTCTCCCAAAAACAAATAAACATTAAAAAACATATATTAAAAAAAAAAAGAAGTAGTGAGTAAACATGAAGGAACATAGGGCACCTCCAACGGGTGCAGATATTGATCAGATTCCCCTCACTGGGAGCATTCATGTCATTGCCTACAAACCCAAACTCCACATCTAACAGTCAGGACACGTCTTTCTCAAAGGTAAACTCATCAGAGGGCTTCTTGGACAAACTTATCAAAAATAAAAAATTTCTGGCATCCTCAATTTTATTTTTAACCTTGTACCACCACCCAGTATGTTATTTATTTGTTTTGTATAATGTATCTATTTACTCTCTGATTTAACTATCTTTCCCACTCTGAAATGGTAGCTCCAAGAGAACAGGACTCTATTTCACTCACTGCTCTACAATTCTGGGTCTAGAGGAATGCCTGGCATATATAACACCATGCATTATCATTTGGCTGATATTACTGAATGGGTTTCTGTCCAGCTTAGTCATTCTCTGGTCTGGAGAACTAGTCCTGACCTCATAAAGTGGTCTGAGGAGCTGCCCCAACAAGCTGGGGGGGAACCCCCCTCCTTCCATAAAGTTGTTCTTGCTATGGGACGAGCCTAGTGAACCTCATGGTTGACACAGTGACTTGTACTATGGATGAATTCTTGCCTTACTTGCCTGCCCGGCCCTCCAGTCTCCTTAGAACCAAGCTTCTGCGTATGGGATGCTTTGCTTTGTATGAAGGCAGCTTGGCCCTGCACTACAGCCTGGGGACTGTGGCACTGGCTACTGGTTAACAGAATTCCCTAAATACTCCTTAAAATTGCCTCCCTTTGTTGGCACACTTGCTGTCTTCTACTAACACCCTGCTTTCAGGTAAGGGCCCCTGCCACTTGCAGTTCTTCCTGTATTGTTATTACCGACTGCCGCTGAGTCTGGCTGCTGCACAGGACTTCACCCAACCCTCTGCAAAGAGGACCTTCCCTCCACTGCTTCCCGGACCCTGGGGAGGCAAGTCTTGCTCTAGACAATGGTCCCTACCAGGCTGCCCCGTCCCATGAGAGTCTTGCCAGACAGAGCACTGGCACCTACCTTGGGAAATGGTTTCACAAGGACAGCTCATTAACTTATTATGCTTCTCTTGCTGACTGAGACCACCGAGCCATAGGATTTCCATGGAAAGAAAGAGACACGCTGTCAATATGAATTTGCTCTGAAAAGACATTTTTGGAGGACCTACTATGTTCCCTGAACTATTAGAGTGGCTAGAAATAATGAAGTGTATTAGTAATAGTGGAACAGGACAAAACCAGGCACTGGGGGAAAAAAAACTCTAGGCAAAACTATACTTGGAGCTATTTTCAAAGAATATGGAACAAATGAAAAGTTTAATGAAACAGCAGCAAGAAGTGGGGGGGGGTGGGGAAGGGAGAATATTTCTAGGCGATTTTATAAGATTTAAAAAGAGAAATGTATGAATAAAGGAGATGATTAAGTGGTAAAGACTGTAACTTGTAAATACCCCAAAGAAAAGAAAAGGGAGACCGGTACATATTATCACATATTATCATTGAGGTGGCATCTGATGAGGGCTAGAGATTAAAAAGGCACCTAATTAACAAGTTTGCCTAAAGTGTCTTGCTCTTTACAAAGACAGAAGATGCACAGAGAAACCAATGAATTCTTAGGAAGAATGCTGGCAAGAAAGAGCAAGGAAAAATAAAGGTGAGTCTATTCTAACTTCTGCAAGTCTTGTTTTGGACTCAGTCTCACCTCACTGAACCAGATATATCAGGAGGATACAAGGAAGATCTTCAACTCAGCCATCAGGAAGGTACATTAGGCCACACTTGGAATTCTTAGGTATTTCAGAATTTAGGCAATTCTAAATGACTGTATCAAATATTAAAGAATGATTCATCAACCCTGCGATAATTAAAACAAAGGCAGATCAGTAGTCCACTGATGTAGTAAATGCATAAGACGCTAAAGGGGTATCTAGCTGAGCCCTAGAGAATGCTGATTTTCTTTTTTTTTTTTTTTATTGTTCTATAAGTCTGTTTTGTACCAAAATGTTTTTCACACTTGTTACTACTGCATTTGTTAACTATATTGTACTCTATTTTAGCAAACCAGATTTACAAAGTTCACACATTTTCTGAAAATGACTTTAAATGCTGAGCTTTAAATAACCTTCTAAATAACAAGAGGCCTTTAACACACTGCCCACTATTAATATGCTAGTAAAACTAACAGTAAGAGAGAGACCAGCTAACAACACTGGAGGATGTACATCATGTAATACTGGATATATTTTTTAAAGGCCATCAACAGGAAGGGTATTCTAATTATAATCTTATTTTTTTTTTTTTTTTAATTTTTTTTTTTTTCAACGTTTTTTATTTATTTTTGGGACAGAGAGAGACAGAGCATGAATGGGGGAGGGGCAGAGAGAGAGGGAGACACAGAATCGGAAACAGGCTCCAGGCTCCGAGCCATCAGCCCAGAGCCTGACGCGGGGCTCGAACTCACGGACCGCGAGATCGTGACCTGGCTGAAGTCGGACGCTTAACCGACTGCGCCACCCAGGCGCCCCTCTAATTATAATCTTATAAAGAAGATACGTGTAGATAATGCTGGAAGGAAATTTAACAAAATTGTAAGAGTGGTCATGTTACGGTAATAAAGTTAGAGACAATTTTTTTTAAATCTCTGACTTTTAGTAGGAAATGCAAATTTCTAAAAGTGGAAAAAATAATCAATTTTTAAATGTAAAGAAACCTTTCAAAAAGCATAAAGTGAGGGACTTACATGTGTAAGGAAATCATTCTTACCTGGATAGTGGAAAAATTAAGTTAAAATTTTCTCAAGGTTTATTCATTTAATCCTTAAACATAAAGGTAATATGTCTAAAATATCATTACTGACATATTTTGAAGGTTTTCATATTCATAGTCAAATTCCTTCCCTTTAGGAAGCATATAAAAGCAATTGAGGAAAAGAAAAGAGTTTTTGACTTTACATTCATGCTAGGGGTTCCGGACTGTCCTTTCTTAGATAAAATGGAGCAGCTCTTTCACATAATCTCTGAAGAGCCATCCATAATTATCCAAAACATTATTCAGGCAATTCTCGTTATCCATAGTAGTCACGGTCTATCAACTTTCAGCGAACACTGAGTTAGCAAATACGGAACCACTGCTCCTGAGGAAACCAAGGGCTAGTTTCCCATAAGCCTCACACCGTTTTCATCAAAACATCAATGCATAACCTGTTTTCTGTGTTTCTGTTTGAGGATACCTTCCTTCATATATACTGTTAATTCATTCGTATTGAATTTTTACTCACCCTTGAACAAAGATTATCTAACATATATTTTCTCTGTAAGATCCATCATAGTAGACATGACTTAGGAAAACCAGGCAGCACTGTGGCACTACACACGGGGCCACTTTAAACAGCCAAGTGCATATTCCTCTCATTGACAATAGCCTTCTACATCCTTCTACCTACTGTGGTGACAAATAGGCAGTCAGTATGAAAACCTTAAAATCTTCATACATAGTTAGCCTCATACTTCTAAGAATTCATCTTATTTTATTTATTTTGAGAGAGTTTGAGAGAGATTGAGACAGAGAGACAGAGAGAGAGGGAGAAAGAGAATGCACATGTGAGCAGGGGAGAGGGGCAGAGGGAAAGGGAGAAAGAATCTTAAGCAGACTCCAAACCCGGTGTGGAGCCTGACATGGGGCTCCATCTCATGATCATGGGATCATAACCTGAGCTGAAATCAAGAGTCAGACGCTCAACCAACCGAACCACCTAGGCGCCCCTAGGAATTCATCTTATATGAGTAATCTGAAGTGTACGTAAAGTTAAGAGTACAAGGAGGTTACGGCAGCATTATTTTAAGTGAGAAACATCCTGAATACCAAATAACAGAGGACTGGTTAAGTAAATTTATATGTTCATACAAGTGAATACTATTCAGCTCCCGAAGATGCTGCAGAGGACTGTACAATGACAGGGGAAAAGGTACGTAAAAAGTGGAAAAAAGCAGACTACAGAAGAGTGTCAATCATACTGATACCAGTTTTGTCAGAAATACTACTACTCTGTGTATTCATTTTAAGTATATGTAAAAGTGCATATAAATGTAATTTGATCTATTTTTGTACTTTTCTATACTTTATGTTTCTCTAATTTAATAATTAGGAAAACGGGGATGCTGTTTAATAAAACAGCCTTAAAAAAAAGACAAAACACTTTTTATCTTGCAAGCCACTCTGAGTCAAGCCAATTTCTTCGGCAAAGCCCATATGGACGTGTTGTTCATTTAGGAACAAGACAATCATTCCTAACTCCTAGTTCTCTGGCAGTGGGTGGAAGGGTGGTATAGAGGAAATTCACAGTGTCTTCAACCTTCTGAAGGCAGTTGGGCTCATCCCACCAGACTACAGCTGACTCCTATAAAGGAGAGGACCCAGAACCCTTTCCAGTTCAAAGGGTCTTCACCTTGTTCTCCTGAATTATTTTCCCAAGTTACTCCCTACATCTAGTGATTCTCCCACAAGGCATTATTTGGATTCTAAAACAATACCTCAAAAATAATAATAGTGAAACTTTCAGATGCTTGATCAGTCTCGCATTATAGGAAAATTCTTAAGACTCAGAGATACCTGACATTAATCCTGGCATTGTTAGAAAATGCACTATTTTCTTAACTGTTGAACTGAACCATGTCTTTTCACAGTGCAGTAACATTAAGAGAAAAAATATCCCCAACTCTTCTAATAATTATATATTATTTCCAATCTAGGTGACATTATACCTTTATTAGTGGTTCATTTCTGTTTAACATCTACAAAGGCTTCTCCATACAGGATTCATAATCAATTATGAGCATGTTGGGACCAATGATAAAATTTACTAAAATATCCCCAAGTCTTAAAATTCTTCAAATTACTTACCATGAAACAAAACAAAGCACATCCAAATTTGAATTTTGAGAAGCAGAGCAAAGAGTAAAAAACGTTATTTTTGATTTATTTCTGACAGTATGTCAGCAAGCAGCATGAAAACAGATTTAGAGAGTTCCATTAGGGATGCGTGGAAAAGGGGTAGCTATCAGAAACACTGGTCTTGGGTAAGATACAGAACCGACGGCCTTCCCAGGACCCAGCTCTTACTGCGTAGTACTGGCCGATAAAATGGAACGAGTGCATGTTGGACAAGGACAGCAAGACATTTTTGGAAATGTGGATCAACTGGACATCAGAGAAAGAAATGCAACACAATAGGAAAAGCACTTGGAGGAAACAAAGAGAAATGAGAACAAGGCAGCGAGCTTTCCATTCTCCAGCTTATACACGGTGTTCCCCTGCACAGGGCTGAAACCAGGTGACAGGTTACAAATTCATAAGCACAGAATCATTTTTATCCTTCTCAGACTAGACTACCAGGCAGCCTATCACCATAAAGAACGGCTGCCTGGACTTACTCTTTCCAACTTTTAGATTTGTTTTCAAAGAGGCCTGTAAGAACAGGGATGGGGGAGTTATTTCAAAAATAATGCTCGTGTTGTGTCAAGTATTGGGTATTACATTTGAAAATCAATCTCTACAAGAGTTCTTTTACCCACAGAAAATAAATATTCCCCTGCAGATAAGGTATTTCAGCAAATACAAGTGGTCTGTAATAAAATGAGTTTTGCTTCATGCCTCTGATATAAACATGTGAATAAGTGAAGAAGAGGATATTGTGGTTTGTTTTTAAATATATTCTAAATGTATGATGATCAACAATATGTACGTGAGGCATTTAGCACATATTAATATCAGCACATATTTATTACAAGTGAAGGCATTTGCATGCTAAAAGGCATTTGATACTGAAAATATGGCATGCATTTTTACTTCTCTAGCCTCAAATTCTAAAGAATTTTGAATCACATACCACAGAGCTAAAATAGCTGGGCTCTTTTCAAATTTATACCAAATGATATTCTGTGGTTCTTGCAGATATGAATTTAATCCTCCCTCGATTAAGTTGTGTTTTCTTGGTTGTCTGAACAGAGAATCCCTGCAAACTACTGAATTGTTTACCCATTTCATCAACTTCAAAACAACCCATACAGTAACACTGGTGTTAATGGATCTGTTTCAGATACCTCCTATCCCAAAGATGAGCATTTACTTCCTCTTGTTTCAATAATTATAAATCTAAGCCTCAGAAATGATAATGGAATTGAACGTTAAAAAAAAAAAAAGTCGGGGCGCCTGGGTGGCGCAGTCGGTTAAGCGTCCGACTTCAGCCAGGTCACGATCTCGCGGTCCGGTCCGTGAGTTCGAGCCCCGCGTCAGGCGCTGGGCTGATGGCTCGGAGCCTGGAGCCTGTTTCCGATTCTGTGTCTCCCTCTCTCTCTGCCCCTCCCCCGTTCATGCTCTGTCTCTCTCTGTCCCAAAAATAAAAATAAAAAACGTTGAAAAAAAAAAAAATTAAAAAAAAAAAAAAGTCAACACATGGGCTCTGTGCTGACAGCTCAGAGCCTGGAGCCTGCTTCAGATTCTGTGTCTCCTGCTCTCTCTGCCCCTTGCCCGCTTGTGCTGTATCTCAGTCTCTCTCTCTCTCAAAAATAAGTAAATAAACATTAAATTTTTTTTTTAAAGTCCACACAAACGAAAGTTTTCCTTGTGCTTTAGAAATATTTGCCAAGTACTCACACATATATTATCTCCGCTGATATTGAAAGCCAATGCTTTGGGGTATTATTTTCATGTCTACTTTACAGACAAGGTTAACAGAAGTTTAAAGAGTATTATCCTAGTAGTAGTAATTATATGAAAAGGTGTTCAACCTCATTAGCCATGAGAGAAAGGCATTAGACCACAGTGAAAACTACCATACATCTATTGGAACGACTAAAGTTGCAAAGGCTTGACTGCACCAAGGGTGGGGAAGGGTGTGCAGACACACTGGAACTGCCATAAACGGTTCCCAGAGTGTAAAGCTGGCACATCTGGAGAGCTGCTTGGCAGTATCCGTTCAAGCTGAAGACACGCATATGTTATAACCCAGAAATCCTAGTTCCAAAAATATATCCCACAGGAATGTGCTCCAGAGGACATGTATGAGAATGTTCACAGCAACGTAGCAGTCAAAACTGTGAATAACATAAATGCCTATCAACAGAAAAGGATGAAAACTTCTGGCAGAGTCACACAGTAGGACAGCATACGGCAGGAAGAATGAGTGAACCACTGCTACATAAAATGTAGATGAATCTTACAAATAAAAGTTAAGCGAAAGATGGCAAACACAAAAGAATGTACACCGCATGACCCTATTTATGTTAAGGCAAAACAAAATCTACGACATTAGAAGTTGGGATAGCTGTGTTACCTTCAGGGGAAAGCAGGGTAGAAGTATGGCGAGGGGGTACTTCACTGGCTTCTGAGATGGGGTACCCATTCTGAGATGGCGTACTGGTCTGTTCAGGCTGTCTAACAGATTACCATAGACTGAATGATGCGACAACAAACATTTCTTTTCACAATTCTAGAGGCCAAAGTCCAAGGTGAAGGCACCGGCAGCTTCAGGGTCTCATGAGAGCCCACTTCCTGGTACAGAAATGGCCATCATTTAGATCTGTCCTCCTATGGAGGAAGGAGTGAGCGACCTCTCTGGGGTCTCCTTTATCAGGGTACTAAGCCCATTCATGAGGCTCCACCCTCATGACCTAATTACCTCCCAAAGGCCCACCCCCTAATATCACCAGATTGGGGGTTAGGATTTCAACATATGAATTTGGGGGGACATGAAACATTCAGTCCCTAACACTGGTCCTGTTCTATTTTATGATCTGGCTGCCAGTATGTTCACCTCATGGTAACTCATCAAGCTATATACTTACGATTTACATACTGTTCTATATGAAGCTTATACTTCAATGAAAATTTATTAAAAATTTTAAATGACACTCTCATATGAAATTATTCCTCCTTTAAATGGGAAATGTGTATGTATAATCTCAGTTAATGTAATAAGCGATTCTCTGATTATATGTCCTTACCACAAAAAATAAATTACAGTTATGAAACATGATAGAGGTGTTACCTAATGCTACAGTGGTAATCATACTGTGGCATATAGATATATCAAATAAACACATTATATATCTTAAACTTATATGTTACATGTCAGTTATATCTGAATTTAAAAAACTTCAAGAAATTTAAGCTCTAAATACTTGAATAAATAAAGCAAGCAAGCAAGCCGCAGAGGTAATAAGTACTGTTATAATTTCACTTTATAAAAGAGCAAACTGAGATATATACAAGTTAAATAATGTGCTCAAGCTCCCACAACCAATAAGCAGTAAAGATGGGACGTGGGACAGGAACCTGGGCAGTCTGGTACAAGAATCCCACTAAGAATCCTTCCATTCCTTTTTGAACCGGTACTTGGTGCTTATGTAGCACATTTCTTCCTGGATTTTTTTTTTTTTTTTAGTGTTTATTTATTTTGAGAGACAGAGACAGAGAGAGAGAAAGCGTGCACATGTGCACACATGAGCAGGGGGAGGGGCAGTGAAAGAGGGAGAGAGAGAACCCCAAGCAGGTTCCACACAGATGCGAGATCATGACCTGAGCAGAAATCAAGAGTCGGACACTTAACCAACCAAGCCACCCAGGCTCCCCCTTCCTGGATTTTTAAAGAACTCTGAAAAACACTATGTTAATTATACTTGGAATCAAAAAAATAATATTAAGAGAAATAAAAATTAAAAAACAAAGAGCTTTGAAAACACGACTCTAAGTTGGATCTAACCCAGGAAGCACAGGGACATATCAGGTGTGGAGTCTTCAGGAATGTCAATCCCACACTACTGCTTTTCAAAGTCAGTCCTCCAGAGGGCAACAGATTTGCTTAACTTTGGCCAAGAGTTGGGGTGAGTGCTGAGATTCCGGTCAACTGTCTTTTCCTATTATTCATTGATGCAAGATGTTTTACATACTCCAGATGTCATTTGTACTCATTTTCTACACCTTTGGAATTCTAAGTTTAGAATTAGAAGTAAAAGCCAAAGTATGATTCAGGAAAACAAAAGTTTAAGGATAACACAATCCTTGGAGGATTTTTCCCTCAAGTTTATTCAAATTCTTTATAACTTACCACAAACCCCTACTTCTACTTCCTATTTAATGTGATCTTTACTACTTAGGATTAAGAATCCTAGGGCTTACAATACTGGATGTTAAAAATGATGATCAGGTTATAACACCAACAGAACAAACTACAGTGTTCTTCAACTCTCATCTCAAGCTCAACTAGAAAACTAGGGAATTAGAAAATATTTAATGTGAATTCAGTTTTTTAAGCTATCTTGAAAAGACTCTTGTCTTAGTTTGGCAGACGAGCTCTGTTTCATATATATTACAAACAAATAAAGAACACATTAGTTATAAAGGCATTTGTGTTGGGTTCTGATGAATGTAAGCATTAGGGCTAATAGGCAAAATAAATTTAAGTTTCAGCTCTATGGCTGACATTAAGTGTAGAAATATATGTCAACCCACAATATTGTTCTCGAATGATGACATTTATTACTTGATCAAAAGAATTAGCTTATACAGATGACAAACAACTAGTTGTTACTATCAGTTGATTCAAGTTTAGCAACAAAAGGCCTTTTTCAATTTTGAATTTCAGTGTCTTCAACTGACTAATCCTTACATCTAACGAGAAAATCAATACCTTTGTATTGGGTTTGGTAATCAGCTTTGGGTTTTTGGGATTCTTTTCTTCTGGGCAGCTGAATGGGGTTCTACTTGAAATAATTACAGCCAGAACTGTAACCAGTTTCCTTGCAAAATCAAATCAATTCATCTATACTATTTTTTAGCCTCTGTTCTCTAAAATCTGTGAAACAATGCCAGGATTGAAAATACCCATTACATTTCTATGCTTTTTAACTGTCTTTGAAATTTCAAGATTTGGAAAATTTACAGTGAGATGGGCTGTGCATTCATTTTCCTGATATAGCATGAGAAAAATAAAATAACTCCCACATATCTTTCTCTACCCAAGATGACAGGCAATCTCAAAAAAGTTTAAATACTCCAAGCATTTGAAAATATTCCATTGGGCAAAGTCAAAAAATTTTTAAGAGACTGTTTTAAAAAAATGGCTCTGCAAGTGATTTTTCCTTCTCCTCCTGCATTGTTACAAAATTAAAATTCCAGATCAGCTACTAAGAAAAGATATTCCAAAGAAAATGCAATGATTGTCCTGGTAGATTTACTCCCTCGATAGCACTCTATTATTCTTAGCACCGAATTTCAGTAGACACTAAAAGTTCTATTTTATTACAATTGCCCTGTTCTCTAAGTACATTGTGGTTCAAGCAGTTTAAAAAGCTGTGTGTGAGCTATGTTCACGGTATTTACAAATTTCAATTGATAAGAAAATTTCTGGAAGGAAAATGATGCTTCCCTTAGAAAATAAGAATAAGAAGGGATAAATAAATTAATAACTAGGAAGCCACCGACAATATTCCTACCTAACCAACGGAAACAAGGTACTTATAGAAACAGAAAAACCAACCGCACACACATTCTTCATGGCTGGGCGACTTTGGATTTTGATGACTTTGTTATTCCTGGATAGCACTGGAAAACTGAAAATAAGTAGCTGATAATACCTTACCATTTATTTCATGAATCAGAAGGGAAAGACTTAGCAAAAACATAAGGTTAGCAACCATCTGAGTCATAATGAAAATAGAAGACAAAGTTTTATAGTTGTGAACCAAAAGACTATTATTGGTACACTTATTTATGAAAAGTTTCCATATTAAGTTCAGACCACATTTCTTAAAAAACAATATGGGGGTGCCTGGGTGGTTCAGTTGCTTGAGCATCTGTCTCTTGATTTCGCCTCTGGTCACAATCTCAGGGTTCATGGGTTTGAGCCCCACACTGGGTTATATGCACTGACTGGGAAGAGTCTGCTTGGGATTCTCCCTCTCTCTCCCTCTCCCTCTGCTCCCCGCCCCCATGCTGTCTCTCTCAATATAAATAAACTTTAAAAATTAAAAAAAAATTAAAGCTGGTATCATTTTCATCTGTTGTTCTTAGTGATGGTTCAGACTTCCCATGTGTTCAGATACATTAAGAACCAACAGAGGGGTGCCTGAGTGCATCAGGCGGTTAAGCATCCCACTCTCGGTTTTGGTCCAGAACATGATGTCACAGTTCATGGGTTTAACCCCATGTGAGGTTCTGCGCTGACGGTGCAGTCTGTTTGGGGTTTCTCTGCTTTCCCTCTCTCTCTGCTTCTCCCCTGCTCACTCACTCACTCTCTCTCTCAAAATTAAATAATAAATGAACACTAAAAAAAAAAAAAAAAAAAAAAAAAAAAAAAAAAAAAAAACGAAAAATAACCAACAGAATGTATCAGATACTCTAACAGTATAAACATAATGATTCTGAAAGTTTAAACTCAGAATTGTTAAGAGAATTAAATGGTATATATCAGATGTTCAAAACATGTTAGTTTTTTCCACGTAACAAACGTCCACCTAAACCTTGTTGTCATAAACTACTGAGTACCTACAGTTCCAACAAAGCATAGTGGTATTTAACTCAAAAAATGTTCACGGAATACCTACTATACACTAGCATGGGTGTGATAGCTATACTCTAGTTAAGGAAAGAGGGTCATAAAGCAACATTATATGCTACCTAGTACCTATGCTGTAAACTATACAACTATCAGCGATGAAAATTAAAAGCATACAGAATTATGTGGGGTTATTATTTTCTAGTGATATACACTTCTATAATCCTATAATTTTCTTCTGTCTCCAATCGTGTGATGATACTTGCGGTATCTTTATGGAAGGAATCTGAGAATGAGTCCTGTAAGTCATGTGAAGAATGGGACTAATCGCTTCAGTATAAATTACTCAAATAATGTTTCACACCAACCGGTATTTCCCTGTCTGGAGCACTACCCCCTTTTTTACTTCCTTCTATCTCCCAGGACTTTGGAAACACAGAAGCTGAAACTGGATCCTGGGAGTATTTATTAGCCTTTCACGTGAAACGAGTCGAATCATTGTGTACTACAATCAGATCTAAGGCAGGATTTGCATCTGGGGCTACAAAATAAATGTTTGGCTTATTATCCTTTAGCAGTAGGAAAGAGGTGGCTCTTGATGGTGAAAAATCAGAACATGACGCGATCTGCCTACAACGACAGGTTACCTTAGGGTCGGCTGTGAGCAGTTTGAAGGCTTGATACACTTGAGCTTCCTTTACTCCACCACCAAGATCCAAAAAGTTGGCTGGCTTCCCACCATTCAAGAAGATGATGTCACAAGTAGCCATGGCAAGGCCAGCACCATTCACTGTGGAATGCAAATGGCACACACGACAAGATCAATTTGGCAACAGGAAAGGGTGCATGAACGGTTTCCCTCGCCCATACTGCCAGAGACAGACCCCTGTCACTACCAGGCCAATCTGTCCTGCCCAGAATCCTGTTCAATCAGATAAATTCATAGACTTTTAGGATAAAGAGTCAGGAAATGTACAAACAAAAAAATAAACAAAAAAAGACCCTGGGATACAAAGACAGGTTTATTAACAAGTTAAATCAATCTGGCAAACAGATAAAAGGGAAGAGTTTGCATAATTGGTTAATTTGAGCTAGTAGTAGAAGAAGGAGTTTTGGGTTCTGGAAAAATACAGAACTCAAACGAAGCTGTAAAGAGAGAAGAAAGGCTACAAGAAGTTGCTTGGGTCTGTGAATTGCATTGTCTTTAATATCCTTTAAGAGACCTGAGTAAAAAAAAATGGAATTCATTTAATTTTTTGCTTGCTGAGAATATGCTTTGAATATGGCATCCCTCTGGGGTTGAACCACAGGGGTCCCAACTTCAATAGGACTCCATGCTTTTTTACACTCAGCTCAACCACGCATATTTATAGGTTATGTGGATAAACTCACAAAACAAATGAACAAATGACAGCATCAAAATAATACTATCCCTCTGTTCCTTCTTCAAATTAATATGAGAAATGTTCACTAGCAACCTGATCATTAAAACTAGAACCAAAATGTGTTAACATCTTAGGAGGGTTTTTTTTTTTTTTTAAGAAAACAAGTAAAAAGTTTTAACACTGCAATTCTTATTTTCCAGAGCTGAGTTTTATTAACCAATTGTACTTCTTTCACTTCTTATGCTTAATTATATGAGATTACTTTCCTCAGATTAGAAAGGTGGGGGGGGGGGGGAAGAAGAAGAAAAGCAAACCTTCAGAACACAGCAGAAACTCGCATGGTAAAATTATACTTCACTTTTTCTGACCCTTGAATTCCCCAGACATGCCTGTGAACTGTGACTAATTTAATTAAGTCTGGGGCAACTACAATAAAAATGGTTTATATAAGATCTTAAAACAATTTGAAATGTGTTAATCGTAGCTTTTGAGGCTGCTAACTTGGTCAGATCATGCATACTCCCACAGAGGCTACAAAGAATCTGTATTTAATTTGTTCTCAACACACCATTATATCATTCTCCTTTCTAAATGCCTACAAATATTGAGAGCGCATTAGCTTATCAAGATCAGAACAATGCGCGTGATCTGGTACATTACAGTTATTACTCCAATACAAAGCAAGTGCTTTTGGTATCACTTGTAATTAGATGTCATTTTCTATTGTATTGCACAGCAGACTACTGGATGAGGTCTGTTCAGATCTGAATATAATAATACTGTTGGCTTAATGAGCTACAAATCTTTTTTATTTTAATTCCATTAAGATTAAGACCTCAGTTTCCAGGGCAATGAATTGGTTTCTACCAGAAACACAGACACGTTATAAATCTCAGTTCTATAAGCTGTGGACAATAACAGAAATTGTATTGCCTCTATAGATCCATTCTTATCTCAGCTGAATAAGCCATTTTCACAAATTTAGATGAGTATGATAGAATCAATTGTTTTATTAATAAACTGGATAATGGATTAAACATTTTATCATTTGGTGATCATAAAAGCCGAAACTGGAGTATAATGATTCAAGTGTATGTTCTCTTCCACTTCCTCGGAGAAACTGTATCTTAAACACAAATTTCCAGAATGGTTCCTAGCATATTAACACTGACTGGGGTAGTAAATATTTCCATTTTTATGACACAAAATTTAACTGAGATGCTTTAACATAGTGTTTCTCAACTGGAGTGATTTTGTTGACAAGAAGATATATGGCAGTGTTGGAAGACATTTTTGGCTATCACAATGTTTTTGGTTGTCAATGGCACCTAAAGGCCAGGGGGCACTGCTAAATACCTGACAATGTACAGGACCCCCACCCCAACCCCCAGAAAAGAATTATCTGACCCAAAATGTCAAAAGTGCCAGACCTGAGAAACCGCGCTTTAAACCAGTGACCACTGAGCAAAATGTATTGGGAAGAAACTCCAAATTGTTTCCTAAGACTTTGGGGCTACAAAAACAAACAAACAAACAAACAAACTCCTATTTTTACTGGCTTTTAGGAAATAACAGTTCAGAAAGGTTCAGAAATCAGGAGTTCCTAAATTCCCCCCAAATCCACAAATCATTCTTTTGACAGAACTACTTTCTTACCAAAGCAGGCAATGTTCCCATCCAATCCTATATATTTTAGATCATATTTGGCAGCTTCATTTTCAATGGGCTCATTCTCTGATTTGTCATCCATAGCAAATATGTCCTTTTGTCGAAATTCTGCATTGTCATCAAAGTTTATCTTTGCATCAAAGCAGACAACTAAAGGGAACAAGGCACATACGTGAATATCCCTTAAGAATCTACAAATTAGTTAGTTCCCCAGACTAACACAGGAGAAAGAAAAATAAAATACTGTCATTTTTTCTCATGATACAGGCAGGAGAAGTGGTTATGGCTTTCTTGATCTTACACTTTAGGGCTACAAAGACGATTATGACAAAGACCCTGTTCTCAAGGGACTTACATTCTAATAACGAACATAGTAATTTATACCTGTCGGTCTCTGTTTAATAAATTAGTAATATAAACTGTGGTCACCCATTCCAAGGTACAGACTGCCACAGTTAACACAGATTTGATAGGCCATTTTCATTACATTCATTTTTAGTATTTAACCACTAATCATCACCTTTACTTTCTATGCAGAGAACCTAGATTATAATGCTTAATCCCACTGTCCTTTGTCCTTCTGATGCTGTAAAGTGAAATCTTTATTTAATCAGTATCCTCACTAATATTTCTGAAAGATTTCTTGGAAAGAACACTTGGCGAAAATCCATATATTTTTTTTAAGTTTATTTACTTATTTTGAGAGAGAAATAGCACATGCGCACACATGAACAGGGAAGGGGCAGAGAAAGGAGGAGACAGAATCCCAAGCAGGTTCCTTGCTGTCAGTGTGGAGCCTGATGCCTGCCTGCTCAATCTCACACATGGGGAGATCATGACTTGAGCCAAAATCGAAAGTTAGATGCCGGGGTGCCTGGATGGCTCAGCTAGTTAAGTGGCTGACTTCTGCTCAGGTCATGATCTTATGGTTCGTGAGAAAAGCCTCGTGTTGGGCTCTGTACTGACAGCTTAGAGCCTGGAGCCTGCTTCAGATTCTGTGCGTGTGTGTCTTTCTCTCTGCCCCTCCCCTGCTTACTGTCTCTCAAAAAAAAAAATGAATAAACCTTAAAAAAAAAAAAAACTTAAGAAAAAAAAAGTCGAAATCTTCACCGATTGTGCCACCCAGGTGTCCTAGAACCAATAGTTTTTATTTGACCCTTAACTAACTCTATGACTTGATTAAAAAATAATCATAATAACCTACTTCCTCTCTGGGCCTCAGCTGTTTTATTCAGAAAAGGGAAATAACAGTCCCTAAACTGCTGATGTACCTCCTCCAGGGTCTGGTCAAACCAGGATCATCATCTTGATACGTGCAGGATATGATTCTTTTGATTCAAGTTATAAAACACTAAGACTGATCAGATATAATGGAAGGTAGCTAGGCATTATCAGCTCTGTTTCTACTCTGGTGCAGGTAGAAATCTCCAATTCTCTCAAGGCCAAGAGACTTGGACACAATTGAAACTCACTGGATGATATGGATGGACCAAGAAAACAGCACTTTCATTGACTTACAGGATATCTCTATACAAACACTCAGGGAGAAGCGGTAGTGGGGAGGGATGGCATGCAGGTTTCCTGGGATCTGACCCCTTTTATTATATTTCTTAGGGCAGAAATTAGTTGTCTATGATGACATTCCATTGTAACCTTCTTTTACTTTACTTGAGATATTGGTAGGCAGGGAGTTTTGACTCACCCTTTAGAGAAATTACCCATTCTCCCCCAGCATAGCTGAAAGGCACCTACCTCTTCAGAGGGGAACAACCACCCTGCAATAATTCACTCCAAAGCAATGACCATAGACTGTTATTCCCAGCTGCTTACAAGAAAATGTTGTTACATTACAACATCCTAGAGTTACAGATCCTACATAGAGGTTTTTTACAAGGGTCTCTCTACCACAAAAATCAAGTACTTTGATACAAGTCTATGCAGAACTGGCATATTAACATCTAAGAATACTTGGCATAAATAAAAGCTCAAACCACAAATTATTTATTTATTTATTTATTTATTTATTTATTTATTTAAAAATTTTTTTTTTAATTTTTTTTTCAACGTTTTTAATTTATTTTTGGGACAGAGAGAGACAGAGCATGAACGGGGGAGGGGCAGAGAGAGAGGGAGACACAGAATCGGAAACAGGCTCCAGGCTCCGAGCCATCGGCCCAGAACCTGACGCGGGGCTCAAACTCACGGACCGCGAGATTGTGACCTGGCTGAAGTCGGACGCTTAACCGACTGCGCCACCCAGGCGCCCCTACTTTAAATTTTTTTAACGTTTATTTTATTTATTTTTGAGACAGAGACAGAGCATGAACGGGGGAGGATCAGAGAGAGAGGGAGACACAGAATCTGAAACTGGCTCCAGGCTCTGAGCTGTCGGCACAGAGCCCGACGCGGGGCTCGAACTCACGGACCGCGAGATCATGACCTGAGCCGAAGTCGGACGCTTAACCGACTGAGCCACCCAGGCGCCCCAAACCACAAATTATTTAAAGTAGCACTGACTGTCAAGAAAGAATCTTATGTAGAAGTTAATGTCTGACAGAATCCTTAGTCTTGCCACAAAATGTCCAACCACTTTACCCACACACTGTGAATACACGGAGCAAATGAGTAATTACTCTCCAGAATACTGCAATCTTAATGATGGAATCCTACAATTACCAAAGGAATTGGCCAACGTTCTCTGCCTGCTGCAATGGCATTTTGTCAGCAGTTAATGACTGGTATAATAATCAATAGGAAAGCAACTTCATTCTTGGCTTTCCACTAGGTTATAAATACATTTTAATTAATGTATTAGTAATTTTAGCTCCTCAATTACTCATTGGCACGACTATTTGTAACTGACACCTTCAAAATGAATGGACAAAGGCTATCAAATTGACTTCCTAACTGAAGAGTTTCAAATAAAAGACTTCTCGGTCAAAATCAATAAACTAGTAAATCAACATAGGTCCAGGCTGATCTTTGCCCCTTACAAAGGCTACAATTCCAAGCTACTTCATGGAACATAATTAATGGATACGTATGCAAAGTTCAGAAGGCAGTCCCACCTAAACTCTGCAAAACCAGATTTTCAAAAAATGCTCCTTCCCAGGGGTATGTTGGATATACCAAGTCCAGAAATGAGTTCATTATTTGGAGACCACCCCACGAAAACTTTAAACTAGAGCTTGAAAATGGTGATTGTGGGATAAAAGGGGTACCTACATGAAGAAATAAAGGTGCACATACAGGTATCATACTTGTGGGATAAATGGCCTATCTATAGTGGCCATTTGTTCCCTCTCTGTAGAGAAAACCAAGGACACACCTAGGTCAATGTATGTTACATTCAAGTGCTTTAGCAAGTCAGAAATACCACATAAATAGGAAGGAAGGAAGGTGACTCGGGAGTTAAAAAGGGTGATCCAAAACGGAATTGTCACCCTAAAAGCCTTAATCTTTTTCTGTAGGTGGAGGGCAGGGAGAAAAAAAAATCACTTTAAGGAGCTAGACTCTTTGAGATACATAGTTGTTATATCTGCTTAATATTTTAAAAGTGGTCCCAAACATACAAAGGGCTTTCCTGCCTCGCTATCCCAGTTCATAATGCCGTATCGCCTGGACATTTTCCCGTGAACTTCACCACTTAGTGAACTCTGGCATCACACACACCGGACACTTCCTAGTCAGACACTTCCAACATCACCCACTCTTAAGCCCAGTGGCCTTGTCTGTAAAATGGGGACCAGAGTATTTTCGACTGCATGGTGTTGGTGCAAGCAGAGACTCTGTGCAAAGCACTTAGCACAGACAGCTGGCACTCACTCATTATTATTATTATCACTACAGCCATACTCCACCCGCAAAGTTTTTTTTTTATTTTTTTAATATGAAGTTTATTGTCAAATTGGTTTCCATACAACATCCAGTGCTCACCCCAACAGGCGCCCTCCTCAATACCCATCACCGACTTTCCTCTCCCTCCATGCCCCACCAACCCTCAGTTTATTCTCAGTTTTTAAGAGTTTTTATTCTCTCTTATGGTTTGCCTCCCTCCCTAACTTTTTTTCCTTCCCCTCCCCCATGGTCTGTTAAGTTTCTCAGGATCCACATAAGAGTGAAAACATATGGTATCTGTCCTTCTCTGTATGACTTATTTCACTTAGCATTAACACTCTCCAGTTCCATCCACGTTGCTACAAAGGGCCATATTTCATTCTTTTTCATTGCCACGTAGTACTCCATTGTGTACATAAACCACATCTTCTTTATCCATTCATCAGTTGATGGACATTTAGGCTCTTTCCATAATCTGGCTATTGTTAAAAGTGCTGCTATGAACATTGGGGTACATGTGCCCTATGCATTAGCACTCCTGTATCTCTTGAATAAATTCGTAGTAGTGCTATTGCTGGGTCATAGGGTAGTTCTATTTTTAATTTTTTGAGGAACCTCCACACTGTTTTCCAGACAGGCTACGCCAGTTTGCATTCCCACCAATAGTGCAAGAGGGTTCCCATTTCTCCACATCCTCGCCAGCATCTGTTGTTTCCTGAGTTGTTCATTTTAGCCACTCTGGTGTCAGGTGCTATCTCATTGTGGTTTTGATTTGTATTTCCCTGATGAGAAGCGACGTTGAGCATCTTTTCATGTGTCTGTTGGCCATCTGGATGTCTTCTTTAGAGAAGTGTCTATTCATGTCTTCTGCCCGTTTCTTCACTGGATTGTTTTTTAAGTGTGGAGTTTGGCAAGTTCTTTATAGATTTTGGATACTAGCCCTTTGTCTGATATGTCATTTGCAAATATCTTTTCCCATTCTGTCAGTTGCCTTTTAGTTTTGTTGATTGTTTCCTTTGCAGTGCAGAAGCTTTTTATCTTCATGAGGTCCCAGTAGTTCATTTTTGCTTTTAATTCCCTTGCCTTTGGACGCACAGTTTTCTTACACTCAGCCTCACAATGCTGCAGCCCAGGCTAGATTCTCCCCTCTTCCTGTCCCTAGAAATGACTTGTAACTTGGTCCCCTTTCCCTTATAACCCTAGACTTCTATTTACAATGAACTGAAACTAAAGCCTACTGGAGTTTACAGATGTACAAGTTACCTATGATTTTCAGTGAAATGCCATATTCAGAAAACATAAGTATGTCCCACAGGAAAGATTTTAATGGTTGGCCTTTCCGGCTTTGTAACTGATGGGAGAAGGAGATTATTGTCTAAAGGCAGAGATGACTTTGGTGACCCTCAAATCACACACCGCACCTTTGCATAAGGCCAGTGTGGCCAAAGATTGGTATAAAATAGCCCCAAATGAGAATCTAAGTCAGAGGATGGCAAAGTATAGCTGTTGGGACTGGAATGCAGCCACACCCATTCGTTTACATAGTTCAGTAGCTGCTGTCCCCAGACAATAGCAGAGCAGACTCCATACAACAGAGGCTCTCAGGCCCTTTACAGAAAAAGGCTGCCAATCACCAAGCACCTCATCACACTTCTCCTGCTGCTATAGCCTCAGGTACCAAACTTATTACAGTGAAAGAGAAACTCAGAAAAGTGCATCTGGCATGAAAACAAAAAAGCATAACGGGAAAAATAAACAAAAACTTGCAGCTTGCACAAAAGGTGTGGATTAATCCCTGAATATTGATGGACTCTGACATGCTTGTTTCCCTTTGTAAGACTGTCCAAGTACACTTTTAGAATGAGCATGTTAAAAATGGATTGATGTCTATGTGAACGGCAGGGCAATAAAATAAACCTGCTTACTCAAACCTTAGCTTTTTCATTTATTATAACAACAAACTATGGTAAAATGTATGTTTGGAGGTACTGATCTTGGTTCGACATAAGATTTTGAGTGTCACATTAATGAAACCTCAATTCCATAGAAAATTCATCCTGAACAAAGGCCATTCTGTTTACAAAGTGGGTGAAAAAACATACCTATTAATATTTATAAAACAATTTTCACCATCAAAAGCACATTGTTACATGCTTGATAGATTATACAAATGAATTTTCCTTCTGAACAAATATCAAAGAAAGCTGCGGTACTTAGATTCATAGGGCGTTGTGGTTTTTTGTTTAGCGGTGTGAGATTCTATGAGTTGCCAATTCACCAACCTAGATGAAGAATCTGACTGGCGGTTAGCAGCCTCTGACCCTAGAGTTTCAACAGAAGAATGTGCTACAGAATTAAACAAAAGAAAACTACATTTCAGAGGGGAATTCGCATATAAAAGAAACATAAAAACAGCAGGAAATGAGACTGTCATAATTAGTTTGAAAAATAATCTGTCTGCAAGCACTGCATTGTATTTGATTTGTGTTAAGTAACCATAATGGGCTACTGAAATGCACCTTGCCAAGATGGCCTTAAAATGCTGATACTTTAAAATTGGTCCCACTTTCCATTAAATAGCGATGTTCCAAGAGTTGTACACTTTTTAGAACTTTTCTGGAGTTGCTGTGAAAGAGAAAATAGATATGAGGCAGGAGGGGGATTTGGGTGAAGGTAGAGAACTGAAAATGTTCTTGAAAATAGAGTCTTATGTATAAAGAGAAAAACAGAGACAAACACCCACCAACAACATGGGCACTTGCTAACATGAAGCAACAGGGTAGCTATTTAGGGAAATTCATTTGAAGCAAGAAAGGGATTTGATGTGCAAATTAACTTTGGATCACTCACCCCTAGCTCTCATGGAGTCTTGGCCAGGTAGTCAGGGTTTCAAACTGGGTTTCATCCCTTTAGCGTGGTGAATGGATTTGGGCTCCAAATGATGAAAATGCCTTGGAGCAGGAATTCTCAGGACTCCCTGGTAGGTGAGGTGAGATCATTTTCTGTGCTGTGTATAGCACAATGTCTCTGGCCTCCACACACAAGAGGCATGTAGCATCCTACACTCGCAGTTGTAATAAACAAAAACGGTGTTAACTAGATTCACGGTGGTGATCACATGGAATCATTGTGTTGTACACCTGAAACTAATACAATGTCATATGTCGGTTATATCTCAATTAAAAAGTCTCTAGGTATTGGCAAACATCTCCTGAGGGGACAATATGCTCATTCTCCTCACTGAAAAACATGAAAGACACCAAACAAAGAAGCCTGTGTACAGCCAGATCTGCCTGAAAGTGGGAAGAAATGAAATAGAACATAAAATCCCACAGGAGCTTGCAAAATAGATGAATGAATGCATGGACAGGTAGATAAATAACAATGAAGAAAACCCTGCTTCTAACTTGGCCACATATTTAATGGATTAATTCTGGCAATTCAACTGGACAAGCAAGGAAAATAGTTAATTTCTCTTCGAATATTTAATTAACAGTTTACTTTCATGTCAATAAAAGTTAGGCGAATTTGGTAGACACGTTGTGACTCAATGTCCCTTTCTGCATTGAGAAAATGCCTTTCTCCTATACATGTGCTTCCAGCTCAGTGATTGGTCTACATACGGATATGTGACCCATGCGGGGCCAATTGGAATCATTGGAAAAGATTGCTATGGTTCCTGGGGGAGAATGATGGAAACTGGGAGCTATCTTGGCTGTTACTTCAGAAAGCCTGGCTGACAAGCCAATTCTGAGACAAGATGGGCTGGAAGATCAGAGAATCCCTACTTCCCTTCATGCCCTAAACCAGTCCACTCTGTAGACTTCCCTGTTATATGAGGAAAACAGGTATCCTTCCCTGACCTGGAAGCTTTTTAACAAAAACTAGATTGATACAGGTTTCTGTCACTAACAACCATTATAATCCTAGCTAACAGTCACTAAATGACATTACAGTCAATGATGCCAAATTATATTCTTTGACTCAAATTTTTAATCACGTTGGAAAAAACAATTCTTGGACTACAGTTTTTCCCCCACATTAAACATTTCCCATAGGTGACCTAGCAGCATAGATGTTATCAAGATTGCCATTCTTCATCCAACCGGGTATCCTCTGCTGTGCAAATATATGACCAATCATCTGGACGTTTAAAAAATGGTCCTCATTAACCAATGGAAGATGGAAGAAATTCTCTTACAAAGAAGCTCTGCAATGAATAAGCTTAAAGTAAAAATGTCTGGTGTGATGCCAAGCTCCTTAAACTTCTAAATTAAGAGTCATTATTAAATCACAATTTTAATGTGAAATGTTATAGGCTCTGCTATTACTGATCTAAATGGAAAAAATTAAATATTCACATTATAAATATTAAGATTATTAATATTTCTAGGATATAAATGATTTTTTTTACAGCTCCTAAATAAAGGATTGCTTTAGGGGATTGTGACAATGATGAAGATCAATTTGTACGTTTGGTCATTAATCACCGTTTCCTAATTGGGTTTAATTTGACTACTGCTCATTAGAGTTATAAACCAACATACTCATTTAATTGTGATTATAATTCAATAGCTGAACTTTTATGGTACAATGAACAAATTAATAGCTAAAGATAATTCTGCTCTTAAAAATATCACATAAGACTTATGCTTTAATGAGCTGTATACACGGAATATATTTTATGATGATTCCTTTAAAAAAGTTCAAGAATTTCCTTTCTCTTGATAGTTAAAAAATAAAAACTTCCCATTTCCTGAGGTTTTACAAATACACGAGAGGGAAAATTTCTTGTATCCTTGTAACCTGTGACTGACAACTTACTAAAGAGTTGAATGAAAGTAGTTGAATGAATGATTTTTATCCAACTCCTTGGCTGAATTTCCATTTTTTTAAAAATATGAAATAATCAGGTTGCTTACGCATACTAGTTTGAAAAGCAAGCCATGACCTTTAAGAACTTGTATTGAACTTCCTTCTCTTTTGTTTCTGGGATGTAATTAATAGCCACTCAAGGCAGCATGAATTTTGACTAACATTCCCAAACTGGAGACTACATCCAGATCACTCTGATAAAAGTAAATTAACAGTTTAAAGAGAAAGAAGGTAGAAAAGAAGGCAGTCTGGTATGTAGAAACCAACATGTACACTGTCCTGAGAGAGACATGGGTTCAAATCCCAGCTTCAGTAACTGGATGTGTATGGTGGAGTCACACTAATTTTCAATCCTCTGTAAAATGGGGATAATAACTCCTCTTATTTTTCCGGGTTGCTGTAAGTAATAAAAAAGAATGTATGTAAAAGTCTATCACAGTACACTATGTCATGTGAGTTCAAAAAAGAATCTTCTTCCATTCACTTCCTCTCTATATGAAATACTGATGATTTTATAGTCAGACAGAATTTTTAAAATATTTACAAATAAAGGTAGTTTGCTTACAAATGACCCATCAAATAAAAATCTGGTGGGTCACATGTGTAAAACATGGAATATGTTATTTTCAATGGCTTCCTAAACATTAGCTATTTGTCTATCCTAACTTGAAATCCTTACAACAAGAAAAAGAAAAAAATAGGTAAAAAGATGAAATCCATACCTTTTCTGATTACTTTTTTTATAGCTATCATTTAATTTAACTATTTGTCAATGAAAATGGAGAATTTATTACAAGAATACAGAAGCCTCCACCAGAAACACCAAAAGACTTATGGAGGGAATTGGGGGCTATTTTGTATTAGTTCAAGTGCAGTTGGTGACAATTAAATTTTTAAACAAATCCTAATCTTTGTATGATGTTTTACCTTCAATGTCTATTATTTGTTTGACTTTCAAAAGGATAAGAACTAATAAAATCATAATAGCGAATGCTTTTGTATCTCTTACCATATACTATGCTTTGTTCTGAGAACATTACCATCATAATAACCTTCTAAGGTAGGTATTAATATTATTGTCCCCATTTTGTGTTTTTTAAAACATTCTGGCATAATTAACATACAGTGTTATATTCGTTTCAGGTGTATGATACAGTGACTCAACAATTCTACACATTACTCAGTGCTCATCACAATGAGTATCTTAATCTCCTTCACCTACTACACCTATATCTCACACCTACCTCCCTTCTGGCAACCACCAGTTTCTTCCCTGCATTTAAGAGTGTGTTTTTTTGTTTGTCCCTTTTTTGTTGTTCATTTGTTTTCTTTCTTAAATTCCACATGTGAATGAAATCTTAAGGTTTGTCTTTCTCTGACTTAATTCAACTTAGCATTATATCTTCTAGATCCATCCATGTTGCAAATGGCAAGATTCCATTCATTTTTATGGCTCAGTAATATTCCACTGTATGTATATACATACATAGGTATATATAAGTGTATATATATTTATATGTATGTGTGTATATATACATAGGTGTATATATACACACATACATACAGACACCACATATACATACACACACCACTTCTTTATCCACTTATCTATAGATGGACATTGGAGTTGTTTCCATATCTTGACTATTGTAAATAATGCTACAATAAACACAGGGGTGCATATATACTGATTTCGTTTGTGTTTTCGTTTTTCCCCCACATTAAACATTTCCCATAGGTGACCTAGTAATATCCAGTAGTAATTCTATTTTTAAATTTTTGAAGAATATCCACATTGTTTTCCATGGTGGGTACACCACTTTGCATTCCCACCAACAGTGCACAAGGGTTCCTTTTTCCCCCTATCCTCACATACACTTGTTTCTTATGTTTTCTATTTTAGCCATTCTGAAAGGTGTGAAGTGATCTCATTGTGGTTCTGATTTTTTTCTCTGATGATGAGCGGTGTTAAGCGTCTTTTCATGTGTCTATTGGTCATCTGTATGCCTTCTTTGGAGAAATGTCTGTTCATGTCTTCTGCCATTTTTAATTGGCTTAGGTTTTTTGGTGTTGAATTGTGTAAGTGCTTTATATAGTTTGGATATTAACCTCTCATCAGATATATCATTTGCAAATATCTATTCCCATTCAATAGGTTGTCTTTTTGTTTTGTTGATGGTTTCCTTTACTGTGTAAAAGCTTTTTATTTTGATGTAACCCCAGTAGTTTATTTTTCCTTTTGTTTCTCTTGCCTCAGGAGACATATCTAGTAAAATATTGTTACAGCCAATGTCAGAAAAATTACTGCCTGTACTTTCTTCTAGGATTTTTTTTATGATTTCAGGTCTTAACATTTAGATTTTTAATCCACTTCAAGCTTGTTTTTGTGTATGGTGTAAGAAAGTTGGTCCAGTTTCATTCTTTTGCATGTAGTTGTCTGGTTTCCCCAACACCATTTTTTAAGAAACTTTTTCCCATTTCATATTGTCTCCTATGTCGTAATGTCTCTATTTTTGTACCACTACCATACTTTTTTGATTAATATAGCTTTGTAGTATATCTTGAAAACTGGGAATGTGGGGCGCCTGGGTGGCTCAGTCGGTTGGGAGTCCGACTTCGGCTCAGGTCACCAAGCCCCACGTCGGGCTCTAGGCTGACGGCTCGGAGCCTGGAGCCCGCTTCCGATTCTGTGTCTCCCTCTCTCTCTGCCCCTCCCCCACTCATGCTCTGTCTCTCTCTGTCTCAAAAATAAATAAAACGTTAAAAACAATTTTTTTTTTTTTAAAAAAGAAAACCGGGATCGTGATACCTCCAGTTTGGTTCTTTTTCAAGACTGCTTTGGCTATTCAAGCTCTTTTGTGACTCCATACAAATGTTAGGATTAACTGATCTAATTCTGTGAAAAGTGCTGTTGGTATTTTGATAGGGATTGCATTAAATCTGTACATTACTTTGTTTAGTATGGACATTTTAACAATATTTGTTGTCCTGATCATGAGCATGGAATATCTTTCATTTGTGTCATCTTCAATTTCTTTCACCAATGTTTTATAATTTTTGGAATACAGGACTTTCACATTGTTGGTTAAATTTATTCCTGGGTATTTTATTATTTTGGGCGCAACTGCAAATGGGATTGTTTTCTTAACTTCTCTGTCACTTCATTATTAGTGTATAGAAATGCAATAAATTTCTATATACTGATTTTGTATACTGGCTTTACTGAATTCATTTATCAGTTCTAGCAGCTTTTTGGTGGAGTCTTTCAGGTTTTCTATATATATAGTATCACGCTATATGCATACAGTGAAAGTTTTATTTTTTTCCTTTCCACTTTGGATTCCATTTATTTATTTATTGTTCATTCATTCATTCATTCATGTCTAATTGTTGTGGCTAGGACTTCCAGTACTATATTGAATAAAACTAGTGAGACTGGACATTCTTGTCTCTTTCCTGATCTTAGAGGGAAACCTCTTAATCTTTCACCATTAAGTATGCTGTTACCTGTGGGTTTTCATAGATGACCTTAATTAAGTTGAGATATGTTCCCTCTAAACCTACTTTGTTGAGAGTTTTGATCACAAATGGATATTGTACTTTATCATATGTTTTTCCTGCATCTATTGCAATGATCATCATAAGGTTTTTATCTTTTCTCTTGTTGATGTGATGTATCATTCCGATTGATTTGCAAATATTGAACCACCTGGCATCCCAGGAATAAATCCCACTTGATCATAGTGAATGATCTTTTCAAAGTTTTGTTGAATTTGGTTTGCTAATATTTTGTTAAGGATTTTTGTATTTATGTTAATCAGAAATACTGGCCTACAGTTTTCTTTTTTTGTAGTATCTCTTTCTGGTTTTTGTATCAAGGTAATGCTGGCCTCACAGAATGGATTTGAAAGCTTTCCTTCCTCTTCTGTCTTTTGAAATATTTTGAGAAAAGTAAGTATTAACTCTTATTTAAATATTTAGTATAATTCACCTGTGAAGCCACCTGGTCCTGGAGTTTTGCTTGTTGGCAGTTTTTCCTGGCCTATCTGAGAAGAGGAGCATCTGTGAATGTGTGATGCTCGTCCATTTTGTGTGCGACAGTGGATGCTTACACAAACACCAGTCACCTCATTTGACAACCACCCGATACGACAGTTACCATTTTTACCACTCTTTCAGAGTAAGAAACAAAACAACAAACAAACTCCAAGGCTTAGCCCAGGTCTGTGGCCAGAACACGGCAGACCCAGAATTTGAACCCAGGCCCCTTTGTAAAACAGTGTACTGTCCACCTTGGCTTACTAGCTGGTTGTATTTGCAAATAACAGATCACCTAATATACCAACTCAGTGGCAAATCCCTCTTTACGAACTGCCCACAAAATGCTAGATACCATACAAGACATTGGGAGTGAAATGTGCTAAAAAAAAAAAAAAAAAAAAAAAGACAAGGTTCATGGAACTTACATACCTTACATAGGTATCCATATCCTATCCACCTGATATCCCAGCCTCTACCTTTAAACACACACACATTCACAAGCTTTTGTTATCGAATTAAAAAGAATTTACTGAACACTAGCTGTATATAAGGCACAGGGAAATGGTGATGGGTGCTGACATAGAAAACAGTTCTTTATACTTTTTAATTAACTGATGGGTAGGAAAAAACCTTCCCTGCAAGGGAAGTTGGCGAAACCTTTTCCGACCTGAATCAGAAGCTAAGTAACTAAGTAAGTTGGTAAGTAAGTAAGTAAGTTGGATCGTGGGCACTAGGGTCTCACTATGATGATGTAAATCCAGCAGGGGAGGACAAAGTGATTTTGTACAGATTTAGGCAAACTAAAAATCTTCAAGCATTTCTAGCTCCATAAAAAGCAGGTGCATTCATTACACCCCAATGGAGAGGATCCCATTTCTACCCAAATTTCTACCACACTATAAGCAAGAATGGCCCCGAAGAAACAAGGCGGTGCTGGTGGATGGATGTTTCTAAATAAAACAAGAAGGAGCTTCCCCTGAGGCCTGGCATCTGACTGCAAACAAACTCAAGTCCTGAAATGTTCAACCGTATCACGGGAGCATTCGAAACCATGGCAGAAATTAAATTACTGAACAAAATGAACGCAAAGCTACTGCTACAGTCTTTTGTACAATTTAATTCATAGCTTGCATAAACAATTATATTCATTTGTTTCTTTGTTGTTGTTGTTGTTGTTGTTGTTCTGGTTACCTTGTCCTCCTGGGGTTTCACCAAAGGGATTCACTTCCACCTGAGTGGCATCAATTTTCAGGAAGAGATTATACAGCTTCTTAATTTGGTCTGCAGCCTAAACAGGATCAAGTACAATGAAATTACACCAAAGCAGTAAAAGAACATTTATTTTGCTGTATTAATGTAACCTTAAAAATATTAAGTTATGTCTTTATGTTCAGTTCGGTTTTCTGAAGGGAAAAAGAGAAAAGCGTAAGTATTTTAATTTCCACTTCTATTCATTAGAAGGAATTGCTCAACTTTCCTCCAGACACCAAGAAAGACCGTTATCAGGAAAACAAGATATTTTCAGTACAGCCTAAAAAACGTTAATCTTTTTGTAAATTTTCATGTTCCTATTAGCCAAGCTATGATGCAGTATGAGCCACAATCATTAATATAAACAATCTCCATTTAAGTAAAATGTAAACATGATTTTGAGAGTTTATAATGACCAGGTTTTCCTTATTATGTTAAAATAAAAGTTATTAACATTCATCGGCCCAAACCTATAACCTGCAAAACAACAATTACTGAGTGTCTTATGGAAACTGTTGCAAGATAGGAAGATGAAAGTCCTACACAGTACAGTTACTGAACAGCCCAGCCCGTTCACACTGAACAGTCTGTCACAAAGGCATAAGCCACAAAGAGCAACAGTATCCCAAGTTTCCCTGATGGTATGCCCTGACTTCATTTTTCTCAAGGCTGCTGGAAATTCACTCACCCAATCACTGTTTTCAACCAACTTTTATTCATGGCCTATGTCACAGCATGCTGGCATTGTGTGAACAGGGGTGAGGGGAAGACATCACAAAGGAGGCCTGACACCACCCTGGAAAGCTCACACCTGTAGTGAACACCTGTGATGCAACACAGCAAGACTTGTGTACAATTATGGCTGAATGCTGGGATCAGTCTCACGCTTGGGGCCATCTTTTTATTATTAAAATTTTTATTATTTTTATTACTGCCG